>NC_090933.1:411136021-411794614 GCF_040938575.1 Ambystoma mexicanum | reverse complement strand
GATGGTTTGCATCATTGAGCCAAGTGTATTTTTCCAAGTGGACTGCAGGTGTACCACATAGGTTAAGTTTCGCTTCAGACATTTACATTTTTTTAGGCAGCAGAAAGAAACATGGTGCATTTTGGGGGAGTTTTGTAGATATAGTTGCACAGATTTAAGCTGGAACTTCATACATTGCACCACAAAGGGCATCCAGTTTTTTCAGTGTTGGATTAGTGGATTTTTGTAGCTTTGTTGAATGATAATGTGGCATATTTGCGTCCTGTTTCCTCTGTGAGAATACAGAAAGCATCAGTTGGCAGGGAACGTTGTCCTTCTCTACCTCGCTGTGCAAAATGTAGTTGGATATCGTACCACACTTTGTATTGGAGAGTTATTTGATGGTGTGTATTACAGATTCCACTTGTTTTCAGTGTGTGCAGATCATTTTCGCTGATGTACGGTTTGTGTGTTGTTTGATCTCTGCACTCATGTCTTGCTTTTTTTCTAATGGATATGAGGACATTGTTGGCACTCTGGAAGCCTTCCCCATGCATCAAGTTTGCTTTTTGTAAAAGTTGAGAGTTGTTCAGATATCTATTTAGGCCAGTACAGATTGAAATTCGGTTTGTAGGCTGATTTTCAGAACCTGATGAATTTGTTAATTCGTCGTAAAATGTCCACATTAATTTATACAAAATTGGCAGTGGAATGTCTTCAAAATGCAAGGATAGTTTACACTGTGCTAGCCAGGTTTTGAATATATCAGTGGACCCACATTTATGAAGAGATTAGGATAAACAATGGGTGAAGTTAGAAAACCACTGGCTTTGGCCGGTAACCCTAGGTGAATGTCTGTGGCCCCACTGACGGCAATCCCGTAAAGACTGCAGAGACTTGTGATCTTGGGCCTTATAGGGCACTAATGCAAGAAATTAAGTGAGATGTGTGGAGTCACCACGTGGCCATCGCCCCACCGATCTGTGATGACATTGTGCGGGTTCATCAATTTCAGTTGTGGTTCGAGGTAGGACAGATATTGAAAGGGAAAGAATGTGTGACAAGAGATGTGTTGGAAGGGAGTCTGCATGTGAGGAAGCTGTCAGTATTCATGTTACTACAGTTGAAAGGGGTAATAATCATTAAAAAGTGGAAAATGGGCCTGTAGAGGGAGCTCACCAATACCAAATGTATTGTAAATGAAAATAAAGGGATGACTGGACTAATTTTGGCTGTATATAGATCACTAATGCAAAAGATGGGGTGGTGTGCCAAGTGCTAAACATTGAGATGGAAGAGAGACCTAGGACTTGAGCTGGATGACCGGAAAGGAAGACCTAATGTTTGAACACTCATAAGGCATCTATCGCATGCCAATATAAACTGCATAGGCTGAAATTGCTATATAAATGGCAGTACGATCCGGTGCGCCTCTCAAAAAATGTACCGGGAGTAAACCCAAGCTGTTGGCGTGGATGAAGAGAGAGGGCCACATATTTTCATATGTTGTGAGACTACCCCAGGATTCGGGGTTACTGGAAGGAGGTACTTGGATGGATTAAGCACCTGGATGGGACTGACAGGGAGCTAGATCTGTTACTGCTCCTTTTTGGGATAGAGGTAAGAGAGGGGGAAGTGGACTTGTCTCCCACATATGGTGAACTTCTCCCTTCTTGCGGCTAGAGACTGTGTAGCTAAAGGTATGAAAAGGGACTCTCCTCTCAGGGAGAAACTGTGGCCATTGACGGCTAGGGAAATATATGAGATGGA
Source organism: Ambystoma mexicanum (assembly GCF_040938575.1). Classification (NCBI taxonomy): domain Eukaryota; kingdom Metazoa; phylum Chordata; class Amphibia; order Caudata; family Ambystomatidae; genus Ambystoma; species Ambystoma mexicanum. Next base: position 411,792,865 of record NC_090933.1, on the reverse strand, counting down.
GATCATCAGAGGAGCCTTACAGGACGCACAGCCATCTAGAGAAATGGAGTGGTCTGCCTGTCTAGGAAAATACGCTGCATGTAGTGGGGGGGGGTTCTGTTTAGTCTCAATAGCCGGGTCCAGAAGTATCCTCAATATTCTGAGAAGGGCAGGTTGGCCTAGCGTGGGGCCCTCTAAGTGCATCGCCATTATATGGTTAATAAATATAAGGAAAGGGGTAACCATATAGAAGGAACCCTAGAGAACATATGCATTGTAAAGTTGAACTGTTGTCCTCCTTGCTGCTGGGGTAGGAGTGTGGTTGGGAGGGGGGTGAGTGGAAAGTGTAAGCAATTCATGAATACCAAGTTATTTGAGCAGTGATTTGTACTTTGAGAAATTGAAATAAAGAATAAAAAAATCAAATAAAAAATCAGTTGAGCACTTCCTTAGGAATAGAATTGTAAACAGGTGTGCACATCCAGCGACACAGATTACAATGTTGATCGTCGTACCACTAACATTTTTGCTTGACCCCAATTTCTACAAGTAAGTCCAAGGTAGGGCATGGGGAGCAGATTTGCCACATTGTACGCTCACTTGACAGTCGGGTGGTGGCAGGAACGTGTTTGGACTTAGGCCAATACTGTATGCACAGATGAGGTGGTACTTTGAGTCAGATATTTTGATGCATTTTGGAGGGATCAAACAAGGAACTAGACTTCATTAAGATACTGAACAACAATGATGTAAACCTTCAGTTCACTACCACCTCAAGTAAAAAGTACAAAGGCTACATTATACAGAAAGAGTGCTATTCCAACTCATTACTGCACACTGCCAGCAACCATATATATTTCCTCAATTGGAGTAACCTTTCTAATAAATTCACCCACACTAGCAGAGAGTGTATCAGGGAAGAAGACTCCTTGGAAGAAAGCAAGTCAACTGGCAATTTAAACTTAGGAAATATCCAAAAAAGGTGATGTGATCGAGTCCACTAACTAAAGCTGAAGACCTTGGCAGGGGTGACCAAAGGGGCCTGGCTACCTCCCCAAGCGAGTGGATGATGGGCCGGATGTTAACATGGAGAGGATTACCTTGTGAAAGATCATGAAGGTTTCAATAGCCAGACCCCAAAGGTGCTGAAAAGAAAACCCATCCCACTGCATAAATCAGACTAACAGTGGGGCTTTTCCCAGTGTTCTGTGCATGAAAGTGCTTCTAGGAGTTCAGCATTAGTAATTGACTGGCCCTTAAGACATATAAATGTTGCCTGATTCTTTGCACAGGATGCATTGTTGACGGTATGCAAGCTTCCAACAGTATTTTCCTGTGCAGATCAACTCAACTCACAAAGCAAATGCAAATGTCCACAGGCAGCATGTTGAACTGCAGGGGAGACACAGATGCATGTTGGCCCTAGGCAAGCATGCCCTTTTCATTTGGAAGTTAGCAGCCCATTACCACACTTCTTGAGCATGTTGGGGAAGCAAGAGGTCAGGGTCCTTTGCATGTAGCACTCTTTAGTAATTGTTTTTTTTTTAGATTTATTTTATTCTTTTTTATTTGTTTTTGGTTAATAAAACCTTTACAAATCAAGTCATATCAATCATATGTATATATCATAAGATTAAATTACTTTACAGTTATTCCGACAATACTATATATTCATAAAACATTGCAGTTAATAAGAATAATTAAAATGGTAAATAAATATCCTTATTACTCTTTAGTAATGGTGTAAAGGAAGTGTATTCCATGATGGCGGATAACCTGGATATAGGCTTGGTCTGGCCCCCCAACCACCCAATTATGCTCATGTGACCTGTGAGGTACAGCCAATCCCAGGCTTTTATCAATCTTTGGGTGCACAGCATAACCAAAAGCCAACTCCAGGGGAGTGGGGTGATAACCAGTCTATAAAAGCCTACCACCTCAGTCCATCAGTGCGGACATTTGGAGCAATTTGTAGATGTGTGCAAGGAGTGGTGCAGAGAGTTAAGAGGAAATTAGTGACCATGGAGATGGGGTTGGTGGAGGACAGCATGAGGTTATAGGAGTATGGACAGGAGGTGGGTGAAAATGATCACAATGTTGGTTAGAAATACCCCAGGGAAAAGGAACCTCAAAGATGATAGATCAGGAAGGTATGAGGAGGCCTGGTTGCCTGAAGGCAAGTGTTAGAGGTAGGAGTAAGAACTAGTTGGTGATGTGGAGGTCAGAAGAAATATATAATCACGTTGTCAGGATGCCAGGTGTGGAGAAGTGACAAGTCCCTGGATAAAGATTGTCTGGAGGAGGCAGAAATGGGTGGGCCATGGCTTCAGCTCTCCTCTGCGTAGAAGTTGCTTTTATATCATTGGGCTGTGAACAAAACCTGATGGTTGGCCCAGGTCACTTGATGCAGAGGAAAATCAGTCAAAAGGGTACAGGGACTCCTAAAGACGTGCAACAGGCTGTTGAGAAGGAAACTCTCAGATACCCTGAGCTAACAGAGCAAAAGGGTTTGGAAATGCCTGGCAAACCCCAAATGAGGAAAAAGGTGAGATTATGAAAACAGATTTTTGGAAACACCTGCAGACAAATTAAAACATATTAAAGATGTAGTGCAAGGTGCCATTTCAAAAACAAACATGTAAACTGCAGCCTGCGCGCAGCATTTAAAAAACACACGTGCCAGGCAAATGTGTGACATTTTTCAGCCACTACAATCAAAATATAGTGACAAGGAGATAAATATGTTCATGTACCAGAAACATCCTGCAACTCTTAATAAAATGGAGAACTATTCAATCTGATGGGAACATTTCTTTCTTTTTTAAAGAAATCCCTAGATTTTAAAGGAGACAGATAAAAACAAATGTGCATTTTCTGCTGCTGTTTGTTCTACTTTCCTTTATATAAATGAAGAGTTAGGATGAGGAAACATACAGATGCTGAAAATGTGGACCTTTCATAGGAGTTTGATAACCAATGCAATGGAATAATTGCTATATTTGATGAAAAGGGAACATCTAGTGGGACAGGAAAATGCTAATTTAAAGGTGTCAATTGTGAAACCCAAGTGAACTGAACGGCACAAGCCCTTAGAATATTAAAGCATTTTAATGACATCTGTGATATAATCTTGCTGTCCTTGGTGTTAGTCTTAGCAGAGCACAGTGTTGGCGTGAGTTATGGTTGCTTAGCTTATCATATCTGTTGAATTTCTGGGGTTTTCTGGTTTTACTTGTAAACATAACATCCCTTTAACAAAGTGTTTTCACTGAATTTCATAGGTTTTTACCAGTGCACCCTAATTTGCTACAACTTCCTAATATCACACTCACCTCCAATATAGCAGGATTTTGTCGTCCAATCTAGGAAGTTGCAAGTGACAACTGAGCCATTCCCAACCTTCTACTAACATTCTTAGCACTTCTATCAACTTTCTACAATTTTTCTGTTTGCCGACGTCCACGAAAGTCTGACGTCACCGTGGACTTTCTGGACAGTGTCACGTGATCACGCGCGTACGGTGATGATGTGTTCATGAACGGTCCATGCTTCGTGCACATTTCGAACCTGCATTTTCACTGAATTTCATAGGATTTTATTAGTGCAACTTAACCATAATGTCCCTTTAACAAAGATTTGTCACTGAATTTCATAGGTGTTTACCTGCGCACCCTAAATTACTACAACTTCCTAATATCACAATCACCCCCAATATAGCAGCGTTTTCGGCCAATCTAGTACGTTTCAAGTGAAAACTGTGCCATACCCCACCTTCTACCAACTTTGTTAACACTTCTATTAACTTTCTACAACTTTTTACACAGTTTTTTTTCGCCGACGTCCGTGAAGGTCTTACATCACTGCAGGCTTTATGGACAGTGTCACGTGAACACATGCACACGCTGTGATGACGTGTTTGCGAACAGATCTGCGCTTTGCGAATAGGTCCGTGCTTTGAAGACCTTTTGAAACTGCATTTTCTACCGATCTAGGAAGTTTCAAGCTGAAAGTTTACCTTGCACAGCTTTTAGACCTATTCTTACTAATTTTTCATCTGCAACTGAGGAGAGAGCACCTGCTTGGAACAGTATTAGGACACCTGCAATTTAACTTAAAAAAATGGCATCAGCCATGGCCATCCCTCCTCCCCAGGAGCCACCAACACCACCACCACCACCACCAGATGAAGGGCCTGGACAATGGAAAAGGACCAATGATGCAGAGGAGGATCAAGAGGACAAGGAAGATGAGATTGAGGAAATGCCTACCTCCAGCACCCAGAGAGAATCCTGGGTGTGGCGGTTCTTTAAGACCATACGAGGGCTACCCATGTTGAATGAATTGAGTGTGGAATCAAACTCAGTCACGGACAACATGGGCAGTACTCTTTTGGTACCACAACCATGCACTGTCACACCTGCTCATACCACCCAGGTGCTCTGAGAAAGGCTGTTCCTTTCTCAGGATAGGCTGTCTTCCTCTACTTCATCTTCCTCAACCGCTACTGCCACCACACAGGCTACTTGCTCCCTGTGGGGCAGAAGATCCCACCAGCTACCTTGCAAGTCATAAAAGAGGCTGTTGATTCATATCTTTCCAGAACAGCAGAACTCTGTATATACTGCAACACACCACTATGCAGGGATGAGTGAGCAGTTTTGAAGTGTTTTTGAGCCTGTTATCAGAGAGCATGAGAAACACAGCCCCCTACCTTAGATTTAAAGCATGCCCAACATCTACCCCTGTCCACCTGCCCCTCCATATCTGTGGTTGGTACCCCTTCCCACATTTCTCTCCCCCACCTTACCTCTTGGTCTCTCCTGCAAAAAAACAATACTAAATGAAAAACACCACAACAAAGGTTCCTTTTGGAGACACCATTCACAGTTAAAAAATAGAACTAAAAAAGATTAATCTTATAGATTCCATTTGCTTTACATTTTTCAATAAGGTAGTTCAACTCAATAAGATTCTCCAACATTTCCATTAGCATTGCTAATAGAAGTAATGGACAATTGTATACTAGAGAAAAAGAAAAAAAGGACAAACAATTTTCTGTCACAAATACTTTTCTCTAGCATACAATACAGACCATAATCAATGTACTTTCAAAACTATCCACAGTCTCTGCAGTCCCCTTCCCATGCCAGGCATCATTAAAAGACCCAGATGGCACGTGCACATCATCGCACAGGACAGCCCTTCTACCCGTTTTACTTTTATCTTTGTAACACTCCCTCATTGCGTTCTTTCAAACAGTCACACATCCACCCACCAATCACTTCCAAGAACTCTACATGTAACCCTATTAACATATTAAACTTCAACAAACCAATGGAAACAGCCCTCCTGGATCTCAAAATCCAAATGGATGAGGCTAAGGACAACGGTAAACTTGCCCTGCTCCTGCTGTTAGACCTTCCAGTGGCTTTTGATCTTGTCGATCATCAAATCCTCACTGAGCACCTGTGCACAGCAGCCACACTCTCCAGCAACACCTCTACCTGGATACAATCCTTCCTGTCCAACCGCACCGCCAGGGTCTTTGCACCCTCTGCCTCAGCGGATCAGATTCAAATCCATTGCGGCGTATCACAAGGCTTGTGCGTTTCCCCAATGCTTTACAACATCTTCACCAAGCTCCTCTTTGACCGTCTTGACAACCTGGGTGCCACATACACCAATTACGCTGATGACACCCAGGTTCTCATCACCCTCTCAGGGAGCTATGAAGTAGATTGTAAGAGAATCAACATGATATACCTGGAAGTCCAGGCATGGATGGCAGAACACTGACTTTGCCTCAACGACGATAAAACTGAGCTCTTGATCGTCAGCTCACAAGCCTGCCTGAACAAATTAGACCCTCGCTATGTTTCCATCAACATCGATGGAAACCCATAAAGTGACCAAAGAGATCAACTTAGACTCCACACTGTCCCTTAAGAAGCAGGTGAAGGCGACGGCGTCTTCTACGGCCTACACTAACAAACTAATTAACACCTGCAAGCAATTCCTTTCAACCAGTAGCTGCATCACACTAGCCAGGGCTCTAGTGCTATCCAAGACCGACTACTGCAACACTCTCTTCCTAGGCACTTCCGAAGTGAACGTCAACAAACTCCAGGACCTTCAAAATAATGCCTTAAGAGCAGCTCTAAATATACCAAGATCCATGCACATCACTAGTTTCAGGCAGGACACCCACTGGCTCCTGATACGGGACAGAATCACATTCTGCACGCTTGTTATCACCCACAAGTGTCTATCAAACACCACCCCCAAATACCTAGCTGATAAATTCAACATACACTAGCTCACTAGACCAACTATGACCATCTACTGACATTGCCTAGCCGTGCCAAGATTCCTACTAAAAAGAGCAGGGGGAGCAAGCTTCCCAGTTCTAGCTGCCAAAAAATGGAATGCCCTCCCCCTTAGCCTCAGGACAGAACCTGTATTCTGGACCTTCAGAGCCAAAGTAAAGAGCTGGCTCTTCGGGAAACTCCCCGTTTTTGTAGGGATGGGAAAGTGCTGATGGGAGCCCGGGAGGGAAGTACCAAGGGATGCAAAGGTGTGAGGCCAATGGCTAAATGCTGGGTCAGAGGAGTACCATGGGCGGGGTGCACAGTCAACAGGTGGTAAGCCTGCAAGGGCAGTGCTGAGAGGTAAGGGGGTTGGTACTGGTGTCGACTAGGTAATGGGCGGGTGTGGAACATGTGAAGTTCATGAGGGACCAGGCCACCCGTCGCAGTGGTATGAGTTAGCAGTGATGGGACAGTGGCAAATAGGGAGCCCGGCTCAACTCTGGGAGGAGCAGGAAGCTGTTTCAAAGAGAGGCAACAGCATAAAGAAGAGACCTGCCTCCCGCTTTCTTTTTGGAGAAGTGTTTCACAAACAGAAAATTGAAGTTAGGAGGAGCTGAGGGCTCTAGCAGGGGAATATTTAGGGAGAGAAATTTGGAGATAGCATAGTCCCACACCCCAGAAAGCCTTGTTGATGATACAGAGGGTCTTCTATTTTATCCTTGTGGCCACCAGGAGCCAGTGTTGAAATTGTAGGGCTCCAGAGATACAATCCCTGGGCTTGAGGCCAAGGACAAGCCTTGCAGCCCTATTCTGGATTAGCTAAAGGGGACGTAGGGAACAAAAAGGGAGGTTGAGGAAGAGACTGTTACAGTAGTCCAGCACAGACAGGACCAGGGCTCTACAGACGTTGAGCTTCCGAGGGAGGATGAGGAAAGGTAGAATGCCTATAACGAGGGAAGCTAAAAGTGGGCCTCCTTGACAAGGTTGAAGATGTAAGAAGTGATGGAGAGAGAGGAGTCAAAGATGACCCCAAGGTTTTTTGCCTCACCAAATGGTGAGGGTAGAGGGCCCAAGGAGGACGGCCAGAGGGTAGGAGGGAAACACAAGTGTCCCAATAAGTAAGATCTCCATCTTACAGGCATTGAAACAGAGATCGTTAGCCACACACAATGCCTGGATGGCGGTCAGACAATCGGGGATGAAACACAGGGAGCAGGAAGTAGTACAGGGAAGTTTCAAGGAAAGATGTGGGTCATCGGCATAACACTGGAAATGAGAAGAGAAGGAGCAGATCAAATCAGCCAGAGGGACAAGATAGATATTGAAAAGCCATGGCAATAGGATAAACACCTGGGGGACACTCCAAGTAGAGTGAGATGGTGGAGTTCAAACAGCACAATTGCAGCTGGGAACACTGGTTAGTAAGGACACAGGTAAGCCAGTCTAGTGCCTGTACCATGATGCAGAAGGTATCATGTAGCAGTATAACGAGGATAGAATGGTTGACCTTGTCAAAGGCAGAGGAGAGATCGAAGAGCACTATCCTCAATTGTATTATGAATAAATATCATATACACTTCAATTCTATAGTTCCACCATATTACAAATACAATATACTCCCCCTGTAGTACCTATAATAACTATATACATATTACTATAGTGCATGTGGCCAGTGGTGAGATCATTGGGGGCATGCCCACAAGAATCTGGCCACTAGCCACAACCACCACAAATTAATTAAACCATATAAGTAAGTACAATACACCTTCAAATAACAAGACTCACCCAGACCCCCCCACCAATCCCAATAACATCAGCGGACAGAAAGATTAATCTCAAACACAGTCGCAGCTGCACAGCTTTTTTTCACCTATAAAAATAGCTCTAAATCAACTTCTTTTCCTCACTGCACTGTCCTCAGACAAAAGTTGTGATCCGCCCATCCAATATGACGACCATTTCTAAAATTATGCCACACCTCAAGTTTTCAAACATCAACTCAGCATACGCCTTTCTGCAAGGTTTGGTGACCATTCGTCAAATAGCGGCAAAGTTATAAGCTGCCCAAAAAGTCCTCTTTCTATAAATTAAGCAATTTAACCAATGATATTGTTACCATTCATTATATAAACATTTCTCATAAACAAATATCACCATTTCTTATTTTAACAGAAACAGCAAACACTTGGTGGCTAGAAGAAAACTTTCCCAAAAAAGAAACAAGTGAAGATGAAATCTCTAATGATAAACAATACATCTTTCAATATGAAGAAATAATGTCATTTATGGAGAGCTCATTGAAATAATAATTTCTTGTTTTCTCATAGTACATAGTTTACACAAAGAAATCACACCACAGATTAATTATACAGAATCCCAACAATCAGAAATACAATCCCAAACCGCAACTGTACAGAATGAAATAATGATCTTGGCCCTCATTACGACCCTGGCGGAAATCGAAAAACGATGGCGGAAATGCAATACCGCCATCGAATAGCGCTCGGTGCGACTATGACCCGTCACCGCAAAGTACGAAGCCATTAGCGACACCGTAGTGAACGCCAACGCTAACTGCACCAAGCACGCGCGCGCGCGCCATGCCAAACCGCAAACACCACCATGGTGCAACGGTACGCCAATTCCGACCCTAGCGGACATGTACCTAACGCCATCAGGCATGGCGGAATGTACCATTCCGCCATGGCGAGAAGTACGGCATCGCGAATCAACCGTAAACGGCCCCACTGAGTGCCTGTACACCGCTCCCTGCCCACAAAGTACAACTCCCGGTAGGTGCAATGAAGTCACAATGCAACCATTGAAATGTACAAAGCACCCATGCATGCCAACGAACAAAAGCAACACAAGAGGGGCCAATGGGAGCTGCAGGTCACAGATGGCACGAATACAGAAGCCATCCCAATGGACATGACCACAGTCCCCCACCAAGAAACGCACGCAAACACAGGCACCTGTGCCCAGCAATATTCCGAAAATCACATCATTCCACCAGTCCACCTGGCTGACCGGCATCTGTTACACAAAACCCAATCCCCCGCCCCTGAGCATGACAACATTCAAACTGTCATATAGGCAGCCCCCATCCCTGACCTCACGGGCTTAGTAGGCAAACGCGCCCAGTACAGTACCACGCAACTAAACCCCGAAGCTGGAACCCAATGCAGATCTCCTCACAATACATCGCCCCCCAAATAGGCATATGCCACATCACTTGCAAAGAAAAACGCTACACGGGCCAAATCAGAATAGCAATTTATGCACATCAAAGACACCAAGCCCATACAGCCATCAGGCCATGAACTCCAAAACACTAATCACCATTGTGGGCTGCATCCGCAAGAAATGACCAGCCACTACTTGTGTGTCGCCCTGTACCCCCATGGTACACAGAGCCACATTCACGTACGAAAAGGCAACATGGAAGCGCACAGAACCGCAGGGCTGTCCCAATGGGGAGGCACTAGTCCAGCTGAAAGGCCGAAATGTTGCTCCGAGACACCAGTACTGCGTAAGGGCATGTGGGCCATTGGCGATCGTCCCATAAGATCGTAATGCTGCTCCACCGATTGACACGAAGCAGCAGGTGTCGGGAGTAAAATCCATCTGCAGGAGTGGCATACAGATGGCAGTGGCAAAAGGGGAGGAGATACCTGTCAACCAAAAGAAAAGAAAAAGAACAGAATGGCCATCAGAACTACATTCGAACAACTCACTTCAATGATCACACGAAATCCACAGCCATATGCATGCTAGCCCACTCAAAAGGATCATCACCACCCCAAAACCACTTGCGACTCATAACCATCTATATCGAGGTGCAAACACCATCACAAACGAGTGTACCTGTGCATGCGTCTGTCAAAACAGAATCCATCAGATGGGAATGTCAACGTGCATGGACACAAGTGTCTGAGGGCGCCTCGAGACAGGGAGGGCTCAACAAGGCCAGATAGACGATGGTCCCACTATGGCAGCCCTGCATCACATAGCGTAGGGGAGGCGGATAGATCCCAAGAAGCCCTGTACATGGCAAACTCTGTATCAAATCACCTGCCCATGCATCCATTCATCATTCCCTCATCCCGGGATCAAAACGCCTGAATAATTACTCACATGACATTAGAAACATCCATTGAGTCTGTGCGTTATGCAGCCTGCAAAATCCACAGTGCCCCAGCCCGTAATTCCAGTGTTGTGAAGTAACATGTATTTGGGAACGGCCGGCCTCATCGCCCACGTAGCTAATGCGCATCCCAAACTATTCATATCAATCATTGCTCCCTCGCCATGGGCCCTGTCTCAAGGACATTGAACAATAGAACGTTATATTTGCAGTCAGACCTGTGGGCATCTCCTCGCCGCCAGCTGAAGACCGAAAGCGCCGCCCTTCGAATTCCTCATTTGCAACACCACGTCGGAAAGGCATCTGTGGCCGTTTGAAATCACTAATTATTCCATCGAGTGCGGCTGTGTGTGAAAATGGCAACTGCCTTCACCCACGAATGGGACGCCCCGCCCGTCGTTGCAACTCGGTACAGTGATGCATGAGGGCCCACCGTTACTCGAGTACTACGTTCCACTGACCCTTCACAAGTCTGTTCGCGACTGCACAGATAGAATGGGAAACAATGGGACCATAGCCGAATGAACATAACAACCAATCCAACACGGCCATCGGGTACAAATACATGATAGCAATAGCAAGATACCATTCCCCGAATTGCAGCGTTGTGCGCGTGACGTGCTCGGCCAAAGGGGAGGGCAGTTTGCACAGGTGGAATGAATCACCACAGGTGGAGGCCATACAGCCTGAAAACACATGAATTGCACAGCCAGTCTCCTCCCACAACCACACCGAAATGCTACCGGCAGGACTCGCGATGTTGGCCCTGGGGGACCTGTTAGCACTGCAAGTGCTCCAACTCCAAGAGGAAGACGAACACCAACTACAACCGGCCGCACGGAGGAGACGCAGGAGGAGGAGGAGGGCAAGGCAGGGCCAGCAAGGCCCACCAGCACAGCCACTACCACCACGCAGGCAGCCCGCAATCCCACGCCTCCGAGCACATCCGTTCAACCTCACTGATGAGCAGATCCACACCCTCTACCGTTTGGACCGGGACACCATAGCCGCCATTGTGGACATGACACAGGCTGACCTTGTCAGCATGATAGATAGCCCAACCGCCATCCCACCCCTACTGAAGGTGGTGTCTGTACTCCACTTCCTGGCCACAGGCACCTACCAGCACACAGTCGGACAGTTGCATGGCATTTCTCAGCCACTGTTCTCACGGACACTATTGCAAGTGCTCGATACCCTCCTGCAGCACGCAGACGACTACATCTCCCTACCACGCTCGGAGCAGGAAATTACAAACACGAAAGTGGGATTCCATGCACTTGCCGGCATACCGGGTTGCATTGGTGCCATCGACTGCACCCATGTGGAATTGGTCGTCCCACATGCCATGGAGGCCCAGTACCGCAACCGAAAACAATTCCATTCCCTGAATGTACAAATGGTGTGTGACTCCAACAGGATCATTACACATTGTTGCGCCCGATTCCCTGGATCAACCCATGATTCTATGGTCTTGAGGAACTCTACAATACCACGCTACATGGAGCGACACGCAGGGAACAGATCCTGGCTACTCGGTGAGTCTCATTACATGCATGATGATGTGGGGTATGTGAATTGGCAATGACCTGGCAGGAAGGGGGGGGGGGTGTGCGTACGTATCAATGGCATTCCACATCATACGTTTCTCGTCCACATACAGGTGATGCTGGATATCCACTGAAGAGATGGCTCCTCACACCAGTCCGGAACCCACGGGACCAGCATGAGGAGGACTACAACCATGCCCACTCACGTACCCGTGTAGTCATTGAACAGGCATTCGGCCTGCTGAAGGGCCGTTTCCGCTGCCTCAGCAGGTCTGGCGGGGCACTCCTGTACCGCCATGAGAAGGTTGCAAAGATGGTGATGGCATGTGTCATGCTCCACAACATGTGCGTACGTAGAAATGTGCCCATGCCCCCTGACGCAGAACTGCAAGCACCTGAAGATGGTCATGATGAGGGTGGGGATGTGGCAGCACCTCATGGAGTCTGCGAGGCACCGGAGGCCCGTGACATTCGTCAGCATCTCATTGATGTATGCTTCTAGCACTCACGCCTGGTGGCTGATACATGGACACGGGACTCGTGGCACTGCGTGTGTCTGGGACATGCACAATATGGACTGTACGCCTATGATGGCCTAGTACACAAAGATCAATGTCCACACATCTCATTGGTTGATCGTGCACTTTTTATGGCATATGTGATGTCATGTTGAACACCCTATCGACCCGCCACCCAAGTGAGCCCAACACACCCCCTCCACCCCCCTACCTCCCCCCCGAACACCAGTGTCCAAAGATGCTCATTGTCAGTGGGCTGTCGCTATTGCAAGCCCCCTCTGCGGGTATCAGGGGCACCCCTGCCTGTGGAGCGCAGGTTCCTTCCAGATCTACGTTGGGGGCTGCCCTGGACGGAGCTTGCAACGGATGATGTGTCTGCCTGCTCACGTCCATGCATGTCCCTAAGGGTTTGCGAGAGCTCAGTGAGCACACGGCGCACTGCGGCAAGTTCGGCACATACGTCCTTGGCCGTCGCAGGCAGTTCCCCCCTGAGGCTCTCGGTGCTTCTCTCCATTTGGACTCTCAGGCTCTCGGTGCTTCTCTCCATTTGGACTCTCAGGCTCTCGGTGCTACTCTCGATTTGTGCCCTAAGTGTCTCAGTTGATGTTTCTATGTCTGCCTTAGTGCCCCCACATTCATCAGCATGGTCCTTGAGGAGCGTGGCCAGTTGCTGCTGTTGTTCGATCAACTGGTCGAGGGACTGTTGCCTCTGCTGGGCCAAGGCCATTTGCGGGGGTGTCACAGAGGGGCTGTTGTCCTCATGTTGCATTGCCACAGGGCTTGTGGGGGATGGCCAGTCGTCGTCTTGTGGGTGCCCCTGCGTGGTATCCTCATGTTGTACGGGATGGGACAGACAGGGGGATTGGGACAGGTCATGGATGGATCTGACTTCGGCATCCCCGTTTTCTGTGTCGGAGCATGCTGCCATCAATGGGGTGTCACCTATGGTGCTGCTGCCACCGGAGGCAGTGCCTTCTGTGGCATCCATTGGGGGGACCTGTGGTGGTGGTGTTGTGGGCATGCTGGCTGCTGGGGTGCCTGTTGATGTTCCCTCCTCTGTGCTGCCACCTGATTTGTGCTGCTGCCGTGTCTTGATGCGTGCAGCTGAGGTGGAGGGTCTCTGGCCGTTGGTCTTGGCCCTCTTTGCAGGTGTGCTGGTAGGGGTGTCCTGTAGCTCGTCGTTTGGATCGGACCCTGTGGTGGAGTAGAGGAGGGCGAGGGTTATTGGTGGGTCTGTGGGAATTGGAATGGCATTGTATCACATGCATTGGGGTGGTACCTGAGGGTGATTTGGGCCGGGCCCTTGGAGGTGCTTTGATTTGTGTGTGGAGTGAGGGTGCAGTTGTTTGGCAGCCTGCAGTTAGGGTGTGCCTGCTGCACGTGTAGTGCGTGTATTAGGGGTTTTTAATTATTTAAGTATTTATTGTGGGTTTTAACGTGCGCTATCAGGCCGATGTGTGTGGACGTTCTCCTGGACATGTGTTTCTGTTGCACTATGTGGACGCATGGTACTTCACATGGATGGACTGTGTGGATTTGGCATTGTTTTTTCTGGCCCACCTACCTGTATCTTCGGATGTCTGCACTCCTTTCTCCATCCCTCCGACTCCCTCTATGCTCTCCATTCCGATGGTGGAGGCACAGATTTCTTCCCAGGGGGTCAACTTGATGGGTGATTCAGGACCTCCCCCGGTGGCTGTGGCAATGTTGCGGTTGGCAGAGAGTATGCTGCGGACGAGTATCCGCAGGTCGTCCCATCGCTTGCGGCATTGCTGTGGGGTGCGGGGTGCGGTCCCCACCGCACTTACCCGCTGTGCCACCAGAGCCCATATGGCCTTCTTGTTTGCAAGTGCCGTCCTGGTCATTTGCGTGCAGAAGACGACGGCAGCATTCTCCTGGAGGGTCTCTGTTAGCACGGTGAGTTCCTCACGGGAGAAGTGGACCTGCCGCTTGCGGTCGCACGCTTTCTTCGCTGCTTTTCCCATTATTCTTGGTTTCGCTAGGGTGGTTGACGGGTTGGGGTGTGTTTCAGGGTAGTGATTTTAGTGGTTGTGTGGTTTTAGTGTATTTATAGGTGTACGCCGGGATGTTTCCCGTTCCGGGCCCATGTTTTAACTTCCGTTTCCGTATATTTCCGGGCACCGTACTTTCCGGTAGGCGCACACTGCGGTGACCGCTAAGAGGGGTGGCGGTATTGCACCTGGGGCGCCGTACGGCGGCGGTGTGGGCCGTTTTGGGGTCATTTCCGCCATCGCGGACTTTGCACTTCCGCCATGCCGTGGTGCTCGTGCCCGATGGGTCGGAATGGGCCGCACTTTGCTCCTTCGTGCAATGGCGGAAACGCTATTTACGCTGTGGCGCTCCGGTCAGTCGCTTTCCGCCAGGGTCGTAATGAGGGCCCTTGTCTTCAAAATTGGATGAACTTAGCAATGACTTTAAAGAACATTTTAAATTATGTTAAAAATCGTTTTTTTATACTTAACTAACAAATGTTCTTTACTTTACTTTACTTTAATACATTTGTACTGTGCAGCCATTGACCCTTGGGCTTAACAAAAACAAAGACAACAAACAACAAATAAGGTCACAGAGTCAGAGCCAACAGCAAGGTCCCAAGAGTAGTGATCTCATAAATTTAGGGGAGCAAATTAGTCTTTAGCTTCTTTTTACATATATCCATTGACTCGATGCATCGTATTTTAGTGTGATGTCATTCCAAGCCTTCGGGGCTATTGCAAAGAAGGCGCCTTTAGCGACCTTCACAGTTCTGCATCTTGGGATGGTATGGAAATTCTGATGGCTAGATCTTTATGATCTGACATAGGTTTTATTAATCAGAGGTTCTTGTAGGTAAGAAGGCATTTTTCCCTGTAGGCACTTCTGAGTGATGGTCAGGACATGAAAGAGAATTCTTGATTCGACTGGTAACCAATGCAATGCACATTTTGCAGCTCTGACATGGTCTCTACGCTCAAGCTTCTTCACCACCCTTACTGCTCCATTTTGTGATACTTGTGTTTTGTTACACACAGTTTTGTCAATGCCTATTAAAAGGCTAGAGCAGTAATCCATTTTTGCCCCTATAATTTCTCTAGCAATTGTTTCTGCGCTCTTCTGCTGAACTTAATTATTTTTTCTAACTTTCACAAAAACTGCTTCTAATTTTTTTCTGGTTTTTGTTTTTTATTTACTACAACTACTAAAAAAATACTTTACAACATATTTCACAAGTTCACAAAAATTGTTTCAGTATATTTTGGATATTCAAAAGAAAAATCGGATTTTCGACATCAGTCAAATTCTTCTAAAAAAATATTTACGCTATCCAACTTGATGTTTTCGTTGTCAAAAGATGCCATTCCTAAAACACATAAAAAAGCACATGCACCATTATTGACATGCTGTCTAGCTTCTTCCATTTGAGGACAAAAAAAGATTGGGCATCTCCATATTTGTCTTTGATTGATTTCAGAAAGAATATTCTTCGCAGCCGGAAACTGTTCCATTAGGCTTCTGGACATATCCTTCATAGCAACCTGCAGAGATCCTGCAGTGACATAGCCCAAACTGTTGCCTCCACAATGCACAAAATAATATGTGAACATTTAACTTGAGCTATACTAGCACAATATGGTAATAAAGTTACCTAAATTAAGCCACAATCTGCATACCATGAAACGTCCACTTTGCCCAATCCCATAGTAGCAGTAATGCCACGAGATTCAGTATAAACATTTAATAAATGGACCCAAAATCATCCACCATCCACACAAACTGCTTCTTCATAGCCATTGCCATAGGCATCTTCACTACATACAACAAAGAAAACCCTTCCTACCCTGTACTCCTGTACACTTCAACTCCTCCTCCAAACCCACAACACCTGATTGGCTAGTCCCACAATGTGCTCTTGCCATGCCAGACATCCTTAAAAGACCCGGATGGCACGTGTGTGTCCACAAACTCCACAGAACCTGCAATGCTTTTACTCACCTATAAAAACAGTTCCCTATCAACTTTTTTCCACTCCCTCACCCTTTCCAGACCCTCTGTCGGCCCCAATCTTATCCTAAATATGTTTTTCAGAGTCTTTCCTCATCGCGCTGTCCGCGGACTAGGGCGGCTGTCCGCAGATCCAACATGTCGTCCGTTATAAAAGTTTTCATGAACTTCACATTTTTTATTTATTTATTGCAAAATCTGCAGGCGCGTATGATGTCTGCAAACATCACGCGGCTGTCTGATTGGTCCAGGAGTGTCCGTGGACTCAGAATCAGGAAATTAGTCCGCAGACCGAACCCAGATATTACTAATTATTTATTACCTACATTTTGGCCATTTTTATAAAGCTACTGACTGGATTTACACCAAATTTGCAAAAGTACAAGCAAGTTTGGTGAAAATCCATCCAGCGGTTTAGGCTGTAGGCACGAGTGACATTTTTCTTTTTCATTGTGTCTATGAGGATATCGAAAATGTTGGGACCCCGCCTATAACTTTTCCTCCCTGGATGAAACCGCAGAGGGGTGGGGGCAAAGCTATAAGCTGAACACAAAGTGCTATTTCTATGAGTTGAGCAACTTAACCATAACTACAGGGATGCTACTGCAGGTCATGTAAAAAAAAAAGTATGTATGTATATTCCAAATCAACTGTTTCCTTGTAGAAAACACACTTTTCCTCTCTTCCAATGCGTTTTTTTCATATCTAAACTATCCTTCCTTAGGGATCAATCATACCGCCTTCTTAAAAAACAACCCACTTCTTTGCTTACACAAATCATTCTCTGAGCCCATAGTATATTAATCCCTAACCTTTGTTGCAGACCTAAAACTGCTTGAAGTTCTCATGCTCAAGTGAGTACTTACAAAAGATACTCAATGAGTAGTGGGATACATTTTGCACATCACAGCTTACATCAATAATTATTATGTATAAAAAAAATGTTTTTCCTATCCGCTAAGACTAGATCTCTGCATCACATGGAGCTCCTTGCCAAAGCTAATCTCCAACCCAATCTCTCTTCCTTGGTTGCCACACATGTCTGAAAATAATGGCAATCCTCAGTCAACCTTCCCACATGACTGTGGACAGATATTCTTCTCCCACCTAACAGAAAATGCCTCTAACTTGTTTAAACCACTATTTTTGAGACTGAAAAACCAGTCACATGCACTGAGCTCTATATTAAAAGCCCAAATCGAGGCTTCCTGTTACATGACGTATTCCGTCATGATGTACCGCCATCTTGGGACAGTTCTCTGTAATGCTTGTAACTATCAAGGCATCATGTTCCATGACGTGATGACATTCAGCCAGTCCCGAACGGGACAATGTCGTCCGCCTCTTAAAACAGTTAACTTCAATACTTATAGCCATCATCTACTTACGCCTGCTGTTATGAGGCATTGTAGTGCCATTTTGAAATGGTTACTGTATGGTTTATTAATTAACAATGTCAATGATCCTTTCTTCAGTAATAGATTGTGGTGACCCCATGTTGAGGGGTATTGTTTGAATTGTCAAATATGTAATTGCAAGTGTTATAAATGCCAAAACACATGGTTATCGTTTCCAGATCAAATAGACAAAATAGGTGTATATTATTACTCGGTCAACAAACCTGTTTTGAACTACATCATAAATGAAGCTCACCATGGCACCCGAGTGATGTAGAATATCCACCACTCAAGGACCTGCTCACAATCTTAACTCAATCTAATGTGTGCTTAAAATCACAAGCAACCATAATGCAGACTTAAGAATCCATCAATACCAATGTGTTCACCCTGCAAAGATGCAGCAATATAGATATTATGCAGAGCCTAAAAGAATTATACAGAATCATATTCATTCCATTTAGATCACAGGTACATTAAATACATCAACAGTATTTGCTCAATACCGATCACAGAAAGCTTGACAAATCCCATTCTAAATTCATTCCTCTGGGAACCACAGCATCTAAACGCTCAATCCAATACATTTCTTTTTGTCTTAATTTGTGCAACACTATGTCTAGCAATACCAAAGTGTATTGCTACTGCAGACTTCTGATTATTTAATCTCATTTGGACTTATGCTCAGTCCACCTCGTTTTAGCTTTAAGCATCATTATGCCCACAAAGAACATGCCACATGGGCATCTGAAACCATAAACTACATTAGTTGCATCACAGGTGCAAGAATTATTTAATGGAATTGTTTTGCCAGAATAAGGATGATTAACACAATGTGCCTCATTACGACCCAGGCGGTAAGTTACCGCCTGGGTCGTACCTTTACCGCCATGGCGTAAACTATGTTTACGCCATGCTGGTTGGCGGATTTACCGCCCCATTCCAAGGTGAGTGGGGCGGTAAATCCCCATTTCCCATTTACCCTTCCCCATTCCCATTTTTGCCCCATAGGGCATAATGGGAGTGGAGAAGGAGATAATTACACCACCGTAAATTACGGTGCCGTAATTATCGCCAAGGTCCCTTAGCGCCATGGATTTTAACGCCTGCAAAAAGCAGGCGTTAAACTCACCATGGCGCTAAGGGACCTTGTAATCAGGCGTTAAGGGTCGGCACCGTTTACGGCGCCGTAAACCCCTTAACGCCTCATTCGTAATGAGGCCCAATCACTTCTAAAAACACTACTGTAATGTTGGCAAGGGAAAGTTCCGAATTTCACAGAAGTCGACCGTTTGATAGGAACATGGTCCGTTTTGACTGAATAGTTTCTCAAAGTGTTGCTCTTTTTATATGCATAAATAGGACTATAGGAAATAATCTTGCCAAAATTGGATCCAATTTCAAAATGTCCCAATTCTTCTTAATGGCATTCTTGATTATCTCATTTGGTATATGTGACCACTTAGTCATTACAAAGTCTGGACTATCCGTGCTCTTCCCCTGACTCAATAACCTTTCAGAAGGCATTTATTGTAGCTGCTGTACAATCGGTTCAATACGGTCCGCTTTATATTTCCTTGCTAAACATTTTTCTTTTGAGTCAGGCGCTTTAATAATATAGTCATCATCATTTGAAATGCTATGTCTGTATCTAAGGCACTGACTTAACAGCACTTTCCCAAAATTCCTACGTGGATGAAAACACGTCGCAAGCAACATAGGGCCTGATTCACAGAGCGTTTTCCTATGGGATTGCGCCATTAAATTTCACAATGAGCTTCCACATCCAAAAATTGTATTTTTGTCATGGTATGCTTAGTTGTGAACTTGATTAGAGGGTCTAAATTGTTCATGTACTCAAAGACACTTAATAGCTCAGATTCAGGGCCCATTCAAACTCCAAAAATGTCATCTATGTAGCGTAAATAGAACTTTAAATATTGCATGCATCTACGGCTATGCAAAACATTTTCTCTTTCAAAATGTAACATAAAGGTATTGGCAGAGCTCGGAGTCATCACTTCCCCCATTGAGGTCCCAAGAAAAAAACGATCTTCATATTTAAAAAAATTATTACCACTATTTTCAAAAGCATCAACACAAAAACCTTGTCAGATCAGCAGCTCACTGTAGATAGCAGTAACCATTCCTTTGCTTCTAATCCAGCCTAATGTGTAATGTTGGTGTACAAGCTTGTTACATCCATAGTGAACAAAATGTCATGCGATTGTGTAAAATCAATAGTTTGTAACTTAGTCAAAAAGTGACCTGTATCTCTAAGATATGTTATGCTTGCCTGTATGACAGGTTGAATCACTGTGTCCTAAATATTGGTCTAACAATTCCAGTACACTTTTGGTTGCTGCAATAACTGGTCCTCCCGGTGGATTTTGCAAATGTATGTAATTTGGGCAAGACATATAAGACCAGCATGGTCTGGTGAAGTTTAGTTAAAAATAATCTGGTATGATGTGTTATCAAATCATTTTCAGCTTCATCTAATGTCTCATTAATTAACGACATCTCTGTAGGATCATGTGGAATGTCCATATATGTATCAGGGCCCATTAGCTATCTTTCAATTTCCCGCAGATAAACAACCTTATTCATAATGACGAAGGAACCCCCTTTGTCAGACGGCTTAAAGATAATATCCTTATTGTGCCCGCAATATTCTGATCACCTGTCTCTCATGGCTAGAGAACTTACTGTGAGTTTTATTTGAAAATCTGATCTTGTCAAACTCATTCAACACCTTTTTCTGAAAAACCTGCACAGTAGGATTTTGAACTGGTGAAGAAAATATACTTGTTGGCCTAATTTCAAAAAATTCTGGTTTGCCATCAATATCCTCTGTTTTGATAGTCTCCAAAAACACCTTACATTTCATTTTTAAATTAGAAAATCAATTTCCTCCTGAATTAGATTACTCGTATATTCAGGCACACATGTTAGCTGTTAACACCTTTTGGAGTTTAATTCGCTCAAACCTCGATTGTTGGTAATCAGAAAGATGTACTACTATGTCTTCCATGCCGGAACTGATGCTTTTCTCAAAGGATTTTTTATTTTTGCCTAGTCTGTTTTTTTGCGGTATAAAAAAACCTGTTTATCTGATGGAGTGGCACTTTCATTAAGTTCACAACTTAAAGAGAATCCACATTTAAACCTGTCTTCAGATTTAGCACTTGAATTTTTTAGCCCATTAGTCATTGAGTATCTTTTGGAGGTACTCACATGAGCATGAGAGCTTCAATCAGTAATTGATCTGCAACAAAGTTTAGGGATTAAAGGAATGGTTCACCCAAAAATTTGTATTTAAAAAATAGATAGGCAACATAAAAAAAAAAACGATTGGGGTTTTTATTTTTGAAGTCCCTATGTAAAACTTTGAGCAATTCAAGCTCAAAAATTGAAAAAGCAAGCACATGGGCGCCTAGAGCCCCAAATGGGAAAGCAGATTTAGGCAGAAACACTGCAGCATTTAGCATTGCGGAAAACAACTGCGTTGTGTTTCTGCCTAAATCTGCTTTCCCATTTGCGGCTTTAGGGCTCCCCACGGGGAGCCCTAGAGCCCCAAATGGGAAAGCAGATTTAGGCAGAAACACTGCAGCATTTAGCATTGCGGAAAACAACCGCGTAGTGTTTCTGCCTAAATCTGCTTTCCCATTTGGGGGTTTAGGGGCTAGAGCCCCAAATGGGAAAGCAGATTTAGGCAGAAACACAGCGGCATGTAAACACAACCGTGTTGTGTTTCTGCCTGCCTTTGCTTTCACTTTGGGTCTCCGGTGCTCTCCTGGGGGAGCACCGGAGACCCAAAGTGATAGCCACGGCAGGCAGAAACACAACGCGGTTGTGTTTGAAAACGCTGCGGTTTTTCTTTCTGAGTTTCTCAGGCTCCTCCGAGCCTGAGAAACTTAGAAAGAAAAACCGCAGCGTTTTCAAACACAACTGCGTTGTGTTTCTGCCTAAATCTGCTTTCCCATTTGGGGCTTTAGGCCCTAGAGCCCCAAATGGGAAAGCAGATTTAGGCAGAAACACTGCAGCATTTAGCATTTCCCATTTGGGGCTCTCGGGCCCCCCGTGGGGAGCCCGAGAGCCCCAAATGGGAAATCAGATTTAGGCAGAAACGCAGCGGCATGTAAACTCAACCGTGTTGTGTTTCTGCCTGCCTTGGCTTTCACTTTGGGTCTCCGGTGCTCCCCCATGGGGGAGCACCGGAGACCCAAAGTGATAGCCACAGCAGGCAGAAACACAACACGGTTGTGTTTGAAAACGCTGCGGTTTTTCTTTGAGTTTCTCAGGCTCCTCCGAGCCGGAGGAGCATGAGAAACTTAGAAAGAAAAACCGCAGCATTTTCAAACACAATAACGTTGTATTTATGTTTGCGGTCGCTTTAATAGCTACCGCAAACATAAATACAACGTTTTTAAAGCTGCGGTTTTATTTCTAAGTTTTCCGGGCTCCTCCAACCCGGAAAACTTAGAAAAAAAAACGCAGCTAGTGTTTATTTTTATTTAAAAAAATAGCACTTACCGAGATGCAGCTGCAGCTTTTCTGCCTGTAGTCTCCGGTCCCCGTCCTCCGCGTACAGCACCAATGAAGGAAAAGCCACCCAGTGGTAGCTTTTGTTTACTACAGCTGGCTGGCTTTTCCTTCATTAGTGCCACAAAGGCCAAAACGAGCACAGCGGCGGGCATCCATTTCACAAAATGGATGCCCCCATGTGCTATCTTTGAGCTTGAATTGCTCAAAATTGTACACAGGGACTCCGGAAAAAAAAAACACCATTTTTTTTTTTTATGTTGCCTATCTATTTTTGAAATAAAACATTTTGTTCGAACCATTCCTTTAATATGCTATGGGTTCAGAGATTGATTTGCATGAGAAAAGGAGGGGGTAGAATAGCAGTAATGATTTTCTTTCTATTGTTTTTTAGGAAGGCTGTTTGATGGATCCCTGAATGAAGACCCCTGAAGTGAGTTGGAAGAGGGGAATAGAAGATAGATGAAAATCTTTGTTTCCTACAAGAAAACTGTCAATTTGGAACAGTTATAAAATGTTGTAATGATGCAATATTTGATCATTTCTACGAAGAAAATATAACTATTATTGAGTTGGAATATATGTATTATGAAGAACAATGTTTACACAATATACATACTTAATAAACAGAAATTGCATTTTGAATTTTGCTTCAGGAGAAACACTTTAATTTTCTAAATGCGTTTTGCCATTTGAGTGCTCTTGTGTTCCACATTTGATTTTTTTTTCATTTTCTTTGAGGTGGCATAACTGCGGGTAGTGAGGGAATGGTTCTCAATGATAAGTCTAAACCCTGGGTGAAAATGGCCCAAAAAAGTCTGATCGACCCCCAACTACTCGAATAAGTCACATCATGTAAATGGTGTGACACATCTACGATAGTCTGCTAGAGCAGGGGGCACTTTCCTCAAAATCCTCTACCTTTAGTCCAATATTTGAGAACCTGCCATTCTCTCCCTGGATGGAGAAGGGGATATGATATGATATGATATGGCATTTATAACACGTCTATACACAAGTGTTTCATTACGGGGGACCTTACATTACGGCAGAGGGCGGGTTGCATGAAAGTCAGGGACATGATGCAGGGCACTGAAATAGTGCCCTTGGATATATGCAAACAAAACATAGGGATATCAGAGAAGGACAGAATGAGGCATTATCACTTGAGGCACTGGATGTCGAAAGCTTCCATTAGAAAAGCTGCAAGCCGAGAGTTGACAGGTTTTGAGAAGTTCATTACCACGCACACAGGATCAGGGAAGCTTGGTACAAATTCATGATGCAATGACATTACACACGATAGCATTGCAGACCATGTACCCCATGGTGTCACCAGAAGGAGGCTGGAGAGGTTGTCAAGGAAATAAAAATGGGCCTACATATGGTGGGATTCCCCAGTAGTAGTACCATTTTGGTCAGATGTTACCTCAAATATAAGGGACACTTTCACATTCGATAGGACCCTGGGTTCACAGGAATGGATGTGTGGGTCGTTGAACCCCGTAATTAGTCAGCCTACTAAAGTTCACACAAAAGCAGTTATGATGCTGTTGATTGCAGCTTGGCTGGTGCTTGCACAAAGGTGGAAACAAGAGCCGCCCCGACAGAGTTTGAATGGCTGCAAAATGTTTGAAAAATGTTGGCAATGGAATGGGTCACATTTAGAATCCAAAGAGAGAGTGTTCAATTGGGGGATTGTACTGAATTATCTCCAAATCGACCTTAAGAAGCAAGGGTGCCCTCACAATTTGCACATTCTAGCCATCATTTAAAAGAGGTTGGAGGAATGGCAGATGGGAAAATAATGCATTCGGCTGTTACTGCGGCGTGTAGGGGGTACTGAAATTGTAATGTTTACTATTTATTATACAAAATGCCAATAAAGATATGTTTAACTTTTTTTTTTAAAGAAAGAATGTTTTTTTTCTCAGATTAGTTTAGGTCCTATGAGCCAATGACCTTACCCGGCTGCACCAGAAACTCATTAATCAGATTAACTTTTTTTCAAAATAATTCAATCAGTTGTGCATCGCTACAAATTTATTTTTATACCAAATTAAATGAAGCCAGGACTGCATTCTGACCTACAGTATTCTGTTTAAATCCCCAACCTAAGCAAACAAAATGGGAAAACAGATCATGTTGCCTCTAAAGGAGTTGGAGTTTGTGGGAAACTGAGTCATAAAGATAATGACTGTCCTGATACTAGGTCACAAAGAGGCTGAACTTGCTCTTAATTCTAAGAGGGCTGCTTTATGGCCTGCATCTGTGTGGTGGACTTAACATCTTTAAAAAGAAATAATAGGAATTCAGCTTGACCATTGGATCTGTCTTGTCCAATCTGCTATTTCAATCTCCCTGGTGTTCCTGAGGATAGGAATCCAGACACTTGGAAAAATAGAATATTTTATCCAAGATCTGCCAGGCTCTGGAAACACCCAGGAACTTCAAACTACAAAAGAATGTACCTCTGCTAGGGTTAAGTCATAATACCTTTAGCTCTGAACTAACAGTGAAGATCTCTGATGCTCTGTTATTCACATATCCAACTGCACATGCCATGCATTATTAAATGGCCTGCAGTAGCGGCCGTGTATTTATGGTTAAGTTGCTAAACCCATAGGAAGACCATTTTTCGGCAGCGTGTAACGTTGCTCCCGCTGGAGGAATCCCCACCAAACTTTGCAAAAAAATAATATGGGCCGTTCTGAATTTTTACAGCAAGTTTGGTGAGGTTTCGTGCAGGGGGGGAAAAATTATAGGGGCGTCCCAATTTTTTTTTTCTTCCATAGACTGAATGGGCAAAAAGTTTGCGCATGGCTTCAGCCTGAACGGCTGGACGGATGTGCACCAAATTTGCAGCAGGAGCGGGGGCTTGGTTCACAAAGCGTGCTTTTGTATGTTTGATGGGAATCCGACCAGCACTTTTGTTGTTAAGAACTGAAATGTACGTCTCTAAAATTAGTGATATCCTGTTTATCTGTTCGCTCTGCGGGCAGAAGAGTCATTGGTTTGCGGTACGGCGTGCTATCAGAGAACTTTGGATGTGGCTGGTGGTTGGCTAGAGGGAAGCGTGCAGTGCATCAACATTTTTTGCCAAACGCTGCCATGGTGTATCGGAGAACAGTGTGGTGGCGGAAGGGTCTGGAAAATATACCGTTCGCCAGGTGTTGGCGGCAAGAAGGGATGGAAAGGGTGGTGGAGTGAGAAGTGGTTCATGTGACATATGTAATTAGATGGAAGAAGACGGAGGTGTGCCTGCAGTATTCATGCGTATTGCGCCAATTCGCAGGTACCTGGACAGGCGACTACTTTGTGTGGTGAATGGAGGCAGCTGTCGTAACGGCCCGATAGCTTGTGCGGTGACCTGTTTGCGGCAACCTCTTTCCGTGGTGAGTGGTGGCAGGTGAATTTCAGAAGGGGAATTATTTGCACATGACATAGGTTGGGTGGGAGCACGGGTGGCCGTGCTATGTGGATGGATTGTGGTAGTTGGGCACATGGTTGCATGCATGGTTGCATAAAGTTGCGGAGGGGTGTTGAAGGACTAGTCTATTGGGTGCATGGCCGAAGGCCGTCGGCCATAGGCCATGCACTCAAGAGCCTAGGGCTTGAGCACACCCACCGCAGCAATGCATGCTTGACTCTGCATCAGGTAGAGGGTGCTGCTTGCATAGTGTGGTGTGTGCAGATTGGTTGGAGTAGGGCCCATGTTGTGACCATTATTATGTGGTTAGTTTGGCAGTGAAACATTACTTTGTGAATGGAAGTGGGTATGACCATAGTATGTGAATGAAAGTGCACAGGGGTTCCAGAGGCAGTGTTTTCTTTGTAGATTATGCTAACTGTTGCTTTTCTTGATGCATAGCTCCATTGCGGTGCACAGGTTGGGTAGGAGTGCCGGTGGCAGTGGTGTGTATGTGGATTGTGGTAGTTGGTGACATGGTGACATGCATGGTGGCATTACATTGTGGTGAGTGTGTTCAAGGCCTAGACTATTGGGTGCATGGCTGAAGGCTGTAGGCCATGCACTGAAGAGCCTAGGGCTTGAGCACACCCACGGCAGGGATGCATGTTTCACTCTGCATTACTTAGAGGGTGGTGACCTGTAAAGAATGGTTGTGGAGCACATTTCAGACTCCATAGAGCAGCAGAAGTGAGCTGCCATGCGTGGTTTTTGATGTGTGGTTGGAGATGATGCAGTGAAAAGTCATGCAGTGTGGGCACTGGGTGCAGTGTTTGCATACTGTCAGTATGGAAGAAGGTATGGTTGAAGTGCATCTTATATGTGTATGGATAGTTTACTGTGTGCAGACTGGTCGGAGCAGGGGCAGTGTTGTGAACATTTTGTGGATAGGTTGGCAGTGACACAATACTTTCTGAATGGAAGTGGGTAAGACCATAGTATGTGAATGAAAGTGCATAGGGGTGCCGGAGACAGTGTTACGTTTGTAGATTATGGTAACTGTTGCATTTTTCGCTGTATAGCTCCATTGTGGTGCAGAGTTGGGTAGGAGTGCTGGTGGCAGTGGTGTTGCATTACATTGCGGTGAATGTGTGCAAGGAGCACACCCACTGCAGCAATGCTGTTTGACAGTGAATAAGGCACAGGGTGGTGATCTTTGGAGAATGGTTGTGGAGCACCTTGTCGACATGCTACAGCTGCAAAAGTGAGTTAGGAAGTATCTATTGTGTGTTCCATGATTGTGGTGATAGTTGGAATATGCGCCAGGATTTGGTGTATGGCAGAAGATGGTGCAGTGAGAGGTTGTGCAATGTGGCAACATGGTGCAGTGTTTCTATACTGTGAGTATGGAAGAGGGTATGGTTGAAGTTGAAGTGCAGCTTACATGTGCTTGGTTACTCTGCTGTGTGCAGATTTGTTGAAGTAGGCCCAATGTTGTTAAGATGTTGTGGTTAGGTTGGCAGTTTGGCAGTGACACAATACTTTGTGAATGGCAGTGGGTAGGGGTGGCTGTTGTATGTTTGTGGATTCTGCTAATCATGACATGTTTTCTTAGATGTCTGTGTTATGGTGTTGGGGAGTTGGTTAGAAGTGCTGCTACGTAAGTTATGTTTGTGGATAATGTTAGCTGCCCACATGGTCGCATTCATGGATCCATAGTGTTGTGCTGGGTGTGGGCAAAGGCTGGTCTGTTGTGTGCATAGTCAAAGGTGTGCTGGGTGCGGCTCAGGCTCTTTGTGGATGCTGAAATTGTGCATTCTTTAACAGATGTTTCTGGTGGAGGTGCTTTGCAAGCAAAGGCAACGTGCACTGAGAGTGTTTAACCGTAAATATGGAGTGCTGTCACAAAATGACAGTGTGCAATGTAGAGGTTTCGTATGTGATTGGTGCATGCCTGTTAGAACATTTCACAGCACCCAATGAAGGAGTGCTGGAAAAATGCCATTGCAAAGGGAAGAAGTATTGTCTCTCATTTGCTGGGGTGTGGCCCTCGCTGTAGCTGGGAAAGCGCATGTGCCACATCCTGCCATTATAAGCATGGTGGCCATGGAATAGTGGGAATTAGGCCATCAGGTGTTTACAGTGTGGTTGACAGGAAGGGACGGTAGAATTTTTCCCCAATACTATGTTGTGAGGTTGGTAGAGATGGAGAGACGCACAGTGCTTATCGTTGATGATACCTTTGTGCACCATCTGCACAGGTGTTGTGTGCAAAGAGGCGTTGCTGGTAATTTCGGACTGGAAGGACTGGACGCTTTTCAGTATGACTGCAGTTTCGGTGGGATGGTTCGCCTTTGCAGATATGTGGCCACCGTCATGAATGTTGATTTTGTCGTGGTGCACTATGGAAGTCTACATTTCGGTTACATGTCGTGTGGACGTTTAATCCGTCACCTCAAGAGGTTGCTGAATGCAGTGAGGCAGATTTTTCCGACTGCCAAGGTCGTTTTCCCATACATAACACAGAGAGGAGTATGGGCCCAATAATTTATCCCCAGCCAGAGGTCAGAAGGTGTGTTAGAAAGAGAAGCATGTGTGAATTTATGCAGACTGCTGGGATGTTCTCCACCCATTATGAGATCATGAGGTTGCAAAATATGCAGTGGTTTCGTAGAAATGGCATTTATTTGAGCCCTATTGGCAATGCCGCTTTCTATTACACTGTGCAAGAAGCGTTGGGCAGAATTTGTTAAAAATGTGAGGAGAGGCAAACAGAAATGCATATAAAGAGAAATAAACAAAAAAAATTGCTTGCAAGCATGTAAAAAAAAGAAAACTTTCTACAGCCACAATGGAAGACCCAATCCCCTACTATGCTTGAATGCTCCCCCCGACCCTCCCACCCCTCACTATCACTAAAAGGTAGCGGATTCCACTGTACTTTCAGGGTTACACGTGCCACATCCTAGATGGGCATGTGGATGTATGTGGATGAAGAAATCGTGCATACTTTTACTGAACTTTGTAGTGGACATGCTTTGGAATAGAAAGCCACTTGTGTGAATGTGTAATGGTACATTTGAAGTGTTGTACAGGAATGACAGTGTTAGATGATGGGGGCTTGGATGCGATTGGTGGATGCGTGTGGCACTATTCAACAGTAGCCAATGAGGTAGTGGTGGAGCAACAGTAGTGGAAAGGGACAAAGGACTATTCCTGCTTTGCTGGGGCACAGCCCTTGCGGTATTTCGGAAAGCGCACATGCCACATTCTGCTCTTCTCACCATGCTGTCCAATGGAAATGGGACTGTGGAAATTGTCTAATCAGGTGCTTGGGGCGTGCATCACAGGAATGGGCGGCAACATGTTTTTCCATTACTCTGTGCAGTGAGCATGGCAGGCACAGATGAAGAGACACACTGTTTTGGTAGTCAGTGATGAGTTTGTGGAAGATCTGTTCCAGTTTGCCGTCGAAAAAGGCTTTCATTGTGATTTCGCTTAGGAAGCAGCGGACGCTTTGTGGTGCTGTGGCAATGTGCGCAATTTCGTCTGTCTACTTGCTGAATGTCGACGAGTGGCCACTTTCGCAACTGTGTATGCTGTGGTTGTGCAGTATGGAGCGTTGCATTTGGGTTCAATGGCTTGTTCCCATGTGTACCCATGTGTACCGTCAACTCAAGAAGTGCTGCTGGGATGTTCTCCTGTGAGAACGACAACATTTGTTGTCAATATATACACCTTTTCAAAGCTAACGTAATTTCTTTGTCGACCAGTGGCAATGATATTTTGTTTTGCAATATACAGGCTGCACTGAAGAGCCAACTGTAAGTAGTGAGCTCAACTACAAAACACAAAAGCGCAATAAAATGTGTTTCTAAAGAGCGACTTAAAAAAAAGGCTCTTTATCGGGGCGGCCACTACTGATGAGGTGCCCTACCCTGGTTGAAATTTATTCCCCCACTCCCGTGCGCGCACACCTGGAAAAGTCTGCGGACATCGCGAGAGTTGCAGGGTTGCACGTGTGACATACGTCCCTTTTGCAGATGGCAGCCATAGAATTGGGCCTGTGCAGGAAACGTGATTGGTCAATAAGGTTTCTGGGTGTGGATTGCACGAACAGACTGTGGTACACAGTGTATTTGTCGATCAAAATGCAGAGGGTGCGCTTATGGCTGTTTGTTGCATGAGCCACAGCGTATGCTTTGTGGGGTGTTCTAAATACATTGATTGACAGTGAATGGAAAACAGAGTCCAGTGGGAGCTCATTGTGGATTGTCACATGTGGATTTGTACTCGTATGGAACACCTACAATGAAGTGATTGATTTTGGTTTGTCTGTGTGACACGTTGGTGACGCGCAATCACAACAATATAATTGTTGTTCTTTCTGGAGGGAAAATTGCACAACATGTAACACGATTTTCAGTGCCATTTGCGCTGAAGGAGGCACTTGGCTAGGTCATGCGTCTGTTCCCGATCTCCTGCATACTTTTTTATCCCATTACACAGACACCCATATCGCTGCATTGTTTTTTATTTGGTCCGGAAATGGAGAAAGCGTGGCACATTGTCAAAAAGTCTATTTGTGCCTTTTTACGACTTGTGCCAATGTCGTACTTTAGAAATGGGAATCTGACATTTCACAGCACGAAGAATTTTCCCCAAAAATAGCGTTCCTCTTAACATTAGTCAATTTCCGATTTCTGCACGCCCTACACAAATTGCCTTACTGCCCTTTTTGGAAGTATGGGAAGAATGTTTGTGCTAGGTGTTGCGCACTTGAAAACGCACTGCAACACATAAAACAATCTCTTTCAAACAATCAGTGGAGGGTATACAATGCGGGGCACCCTGCCTCCCTCCATTGCCTCCCTCCATTGCCACTTTCATTGTTGAACTTTGAAAGGAGCTTTCTTTACTTAACTTTTTTTCATTTTCCAGTTCATTTCTATTTCTTTTGGTCTTGTAACACACGCCACCGAAGGAACGAAAGGCAAGGGACGGTACGGAAGTGCCAGCACCTACACGGATACCATAGGGGACGTGCACAGAGAGAGGGCAA
The DNA here is from genome assembly GCF_040938575.1 of Ambystoma mexicanum. Lineage (NCBI taxonomy): Eukaryota > Metazoa > Chordata > Amphibia > Caudata > Ambystomatidae > Ambystoma > Ambystoma mexicanum. The sequence goes on along the minus strand of NC_090933.1, from coordinate 411,761,948 downwards.
TGTTGGGTGGCCCTCACTTAAATAGCCGCCACTCATTGTCATGCTCCCCGACTGACTCTTCCCAAGCACTTCAAAGTATCTTCCCTCTGTAGAGTACCACGTTGCAGTACATGCACACTACAATGCGCTTTGGCAGGTAAGGGTCATTAGCGCAGCATATGGTCTACAAGGGTGTTTTAAAGCTTTGGTGCCGTACAGGAGTGCCCCTGTTGTATACCACAGCCTACGTGGAGAATGCTGTACATGAAATTACCCTACTGCATTTTTGGCAGGGTATTACCCTGCCCACTGGTCCCTTATGCTTGCATTGCTGTTCTTGTCACATGCGGTAGGGACAGTTCATGGTATGCCATTAGCCATAGGACTAGCATGCACAGAGATGAATGAATTGTGAAATACAACAATGCTTACAACAAGGAGAAACGCATCTTCAATACATGCAGGAGGAAGATATTTATTAAGCGCAACCCATGCGGCTACAGTACTGTTCTAACCACTAGTGAAATTCTTTGCTCTCTGAAGAATCTGCAGTTTGCTTACTTCTCTTAAAATGCACTACTATGTTAGTGACCAAGCCGCTGAGAGACATCAGAGGTAGTTAGCCTATATCAACAGCTCACAGTAAAACACACATTAAGGGGCCAATTCATAGAATTCGGCGCACAAGTGGCGCACGCGGCTGGCGCACAGTGTGCGCGTGCGGTAGTCTGCGCCAGCCGCGTGCGCCGAAACACATTCAGGCGCACAGCGTATTCATGGATTCCAACATCCACAACCAGCCGTGGCGCAGAGTGGCGCAGCGACCCTGCAGCAGCGTCAGTTACGCCCCCAAGAACGCCCCTTGCGCAGGGAAAAGCCATCAAAATCCCCAATCCAGCGCAAAGGGCAGCAGCAAACGCAGAGCGGGGAGCGTGTATTTCAGGGGTGTGCGGGTGTCCCCACACGCGATAGGCCTGGGTACGTGTATTACAGGGGTGCGCGAGAAAATCTACACGCGATTGGGCTGGGTACGTGGATTTCAGGGGTGCGCTAGAAAATCTACACGCGATTGGCCTGGGTACGTGAATTACAGTGGTGCGCGAGAAAATCTACACGCGATTGGGCTGGGTACGTGGATTTCAGGGGTGCGCGAGAAAATCTACACGCGATTGGCCTGGGTACGTGGATTTCAGGGGTGCGCGAGAAATTCCATACGCGATCGGCCTGGGTACGTGGATTTCAGGGGTGCGCGAGAAATTCTACACGCGATTGGGCTGGGTACGTGGATTTCAGGGGTGCGCGAGAAATTCTACACGCGATTGGCCTGGGTACGTGGATTTCAGGGGTGCGCGAGAAAATCTACACGCGATTGGGCTGGGTACGTGGATTTCAGGGGTGCGCGAGAAATTCTACACGCGATTGGGCTGGGTACGTGGATTTCAGGGGTGCGCAAGAAATTCTACACGCGATTGGCCTGGGTACGTGGATTTCAGGGGTGCGCGAGAAAATCTACACGCGATTGGGCTGGGTACGTGGATTTCAGGGGTGAGCGAGAAATTCTACACGCGATTGGCCTGGGTACGTGGATTTCAGGGGTGCGCGAGAAATTCTACACGCGATTGGCCTGGGAACGTGGATTTCAGGGGTGCGCGAGAAAACCTACACGCGATTGGCCTGGGTACGTGTATTACAGGGGTGCACGAGAAATCCTACACGCGATTGGGCCTGTGCGAGTGGGGCAGTGTATTACGTGGGTGTGCGGGAAGTTGAAGAGGTGAATTGCCAGTGTGGGTCCTCCCAGGTCTCCCCTCTACCCCCTCCACGACCTCTGCAGGCAGCCCACACCACAGGGGACTACCCTGCACCCCTGGTCATGTCCCACAGGCAGCCCATCCACCATGGGCATGCCCCCCAGCCAAGCCACATGTCCCCTTGCACCCCCACCCCCCAGCACCGTGGGGCACCTGCCAGCAGGCCCCCAACCATGTCCCACTCATGTCCCCTTGCACCCCCACCCCCCAGTCACCAGGGGCACCTGCCAGCAGGCCCCCAACCATGTCCCACTCATGTCCCCTTGCACCCCCACCCCCCAGCACTGTGGGGCACCTGCCAGCAGGCCCCCAACCATGTCCCACTCATGTCCCCTTGCACCCCCACCCCCCAGCACTGTGGGGCACCTGCCAGCAGGCCCCCAACCATGTCCCCTTGCACCCCCACCCCCCAGCAGGCCCCCACTCATGTCCCCCTGCACCCCCACCCCCCAGCACTGTGGGGCACCTGCCAGCAGGCCCCCAACCATGTCCCCTTGCACCCCCACCCCCCAGCAGGCCCCCACTCATGTCCCCCTGCACCCCCACCCCCCAGCACTGTGGGGCACCTGCCAGCAGGCCCCCAACCATGTCCCACTCATGTCCCCTTGCACCCCCACCCCCCAGCACTGTGGGGCACCTGCCAGCAGGCCCCCAACCATGTCCCACTCATGTCCCCTTGCACCCCCACCCCCCAGCAGGCCCCCACTCATGTCCCCCTGCACCCCCACCCCCCAGCACTGTGGGGCACCTGCCAGCAGGCCCCCAACCATGTCCCACTCATGTCCCCTTGCACCCCCACCCCCCAGCACTGTGGGGCACCTGCCAGCAGGCCCCCAACCATGTCCCACTCATGTCCCCTTGCACCCCCACCCCCCAGCACTGTGGGGCACCTGCCAGCAGGCCCCCAACCATGTCCCACTCATGTCCCCTTGCACCCCCACCCCCCAGCACTGTGGGGCACCTGCCAGCAGGCCCCCAACCATGTCCCCTTGCACCCCCACCCCCCAGCAGGCCCCCACTCATGTCCCCCTGCACCCCCACCCCCCAGCACTGTGGGGCACCTGCCAGCAGGCCCCCAACCATGTCCCCTTGCACCCCCACCCCCCAGCAGGCCCCCACTCATGTCCCCCTGCACCCCCACCCCCCAGCACTGTGGGGCACCTGCCAGCAGGCCCCCAACCATGTCCCACTCATTTCCCCTTGCACCCCCACCCCCCAGCACTGTGGGGCACCTGCCAGCAGGCCCCCAACCATGTCCCCTTGCACCCCCACCCCCCAGCAGGCCCCCACTCATGTCCCCCTGCACCCCCACCCCCCAGCACTGTGGGGCACCTGCCAGCAGGCCCCCAACCATGTCCCACTCATGTCCCCTTGCACCCCCACCCCCCAGCAGGCCCCCACTCATGTCCCCCTGCACCCCCACCCCCCAGCACTGTGGGGCACCTGCCAGCAGGCCCCCAACCATGTCCCACTCATGTCCCCTTGCACCCCCACCCCCCAGCACTGTGGGGCACCTGCCAGCAGGCCCCCAACCATGTCCCACTCATGTCCCCTTGCACCCCCACCCCCCAGCACTGTGGGGCACCTGCCAGCAGGCCCCCAACCATGTCCCACTCATGTCCCCTTGCACCCCCACCCCCCAGCACTGTGGGGCACCTGCCAGCAGGCCCCCAACCATGTCCCACTCATGTCCCCTTGCACCCCCACCCCCCAGCACTGTGGGGCACCTGCCAGCAGGCCCCCAACCATGTCCCACTCATGTCCCCTTGCACCCCCACCCCCCAGCACTGTGGGGCACCTGCCAGCAGGCCCCCAACCATGTCCCACTTATGTCCCCTTGCACCCCCACCCCCCAGCACTGTGGGGCACCTGCCAGCAGGCCCCCAACCATGTCCCCTTGCACCCCCACCCCCCAGCAGGCCCCCACTCATGTCCCCCTGCACCCCCACCCCCCAGTCACCAGGGGCAGCCTCCACAAGGCCCCCACCCATGTCTCACACCACCCCCACCCCTCCAGTCACCAGGGGCAGCCTCCACCAGGCCCCCACCCATGTCTCACACCACCCCCACCCCTCCAGTCACCAGGGGCAGCCTCCACCAGGCCCCCACCCATGTCTCCCACCACCCCCACCCCTCCAGTCACCAGGGGCAGCCTCCACCAGGCCCCCACCCATGTCTCCCACCACCCCCACCCCCCAGCAGGCCCCCACTCATGTCCCCTTGCACCCCCACCCCCCTGCAGGCCCCCACTCATGTCCCCCTGCCCCCAGGTCCTGACGAAACGCAATCATGGCATTAATGGGCAGCATACCCAGCACAAACACCCAGCCAAGGATTGCATCCACCCACATAGTAGATGCAATTACATGATACAACCCCAATGGCAAGTATGTAAATGAACACATGTCCCTCACACACACATACACAATGGGTGCAAGTGAATGTCAAAACCCATATCATGACATGCATGAAACCAATGAAAAAATACCACAAATGTAAGTAATAAATATATGTATTAAAGATGAAAATGAAGTAAAGAAATAAAACACACAACAATGGGGATGACAAAACAAATGGTCCATGTCCGAGAACTAATAGAAAAAATCAAAAAACAAAGGAATCCAAAAACTAATGTAGTCCAAAGCAAAATAATGGGGGGAAAAAATAAGGAAAAACCATTGCCTCATGGTGAACACAAATATAAATCCAACAAATGTTTTCCAAACATCAAACTATGTACAAGAATAACCCAGGGTCCATGAGCCCAACACCATAAATGAAACCTACTACTACTAACTAATAAAAAATATATATACAGAAAAGTGGCCATTGTCCGAGCGGTACAAAAAAAACTTTAAAAATAAAGGAAACCTAACACTAACTAAAGAACTATATACAATGGCAGCGGGCAAGTCCTGCGGCTCACTCTGTGATGTTGCCGGCCAGGGCATCATCGAACTCCATGTCGATGTCCCGGAGGCGGGACTCTGTCCTGGCCCCGAGGTCTAGCAGGGACAACCCCGTGTCCACCTCAAACTCCCTGCGAGCTTCCTCGAGGCACTCAGCCCGCCTCAACGCCCGACGCATGGAGAACTCCGCCCTGACCATGGTGAGCCGCTCCTCTTCCGCCCGCTGCCGCTCCGCACCTATCCGCTGGACCAACTGCTCCCACACGGAAGACACTGCCATCCCAGGGTTCTCCTGCCCTCCGGCCGATGCCTGCCCCTCTGATCTTGATGGCCCCGAGCCATGATGCCTCCCACGTCGAGCCTGCTGCTGCCTCCGACGCCACTGCCTCTGCCAGCACGACGGCATCCAGGCTGATGGAATCCACCGATGCCGTCGTGCACGTGCCCTGCCAGATGATGCCGGCACATCCTCCATCTGCAGGGGGACAGTTGCTGGTGTGTCCACCCCTGCTGGACCTTCGACTCCCGACTGTGGCAGGGATGGGGTCCCCACCGAGCTGGCTGCATTGGTCGGGGCAGGTCCACAGGGGGCCCTGGTGGCATCTGGGCCAGAAGACGGCATGGAGCACGACTGGCGCATAGCCTCCACAGAGGAGGAGAGGGTCGCCAGAAGGCCACACACATGTAGGAAACCCCCGACCATGGCGGCTCCCAAATGGTTCACGTACGCACGGTGCTCTTCGTGATGATGTGCATGCTCCTCCCGGGAAGCATGCACCTCATCACGAATGCCAGCCGTGCGCAACGCGACACCAATCAGGACCCTCTCCACACGGCCAGGGGTCCCCTCGTCCGCAGGTAGAGGAGTGTCAGATGACATGGACATCTCCCCTACCTGCGGACGGGCCTGGGATGGGGCATCCCTGCTGGTGCATGGTGGTGCAGTCACAGTGTCAGGGACAGTGACATGCACAGGCACCTCCACGGCGACCTGTGCTGCCTCCTGCCCCTGGCCCTGGACTGCACCACTTGCACCAGCGGGGATGCCCCCACCAGGCCCCATGTGTGGCTCAGTAGCGGCCTCCTCCCCCTCTGTGGAAACCACCAACCTGGATGTCTCCACGCCGTCTTCCGCCGGTGCAAGCCCCTGTGGGGGCTCACCCACCCCTTCCGCTGCAGCCGTGGCGGCATCCCCGCCGCTCTGCTCCACAGCGCCTTCTCCGCCCTCTTCTTCACTTGCCACTGTGTAGAGGGAGACATAGAACACAAGCATCAGGGTACTGTACAATGGTCCCCTAGACAGGAAGCAACAGCAGATGAGTGGCACTGTCATACATCACTTCCATCATGTCCCTCCACAACACATGGGTCAGTGCAGGCAAAACACATACAGTAACAGGCACGGCGCATGCCATGGACATTGGCATACATGACCAAGGGACTCATGATTCATGCAATGTTGGTTTTAAACTCACATGCATCATGGGTCTTGCCATCACATGCACACACCTCACCGTAGTTCCATCCATCTGGCCTCGTACACCACAGACGCAGTGGATACAAGGATGACTAGGCTGCATCAGTGAATCTGAACATTGTCACAGACATGTGTCATGCATCCATGGCAGTTACAAGTCACAGACACGCAGGTCAGACACACACACATGGACACCATACGTGTACATGGGACCAGCACCCATCCCTCACCCCCACCCATGTCCAGGAACAGAGACTGCCATGCTTCCATGTGTCCATTCCGCACAGAGCCCCCCATGTTGCAATAGAACACATGCACCAACCATGTGGTTCACACATCACTGTACTCACATGCCTGACCATGATGTCCCTGCACACACACATACGTACATGGCCTATGTCACACATACAGGCAGGTATCAGACAACCAGCACACTGCAACATGCCCTGTCTCACACAGTAATGCTTGGCCACTTACCGGCCAACTCCAGATGGGTCTGCCTCCGAAGGATCTGGGCGTGGAGCGCTGGGTCTACGCGTTCCAGGACCCTCATCTGGATGTCACTCAGGCGTGCCCCGCCCCCCTCCGTGAGGCGCCGGGCCTTACTGAGGGTCCTGGACCTCAAGTCCTCCCAGCGCTTCTTGATGTGCTTGATGTCGCGGGTTGCCACCCCCTCCGCGTTGATGGCAACCACTACATCGTCCCAGATCCTCTCCCGTCCTTCCTTGTTGGCGCGTGGTCTTCCGAAGAGGGCATCATAATGCCCCAGGACATGCTCCACCAGGACACCAACTTCCTTCTCACTGAAGCTGGTGGCCCTCTGCCTCTCTGGCTGGGGGTCGCCACTGGTCTCAGATGGTGCTTGCCCCGACATGGCGACCCCCGAGGCAGGCGTGGGTGGGCAACTGGGTCCTGGGGCTGGGCTGTGGAGCGATGGTATCCCAGTCGGGAGTCTACTGTTCCAGCAGGGGTGGACACAGCAACTGGACCCCTGCAGATGGCTGATGTGCAGGCACCAAATGGCAGGGCACGGTGGCAGCAGGCAGGCAGGCAGGCAGCAGCAGATGGCACGTGGGAGGCTGCTCAGGGCACTGGGGGGCAGTGATTCGGCCTTCTGGGCAGGAGCGTGGTCTTCCGTGTGTATTCGCGTGGCCAGCTTGATACGGAGTGATTTGGCACGTGAAAAATCTGCACGTCAGCGTGTAATTCGAGGAAAGGCCCTTAGCGCGTAAGCGCGTCTGCACGCATACGCATTTTCATTGGACCAAAGGCCCTCAGCGCGTGAGCGCGTCTGTGACGTGTCGTGCGAGGGTGTATCCCTCATTGCACGTGATGACAGAACACACGTGGATTTCAACCAATCGCGTGTGAAAGTTCACGGCACCCCGGAACACACGTACCCAGGCCAATCGCGTGTAGATTTTCTCGCGCACCCCTGAAATCCACGTACCCAGCCCAATCGCGTGTAGATTTTCTCGCGCACCCCTGTAATACACGTACCCAGGCCAATCGCGTGTAGATTTTCTCACGCACCCCTGAAATCCACGTACCCAGCCCAATCGCGTGTAGATTTTCTCGCGCACCCCTGTAATACACGTACCCAGGCCAATCGCGTGTGGAAAACTGCACGTCCGCGTGTAATGCGCGTAATCGCGCGTGAAAAACTGCACGTCCGCGCGTAATCGCGCGTGAAAAACTGCACGTCCGCATGTGACGTGACGCGCGCGTGTGTTTCCCTCAGCACGGGTTAAAGGTGAGCGGGCCCAGCAGTTCGCTGTACGTGCCTTCCGTGGAGACCGACGTGTGTTGCTGCTTCCAGTTGTTTCGCGCGCCATCTACTTCACAGCTCTCAAGGACGTATCTCTTCTTTTGGCGGGGGTATTGGCTACGCGTGTTTTTCTGCATCGCGCTAGTCAGACGGTGAGTCGCAAACGCTCCTTTTCCCACTGCGGGTGCCCCTGTGTATTGCACCCATTTTCGATGTCATCGTAGCCTGCGTGTCCCACGCGTACGCGTTATTCGTGTTACTGGGTGCCACCGCGTACTGCGGGAGGTTAAATCCACGCACGTAGGCTGCAGGGTTGCGTGCACGGTTTTACTGCAGTTTTGGGGTGCCTGAGCGTTGCGTGACCCGTCACCACATCACCGGGGTCACATACAGCCTTGCAGGTGCAGGGGGGCTGTTAACATCTTGCTTCCCACCCCCTTCACCCCAATTGCCCAGGTCAATTGTGCTGTACACCTCCCATTGGCACCACTCCATCTGTGCCAGCACTATTACATCTGTGCCATGGTTGGGAGGCCACCAAAGGTGAGGGGCGCCTCAGCTGGGCGTACTCCTCGTGGCGGGCGTGGTCGGGGACGTGGCCGTGGTGACCAGGGAGTAGGGGGACTCCAGGGTGTCCAGGGCAGCCACAGAGGGGGAAGAGGCAGGGGTGCGCCACTTGAGCACAATGTTGTGCCATGTGTTGGTGCAGCCATGCCACCACCCCCTGTGGTTCCGGAGGATGCAGCTCCTGCATCTGGCACTGGCACCCGTATGACCCGGCAGTCCGTTCCATCGACTGCCACGGGCCCAAGGGTAGCGGTAGCTGCAGGTGCAGCTGTGGACACCGCCACCCAGGCTCAGGGTCTGCCAGCGCAGGCTGCGTTGGCACTTGAAGAGCCCTTGGTAGATCTCCAACAGGCCAGGGGGGAAACCATAGGGGCACGCCGGGCTGCTCAGACCAAGACACGTGTCCCTGGGGCAGTCATGTCATCTGCTGCCCCGAACAGCCGGGTGTTGGCAAGTGCAGGGGCAGATGCACCCAACAGCACCCCGGTTGTGAGTCTGCCAACCAGGACCGTTGCGGTCAATGACCCTGCCACAGCTGATGTTGCTGCGCAGGGTCCATTAGTGGGCACCCAGCTGCCACTGACACAAGTCAGGCCTTTGGTCATCCCTCCACCTGCCACTCCCTCGGCTCAATCCACCGAACCCACTGGCCATACTGGTCAGGGCGGCATTAGCCAGCCAGGGTCTGCGCCACAGTCCAAGAGGAGGAAGGTTGCACCTGCAGCACAGGCTGGGACCCCACACACAGCCACGACCTCCTGCACGTCGAGGAAGAAGCCTTTCTGTAAGCAGGAACTGGACTTCCTCGTGGACTACGTGCGGGGACACAGCCGTGACATGCTAGTGGGTGCCAATAGTCAGACTACGGCTGCCCAACGTGACACCCACTGGAAGCATGTTGCGGAACATGTCAGTTCATTCGGCCATGAGGTGCGCACGGCGCAGGAGTGCAAAAAGCGCTGGAATGACATCAAGCGCAGCACTAAGGCTAAGCGTGCCTCAAATTACAACTTGACTCTGGTGACTGGCGGTGGGCCTGCACCAGAGGAGGAAGAACTCACTCCGCATGAGGCTCTCGTTGCGGAGTTCATACCACCAGAATTGGTCGAAGGTGTGGGAGAGATGCTGGACTTTGATGCCCAGTCCAGTGAGTGTTGATGCGTAGTTGTTGAGGACGTGTGTGTTTCACTTGTGGGATGTGTTGTGCATGATTGCTGCTACATGTGACGTGTACATGGTTCTGATGTGTAAGTAATGCAATGCTACCGTCATGCATGTCTCCTCTGCCTGCATGCGGGACTCCATGTGGGCATGCTCCCTTGCCCCTCCTCCGCCACTCTGCACCCCAGTTCCACCTTTGCACTGGTCTGCTACATTCTTGCCAATGTGTAGTTTCTTGTTCATGTGTCCTGTGTAGATGCTAACTTCCAGCTTAGAAACTGCCAGACATATGCCGTGTGGTACAGCCTTAGTACTCGATGCAGGGTATCCCACTTGTACTGTGCATGGGTCAGATGTCCCGCAGGGACATGAGTGCCCATTCATGCTCCATGTGCATTGCACGCATGCCCCTATGTGTCCTTGACTGGATGATCACTGTAATATGAGTCCTTGGTTACATACATTGCCTGCCATATTATCGGCCTCTCCATGTCAACTGTGGCTCAGTCCTGCGTTGCACACATGTTTAGGCTCTGACAATCTGTGTGGCTCACAGGCCTCAGCCTGTTCAATGGCCAATGACTCTGTCCAACTCTTGTCGTGTCTTCTTCACACGTGGCTGGCCTCCGGATCTTCCATCATGTGTCCTGCCCACTGTCCCAGCATCATTTGCAGTGTTGCAATTTGAATCACATTAAGCTGTTGATGCCAGTCAACACTGCTTGTCAATACACAGGTGTATGGGCAGCCTTTTGATACCATGCTAGGCATCCCTGCTTTGGTACTGGGGTGGAGGGGTGCTTGGCTGCTAGACATGGTACACATTGAATACACAATGCACGTGATGTCTGAATTTGACATTGCACTGCCTTCACATTTCCTGGCACACACCATGGAGTGCTTGTATATGTAGGTAGTGAGTGGCGTACACATTTTCTGCACTGCATAGACCCACTTCCATGCAAACTGCCACCTTTCAACAGGTCTGATCACAGTAGCTATTCAAAGTAGACCCAGCATGCATGCCAGGTCATATGTTGTGTCTCACATGTCTGCCGGATGCCTTTGCTGTCGGTGTGTGTGTGTGTTGTGTGCTTCTGACATGTGTAGTGACCTTTTCCTCTCTATTTTCAGGTGATGACGCAATGGATGCAGAGGATGGTGTTGTCATGCCAGACACAGGGTTGGTAAGACCACATCAACCCGGCACTAGTGGGGGTCGTGGGGTGGTAGGCCACGAAAACCCCCAAGTGCTGCAGTCCATCCTGTCTCTGGCTGCCTATGAGTCCAGCCTTGATGACGACTCTGATGTCCATGTTGAGTTGGATGAGCATCAAGTCCATGTGTCAGGGGTGAGTGATTCTGATGTGGACACTCCTCTGTCTGCGACACCTGCACTGAGGGATCAGACAGTCTTGGTTCCTCCGCCCGTGGTGGATCGGGACGCAGCGTCAACCTCCACACCAGTCACTGATGTGCCTGGGACATCACGTCGACGGGGGCATGTAGTCGTGCAGCCGCAGGCGGTGCCAACACAGCGAGGACCTCCGGTCCTTGGGTCCCGCAGGGGTCAAGCCCGGCAACGCGGTCGCCGCGCGCAACCGCTGTATACTGAGTGGGAGCAAGACATGACTGCCAATTCTGAACGGCAGGGGGCAGCAATGGAGAACATCGCTGACAGCATGGAGCGTGTGGCCCGATCTGTGCTCCCCCCTGCTAGGCAGGTGCTTCTCCAGCAGCAGGCGGCACGGTCCACGGCCCGCTCACTCAGGCTGGGCATGGCGGCCTCAGACAGGGCACGCCAGGCTGAAATGTCGTCTCTGCGTCAAGCAATTGCTGCTCACGCAGAGGCGCACATGGATGCCCTGAGGGAGGAGTATGCCTCCCTCAGATCCACTCTGGGTGTCCTTATGATGTCCCAGAGGCAGCAGGCAGAGGAGAGGTTTGCACAGCTTGAGCGCACCATCTCGGCTGAGCTACAGGCTTGCCGGGAGGTGCAGCGGTTGTCCAGCCAGGCCTTGCAGGAGGAATTCCGTGTTACACGTGCTACCTTGCAAGAGGAAGCACGTGTATCACGTGAGGTTCTGCATGCAGACCTATGTAACATCGCCACACAGAACCAGGCTCACCTGTCCGGCAGACTTGCTGCCGACGAGGGGCAAGCTGCGGCTAGGCGTGGCCAGGCTACTGTGCCACGTCCTCCTTTCCGGGATGAGCCAGACTCGGACGACCATCTGTCTCCCACATAGGTCGTGCTGTGCAGGCGTTGAGCCCATGGAGGTATTTTTTTTTGGCTCAGCATCATCGCATGTGGATGTTGAGCAGCACCCTGTACCTCCCCCCTCCTGGGTGCCTCCTCTCCCCCCCGGGTCGTATGTGGCCATTTTTGATTTTTCGTTTAGTTTAGTTAGTTAAGTTTCTGTTTGATAGTTAGTTTAAATAGGTAATGTAGGTTTTCCATAGTTAGTGTAATTAGTTAATAGTTGAGTTAGTTTAAAATTTGTAGTCTATTGTGCTTTCATGTGACAGTGCGGTGCCTTGAGGTTTTTGAAGGCATCCACTGTCTGTTCCAGCTGGGCCCCTCATGGTTGTCTTGTGTATGTGTTTGCTGCTTGGGTTCCTTGACTCACATATGCCACTCCTGCCTCCCTTATCCATGGGCTCGCAAGGATGGTTCGGTGTTACAGAATTTTACACAAGGGCTTTGGACTGTCATATCTGTGGCATGTCTGGTGCTTTGTGACTTGTGTTGACACCCCTAGTGGGGTTGATTTAGGTGTAATTGTCCACTGTTCAGCTTTAGCTAGATGGGGTGTGTCATGATTAATGTGGACATTGATTGCTATCGATTGTGTATTATGTCTCATTTCTTTCCTGTACACGTGCCTGTTGCAATTCATGCTGTAGATAGTGTTCCACACTTTGGAAGTCAAAGGCGGACTGATGGTGTGATTTGTGATGTGACTCTCTGATATGGTCAAGTAATGAGATGCCTGATGAGACACACACAGATCACTTTGATGCATTAATCATTTGTTTCATGCACTTTCTGCAGGGGGATGAGGCACCAGAGCACCTTTGCCAGCAGACATGGCCCATTGGACGACGGAATTCCTGACCCGTTTGTTGGTGCCCACATGCACATGTGTGCACGAGCAGAGCCACAGTGATTGCAGACCCACATCCTAGAACTGCTGACATGTTTCAAGGAACTCCAGGCAAGGTGAGCATCACAGGGGGGCCACGACACAGCAAAGCTTGCACCAGGCGAGTTGCACATGCAGGCTTAGTCACAGCACTGAGGGTGAGCTTAGACGAATATTGGTGTTGAAGCACACAATGCAGCTCAGATGTGTTTGTGGACTGATGGCTGTTGATAGTAGGGTTGTCTGGGACACATGCAGGGGCAGTGGCACATACCCTGCGGTACACCAAGGTTCATTGAGGCACTTGTATCAACCATGTAGCCTTCCGAGACATGGAAAGGGGCAGCTCACAGGGACATACCGCAAGGGACATACTTGGGTGCAGTGCATGTCTATTCCAAGTACCTCATGATAAATGCACTGCCAACTTTGTTTTGGTCATGGTGGTACGCAACTTGCTCTGTAGTCATGGCTTGCCATATGGGTCTGTCTGCTTACCCAGGGAACATTGCATGTTGTGTGAATTGTGACACATTGGTGTTCCATTTGCCACGCACCCACCAGCGCCTGACTTACTGCATTGACTGTGTATGAGCCGTCACAGGGGTGATGTTATATATGGGTACGAAGCATCGAGCACTGATTGTCTGTTTGTAGAGTAGTTTGTTGCTATGGGGCATGTTTTGTGTTGTGTTTTTGTGTAATTGGCACATACAGGTTGTTGACTGTGTCTCTCTTTGCAGCATTGGAGTGCTCCTGTAACCGGCCCTGAGAGTGCGTAGGCAGGAGGCCAGCACTCAAAACCAGAGCTAAGTGTCTTGTTGTTTTCCTTACAAACTGCCCTGCATAGGCTTGCTGGGGAGTGTACTGATGCATGGATGTATGTGTGGTCCTATTTGGTATGTTTTTTTCCCTAATCACCCGTGATCCTATGCAATTATGAAACCTGTACCCTCTACCCGGTGTTCCTGCTTCCCGTGCCTATCCAAGCAACGTTCCCTGACCCTCTTTCCCCACTGGGGTTGCGGATGCCTGTGTAAGCCCCGAACTTGCAGGCGCCAAAACCCTAGAGGGGGTGGTTGGTTCGTACCACTCCTGATCCTGGACTACAGAAGGCCATGACAATGATGTCCAAGTTTGTTTGGATTGTGTATGTGTTCATACAGGTTGTACATTTTCGTGCATTCCCTAGTTTCATGTGTCATTCCTCCTCCCCTCACCTGCCACTCATTCCAGTCATCCAGTGTGTCTACACCTGTCCCGACTGCATATCCCTGAACCTCATTCCCCACCATGATCTCAGGGGCCTGTGTGAGTTTGACCTTGCAGGCACCCGGGACATGGTGTGGGTGGTTGTTTCATGAGACTCCCGCGCCTGTACAGGGGACCTGTGACAGTACACATCCATTCATGGTGCATCATCCTATGTCATGTACCACACATGTCTCACATCCTGTCGTGACATTGTTCTGCTGTGCTACCTTGGTTGTTGCATCATTGTGGTAGTACTTGGCGTTTGTTAGGTACTGCTACGTCAAGTCATCTACTGGAGGGTGTTTGGGTTCGTTTTCATGCCTTGGATTTTGTGATTTTGGAAATGAGTGTGGATTCTGAGGGTTCAGGCATCTTTTTACACACAAGGTGGGAGATGGACACGAAGGGTAAAGATGATCCTGTGGCCAGGTGGAAATGAGGGTTGGAGGCTCCATGACCCAGGTGCAGTTGTTCAGTGGGTCATGGTCATTTGCGTGGGAGGGGGGGGTTGTTGTTGATAGTTGCATTGCCCTGCAGTGTGATGGGAACTCTGACATTGTAATGTTGTTGTCCTATGTACATGTTGTGTTCTGCTGATCAATGCCTGTTCATGTGTTGTGTTTTCCTTTCAGGTGCGAGGGGATAGTTGTGGTTTGACATGCTGGGGTGTACACATGGTGGATGTTCACATGTGATGTGTAGGGAACACTAATGGTCACTTGAGTGCACATGCATATGTGGAGTGCATGTCCCTGCAGAACCACACACTTGCACTCGGATGCACTCCATGTACTCCCACCCTTGCATATCCACGTGTACACTGTTTGCCTTCTGGTGCCCACTGTGTCCCGGCAGCACATGTTCTGTGACCGATTATGGTTCCAGTACATGCCAAATTTGATGTTTGATGTAGTCTGTCACTTAGATGTGATGCTCAGGGTGTGCATCACACGCAATGGCTGTTCACTGTGCTGTGCGCTGAGCAGTGTGATGCAGGAGTGGGACACTGCACACATGAGCAGCAGTGTTGATTTTGCAATGCATAATGTGCATATAGACAGGCATTCATTGTGATGTTACGTCTACGACTGTTGCAATGCATTTGGAAACGACTTATTTTGGGTGGGACATTTTGTTGGTCTGTCATTTCATCTGATTCCGGGTCAGGCATCATTGTCCGATGCCACTGTACATTTAGGACATGTCAATGTGTACCTTATTGTTACTGCGTCAGTGTATGGGTATTGCTTGCCATGTCATGTTGATGTTTGGGAGGGTTTGACTGACATGACAGTGATGGCCATGGCCTGTTTTGCAGGTGTGTGTGATGCACACCTTGCATGTCCAGGTCATCCGCTTCTCAGAGCAACTAGCTGGGGGTAGGTTTCTCTCCGCAGCAGGGCCCTCCCCCTGGAACAGACTTCCTGCCTGACTTGAACTTGAGGGGAACCATCTCCAGTTCTGGAAGCACCTCAAGACCTTCCTCTTTGCTTCTGCTTACTCTCAGCCTCTCCCTTGCAGAATTCTTCACTGGAACTGCACAGGAGCTGCTACTGGGACACTCTCACCAACCTCGGTCCCTGGCCCAGCCACTGTCCACTTGCACTGCCACCCTGGCAACCCCTGCACTGCAGTACTGTCTCTCTATCCCTACAGCCCTCCCTTCCCAGCACTTGTCTGCACTTACCTTTGCAGTTGCCACCAGGCGACCTATGTATTATTCTTTTGGCCTACTTCCCCTGTACTGGACTCCCCCCCACCCTTCCCCTTTTCCCTTCCCCCTACCCCTGCACTTGCACAATCTCAATGACACCTGGCCTAGTAGTACCGTTCTCTGTGTTCCCTTATTCCCCCCCCCTGCCTCATTGCGCCTTGGAATACTTGTGTATGGCCCATGTCATGTCACATGTCATATGTGTGCATTTTGGATGCACGGGATAGCTTGTGTTTAAGTAGCTAGGGATGCAGACGATGTGGCACTTCCATGGCAACTATCTCAGGGTGGTAGGGTTGTGACAGTTGACTGTCACTTTGTCATCATCGATTGTCACCTGGTATGTGCCAGGCCTGTGTGCACTCCGCAGGGGTGGGAGTTTAGGTGAAAAATGTGGCCACAAGCTGGGTCCGGGCTTCCTCGCCACGTGCCCTGTCCCCTCCCATGGGCAGCGCCTGTGCCTGTGGTTGGGGATGTGGGGGCACCACCATGTCCACCGGGACGCCCTGTCGTGTTGCAACATTGTGCAGGACACATGCTGCCACAATGATCCTGCACACTACTGGTGGTGCATAGAGTAGTTGCCCACCAGAGCGGTCAAGGGAGCGGAAACGTGACTTGAGCACTCCGAATGTGCGCTCCACTATGCCCCTGGTTGCAATATGGGCGGCGTTGTATCTTACCTGGGGTGGTGTGGTGGGGTTCCGGATTGGCGTCATCATGTGGTTGCTCAGAGGGTAGGCACTGTCCCCTGGGGAGGCGATAATAATTGAGATTATTAGGGTTGGGATGTTTGTGTGTGTGTGACATGCATGCATGTGCAAGGGCATTTGTACTCACCTAGGAGCCATGTGTCGCCATGCTGCCCAGCTTCCAGGGCCCGGCTCAGGGCGGACATTCTGTATATGAAACTGTCATGGGTGGAGCCAGGGTAGTTTGCATAGACAGAGGTGATGATTCCCTTTGCATCGCATACCACCTGTACATTGATGGAATGCCAGTGCTTGCGGTTTCGGTAGATGTGCTCAGTGGCCCTAGGTGGACGTAGGGCCACATGGGTGCAATCTATGGCACCGAGCACTTTGGGGAAGTGTGCCACCCTGAAAAAATCCAGGACAACGGCCTGCCTTTCTGCGGGTGTTCTGGGCATGTATATGTGCCTGCGGACTGAGGGGCGCGCTGTCATGATTGCCAGTACCTGGTGTAGGCAGCGTGACTGCGTGGCCTGTGAGACCCCCCCCCACTATGGCAGTGGTCCGCTGAAATGACCCAGTGGCCAAAAAATGCAAGACATTGAGCAGCTTCTCCAAGGGGCTCAATGCTTGGGAGCAAAGGGTGGGGGATGTGAGGTCATCTTCCCACTCCCTGACCAGGTCTAGGATGATATGGGGTGGAAACCTATACCTGCCGTAGACCTGGTCGTCAGGCATCCCAAAAAGGCTTGTCCGTGGTGCAAAAATGCGTGCCCTGGCTATTCTCCTCCTCCTGCGGTGTCCCACAATCAGTGCAGCAACAAATGGGGCATTCATCGTCGCTGTATATACGCATTTTGTTGTTTTCGCACACTTTTATGCTGTGCGCGGGCGCGGGACGCCTCCGTGTGGGCGGACTCGTTGGTTTCCCGTATTCGGGTGTCATCGCGTGTGATCGGAGGGGAGCGAGCGTACACGCGATTGGCCTGGGTACGTGTGTTTCGGGGTGCGCGGGTAGTTCCACACGCCATTGGCCTGGGTACGTGTGTTTCAGGGTGCGCGGGTAGTTCCACACGCCATTGGCCTGGGTACGTGTGTTCCGGGGTGCCGTGAACTTTCACACGTGATTGGTTGAAATCCACGTGTGTTCTGTCATCACGTGCAATGAGGGATACTCCCTCGCACGTCACGTCACAGACGCGCTCACGCGCTGAGGGCCTTTGGTCCAATGAAAATGCGTATGCGTGCAGACGCGCTTACGCGCTAAGGGCCTTTCCTCGAATTACACGCTGACGTGCAGAATTTTCACGTGCCAAATCACTCCGTATCAAGCTGGCCACGCGTAAGCACACGGAAGACCACGCTCCTGCCCAGAAGGCCGAACTACTGCCCCCCAGAGCCCCGAGCACGCTCCCACCTGCCATCTGCTGCTGCCTGACTGCCTGCTGCCCACGTGCCCTGCCATTTGCTGCCTGCACATCAGCCAGGGGTGCTGTTGGTGTGACCACCCCTGCTGGAACCAAAGACTCCCGACTGGGATTCCATCGCTCCACAGCCCAGCCCCAGGACCCAGTTGCCCACCCACTCCTGCCTCTGGGGTTGTCATGTCGGGGCAAACTCCATCTGTGACCACTGACAACCCCCGGCCAGAGAGGCAGAGGGGCACCAGCTTCAGTGCCACCGAAGTTGGTGTCCTGGTGGAGCAAGTCCTGGGGCAGTATGATGCCCTCTTCGGAAGTTCCCGCGCCGACAAGGAAGGACGGACTCGGATCTGGACTGACATCGTGACTGCCATCAACGCGGAGGGGGTGGCAGTCCGCGACTTCCAACATGTCAAGAAGCGCTGGGAGGACTTCAGGTCCAGGACCCTGAACAAGGCCCGGCGCCTCTTGAAGGCAGCGGATGCCAAGGGGCGCCGGGGCCACTTGTCGGAGGAACAGATGAGGGTCCTGGAACACATATCCCCAGCGCTCCACGTCCAGGTCCTTGAGAGGCAGACCCGTCTGGAGTCGAGCGGTGAGTGTACATGCATCCTGATTGTGAGCAGTGCGTGTGGTGATTGTTCAGTAGTGTGCAGGTTGCACATCTGTTTGTATGGGGTCGAGTATGGGTGCGGGTGTACAGGGCCGTGGGGCTGACACATGCGAGGGCTGTAATGTGTGAGACATGGATGGTGCCTGTGTGTGTGGGCTTGCATGCCAAATGCAGTTGTGTGGGCACACAAGTTTGTATGAATGTGTATGTGAGTAGACATGTCCGTGATGTCACGCATGTATGTTGTTTTCAGCTGCATGTATCAGCGCTGTGTACATGTGCATGTGTGTGTATTTGACAAGGGTGCAACAGTGATGCAACATGGATGCATGTGACAGCGGTATGTGGAGGCCTGATGGGCAGATGTGACATGGATGCCCGTCTGAACACTGCGACACTTGCCAGAGGTGTACACATGCATGCAAGTGTGGTGGTGTGTGTACATGTGTGGTGCACTTCCTGTGTTGCATGTGATGTCTGGCTCACCTTTGGCTGCTCATGCTGTTGTATGTGTATGGATGGTGTTGGCAGTTGCGATATGGCTGTGGTATGGCTCGTGTGTGCGAGTTGTAATGACATGTGTGTTGGGGATCGTGATGACATGTCTGAGGTTTGCCAATGCCACTCATGTACAACTGTCATGTGTGTATGTGTCCATTGTACATTGCCCTGATGCGTGTGTTTTGTTTCTCCTTGTCTGCAGCGTCAACTGATGAAGAGGGCGGAGAAGGTGCTGTGGAGCACAGCAGCGGGGATCCCACCGCCAGCCGGAGACGCAAGGCCCAGCTCCCCTCCCATGTTGTCACCTCGTCGGGGAGTGAGGAGTCCGGTGCCGCGTCCCAGGCCGCAGCTGCCGGGGGGAGGTCCAAGAGGCAGAGGTTGCAGTTGGACTCCTCGGCAGCAGAAGGGGCAGCTGGGACCCCACAGGGCCCAACGGGGGAAGATGGCACAGAGTCATCCAGGTTGGTGGGGGGTTTGGTGGAGGAGGAGGCCGTGCAAGCACCAGAGACGGGGTCTGGGGGTGGGGATCCCACTGGTGCTAGTGGTGCAGTGCAGGACCAGGGACAGGAGGCAGCACAGGCCGCCGCGGAGGTGCCTGTGTGCAATCCTGTCCCTGATCCTGTCCCTGCATCATCTTGCACCAGCAGGGATGCCTATGTCCAGACCAGTTTTCAGGCAGGGGATGAGCTGACGTCAACTGGCCTTCCTCTGCCTGCGGACGTGGCTATCCAGGCCCGGGTTGAGCCTGTCCTGGCTGGTGTGGCGTTGCGTCAACGGGCCATGCGAGGTGACCTGCAGTCTTTTCATGAAGAGACTGCACGTCATCTCGAATGGCTCGTTGACCACGTCAGCCTGCTGGGACAGGTCACCCAGGCCGGATTCCTCCGTCTGATGGGGCTTGCCACGACCCCCTGCTCAGCTGGACCCCCTACGCGCCAGTCGTACTCTGTGCCATCTTCCCACCCATCAGTCACCTGGGTGCCCTGTGGAGCTGCCTCTGACGATGCGGCCAGGCTGGTGGAGGAGGCATCCCTGCCACAGTCGGGAGTCGGACGTCCAGCAGGGGTGGCCACGTCAACGACTGCACCCCAGCCGGCGGAGGATGTGCAGGCAGCAGGAGGCAGTGCAGGGGCAGAGGCACAGCAGCAGCAGCACCATGGTGGGAGCCATGAAGGCTCGGGGCCTTCGACATCGGAGGGGCAGGCATCGGCCAGAGGGCAGGAGGACCCAGGACAAAAAGTGTCTTCCGTGTGGCAGCGGTTGGGCCACGCCATAGATGCGGAGCGGCAGCGGGCGGAAGAGGCACGGCTCTCAATGGTCAGGGCGGAGAACTCCATGCAGAGGGCCCTGAGGCGGGCCGAGTGCCTCGAGGCAATCCGCAGGGGTTTGGAGGTGGACACGTCGACGGCCCTGCGGACCCTCGGGGCCATGGAGGAGGACCGCCTCCGGGACATTGAGGAGGAGTTCGATGATGCCCTGGCCCGGCACATCCAGAAGTGAGCCGTGGAACTAGCCCGCTGCCCTTGTACATAGTTATGTAGGTAGTGTTAGGTTTCATTTTTGTTTTTGTTTCATTTGGACCTTTTGGACATTGGCCACATTTTTGTATATTTTTTTTTTATTAGTTAGTGTAGTTAGATAGGTTTCCTTTATTTTGTTCGGATAATGGACCCTGGCTTCTTGCATTGTACATACTTGTAGACTTGTACATACTTTCTTTTTTAACATTCTCCATGGATCAATGGCTTTTATTTTTATTTCCCATTGGATTTTGTTTTGTGGACATTGACTTTGTACAACATTACTTTGGATTTCAATATTCTTTTTTTTTTTTTAATTTTGAACGGACATGCTTCTTTTCATTTTTTTACATTCACATTTCTGTTTCTTCATTTTTGATTCTATTCATGTTTCCTTTAATACATTATTTTTTTGTTGAACTTCAATGTGTGGTATCTCATTGTTTTCATGCATTTCATGTTATGTGTTTTGAGATTCACTGACACCCATTGGGTGTATGTGAGGGACATGTGTTTGTTTCAGAACTTGCAATTGGTGTTCTGTGATGTAATTGCAAATTATGAGTGGGTGGATGCAATACTCGGGTGGGTGTTTTGCATTTGGGGGCTGACCATAGAGACCAGGGTTCTGGATTGTGATGACATGTTGGGTGGGGAACATGAGTTGGACATGGGTGGGGGCCTGGTGGAGGCTGCCCCTGCACTGCTGGGGGGTGGGGGTGCTGGGCGACATGGGTTGGACATGGGTGGGGGCCTGGTGGAGGCTGCCCCTGGTGACTGGGGGGTGGGGGTGCTGGGAGACATGGGTGGGGGCCTGGTGGAGGCTGCCCCTGCACTGCTGGGGGGTGGGGGTGCTGGGAGACATGGGTGGGGGCCTGGTGGAGACTGCCCCTGTACTGCTGGGGGGTGGGGGTGGTGGGAGACATGGGTGGGGGCCTGGTGGAGGCTGCCCCTGCACTGCTGGGGGGTGGGGGTGGTGGGAGACATGGGTGGGGGCCTGGTGGAGGCTGCCCCTGCACTGCTGGGGGGTGGGGGTGCTGGGAGACATGGGTGGGGGCCTGGTGGAGGCTGCCCCTGCACTGCTGGGGGGTGGGGGTGCTGGGAGACATGGGTTGGACATGGGTGGGGGCCTGGTGGAGGCTGCCCCTGGTGACTGGGGGGTGGGGGTGGTGGGAGACATGGGTGGGGGCCTGGTGGAGGCTGCCCCTGCACTGCTGGGGGGTGGGGGTGCTGGGAGACATGGGTGGGGGCCTGGTGGAGACTGCCCCTGCACTGCTGGGGGGTGGGGGTGGTGGGAGACATGGGTGGGGGCCTGGTGGAGGATGCCCCTGGTGACTGGGGGGTGGGGGTGGTGGGAGACATGGGTGGGGGCCTGATGGAGGCTGCCCCTGCACTGCTGTGGGGTGGGGGTGCTGGGAGACATGGGTTGGACATGGGTGGGGGCCTGCTGGCAGGTGCCCCACAGTGCTGGGGGGTGGGGGCGGTGGGAGACATGGGTGGGGCCTGGTGGAGGCTGCCCCTGCACTGCTGGGGGGTGGGGGTGCTGGGAGACATGGATTGGACATGGGTGGGGGCCTGGTGGAGGCTGCCCCTGGTGACTGGGGGGTGGGGGTGGTGGGAGACATGGGTGGGGGCCTGGTGGAGGCTGCCCCTGCACTGCTGGGGGGTGGGGGTGCTGGGAGACATGGGTGGGGGCCTGGTGGAGACTGCCCCTGCACTGCTGGGGGGTGGGGGTGGTGGGAGACATGGGTGGGGGCCTGGTGGAGGCTGCCCCTGGTGACTGGGGGGTGGGGGTGGTGGGAGACATGGGTGGGGGCCTGGTGGAGGCTGCCCCTGCACTGCTGTGGGGTGGGGGTGCTGGGAGACATGGGTTGGACATGGGTGGGGGCCTGCTGGCAGGTGCCCCACAGTGCTGGGGGGTGGGGGTGCTGGGAGACATGGGTGGGGGCCTGGTGGAGACTGCCCCTGCACTGCTGGGGGGTGGGGGTGGTGGGAGACATGGGTTGGACATGGGTGGGGGCCTGCTGGCAGGTGCCCCACAGTGCTGGGGGGTGGGGGTGGTGGGAGACATGGGTGGGGGCCTGGTGGAGGCTGCCCCTGCACTGCTGTGGGGTGGGGGTGCTGGGAGACATGGGTTGGACATGGGTGGGGGCCTGCTGGCAGGTGCCCCACAGTGCTGGGGGGTGGGGGTGGTGGGAGACATGGGTGGGGGCCTGGTGGAGGCTGCCCCTGCACTGCTGGGGGGTGGGGGTGCTGGGAGACATGGGTTGGACATGGGTGGGGGCCTGCTGGCAGGTGCCCCACAGTGCTGGGGGTGGGGGTGGTGGGAGACATGGGTGGGGGCCTGGTGGAGGCTGCCCCTGCACTGCTGGGGGGTGGGGGTGCTGGGAGACATGGGTTGGATATGGGTGGGGGCCTGCTGGCAGGTGCCCCACAGTGCTGGGGGGTGGGGGTGGTGGGAGACATGGGTGGGGGCCTGGTGGAGGCTGCCCCTGCACTGCTGGGGGGCGGGGGTGCTGGGAGACATGGGTGGGGGCCTGGTGGAGACTGCCCCTGCACTGCTGGGGGGTGGGGGTTGTGGGAGACATGGGTGGGGGCCTGGTGGAGGCTGCCCCTGCACTGCTGGGGGGCGGGGGTGCTGGGAGACATGGGTGGGGGCCTGGTGGAGACTGCCCCTGCACTGCTGGGGGGTGGGGGTGGTGGGAGACATGGGTGGGGGCCTGGTGGAGGCTGCCCCTGGTGACTGGGGGGTGGGGGTGGTGGGAGACATGGGTGGGGGCCTGGTGGAGGCTGCCCCTGCACTGCTGAGGGGTGGGGGTGCTGGGAGACATGGGTGGGGGCCTGGTGGAGGCTGCCCCTGGTGACTGGGGGGTGGGGGTGGTGGGAGACATGGGTGGGGGCCTGGTGGAGGCTGCCCCTGCACTGCTGTGGGGTGGGGGTGCTGGGAGACATGGGTTGGACATGGGTGGGGGCCTGCTGGCAGGTGCCCCACAGTGCTGGGGGGTGGGGGTGCTGGGAGACATGGGTGGGGGCCTGGTGGAGACTGCCCCTGCACTGCTGGGGGGTGGGGGTGGTGGGAGACATGGGTTGGACATGGGTGGGGGCCTGCTGGCAGGTGCCCCACAGTGCTGGGGGGTGGGGGTGGTGGGAGACATGGGTGGGGGCCTGGTGGAGGCTGCCCCTGCACTGCTGTGGGGTGGGGGTGCTGGGAGACATGGGTTGGACATGGGTGGGGGCCTGCTGGCAGGTGCCCCACAGTGCTGGGGGGTGGGGGTGGTGGGAGACATGGGTGGGGGCCTGGTGGAGGCTGCCCCTGCACTGCTGGGCGGTGGGGGTGCTGGGAGACATGGGTTGGACATGGGTGGGGGCCTGCTGGCAGGTGCCCCACAGTGCTGGGGGTGGGGGTGGTGGGAGACATGGGTGGGGGCCTGGTGGAGGCTGCCCCTGCACTGCTGGGGGGTGGGGGTGCTGGGAGACATGGGTTGGATATGGGTGGGGGCCTGCTGGCAGGTGCCCCACAGTGCTGGGGGGTGGGGGTGGTGGGAGACATGGGTGGGGGCCTGGTGGAGGCTGCCCCTGCACTGCTGGGGGGCGGGGGTGCTGGGAGACATGGGTGGGGGCCTGGTGGAGACTGCCCCTGCACTGCTGGGGGGTGGGGGTTGTGGGAGACATGGGTGGGGGCCTGGTGGAGGCTGCCCCTGCACTGCTGGGGGGCGGGGGTGCTGGGAGACATGGGTGGGGGCCTGGTGGAGACTGCCCCTGCACTGCTGGGGGGTGGGGGTGGTGGGAGACATGGGTGGGGGCCTGGTGGAGGCTGCCCCTGGTGACTGGGGGGTGGGGGTGGTGGGAGACATGGGTGGGGGCCTGGTGGAGGCTGCCCCTGCACTGCTGAGGGGTGGGGTGCTGGGAGACATGGGTGGGGGCCTGGTGGAGGCTGCCCCTGGTGACTGGGGGGTGGGGGTGGTGGGAGACATGGGTGGGGGCCTGGTGGAGGCTGCCCCTGCACTGCTGTGGGGTGGGGGTGCTGGGAGACATGGGTTGGACATGGGTGGGGGCCTGCTGGCAGGTGCCCCACAGTGCTGGGGGGTGGGGGTGGTGGGAGACATGGGTGGGGGCCTGTTGGAGGCTGCCCCTGCACTGCTGGGGGGTGGGGGTGGTGGGAGACATGGGTGGGGGCCTGGTGGAGGCTGCCCCTGCACTGCTGGGGGGTGGGGGTGGTGGGAGACATGGGTGGGGGCCTGGTGGAGGCTGCCCCTGCACTGCTGTGGGGTGGGGGTGCTGGGAGACATGGGTTGGACATGGGTGGGGGCCTGCTGGCAGGTGCCCCACAGTGCTGGGGGGTGGGGGTGGTGGGAGTCATGGGTGGGGGCCTGGTGGAGGCTGCCCCTGCACTGCTGTGGGGTGGGGGTGCTGGGAGACATGGGTTGGACATGGGTGGGGGCCTGCTGGCAGGTGCCCCACAGTGCTGGGGGGTGGGGTGGTGGGAGACATGGGTGGGGGCCTGGTGGAGGCTGCCCCTGCACTGCTGGGGGGCGGGGGTGCTGGGAGACATGGGTTGGACATGGGTGGGGGCCTGCTGGCAGGTGCCCCACAGTGCTGGGGGGTGGGGGTGCTGGGAGACATGGGTGGGGGCCTGGTGGAGGCTGCCCCTGGTGGCTGGGGGTGCAAGGGGACATGCGTTGGTGGGCAGTAGTGCTAGTTGATATGTGGGTTGGCTGGTGGGCATGGCCAAGGTGGATGGGGTGCCTGCAGGACATGTGCTGGGTAGGCCCCTGTGGTGTGAGCCACCTGCAGGGGCCGTGGAGGGTGTAGAGGGTACACCTGGGAGGACCCACACGTGCAATTCACGTGTGCTGCTCCCCGCGCACCCCTGTAATACACATACCCTGATAATATCGCGTGTGTAACTTCCCGCGCACCCCCGAAATACACGTACCCCGCTCAATCGCATATTTGACTTCCCGCGCACCCCCGAAATCCACGTACCCGGCCAAATCGCGTGTGGAACTTCCCGCGCACCCCTGAAATCCACGTACCCGGCCAAATCGCGTGTGAAACTTCCCGCGCACCCCCGAAATACACGTACCCCGCTCATTTGCGTGTGTAACTTCCCGCGCACTCCCGGAATACACGTACCCCGCTCAATCGCGTGTGGAACTTCCCGCGCACCCCTGAATCCACGTACCCGGCCAAATCGCGTGTGGAACTTCCGGCGCACCCCTGAAATCCACGTACCCGGCCAAATCGCGTGTGGAACTTCCCGCGCACCCCCGAAATACACGTACCCCGCTCATTCGCGTGTGTAACTTCCCGCGCACTCCCGGAATACACGTACCCCGCTCAATCGCGTGTGGAACTTCCCGCGCACCCCTGAATCCATGTACCTGGCCAAATCGCGTGTGGAACTTCCCGCGCACCCCTGAAATCCACGTACCCGGCCAAATCGCGTGTGGAACTTCCCGCGCACCCCCGAAATACACGTACCCCGCTCATTCGCGTGTGTAACTTCCCGCGCACTCCCGGAATACACGTACCCCGCTCAATCGCGTGTGGAACTTCCCGCACACCCCTGAAATCCACGTACCCGGCCAAATCGCGTGTGGAACTTCCCGCGCACCCCTGAAATCCACATACCCGGCCAAATCGCATGTGTAACTTCCCGCGCACCCCCGAAATACACGTACCCCGCTCAATCGCATATTTGACTTCCCGCGCACCCCCGAAATACACGTACCCCGCTCAATCGCGTGTGTAACTTCCCGCGCACCCCCGGAATACACGTACCTCGCTCAATCGCGTGTGTAACTTCCCGCGCACCCCCGGAATACACGTACCTCGCTCAATCGCGTGTGTAACTTCCCGCGCACCTCCGGAATACACGTACCCCGCTCAATCGCGTGTGTAACTTCCCGCGCACCCCCGGAATACACGTACCCCGCTCAATCGCGTATTTAACTTCCCGCGGCGCCACTTTTTTGATGCGCTGGGACTCTACCGCCTGCCTTCGTGTGGCGGCCGTGTTTCAGCTTGTGCGTGGCTTTGGCTGTGCGTGGCTTTGCCCTATTCCATTCCATGAATACCTGTGGTTCGAGTGCGTGTGGGCGTTCCCTCTGCTTCCGTGCAGTACATTCCCAGTTACGCCCTTATTTTCGCGTGTTGTTCCCCATTCCGCGCGTTACGCCCCATGTCCTGCCCACTTTCTGGTGTGTGCGCTGAGGTTGTGCGCTTTCACTGTGCGCGTCGCGCACGCCTTTCGCGATGTTGCAGTGACTTGTGCGCCATGCACGGGTTTGGCGCACATCCCGCGGTGAACACGCGCAGGGACTTCCATGAATCGCACGCGTGCGTGTGTGCCTCTTTTTTTCCGCTTGCGCCTGCTTGCGCCGGCTTGCACGTAGATTTTCGGCGCACGTTTGTTCCATGAATCGGCCCCTAAATCTTTACTGTGATAAATACATAATCTGTAATTACTTTATACTTTCAATTAGAAAAAATTAGAAATAATTAGGAAAATACATTTAAGAAAATGAAACACTGTTCTAAAAAAACAGACAAAATAGTCGTGACATAAGAGCCTATATCAGGTTAGGTAACGTATCTCTTTTTAATGTATTGTTAACCTTGGGCTTGTTGTAACAGTTTTTACCATTTTACAGCAAACAAAATTCATCTTAATTGATTGCTATATTCACCTATCTAGTCATTTCTTGGCTAGAAGGAGAAAAAACTCTACATGTTTCAGTTCTCTTGGAGTCGTTACGGAACTTTCATCAGGAGATATGTCTCTGTATAAACTACTTTTACAGTTAAAATTCAAGAACAATTGTATGAAAATGTTAATAAATCTCAGTCGTGGTTCTTGATAGCAGTCTTCAACATCACATTTTCCTGTTTGAGCTGTAGCTGTTGATATTAGAACAACAAAAGAAAAGAGTAAGCTCAAGTTGCTTATTGACTCTAAATGATCTAAATTCAATTTGTACTGGTCTAGGAAAAATAATTACCTAGTTCAGTAGCTTTGAGCACACTTGTAGAGGCTCTGTCCTGAATGAAGCAGGTTCTGTGTCTTCTAATAGTGCTAATGACTTAGTTGTAAGTCAGTTTGCAACCTGCAAATGTAATTTGCAAATTTTATACTGCTGTTTGTATGTTGGGGTACACTTCTAAAGCACATCATTAAATTCACACATGTAGTCGCGGTTAATGGCTTACCTTATTTAGTAGGACTGTAAAGGAAAGCACAGTGCAGCGTTTCGACTGTTCTGGGTAAGGTCTTTATGCGGTTCTGATCAGTAAGGAAACTCTTCTATTTTGGTGAGTGCTATGTTCGATAGGTACAGCTAGAAGCGAGAAGTGAAAAGGAGATAGTATTCACTTTCTCTTGTGTATGCAAGATCTTCTGTTCGTATTTAAAGATCCTATTATTTAAATATTGATAAGCTTACCTTTGTCACTTTGGGCTGTCTTTACTCGCTACTAGTTGTCACCGTGATGGAGTATTACTCCATTTGGAGTTTAAATTTCAATACTTTATCCTCTGGTAATGAGGTTTGAATGGATCACTTTGTGCTGTTCTGTAAAACAATGTGTAGCCATAGTGAGTGCACGTTGCTATTATTAATGGCATCTCAAAAACGCTAGTTTATTTGTAAACAATGCTGTTATTATTTTATCACAGTCTTTTAGCTAATTTGTACTTGGCTGAAAAGATTTGATTTGGGCTGGATTTAAGTATAGCTAGGTTCTCACCTTTTTGGTAGCAAACTTTAACTCGTGTTGAAATCGAATTGGGAGCGTCAATCTTGCTGTAGTTGGTTAGCTCATGTACGCCGCCTGGTCTCCTCTGTCAGTACAGGAATCATGAGCGGCATCTTGTGTAAGTGCGTATAAAAAGGGCCAAAGTCTTTTCTTTGTGTTTATTAAATTTTAGGGACACAGCTCTAATGCTATTCGAAACAGCTCATTTTTATGCACATCCACTCTACTGAGCCGTAGCGTATATAGAGACACCCGTCCACTTGGCCAGATTAGAGTCTTCCTTACTAAAAGCGACCAAGTAGGGCTAAATGAGGCCATAAAATGGTATAAAGTCTAACGAACTACCAACTGCCGACCTCCAATACCAGTCTTCATTATAAGAGAGAAGGCAAGGTGTTTATCTAACATCCGTAATTACTCTCCTTTTCTCTCTTTGTCTCTTATTGAGATAAAAAATCTCCAAACGGTACAGAGACTGACATTATAATTATCATGGTGCAGAACCTTTGGAACATATCTAAAAACTATTAGTCCTGTAGACCAGATGAACTTTAATTATTAACTATTAATTAAGGAACTACATCTCCCAGTGATACTTGTAAGTACTTGGACGACATCATAGATATCTCTAGTCACTTGTCTATAATGACAGAAAATATGAGATTAGCATTGCCCCTTCGTTTAGGGACTCAAATCTGGCCAAGTGGATGGGTGTCTCTATATACACTACGGCTCAATAGAGCGGATATGCATAAAAACGAGCCGTTTCGAATAGCATTAGAGCTGCGTTCCTAAAATTTTATAAACACAACGAAAGGACTTAGGCCCTTTTTATACTCACTTACTCAAGATGCCGCTCATGATTCCTGTACTGACAGAGGAGACCAGGCGGCGTGCATGAGCTAACCAACTACAGCAAGATTGACGCTCCCAATTCGATTTCAACACGAGTTAAAGTTTTCTACCAAAAAGGTGAAAACCTAGCTATACTTAAATCCGGCCCAAATTAAATCTTTTCAGCTGAGTACAAATTAGCTAAAAGACTGTGATAAAATAATAACAGCATTGTTTACAAATAAACTAGCGTTTTTGAAACGCCATTAATAATAGCAACATGCACTCACTACGGCTACACATTGTTTTACAGAACCGCACAAAGTGATCCATTCAAACCTCATTACCAGAGGATAAAATGTTGGAATTTAAACTCCAAATGGAGTAATACTCCATCACGATGACAACTAGTAGCGAGTAAAGACAGCCCAAAGTGACGAAGGTAAGCTTATCAATATTTAAATAATAGGATCTTTAAATACGAACAGAAGATCTTGCGTACACAAGAGAAAGTGAATACTATCTCCTTTTCACTTCTCGCTTCTAGCTGTACCTATCGAACCTAGCGCTCACCAAAATAGAAGAGTTTCCTTACTGATCAGAACTGCATAAAGATCTAACCTAGAACAGTCAAAGCGCTGCACTCTGCTTTCCTTTACAGTCCTACTAAATAAGTTAAGCCATTAACCGCGACTACATGTGTGATTTTAATGATGCGATTTAGAAGTGTACCCCAACATACAAACAGCAGTATAAAATGTGAAAATTACATTTGCAGGTTGCAAACTGACTTACAACTAAGTCATTAGCACTATTAGAGGACCCAGAACCTGCTTCATTCAGGACCCAACCTCTACAAGTCCACTCAAAGCTATTGAACTAGGTAATTATTTTTCCTAGACCCGTACAAATTGAATTTAGATCATTTAGAGTCAATAAGCAACTTGAGCTTACTCTTTTCTTTTGTTGTTCTAATATCAACAGCTACAGCTCAAACATGAACATTTGATGTTGAACACTGCTATCAAGAACCATGACTGAGATTTATTAACATTTTCATACATTTGTTCTTGAATTTTACCTG
The DNA here is from genome assembly GCF_040938575.1 of Ambystoma mexicanum. Lineage (NCBI taxonomy): Eukaryota > Metazoa > Chordata > Amphibia > Caudata > Ambystomatidae > Ambystoma > Ambystoma mexicanum. Next base: position 411,731,739 of record NC_090933.1, on the reverse strand, counting down.
TAAAAATAGTTTATAAGGAGACATATCTCCTGATGAAAGATCTGTAACGACTCCAAGAGAACTGAAACATGTCGAGTTTTTTCTCCTTCTAGGCAAGAAATGACTAGATAGATGAATATAGCAATCAATTAAGATTAATTTTGTTTGCTGTAAAATGGTAAAAACTGTTACAACAAGCCCAAGATTAACATAACGTTAAAAAGAGATACATTACCTAACCTGGTATAGGCTCTTATGTCACCACTATTTTGTCTGTTTTTTTAGAACAGTGTTTTAGACTACAAGTGACAGCATCTATGCTTTCGTTTTCTCAAATGTATTTTTCTAATTATTTCTAATTTTTTCTAATTGAAGGTATAAATAAATTACAGATTATGTATTTATCACAGTAAAGATTTAATGTATGTTTTACTGTAAGCTGTTTATATAGGCTAACTACCTCTGATGTCTCACAGTCTCTTGCCCCGATAAAAGGTAGAGCCACTACTTATGTAGTACTATTGGGTTTCCCCTTAATGTATACTAGTGACCAAGCCGCACCAGTTTTGCCATTTTGCAGACTCACTACAAACTGTCACACCTGCAGTTAAATGTTATCTCCAACTCTACGACCTGCAGGTGAACCCTTGACACTTTCCGGCACAGTGCTGAGTGCAGAGACGGTGTGTCCATTTCACGGGTCATGGAAAGGCAAGCAGCACATCAATCAAACTATTGTGATATTGAGCACGCCCACCGTACACGCGAGGTTCCTGTTCCATTTTTTCCAGTGGGCCTCATACAGGCAGGCATGGTGGAGTGACAAATTGGTAGGTTTGCAGAGAAACCCACGTAGTCATGAGCAGTACTTACTAAAAACATATGAAAATCAGTAACAAAAGATATTTCTAAAGGGACGTTATGGTGAAGTTGCAGTACTACAAACAGATCACCTTTACTGCAAACACTATGCTAAAGCTACATTTCCGTTACAGTGCCCTACTAAAAACCTATATATAACAATAACAGTGCCACAAACCAGCTACCCGTCCTTGCTCACAGGGGTGTCACACAGTCATAGTCACAACATTTATATAGCTGACACAGCTAATATAGACAGGGGTACCAGAGAATGCAAAAAGGAAAACATATTTTAATATTATCTAATACACATTCGTACAAAACATAAAACTATTTATAAAAGACCAGAAAAATGAATCGGTAAAGGCAAGAGCTGACAACACATAAGAAAATCCTGCCTTTCACACATTAATCTTGGCAGATAAACGTGAGGTTAGTAGCTCCATGTGAGTGAATGTACATGTTTAACAATCACTAGCTTGTTTCAACATTCTTTCTTCTCATTATTGGCATATCTACAAAATTGTTTTGAAACAGCAGTTTTGTGTCGACCATTTTATGTGTTTCTAGGTCCAACCATTTTTCAAAAAACACGTGCGTTAATAAATCTAAGTCACATGTCTTGTGGACCTGTCTTCAGGACACTTTCTTTGATTTTTCTATATGACATGCCCACTGTGGTTCGTCATATATGGAGACTTAGCTCTTCAAAATTATGTGGCCATCTAAAAACTAAACAAACATATATTTATTATAATTTTTACGTACCCTAATATCTGTCATAATGTTGAGATTATCGGCTGAACCGTGACTAACCTTTCAATTCTTTTCAGTGCGCAAGGAATGGTGACAAATTCACTGTTCACTGTTGGTTTGTAAATTCTTTTCCAACTCTAAAGAACAGGCATAAAAAATCATTTGTCCTGTTCGTTTTTCTTATCATACACATGTTTATAAATAACATACAAAAGTGTACCTGGCAAACCTATTTATGGATGACCTTGAAGATAGATCCATATTTGCCGGCACCAATCCATTTAAACACCATATTAAGGCATGGTACCGGTATATTAATGACATCTTTTTACTTTGGGAAGGAGACAGGACTGATTTAGATGCCTTCATGGCTTGGTTGAACCAACAAGAGACCTGTGTTCATTTTACTATGACTTCATATGAAAAGAAATTCTCAATCTTAGATCTGGAGATAGGGCTGACAATAAATTACTAACAACACTGTTCAATAAACCAACAGATAGGAATTCCCTGTTGTTGTACAAAAGCTATACATACATTAGGTTTCCAAAAGACTGCTAGCAAAAAATTATTTTACCCAAGTGGTGAAATAAATTCAATTCATTTTTGTGTTGAGTATCGTTTGATATCTCAATTGTTTTAATACCTTTCTAGTTAAAGTGATCAGTCAGCCGTAAAAAGATGAAGGAAGAAGAAAATATTTTACATTTAATTTATTTCATACTGATAAAAAATTGTAGAAGAGACTTTTTTTAGATAAATATAATACAAGTGATTTAACAACAAGAAAGTTGTGTAAAATTACAAAAAATAAATAAAACTGTTGAAAAATAAACAGAAACATTACATGTTTGAATAGCAAAAAACATTAACAACAAAAAACAATTTATGATGCTGTTTGTACAAATTGGATTATTTGAAAATGTTCAAAGTCCTTCAGAATCAAAGTATTCAAAGTCTTTCATAATTCTAATTACTAATTCAAGTTTGCCTACGTAGAGGACAACAAATAGTAGTTGACTCGGGGTCAAGAAGCTCAGATCATTTTTTTCTTTTCTGTTGACCTTTATTACGTTTCGGGCAGACCACCTGTCGGGCCCAAATTTAAAAAAATATATACGCCTTCCTCGGGGCAATTTATTTGGGCTAACAATCCCTGTGAGGGAGGCAAACACAGAAAAAGGAAAGAAAAGATGTGTCAAAAAATTGCGTGCTGGCTGTCTTTTACTGCAAAGGATAATATTTGTGCATTAAATGCAAAATTAGAGGTTGACTACTTAATTCAAAAAAGCCTGAACAGATATAGGATTCTTACCACATTAGTTGGCAAAGAAAGAACAGGAGAAGTTTGTCCCAGACTAGAGACCCGCAGTTATCGGCATGTGCGGTCCAGCATTATTGAATACACATTATCCAAGGTTTTCAAAGTGAGAGAAAATAAATTCTTCAACGTGGATATACTAAATGCAGGAAATGACAAAAAATAGCCAATATATTGAGCATTTAAGTCATCTGTATCATTTGAAATTGTTCTAGACCCCTGGGTCAAAAAGTAATTTAGAAACGGGTTTATTACCGTACTATTTTCAGAATTCCATCTGTGTGTATTCAGCACGAAACAGTCCGGTTTGGAGCGCAATTCAAATTACTTGCTCCGGATTGCATCTATGCTTTGTTTGGCCTGAAGTAATGTGGTTAAAACGGAATTCGAATTGCTTTGTGTTTTCTGTTAGTTGTTGCAGCTTCGAATTTATTTTTTGTGACAAAAAAGCTTCTGAAAAATAATTAAGGAAAGGGAAAAGACATTTTTTAATGGTCATAGTGACATAATCAGTACTTTCACAAAGACTCAAACCATTGCATAAATTAGCTACGGGAAACACGATTGAATCAGCAGAACTAAAATTAAGGTTTTAGGTATACACAGCATTTTTTGCTTTATAGCTTGTTTTAATGTGCTGAAGATGGTTAAGAGAACCCTTTTCTGTGTTTGCCGCACAATGTTATGGACTACCCTCGCTGGAGATAGCGTGGGACAGAGACGTCCGTGAAGTCATTCACAGCACGCTGTACGAGTGTTGGATGATTCTTAACTGCCTTTGGGGCTAATGTATGCCGATGCTTACCTTTCAATTTCCTTTTCGAGATATGTTGAACAGCAATCAACCAGCTTGCATCTAAGTTCCAGCGATGCGTCCAGGAAGTCTGCTTCCTGACTAGAAAACGAAGCCTATTTTTAATAGGTTGCTCCTTTCCTATTTGGGGCGTATACTTGCCATTGATTGGTTATTTGGATACTTCCCGGGATTACGTATGGGTGTCACCTAGGTTAGATGAAAACAATTCATCTATTGCGGCGGCCGCCATTTCTCGATGAGGAAAGAAAAACTTTTTCTTCTTCGTTACGAAAATGTTTGTACAAAAGCTACCTTCCCCTAAGTCTGCGTGAAAATTTACCTTATGGGCAGTTCCTTTTTATTAGGCGCAGCTGCCCCACAAAAGAAGACTATGATTTGAACACTCAAAGTCTCACATTAAGGTTGAAAGAATGGGGCTATCCAGCTCACATTATCCGAAGATCCATGAAACGAGCCCGCCACACCAGTAGAGAGGACTGCCTGGTTAAACATCCTAGAATCACAGAAGATAAGATTACGTGTGTTTCAACTTTCACACCTGTTAGCAACGATTTACGATGAAGTATTTAAAAAAAATGGGCAATGATTAATACAGAAGATTTCGGTATAAAAAAGCCACGTTTTGCATTTAAACGTGTGCCCAATCTTCGCGATAAATTGCTACACACGTATCCATCCAAACCACCAACAGGAAACCACACACAAACTACACTATGGGAGTTGCCACCTGTGAAAGGGCACTTTAAATGTGGTAACTGTTCAGTGTGCCGATAAACTGGCAATATAAAAGAAATAGACCTTAAAGGTCGAAGATAGCAGTTAAATACATTCACTAATTGTAATACAAAATGGGCGATTTATGGAATCAAATGTCCCTGTGGCCTGCTAAACATTGGCAAAACAAAGAGGCCTGTTAAACAGTGGATCTGCGAACATAGGTCGTGTGTGAAAAATATGGTAGATGGCCCATTTTAAACTGGCCAAACACACTCAGGAAGACATTTACTGGTTCATAATTCAAACATTTGAAGCACACCCTAGAGGAGGCAATAGAGATTTGACCCTAAGGAAATTAGAACAAAAATGGATTTATGATCTCAATTCGATTAAAGAAGGCATGAATTTCACCATAGAGTGGAGCTTATTTATTCATTAATCAACACCAGGCATCATCTATTTGACCCGCTGTATGACAAGTTGCACCTTCTAAAAAGAGATTGATTCATGTAAGGCGCAACACAGTACACATAGAAACCTAACAACAAATACGATGTTGGTATGCAATGTGTTTGATGGGAAAAATTGACTTGTAGAACTCGCAGGCCCATAGATCCTTTACAACATCGGGGTCAATATATGGCGTTGAAGTCACACTGTCCATGGAATAGATCTGACGCAACATTATGTATTTTCCTACACTTGTCCATTGTTGGACTGCGCTACTACCGGAATTGCAATTTTGTTATTGCAAGCCACACATATTCATCAGGCTCACCACGCCATTTAAAAAGACGTGTTGAGCTCCGAACATTTATGAAATGAAATCAGGTGATGACTGTCATCCGTCATCAATCAATATCGGAGCATCCCATTCATGTGGGTGGGTTGCAAAGAGTCACCCACACGTATGGAAGGAATATTTCTCCTGGAGAATCTTTGCAAGATGGAAAGGATCTGGTATTCACTGCAGTAAACATATAGACTAGCTGCCCTCAGTTAGATATATCCATTTGAATCCTCATCCAAGATGGCGAACGCACGCTTACCACGTGACCGCACCACACGCGCAACTATTCATAAATTACCTAAACAAAGTCATGTGACTTTCTGTGCCATGAGACAACGCTGATAGACTCTGCCAGTCGTGGTAAGCGGTAAGCAGTTACTTCCACACACACGGCTACTATGGTTTAGAAGGAACCCACTGCATGCTAATAAGGTTCGTTTTATATGCAGGAGAGAACACGTAGAACTTCATTTACAGAGACGACATACATTTTTGAACAGTTGAAGTTTGCAGATCCTCATTACTGAACGGTATTACCTAGACGCCATTAGTAAGTTTTCCTTGAAATGTCAGACTAAATATGATCTAGTCACATGATGTGTATAGCAACTAAATATACCCTGTTCTGGGTACAGAGGTCAATGGACATGAATATCGTCCGTACTTGTGAAAATTTGATGAGATAACAGCCTCCACCGCATCTAAAGCGAACTACTGCGCATTGCAACTAAACACCAATAAGGTACCGTTCAAGTTTTCAATCTGAATGTATTGCAATAGACGAAAGAGGCATGTTAGATGATAGCATTTGCACAACAAGGGGTACTCATTGGAGTAACGTTGTAGCCTTAACAAATTAAAAAATGAACCTCGTGAAAAAAGAAAAAAGAAATTTTTGATTTTCCGGGTAAAAAAGTTGTTTTACAAAGCTCTCTTTTCAAATACACTTTTGTATGTTATTAATAAACATGTGTATGAAAAGAAAAACGAACAGGACAAATTATTTTTTATGCCTGTTCTTTAGAGTTGGAAAAGAATTTACAGACCAACAGCGAACAGTGAATTTGTCACCATTCCTTGCGCGCTGAAAAGAATTGAAAGTTTAGTCACGGTTCAGCTGATACTCTCAGCATTATGACAGATATTAGGCTACGTAAAAATTAGAATAAATATATGTTTGTTTGGTTTCTAGATGGCCACGAAATTTTGAAGAGCTAAGTCTCCATATATGATGAACCACAGTGGGCACGTCATACAGAAAAATTAAAGAAAGTGTCCGGAAGACAGGTCCACAGACACGTGACTTAGATTTATTAACGCACGTGTTTTTTGAAAAATCGTTGGACCCAGAAACACATAAAATGGTTGACACGATACTGCTGTTTCAAAAAATTGTTTGTAGATATGCCAATAATGAGAAGAAAGAAAGCTAGTGATTGTTAAACATGTAGATTCACTCACATGGAAATACTAACCTCACGTTTGTCTGTCAAGATTAATGTGTGAAAGGCAGGTTTTTCTTATGTGTTGTCAGCTCTGACTTTACAGATTCATTTTTCTGGTCTTTCATAAATTGTTTAATGTTTTGTACGAATGTGTATTGGATAATATTAATACATGTTTTCCTTTTTACATTCTCTGGTACCCCTGTCTATATTAACTGTTTCAGCTATATAAATGTTGTGACTATGACTGTGTGATACCCCTGTGCGCAAGGACGGGTAGCTGGTTTGTGACACTCTTATTGTTATATATAGTTTAGTCCTTCTGCCACTCAGGCCCCTAAAAAAGAAGGACACCAGAGCTCCTGGTTTAGCTCATTCTACTAAAAACCTATGAAATTCACTAGCAAAAAACATTGTTAAAGGGACGTTATGGTTAAGTTGCCCTACTAATAACATATCCCTTTTACTGAAAAAACTATGTTACAGGAAGGTTCTGCTCACAGTGCATACTAAAAACCTATCACCATCAATGGAAAAACGTTGGTAATGGGACGCTATGCTTCTGTTGCCCTAACAGCCTAGCGAATTCAGTGCAAAAACCTTTGTTACAGGGACATTACAGTTCCTTTGCACTAACCACTACCATTAGACTGTCCCCTTCATTAATATGTCCAATGATTCCTGAGGGGCATGTCTACTGTGGTGTCACTTTTGGAACACTGTGCAATCACATACACTGAGCAATTAGATAGGAGAAATTATACACACCTCAAAATGGAGTGGTTTCTGCTCTATAAAAGGTCAAATACACACTCACTGAGGGACAGGCTCACACGCTAACTCACTGACTGAAAGAGAGGAGAAGGAACAGATTGCTCTCCTTTTGGACCCATTTTGGATTAAAATCAGAGCCCTGTAAGGGAGGCCTAGTAGGAATTAATGTCTCAGGCCTGTTTCAGACGAAGAGACAGTAGACCGGCTGCGGAGGAAAGATGATCCATCTTGCTGACTGATGCCCACATGTTCCTAGAGGGGGAGAATTGAACCATTCCTTAAGAGGGTGCCCACCTGTTTGTGAGAAATCCAAAGAAATGCATATGCAAGTAGGCTCTAAAAGGGAAATAACCTTGAGGATTGCGATACTATAAAAATAATTTGATGAAACCCCGGCTGCTGTGATTTGTCAATACTGAGGGGTGGGAATATTTAAATTGATTGTGTATCCTGAGTAGTTACGGAACATTTCAGAAGTCTATGTGCTTCTGGAAAAATATATATTTTATAGACTAGGTCCCATGGTTTGTATACAGTGAGATCCACTCATCATAATGACGTCTAGCATGAAAGACTTATTGGGGAGTTGAATGGACATATTACTGTGTGCATACCTAGAAAAAGAATATAATTGAAGTAATTCCTGGGTATACCATCCAGCAGAATATTGGTATTATTGCTAAAATGATACAGACAAATAGGGAAAGGATGATTAATCACTACCCATTTTCATGTATTTAAAATGCCTGTTAAAAGTGAGAAAAGTATGCTTTTACACAGTAATTAAATAGAAACATCTCTGAAGGCAATCTAGCCTACATACATGTGGAACATACATTTTCCGAAGCACACACCATTTACATACATGAAGGTCCAGTATTTGGTTGAAATTGAGTTTGTAGCATGCTGTTAAAATCCTGACATGTTTATTGAGTAATGGGGCTGGTATCTATTTGCAATAAAGAGGAAGTAAAGACAATTGGCTAGGCAGGGATAGTTTGAAGTAATTTTTAAATAAATTAAAGTCTTGTCCTAGACCCTGTAAGGGCGCAGAAGTAAGTCTGACACAATGGTGGCATGGTGATTAGCAAAGACTTTTATTTAACCAAAAAACAAGAGGAATCCTATCTCTCCCTAACTCTAAGAGGAGTTTCCCTGCCTCTAATAAGGAACTAAGGAGTTGGTCAGAAAGTTCAAGTAAATAGAAAGAGTCCATCATTGTGTCAAAATGCCTACTTCTGTCCCTCACACTTGCAACTACAAAATAAAAGGGTTGTGGAACTTCTTGGCCCAGAAGCGTGAGTCCCTTCTTCTGGACAATGAGCCACAGTTTCCAACGTTGGGGAAAGTTTGCCTGTGAGAATTACTCCCTTCTCCAGGTCTGAGGAAATAAACAATGTTCCAGTTCACGAGGCCCAGGCCAAATGACTACCTTCCTCCCAAGCCCTTCTCAGTCGTTTTACGATTCTCAGATGGTCACAACTCAACATTCAGTGTTATCCTGGGGGGGCGGGGGAGTATGCCTCGCCTTACCCTGGCTGTTTTGCACTTCAAAGTTCCCAATGTACATGAGTTCCCAGTCTTATTGGTGCATGTCCCAGACCGGTGTATTTCTCTTACCTTGGAGCCTGAGATCTGGTTTACTCTCCTGCCAGGTACTGTGACTTTTATGAAGATCAAGCCAAATCATCTTCAGAGGGTGCACATCCCAGACCCATGGGATTCTTCTCTCTTGGTATTGTAGTCCTGGTTCACTATCCTGCCAGGTACTGTGACTATGGAGATGATTTTACTTGATTTTCATAAATGGGTGCGGGTCCCAGACCCGCTGGATTCTTCTCTCTTGGTCTTGTAGACCTGCTTTGCTATCCTGCCAGGTACTGTGACTATAAAGGTGGCATTTTTTTTTTATCAATGATGCATGCGCGTTATGGGTAAACAAAATATATTAGTGATGATGTGTGTTATAGGTCTATCTCTAGAACTGTCACTTTGAAAACTGAGGTGACTAGCGTGTTGATTATTTTTCATTATTGGCGTTAAAATTTCATGGATGTATAATTTATTTATCTTTAAAATGATTTAATTAATTCTATTTTGTTAATAAACAGAATAAACCATGTGTGTGTAACGCTCACCTGGCCTCTTCGAGCGTGATGCGCAGAACTCGGAACACCGACTGAACAGGACCCTCAAATCTTGCTTGTCTGGCCCATAGGAATATCCTTCTGCAGATGAGAAAGGGGATTAACAGTCTGCAGAATAGTGTGCTTGCTCCCCCTTCCCCCCTTCGTTCTTCTCTAACTTCCTCCGAAATCCCCGGTTGAAGCTCACCTTATGGTTTGAAAGGATGAACTCTCCATCCTGCTTCTGGTGCAGGGGCGCGTGTTAGTCCAGTTACTTCACTGGTTTTCAGAATGGCGCTGGCAAAATCCACTTGACTTTTCCGAGCGGAACGCCGTAAGTATGAAGATTACAAAAGTTCAAGTGTTGAGCCTCCTTTTCTGTTGCCTTCCTAACCTGTGATCTGTCCTTTATTTCAGGTGCAGAATGAAGGCGATGCGTTGAGGGATTGAATTGCCGATGGTAAACTCAGGTGAGTTAGCGATGGAGGCGATCCCTCTTAATGTCTTTATATTCCTCCAGTAATGTCTTTTGTCCTTTCCCCATAGGGGCCGGGGTGCGGTACCTGCCAACGAAGCGGCGCCGACCCGAAATGAGGAATGGTCCACCAACAGAAGACCGGTAAGTGTTATGGCGGAAAATTAGGCTTTCCTCATATGTTCCTTCTGCTCACCTTTTGTCTCTTCTTCTCTCCCTTAGGCGCAGAGATGTGGCGACCGGTGCAGACAGTCGCGGTGGAGCCAGAAGAACTCCCGAGGACAGGTGAGTGAAGCGCGGCGCTGCAGCGAGCAACGCGGTGCTTTTAAATGAAAGTCTTTTCTCAGGAACAGGAACGCTGGCGTGAAGGTTCCGGATGCAGGTAAGAAGTTTGATAAAATTCTTGGTTTTCACCTTTCTCTTCTCTTCTTTCCTTACAGGTGTTCCAGGATCGAGGCGGGCGTGGCTGGAGACCAGATGCAGGAGCAGACACGGTGAGCGTTCAGCTGCTTGGATGCGGAACAACGCGAAGCGTGAGCTACTGTCTGGGCGTGGCTTAAATAGCCCCCAAAGTAGTTCCAGGTAAGTATCCTTCCCTGGACACGCCCGAGTGGCAAAATAGTCCCAATGAAAAAATAGTCCCTTTCAGGTCTCAGGGAGGCCTGAATCTTGCAGCATGGTCTGCATCAAGTAAGTGCACAAAACACCTTCCTTTATGAGCCTGGCGCCTAAGGCGCCAGGACTGATGTCCAACATGAGCCTGCCGCCAACGGCGCCAGGACAGAGTGCAAAGAGCCCCAATAAGGGGCCGCTGGGCTTTTACCTGGGGGCATGATGCCTGCTCCAGGGGGTGCTGGGCCAGGCCTGGTGCTCCGGGGGTAGGCATCATGACAGTGTGTTTCTTGCCCTGAATCCATACTGTTAGATTGGTGGTCCCAGATTCGTAAAAATAACTTTTTTTTTTTTTTTAAAAGGGGAAATTGTGCACGCCTGGTTTGGGGTGGGTGAAAAGTTCCCCTGAATTAGATGTCATCCAATTAAAACACCCTACACACCAAAGATAGTTACAACCCAGTTTGCTTTTCATAGAAGTAAAAGTTCTAGATCTCACTTCTTTTTTCAGCCTGCATTCATCAAAACCAAGAAATTCACAAGAACAGAATTATTGTGACCAGAAAAGCATGATCGAACAAAAGAATTATGAAGATACTCAAATTCATAACACCCGGTCCTTAACAGAAACTGATATCATCGGTATCCAGTCATTTTATTGCAAACAAAACAGAGTGGTAACTTTCAGAGCGGACCATAACACTGCAAAACAGTGCAACCATTCATTATATAAATAAAAGGTAATGGGGTAAGGGGTTAAAATGAGTCGCAATGTGGTTGGGGTGGCATTAAAAGGTTAAAAAAACAGCGGATTAGGGGCAATTTTTTTTTAAAAAACTGTGTTTTCAGTGTTTTCCAGTGTTTTGTCTGCGGTGAAATTTACCACTTTTTAATAGTGGCCGGTAAGATCACATATAACCCATATAATCATGGCAGAAGAAGATCAGAAAACCAGATTGGAAACCCATGCATTGGTGACATACAGGAATAGCAAGTCTTTGACAGATTGTGTGTCCAGTGCATTTGTTAAACTATCTCCTACGAACACCTCGCTACCAAATCTAGAGGTCGGCTTTAAACATTTTGCCAAGTGTAAAGCCTGCAACATAGTTATAAGCATAAGCGAATCTGCTGATCTACAAACAAACCAAAAACGTAAAATGAAACACTGAATCAATTGTGGGACACTTCACGAAAAAGTGAGCACATGGATCACACTGTATGGCATTGTAGGGAGTACCAAGAGCACGATGCCAACTGCATCCACAACATATGGGCAATCAAGAACAAGAATTATAAGTACGCTGTAAGCAAGCATTTTTATCAGACACACAAAAAGAGCCTAAATCGCTTTGGATTATTTGCTTTCCATTTGGATCAAGTTCATCTTGACTGCCTCGTCTGCATCCCATGGTTACTCAACACCAAGACCGCCTTCGGACAGAACTAGGACAATGGGCCTCATTAGGAGTTTGGAGGTAACCATGGCACTAATAGCGCCATGGCTGCCTCCAAACCGTTACCGACTCCGCCCTGGTGAATGGAGCTATTACCGCCCCATTCCAAGGTCTGCGGGGGCGGTAATTCCCCATTCACCAGGGCCCTTCCCCATTCCCATTTGAGCCCCCATAGGGCTCAATGGGAATGGGGAAGGCGCTAATAACGGTACCGCAAATTGCGGTACGGTTATTAGCTCCAAAGTCCCTTTGCGGGTCCCGTCCTTAACACCCAAAGGGAACTCGTAGTAGGGTGGTAAGGGATTACCGGCACCGGTGCCCTTACCGGTGCCGGTAATCCCTTAACAAGACAGCGATGGACAACTTTTTAAAAATGTATTTTTAAACTCTTTATACTGTCACAGACAGACTTAATAAGTTAAGGATGCAGTGAGATATTTCAGGGTTTATGATTAAACTGCACAACTTGGTTGATGATGGAAGGCAGGAAGTCCAGACTAAAGGAAGTCCCTGGTCCATCCCTGTGGGCTTCCTCCACCCTGACACTGGCTTCTCTGCTCCTCAGCCAGTCATCAGGCAGGACTGGCAACAGGTAAAACCTACTATTTCATGCTATCCTATACTTCAAGTGAGGGACTTGTCTATCTAACTGCCTCTGGGATTTTCCGAGGATGTTGGGCAGTATATACGTTTCCATATGTGCAATCTTTCTGGCACACACTTGTCCTTCTCCTCTCACTGCTCTGGTCCCTCCAGCTCTCCCTCACTTGTCTCCACTCTCCCCATTCACATCCTAATCTATTACTTCCCTCCCGCCCTCCCCCTCCTACTACAAAAGCCCCACGTGGCCCCAACCCTTATCACTCAGGCGCTCATAGCCTTCCTGCACAGCCCTGAGAAGGGGATTTCTTCGGCTGCAAGGGGAGTGTTGTGGGCAGGGTGAGATCTGCGACCAGCCTTTCCCTTTTCACTTGCAGGGCACTGCTGCTGCCGCATGGGTTCTGAAAGAAAAGGAAAATAACTCTGGCCAGGCTGGAAGGCATAGTGTGACTTACAGTGGCACCACTACTACCAAGTATGGCAGGCACGTTCGCGTGGAGGGGGGGGGGGGGGTGGGTCGCCCTCACTCTGCTTCTAGAGTAGGCATGGCTCTGGCATGCTCCCTCGTAGGCCACCTACCCAAGGTTAGGAAGGTTTCCTGTTCCTTTCTGACAGGGTCAAGCCACTGACCCTGACACAAGGCTTCGTTGACTCTTTTGGGGCTACTTGGCCAATAATGGGCACATCGGCATTTCATTCACACCCTCAGCCAACCTTCAGTAGTTCCCTTTACCTTCATAGACAATGCCAGGCTACCACGGTGTGTCCAGGTATGCACAGCTGGCAGCAAGGGCGACCGATGCTCTTGCAATTCCATAGCCTCAGGGGGTGCTCTATGCCTTCCCCCCAATTTCCAGGATTCCGTGGATGCTTCACAAGATCCGGAAGGCAGATAGCAGTGTAATCCTGATAGCTGCGTTTCCGTCGAGGAGGCTGTGGTTTCTCTTTCTTCTCAGAAGGGCCACAGACCCCACGTGCGTCATCCTGCCAAGGTGGCTTTCCCCAGTGCAGACCCCTGGGATACAGAGCAACAGCTGCACGTGCTGGGCAGCATGGCCCTTGGATGGGAGGGGCTACAAAATCCTTAAGCCTCGAAAAAAAGATGGACGCGGTTATGCTTCAGCACAACTAACGTTCTGGGGATTGTTTACTGATTTACTAAGTGAACACAGAGTACAGTAGTACGCACATTACTCACGCAGAAGAGAACCACGCGGGTCAGAATATATCTCAAAAACACACACCGACTCCATTCTTCAAGAAGTAATCATGTCATGGGGCGACCGGCGACGGATTCTGGCGTAGAGGGGTCGCGCGGCATCTGGGGGAGAGCCCAGAATGGCCCGCTCTTCTTGTTCTTTATTCCGTATCATGCTAGTAAGCCGATTTCTTACTGTAGGCCCAAGGGTTTGCCCTTTATCCATTTCTGAGCAATCATCTGCTTAACAATTGAGCCGGCCGGTCCTACAGAGCGTTTACATCTTTTGTGTTTTCACCTTGTATGCACCCTAAAAAACTAATCTCCAGGGACCTATGAGAGACCATCAATTATTTCTGAAATAATCGCCCAGACACCCTTCCCAAAAGTCATCAAAAGACACTAGCAGGCCAGATGCAGAAAGGTGACGTTAAGAAGCATGGACTAAATCAGCTGTGTACTGCAACAACCTACTTTAACAGCCAACTTGATCCGTAATTTGCTGAACCGGCTGCACACTAATGACATCTAAGAGACTGCGTACCCACTTATGTGCCTGACTTTGTGCAAATCAGTGCGGCTTATATGTGTGTATACCACCACTGTCTTTATGTACCTCCTGATGTTATGTATCCCCTACCTAAAGTGTATGTATAGCAAATGTTTTGACTCATGTAATGGCCTTCTATGATGTAACTAAGCTTCAGATATTCCTGTAACTGCTGTGCCCAGCTACCTGAGGGTTTGGTGCGTATTACCAAATAAATAAACAAACAAGTCCACGTTGGCTGCCAAGCTTTAGGCTCCCATTATTCAAAGGTGGGAATGACGGGCAGTGTAAACATTGAGTGCACTTCTTCGCACAAATGATCAGGGTAAGAGCGCCACCTGGTGGACATGCAGAATTCACGCTTCATGTGTAATGTTGATGGCTCACACACTTCTATTGAGCATTGCAAATATCGATGGCCCTAAATGATGGCCAAACGCACGAAGACATCTTAGGCACAATCACAATTGCTAGAGTGGAGGATCTAAACTGGGCTTTATAGAGTGACAGTCTGCACTGCCAGTATCTGAACAGGTGCTGCTGCAAGTGCGGTAGGCCACAAGAGTGACTGGCACATCAGGTGAAGCCCCTATGCGCTAGGCTAACTGGTTTCTCTGTGCAGCCTGTGTGCAGCGTGTGATACACAAAGTCTGCAAACAAAACAACCATTTGCAAGTTTCTGCTGAACAGCGTTTAACCACTGCAATGGCTCAGCCAAACGTTTGCACCAACTACAGGAGACAGCAAAGGTTTTGTTAGGAGTTTGGCCATCAACAGCAGACGTACACAGCGGACATTGATCGACAAAGAGTGTTAAGATGCTCGGTCTGTGACAGTGATTGCAGATGAAACTGCTGATATGTTAAGCGTGCGTGTAAGGCATATGGAAAGAAATGCTGGGCTTATGGAGGACGTTTTAAATTAGTTGAAGATAATGACAACAGGAACAGGCAATAACATTCCAGAAAGTTAACTCACCGGATTTTCCTTGTGCTTTTTCAAAGACATGTTAGATCGTATTGCTTTTTTGTAGGTCCATATTCGGGCACGGTTACAATGAGTAGAATAGCTCTGCAAGTCAAAGCACCGCGTCCAAGATACGAGTACAGGTGCAACACGGGAATGCTGCTCAGGACAACATCACTGTGTTAAGCAGTAAAAGGCTTATGCCACTTTTACGCTCCAACACGCTCACTAGGCTTGCCGATGTATGCTCCAACACGCTCACCGGGCTTGCCGATGTATGCTCCAACACGCACACTAGGCTTGCCGATGTATGCTCCAACACGCACACTAGGCTTACCGATGTATGCTCTAACACGCACACTAGCCTTGCCGATGTATGCTCTAACACGCTCACTGGGCTTGCCGATGTATGCTCCAACACGCTCACCGGGCTTGCCGATGTATGCTGCAACAATCTCACGGGCTTGCCAATGTATGCTCCAACACGATCACTGGGCTTGCCGATGTATGCTCCAACAAGCTCACTAGGCTTGCCGATGTATGCTCCGACAAGCTCAGTGGGCTAGCCGATGTATGCTCCAACAAGCTCACTGGGCCTGCCGATGTATGCTCCAACAAGCTCACTAGGCTTGCCGATGTATGCTCCGACAAGCTCAGTGGGCTAGCCGATGTATGCTCCAACAAGCTCACTGGGCCTGCCGATGTATGCTCCGACAAGCTCACTAGGCTTGCCGATGTATGCTCCGACAAGCTCAGTGGGCTAGCCGATGTATGCTCCAACAAGCTCACTGGGCCTGCCGATGTATGCTCCAACACGCTCAATGGGCTTGCCGATGTATGCTCCAACACGCACACTAGGCTTGCCGATGTATGCTCTAACACGCTCACTAGGCTTGCCGATGTATGCTCCGACAAGCTCAGTGGGCTAGCCGATGTATGCTCCAACACGCTCACCGGGCTTGCCGATGTATGCTCCAACACGCTCACTAGGCTTGCCGATGTATGCTCCAACAAGCTCACTGGGCCTGCCGATGTATGCTCCAACACGCTCACTAGGCTTGCCGATGTATGCTCCAACACGCTCACCGGGCTTGCCGATGTATGCTCCAACACGCACACTAGGCTTGCCGATGTATGCTCTAACATGCACACTAGGCTTGCCGATGTATGCTCCGACAAGCTCACTGGGCTTGCTGATGTCTTTGCTGGGCAGAAATAAGCGGCACTGATAATTTGGCGAGCGAGAAGGGTGAAGTACGGAATAAAAAGTGCATTGCATTGTAAAAGACACGTACACTTAAGGGGTCCATCCATGCTCTTATACAAGGGAACACTGGCACGTCCTGTGGGCAAGACTTGGCTTCTGCAGACACAATGCAAGGGAAAGGAAGTGTTTTCTTGGTCAGACCTGATGTTGGGCCATTGTTTTCTCACACATGGGGGATAAGACACGCAAAGTCACAGCTGCTGGTTCTGGCTTGGACTGTAGCCCTCCCAGGTTAAGCTATGCTGCGCACCTTTGGATGGGCAAACGGTAAATAATATTCACAAGATATGGGAACATAATATGAGTCCATCAAATGCGAAAGTGCCTCATTACAATGGAAAATAAAAGGATGGACAAGGCATAGGGTCCAGTAAAGTAATACTTTGCTTTTGGAAAACAGCTCAGCTTACAGGGACAAATGAGAGAAACTTTAAAAAAAATGAATTTTGACCAATTATACAGAGGCCCCTGACAGGCTCGGGAAAGGCCTATAGGGAAATAGGCCCATGGCCGAACCAGAAACGCGAAATGCTGGCGTAGGCCAGTTTAAAAAAAATCAAAATGGGCTACCATTTTGGCCAATGTGGGCCAGTTTGATGAGTTAATTCTCTCTGCGGCTAGTCGATTTGACCAGTTTTGCTGATAAATATTCTTTAAAATGCACAATTTGCATCACATTTCTCAAAAAACTCCCCCTTGGTTACTACTCAAGCGGTCTGTCACAAAAGGAATGAATTGCCATTTGCAAGGGTGAGACACTTTTTCATTGGGGCCCGAGACAATGTTATGGCCCAGTCCGCCCCTGGCCCCTGAGCGTCTGCCCCTGGCACCCAAGGGGGAATGCACACAATGTTTCCCAGCACAGTGTGCACACTGCAGACGAGGATGCAGTAATGTGCAGGCAGTGAAGGAGCATGCAATAGCATGTCAGAAGGATGTTCTACTGGCTCTGTCCACATGGGGGCGCTGAGAGGAAAGGCTTCAGCCTGGCGTCTTTATACTGCAGTAAAGTTGGGGTGGCATCCAGGCAAAGGCAGTACAACCAGATAACAGTTGTGCATGTACTGGGCACAGAAAGGGCAAAGTGGGCAAGATAGCATAGAGATGTTTCCATGAGCAGCGCTCTCATTTACTGGCGCAGTGTACCGTCATCTACTGGTCGAAGCGTGGTTGAACATATAAGGCACGAGCGCACGTCCCTTGGCGCATGCGCATATGGTGCCGCCAAGGGTGGAAGGGAAGAATATCTGGCTGGGTGGCAGCCTTACTTGATAGATCCCAGAATAGATTGTAAAGGAGAAACTGAAAGTAGGGAGCGCAGGGAACGGAATACAGTTCTGATGAGTAGCAGCAAAAAGCAGTTTTAAGTCAGTCTCGAAAATATCACTCAATAAATGACCAATCCGTGCAACATTTAAAGTCTATTTAGCCAACCCAAACCAGACTCAGAACATATTCCACCTGCTTCATTAACACATTAAGTTCAGAGAACGTTTTTTCCATAAATTTTCCCAAAGCTAATATAAGAGGCTGACTAGAAGTTAACATTATTCAACCCCCTAAACAATTAGTCAAAACCTGAGAAGTCGAATGGATAAAAGGACCCAGAGGTACGATCCTCCCACTCAGAAAGGCAGGGCATTCCATTACCAGGTGAAAGAGGGATTCCAGCGGTGCCTGCCCACATGAGCGACATCCACAGAGTTCCTTCGGTAAGCCTACCTTCGGACCAACCACCTCTAGGGTTGGCAAACAATTGAGGTGGAATGTGAGGTGCCGTTCCCTACATTTCTGAGAAGGAAATTTACATAAATATAATCTCGGTCTGTCAATAGGGAGGTAAAAGTTGATTTTTTCTTTGAACAACATCAGTCTCCCCAAGTCCTCGAAATCCATACGCTTATGCCAGCATCAAGAGCGTTCATTTTATAAAAGGTCAAACACCTTCGGTGAAAATGAGTTAAGAAAAGACCTGGACTTGACTTCGTTGTCAATAACACGTAAAGGAAAAAACCCAACGTTGGTTTTTCGGAATGCATACGTTTGTTTAGATAAGAGACACTTCGCCTGGCATATTGTGCCCACCATGAAGTCAGTCCATGTTCCAATCTAATTACACCGATTGGGACCGAATTTGGAAAAGCCATAGTGTATCTCCAGATTTTCCCTTCTAAGCGATCCAAACATTTCCTATTTTTAATTGAAACCGATTAACAGCCAAACATAACAATTGCAGTGACTTTCAGTCAGTAAAAATCTATTAAGGGAAGTAAAGAATAAGCACATAGTTTACGTTTCACCACCTTCATTAAAGAAATACAGGAGCGTGTCTTTATCTCCATTTTCCCTTTATAATTTTTATAATTTTTCAATTGTGTTTTTGCTGATACAACCGGCATAGCTCAATGAGTTTACCCTCATAATTGGAGTGTTGTTCAATTTCCAAACATATGATTTATTTTTTAATCTGGCGGTACAGATCATCACATAAGATTTCGCCAGATTGATCATCGGCCGGTTGTCATTTAAATAGCTTTCTACGCTGCGTAAAAGACGTTGTAAACCTGCTGGAGTATAATCCAGCAGAATAAGATCGCCACCGTACGCCATAATATTCACTGTGAGATAAGACCATTTTGGGGAAAGAGTCTTACTCACCTTCCACAAATCAGCTAGGTAGAGATTAGAAAGAGTGGGGGCTAAGACGCATCCCTGGCAAACTCCTTTCATTAAGGTAATATTTCTAGACAGTTCTTCCAGAGCGTTCAATCTGACCTTGGTTGATTTATCTGTACATTGCAACTGAATCATACGTAGTAGACCTAAGTCAATGCCCCAGTTTATCAGTTCTTGTCATAGCCTTGCAATATTGATATTGTCAAATGCTGCTGACAAGTCAATTGCAGCCACACACAGAGATTTGCCAAAGTTCCCACCGATGTCAGAGATGCATGCACAAAGTGCTGAAGCACTCATTATGGTCCCCACACCTTTTCTAAAACCAGTTTGAAATGGGTTAAAAGCCTGCGTAAACTCGTCCCAGCTGGTTAGTCCCCTCAAAATCAGAGTGGCAAACATTTTTGACAAAAAGTCAATCAGGGGAATAAGATGATAGCTTGATGAATTCTCTCTCTTTCCTTTTCTTAAAAACTGGCACCGACAGCACTTGCTGCCAGGAGCTGGGGTATTGTTTGCCCTCAGCAATATGTAAAAAACAATTAAATAGAATGTCCGCCCATAAAGGGGGGGTCGTCCTTATAAATTCTATTTGCGACCCCATCCGGACCACTGGCTCTGGAATTTGTTAGCCTCCCAATCACACTTTCGATTTCAAATTTGTCAAACGAAAAAGACCAAACAGGTGCAGCCTGAGCATTAAACTTGAAACTCGAGGGTGGATCATGATTTGCTCTAAATGTATTGGTATACTACTCAAGCCAAGCTTCTTCTGAAGCACAGCAGGATTGCACCTTACATTGGGAATCGCTACTTGAATTTAAAATACGCCAGATCAAGCATATATCATTCCTTGCCAATGTTTTTAAACAAAACCTGTTTTTTAACGATATATTGCTGGATTCAGATAGACTTGTCTCAAGTTTTTTTTTACATTTTCTATTTTTATCCGTGTCAATCCGAGAACGTTTATTTAATAGTTTTATCGATATTCGTAATTTGTTTTTTTTTTCTTTTTTATTTCTTTATCAAAATGATTTCTAGGCCTCAGTAGAAATAGACTGGTAGAGGGGTAGGTTTGTTGTATAGCCACCTTTTCCAGTCTGCATAATAAAGATTGAAATTCTAAAGGGAGAGAATAAATAGTTTTTTCCCCGGCAGAAAGCTTGTCCCACCATATACATAATCTGCTATTTGCACTTACAATTAGCGAACTGCATAACTCTGTTCTTCTGTCCATTATCAACAGTATGTTGGTCCCCAGGGACTCTAGGCCACTTTGACCTTTTGCCCTTACAAATGCATGCAACATTGCATGATCACTCACCAAGGTTTTTACTATGTCAAAACACACCACCGCCCCAACGCCTATATATTTCATAAACAGATAGTCAATGGTTGATGATTCTACACAGTTAGACCAAGCCGGTACATTATCTAACATCAAAAAACAAATTAATTTGTAGAAAACCCCATCTGGAGAGGATGATGACCATACTCTACCATAGGTACTCCTTTTGCCTCCAGCATGGCTCCCTTGAACAGCCATAACTATACCCTCTTCACATAAATCAAAGTCAACATCCACAATATCACTATCACAGTTAAAATCACCCCCAATGATAATAGGAAAGTCTGAATGGTGCATCTGCCAGATCATCAATATATTTTCAATTTCATATATTACGGCATCTATGTCTGAACAAACTGAGTTAAAATAAATATTTAACAATAAAATATTAACAGAATTAATATCATATGAATCAATGAGTTCAGTGACCAGTAAAGCATCTGACGATAATTTCCAGCTTAACAGTGACCAATGTTTGCTGATTTTAATAGCCGTTAGCAGTCCCCCCCATTGGTCTTCCACATGGACCTTTTTTTGCTAACTTATGGTTTAATATAAAACCATTGATCACTGGGATGTCAGTGAACCAAGCTTATTGAAGCAATATATAGTCATAATAGTCCAAAGGCTTAATAAGGTTATCATGTAAACATGAATGATATCCTCTCGAATTCCAACTCAAAATGGTCGTTTTCATGATACTTGAATCTTGGTCTCGTTACTGGTTGATGGGAGGGCGGTGGTAAGCCACCCCCAACTCGATGAGCACTGATCTCGCTTAACATGCCTCTGTTGGTTGTTGTCAAAATGGCACGTCACAGTCAAGTTCCTTCAGGGATACTCTGCCACTACATCAGTATGTTTTAAGTAGTTGCTTTCAAAGCCTTTTAACAGAATATCTCCTTGATGGATATTTCCTAGTTTCTGTATTAGTTTCGAAAAGAAATGTACAGCACATCTCCCTTTCCGAGTTTTTGTCAAATAAATGGACATATTTTAAATTCGAGGATGCAATCGAGCTTAGTTCTGGTATTGAAGAAGGAATAGCCAGAATTCTAGATCTGTTTAAAGGAACATGACAATCCTCCCCAAATACTGATTTGAAGATTGCTGGTTGCAAAAGCTCAGAGTTATTTAGAACAGGTAGATCACAAATCCTGTCTACAATATCAGGGCCAACCAGCGAAATAACTTTATGCATATTCTTATGTACTTCCGTCATACAGGTGGCATTACGCTTGTTGATCGTATCAATGTCAGTATCAGTTGAGGTATTAACTGGAATATGACCAGCTTTTAACCCCGGCTGAATCATATCACAGTCATGAATCACATTGACCCGAGTAGAAAACACAGGGCCAAAGGGACAGGATTCTTTTGAGGTGCTTACTGCTAAACCATCATCTTTCTTAGCCTTCCTCCTTTTCTTTTTCCTACATAACCAAACATTACACACACCGTTAGCAGCATTCTTAGAAGGCTGCTGTAAGGTTATCAGGGAGGAAGACTCCATATCAGTGATCACCCCAGCAGGCACCGTTCTGCCTGGTCTATCAGTGATAGCAATGGTATTTGCTGACAAAACCTTGGTTTCACTTTCCTTCGACACTATGGTTAGCAGTTGGTAAGGTGTTTCTTAAAAACGTTTGCAAGCCTCTGGTATTTGACCTAGAGGCTACTTGGATGTTTTTGGATTTCTTCCTGTTAATGCCTGCGGACAGTCACTTCGTTCTACTGACTGAAGAGACTTTGGCTGGAGATGCAGAACTGGAGGAATCACACCAGACTCCATATTCAGGGAAGTCTGCACCTCTCCTTGCATCAGCATACCACCCCACGCCGCCTTCACAGTGATGACCAATTTTGCAGCTGTTCCAGATAGATTACCAGCACCAGATGCCAGTAATGAGCGAATTACATTCAATAACATAGAATTCGCCCTAACTTCGAGTGCCGTGATATCGTGCAGATGAATGAAGGATTGCCACACAATATTCAAAGCTGCTAACATGCTCATTCCTGACTCTGAAGTAGCCATAAAAGAGGATTCATCACCTTGGAAGGACAGGGAAGATCTATTATCTCCCCTAACTGGAGTGTCCAGACGTAGGTCTGTATCTTGATTTATTGTATCCGGGATAATATCCACATCTTGAGTGTTGAATAAGCCAGGCGACATGCTTAATCTATCATTGGCTTTTTTGAGTGCTTCAATTTCAGCTGATATAGTCAGTAAAAAGGGTTGTGCTGATTGCTTGTTCTACTTTGCTAAGAACTGGGCCAGACATTTCACACACAGTCTCACAATCTGCCAAAGCCCCCACCATTGAATAATCAGAGATTAAGCAAGCCGATTTAACCATCCAACTATACAATTTATTGTCTTTTTGAGGAAGAAAAGTTGTAATTTTTCCTTGATTCTTAGTCTGTGGGCCTTTTACATTTTTACCCAGTTTTCTTTCCATCTCCTCATCAAGGGGAGTTACAGCCTCGCTTCGCAAATTGTAACGCTTGGCCCTGCCTCTCATGTCTTATGGTCATAAAGTGTAATACACAGTGAATGCAGCCCAAGGGAAAAACCTGACGGGCCCTTGCAATGGATAAAATGATGAATAATCCCAGGTCCATTAGGCTCCCAAACAGGTTAACAATTGCGGGAAATCAGAGAAACGGGGAAAGCAGCAAAGTCTCAGACAGACCCCCACTGGAGAGCAAAATTTTGGTCACAGATGCAAATATCCCAATTTCTCACTTGTTTAAACAGGGAGCGTCTTACCTACCATAGAAACACGAAACACTGCAGAAGACCGCCCAATGTTTGCTGTCCCTGTCTGCAGACTGTCAACTGCTGCCACTTGCCAACCACTTTGTGGGCCCGCAGTATTTCAAAGTGAGGAGGCAGAGCCTATGCTGATCTGCTCCCTGCAAGGAAAAAACACCTCCAACCAGTAACTGCATTGTCTCACTGCCGACTGCTGCCACTTGTCGACCACTCTGCAGTCCGCTTTGCAGAGCCTGCATTATTTCAAAGTGAGGAGGCGGAGTCTCTGCTCCCGGCAAGAGAAAAATGCCTCCAACCAGTAACCACACTATCTCACTGCCGACTGCTGCCACTTGTTGACTACTTCAATATAAGAAGAGGAGCTGTGTCTACCCAAGACATCAGGCACTGGTTTTAAACTTAAAAAACTAAAATTAATGCAAGCATCATATTGGAAATGTGGCCTTTTTGTTTAAAACTAACCTGAAAGGCAAACATTCCAATGATTAATGGGTCTCTCATTGACCATTAAGATGCATAGTTTGTGAACCCTTTAACCTGCGAGAGTATTATTTTTCACAAGAATTATGCATCTGGTCCATTAGACCTTAACATTTTCAAACATATGTTTTCTATTGATAGTGATCTAGCACACGCAGATTAGGCTAAACTGACACATATTAAAATGACTTTAAAAATATGCCTTTAAAGTGACAATTGGAAATACTTTACCAATTGTAATTTTTTAGCCATGTGCCTCAATAAAAATACAACAATTTGTATATTTAATGAATAATTTGCAAATTGTAAGAAACAAATTAGCTCTCCAGATTCAGAAACTTTGTATGAATCTGAATATAATTTTCACCAATATCACATGTCCATGCAGACAAATATTTGATAATGAAATCATTATATTTCAGTTTTCACTCTGAAGGGGGAAGGAGATGAAGGGGAAAGGAGAGGACGTGGTTTGTAGTGTGCACATCACTTTCTGATATCAAAATTCAATGGGCTGATAAAAGCAAGGAGTAAGGTGCTAGTGGGTGTGAGAAAGTAAAGGGAACCTATCACATTGTCTGTCCATTCCAGTACGCTGAGTCAAATGATGCTTGTAGGTGGAGTTTCCTGGCTATTTAAGCTCAAGCATATAAGAAGGGAGTGTTATTAGGGGAACACAGAGAAACAAGACAGCCCGTCTGACAGGAGAGAAGTACAATGGATTGCAACTGGATGTAGCGGATTGGGTCATCTCTTTAAAAAGAGCCTTATCTAGACTGGGCTGGCGCGAAAGCTTATCTGATGCAGTTGTCCAAGGCCAGTCGATGTCCCTTCTTATCCTGGGCCTTAAAAAGACTAGAATAAGAAGAATACCCATGACCTTAAATCTAGACAGCCTTGTCTGTTGTCGTCTGACATTGTACTGTTGAGTTTTAGTGTAGTGTGATGAAACAAGATCATTCATCCCTTTTTCCTAGTAGGGAGCCACCACTTTGAGGATAGGGAGGTGAATTTGCTCAGCAAGATCCTCCCCAGGAGTCTGGGCAAGTGGGACCTTACTGGGAGTGACTCCCCTCTTGGGGACAAGGACTCCCATTCTGATAACGAACTCCCAGTCGGGTAATACATTGCCTGCCTACATGGGAATTGAAAAGACCATGTTTACTTCAGTTTAGACTGCACTAAACAGTGGCATTTGATTCCATCTCTTTGCCTCCAGGTAATGCCGGATCTTGCCTGAACTCCACAGTCAAAGAACAGCAACACACCCCTTTAATTTGTGATGCTATTTTTGATTCCACAAATAGTGACATTTCTTCCAACACTTTGGCTTCAGGTAATGCTGGATCCCGTCTGAGCACCAGTCAAACAAAAAGGACACACCACTTTTGTTTGTGGTGACCTAAATAAAACATAGAGGAACTCTGAATCAGGGAGAAACTCCTACGCAGAGGTGAGCCTTTGATGAGAAGTTGTCCTGGAGGGGCAGAGCCATGATAGACTGCAGAGCCAGCGTTACTGAGAAGAGTGAATGAAGTGCTCGTAGGACACCAGAAGGTTGGGCAGGAAAAAGGGGAAGCAACTGTCTCGCATGGTGGCCTGATTGCAAGGAAGTTTAGACAATGAGGAGAGTATTTTTCCTAAAGATAAACTGTCCTGTCTCTCATAGAAGCACTAATTGTCCAGAACACAAGGGAAAAACTATCCCTAGGGCACGGCGGTGTGTTGCTTATCTAAAAGGTATAATGAAAATAAAAATGCTAGAATGAAAAACTAAAATGCAATGAGCAAACAAACCATCTTGAGTATGTGCTGAGTTCTGTCCATAAAATGTGTATATGGCACAGGATTTCTCCCAAGGTTTACAAGACCCCACTGATGGGCAATATCAGACACTCAACATCACTGTGTGTCATCCAAGATACTTGCTGGTCATCAACAATTGCATAACAACAGGGCTACCATGTCAGGAAGGTAAAAATGGTGCATTCGAGTGGGGATTTTTGTAATTTAATATACCCAAACTCCAGTGTGCACCAGGAATCTGTCCTACTATGCATGAATATACACTAATCTGTACACATGCAGCCCACAGGTATAAAACAAAAGAATAATCAAAATGGCCGATAAGAATGATTTGGCCTTTGTGGAGGAATTGGTGGAAGGGATTCTTGCAAACCCCTCGATTTTGGGTTCAAACATTGTTGTACAGCAATTGAACAACAATGATGAATGGAATGAGCAGGAAATACTCCGTAAAAAAACGATCCGGACCGAGCTCCATGTGGCTTTAATGACAGCGGCCTTGCAGTGGTCTAGTGGTCCGATCGTACGCATTGAACCACGTAGCTTTCTGGACAATGTCCAATTTCGGAAAGATTGGAGCCTAACAGCAATTGGCTTGTGCTCATTATAAATGCAGCTAACACAGTATCAGAAACTATGATGCGCAAAATCCAGGACGAACTAGATTGGATTAAGCTCTGGATACCAGTATGAAGGCATTTCGAGAGTTCAATTTAAATTGAAAAATCATTAAATTGAAGAAAGACATTAGTGCATTTACACACGTCAGAGTCTATCCCTACATTACTAATAAAGATCATCTCCCAGAAGCAAGGCAAGCAAGGAAAGATTGGCCGATCTACTCTGGTACTACCTATCGATCTAGATCATCGGACGGCAATTCCTCAAGCACTAGCTCTGATGAGGATTTCCAACCAGGATCGTCAGATGGACGGACAACAACACACCCCTAGGAATGATAGGTCCGGTTTGAAGATCATTGAGTGGCCTGACACAACTCATTTTAGGTAAATGAGGCAGGGGTCGAGGGAGATGGAGATGGCAGCACAACTCCCTGAGGATCACCACGAGCAGGGGTTGGGGGGATACCCTCAAATGATGCATACGTTTTCAATCAGCCCATCCCCTTTCTCATGCTGAATTAATGGTCTTGCAAAAAAGGACTTCCTCCATCCCAACAACAAGATATGATTCTTTCCAAACTCGATTTGAATTAGCGCACATTGTAAGGAAAATTTGACTCAGTATTTTGGCCAGCAAAACAAAAACCAACACTCAGATGCTACCGGGTCCATTAAAAAGCTGGAAGAGCATGTTCGCTTTGTCCATCATAACTGCAATAAATTGGAACTTGAAGCCTTCAATACATAATCCAAGAATCCTGAAATGGTTATAAAGCCTGTGGATAAGGGCAGACCCATTGTTGTGATGAATAAAAATCATTACCACTCTATGCTACTATGACTTCTACTGGACAAAGTTATCAGAGACTGGCTGTAGACCCAACACCAGCAGTACGTTCTTTGATTGCACCCATTATTGAGGAGGCGGAAGCAGAGGGATACATTAGTGCAAAGGAGGCAGAGATTTTAACTACGAGACACCCGTGCCTCCCATCACTATATGCACTTGCCAAAATCCATAAGGGTGTTTATACCCCGCCTGGTCGCCATATTGTTTTAGGGGTTCATTCAATCCTTGAAGCATTATCTCAGTTTGTGGACTACTTTCTCTTTCTAAGAGGAGATTACCAAGATTAAATCATATGTAAGAGATTCTACTGACATGATGAACCTATTCAATACTGTATCTTACAAACCTGCCTGACATATTCTTATCACTAAGGACATTGAGAGGCCGATTCATGGAATTAATGTGCGCTGAAATTTTCGGCGCAAGATTGCAAAAGCGTGCGAATCACAGTGCAAGTGCGAAAATCACAGCGAAACCCGTGCACAGCGATTCATGGAAGTCTGTGCGCGTGTAAATCCCTGGATGAGCGCTAAAATTCTGCGTGGCGCACGCTGGCGCACACGTCTCCAAACAGCGTGCGCTCAGCGCACAGCGAAAGCGCACATAGCGCAGCGCACACAACAAAAGTAGGCGGAACAGGGGGCGTAACACGCGGAATGGGGAACAACGCGTGAAAATGTGGGCATCACGGGGAAGTACAGCAGGCAAATGCGCGGAACGCCCACACGCGCGTCTACAACACGTATTCATGGAATCGAACGGGGCTAATGCGTGCGCCAAAAAAGACGCGGTAATCCGGAAACATGTACGCCAGCAGGAAGCAGGCGTACATGGACCCGCGCAGCATAAAAGTGCGCGCAAACAACAAACAAGCTCAGACGCCAAGATGAATATACCGTTCCTAGCAGCAGTGGTCGTGGGATACCGCAGGAGGAGGAGGTGGATAGCGAGGCCCAGAATTTTTACACCCAGAACCAGCCTTTTTGGGATGCCTGATGACCAGGTGTATGGGAGGTACAGGTTTCCACCTCACATAATACTCGACCTGGTGAGTGAGTGGGAGGATGACCTCACATCACCCACCCTGTGCTCCCAAGCACTCAGCCCCCTGGAGAAAGTCCTCAATGTACTGCACTTCTTGGCCACTGGATCATTTCAGCAGACAAGTGCTATAGTGGGGGGGGGTGTCACAGGCCATGCAGTCATGCTGCCTACACCAGGTGTTGGCCATCATGACTGCACGCCCATCAGTCCGCAGGCACATATACCTGCCCAGAACACCTGCAGAAAGGCAGGCTACCGTCCAGGATTTCTATGGGGTGGCACAATTCCCCAAAGTGCTAGGTGCCATTGATTGCACCCATGTGTGTCACGACTCGCTCCCTTCGCTCCCGTTCCCACCATTTGGGGGCATAATTTGGGGTTTATTCCCTACTGGACTTTTCCTCCGAACTTTATGCTACAGTGCTGTGATGATTTGGGAGCGCTAAATCCCTATTTTCCCAGCTACTTCCCTTCCGGATCCATTCCAGGTTTTTGGCAGCCAGCATGCTTCTTTAACCAAATGACTATGCTTCCCAGAATGCCTGGCCCACTGCTCCACCTCCACCCTTGCAACACAAGGTTGGGTGGAGGATAGGTAACAGCTGTGGCGGCAGGTGCAGCAATCAGCACACCCGAGGCGTGTGCTCGTTAAGCAGCTTTAAAAGCCTCAGTCTTACTTCAGTCCAGCGCTGGTCATCGTTTGCAGTGTTCCTGTTTTTGACTAGTCCCTGGTTTCTTGCCTTTGTACCTACTTCCTTGTTCCTGTTTTCTTGTTTCCTCCGCCCTGAATTTCGGATTTATGCGCTAATTGATTTCTGCTCCCTTGATTTCCCTTTTTGTCTTCCTCTGTTTGCAGGCAGCAATTCTCAGTGCTTTCCCCTTTTAGATGCAGCCCAGTTTGTCTGTGTTCTATATTTCTTTGACTCTGTCCTTTGCTGCTGTTACCCATTTGCCTTAGCCTTCCTCTTAGTTTAGTTTCCTGTCTTTTCCTTGGAGGGGTAGGGAGAAGTTTGCATAGGTTATTTCGTTTTTCCCTGCTCCTGATCCTTACTTTCTAGAGGATCCATTCCATGTTTTCCACTGCACTTCTGCATTTATTTTCCCTTTGATTATTAGGTGTGGTGTGCGGTAGTAGCTAGCTCCTGTGTGAATGCTTATGTTTTCCTCACTATTTTGTAAACACTATTCCCACTTAGGTATTTAGTTTTCCTTCCATTGCTGTTCTAGCCTTTCGGGGTCCCAGTTTCTTCAACAGGATTCGTGGGCTAGCTGACATTCAAGAGGTTTATCTCGTCCTCGTGAGTACAGTTCTTAAGTTCCCTTATGTAATACCATCAAGAGTGTTAGTACACAGATCCTGTCATTGCTTGCCCTCCACGTGGGTTTAGCGCTGTCAGTACCTGTAACAGCAATTGGGGGTAAGGCGCTTGCCGACTTTCCTCGCGGTCAGGTGCTTACCCCACATCCCTTTTCATATATTGGTTTTGATGTCACACTCTATTTGCACTCCTGGGTTCTAGCATACCTGAGTCGTAGTTCCTGGGTGCACATTTCCCTTGCCATATTCGCTGCCTTTGTACTCGCCTGACTAATCTTGACAATGTGGCTCTACGTCCCCCCAGGGCATCTGAGCACATCTATAGAAACTGCAAGCACTGGCATTCCATCAAGGTGCAGGTAGTATGTGATGACAAGGGAATCATCACCTCAGTATATGCCAACTATCCAGGGTCCACCCACGACAGTTTCATTTACAGAATGTCAACCCTAAACCGGGACCTACAAGCTGGGCGGCATGGCCGATACATGGCTGCTTGGTGAGTATAAATGCCACTGTACATGCATGCATGTCAGATACTGAGTAATGTCACAACCCCACTAATGATACCCATCACCACCTCCCCAGGGGACAGTGCCTACCCTCTGAGCACCCACATGATGACGCCAATTCGGAACCCCACCACGCCACCCGAGGTAAGATACAACACAGCCCATATTGCAACCCGGGGCATAGTGGAGCGCACATTCGGAGTGCTCAAGTCACTCTTTCGCTCCCTTGACTGCTCTGGTGGGCAGCTGTTATATGCTCCCCCAGTAGTGTGCAGGATCATAGTGTCAGCATGTGTCCTGCACAACGTTGCAACACGCCAGGGCCTGCCGGTGGACATGGTGGTGCCCCCACATCCCCAACCACATGCACGCCTGCTGCGCATGGGAGGGGAAAGGGCACGTGGTGAGGCAGCCCGTACGCAGCTGGTGGCTAATTACTTCACATAAAATCACACCCCTGTGGAGTGCACACAGCCCTGGCACATACCAGCTGACAATCAATGATGATGACATAAGTGACACTCAACTGTCACAACCATACCATCCTGAGATTGGTCACCTGGAAGTGATACATTGTGTGCATCCCTACCTACCCAAACACCACCAATGCTGTTGCATCAAAAGACATACATCTATGCTGCTAAATTCATTACCCCCTTGCTAAATACAACATGAGAACAGCGCCATGTCACCCAACCCCTCCCCAGCTCCACCACCAAACACACCATGGCATGTCATGCAATGTGAAAGCAAACAAAGCAATGCACAAGACCTGACACAAGTGTCACAAAGTACACTGTCCCTAATGGAAACTGCCCACACACAATATGCTCCCAGTAATGTATAATGCACCCAGGAGGTTCGAGGAGAGGGTGCACACCAACACCCACCTGCGTGGATGTTGCGAAAAAAAAAAAAACTCCTTGGCTCATGGCCTGCACGGCTATGCCATTGTGGGAGAACTGCTGTCGCTCTGCTCATCCTCTGCTGCTGCATCAGGAGGCAGTGGCACTATGGGAGACAGCCGACGCAAAGCCCTGGTATGGTCCTCCATGGCAGCAAGCATGCGGGTCTGGAAGGTATGATTCTGGAGGATTAAAGTGCGGAGATCCCCATGCAGTACATCACGGGTTGCCTGCATTTCTGCACGCATGGCCTCGCGTGATGCCCGGATCTCCTCACGTGTTGCATGCAGCTCAGCTGAGAGCGAACATGTGAGCTGCTCCAGCTGCTGTTCTGCCCTTAAATTACTGGAAGCCTCAAGTTCAGCCAGAGTCTGCCTGAGGTTATGTAGTTCTACCCTCAGGGCTTCCCTGTGGCCCTGGGACTCTATTGATATGGATTCGCGCAGAGTCTCCTGTGCCGTCCGTCTGTCCCTGTTGGACGCCAACATGTCTTCCCTGTGTGATTGGCAAATGGAGTCTGTTGCCTGCTGTTGTTGCTCCATCTGCCTTTCAGGGGGGATAATGGAAGTGGCCACCCTCTCCATTGCCTGAGCCATCATTTCTACTGATGCTGCCTGTTGGATTGCCATACCGTACATGGAGTTTTCCCATACAGTATTGCCTGGTGGCGCACGGCCACCGCGTCGACGGGCACCACACCTGTTTGGGGCAAGGCGATCTGCACCTTGCTTTGCTAGCACTGCCTGAGGCTGCAGGACTGCATTCCCGCTCTGATCTGCTGGCCCAGGAACAGGATCAGATGCTGTGGAGTGTGACCCTGCATCCGTAACCGCCAAAGGCGGACGTACCAACACTGACATCCCCATAGAGGGTTCTACCCCTGGTCCAGGTGGGTTGGACAGAACATAATCCCTGCCAGAAACACTTACTTGCGTCGACACATAAGTCTCATCATCCGACTTAGCACCTGAATAGAGGTCTGGGGAGGTGCACCCAGAGACACCCCTGGACAGTTTGGTCTGCAGTAACATTGGGTTTTCACCCACCACCACACCACGTCCCCCACTGGTGCCCGGTCGTGCCTGAGATTCCTCCTGGGTCTGCACCATCTCCTCAACCTCAACAGTACCAAGTGCGTCATCACCTGCAAAAACATGAAAGACAACAAATGGAAACAGGCATGAGCACCAAAGCACACACATAGGCCGTGACAAGCCAGAGATCCAGTACATGATTTACACATGTCCCACATGACTATAACCCTGCCATGCATGCACTGTCAAAGAGTTGGAAGTGGAGTCAAAAAGGCAGACACTGGGGAGAGCAAGATGGAAAAGCAACACATTTGCAGCATGTTGGGTAGCACTGGCATCACACATCAGGCTGTGAGTGGCATGTCCAATACACATACATGACACATGCCACCGCACAGATGTCATGTAGCATAGCCACTGTAAATTACAAAACTACAGAAATATGTCAGTGAATGAGTACTGTCACACATCCATGTCACATCGAGATTGATGGTGAATAGTGTTGCAAAATATACATGTGCCACACACTGAAACACATCCAGTGTCCAATAACACAGTCATTGTGGGCTGATCAATGATTGGTCACTTTAACATTACAGGAAACATCTGTCATCTTCCACATGCAAACAGGCCCTAATAAATAAATTCTGCAGCCCAATACTCCATCGGCCTGAATGGTGTAATCATTAACATAACCAGGTAAAAATAGTGGCCCAGTGTGGGCTGTAAACAATGACCGAAGCATATCACATATGTTGCAATAGGGCAGAATAATGCGTAGCAAAAATGGAAGAGTGGAAACAATCAGCCTGAATGAACACTTACAAAATCTGAACAATGTAGTTGCAAGATGACAGTTCAAGGTAAAGTGCACTAATGTGGGCCTAATTGGCAACTGTGGGCAGAAGGGATACAGTCATACCCAAATCCAAGGCACATGAATGTATGGGAGGAAGCAAACGGGTGACCCATAACACTCAGGAGTACACACCCTCACCTGGCACTCAATCAGAACCTGTCACCCAAACAACATACACATGGATTACACACACACGCATGGGCACTCACCGGACAATGCGTCGTAATCAGGTAGATCTCCCACACCTTGATCTGTTCCTCTGTGACGAAGGTCCCAGCAACGGACTCATGTTCAGTGAGTTTGTTGTCCTCTTGTGGAGACCCACCGCCAGTTACCAAAGTAGCGGCATGATTTGAGGCCAGCTTGTTCTTTGCTCTGCGTTTCAGGTCATTCCACCGCTTTTAGCAATCATCAGCTGTGCGCCTCACAAATCCAAGGGCCCTTATGCGGTCCGCGATGGTCTGCCAGTGTGCCCTACGTTGACCAGGTGTGGTCTTGCACCCTGCAGTCACCAACATTTCGCGGCTATGTGCCGACACATAGCTCACAAGTGCATCAAGTTCGGGGTCATTAAAGCTAGGCTTCCTTGACGTGCCGGACTGTGTAGCCGTGTCTGGGGTCTCAGCCTGTAGTGCCAGAGCACCCTTCTTCCTCTTCTTCAAAGGTGGAGCAGAGCCTGAGTGGCTTGCACCGCTCTGGTCAGTAGGGGCAGAAGCGCAGGTGGACTGGGTACTTTGAGTGTGCGAAGGCACAATGACCATAGGTCTTCGTGCAGGCATTGGCTGAAGTGTGATGTTGGCAGGGGCAACGTCAGTTTGATGGACCAGGACCGACACTGTCCCGGCTGGGAGACTCAGAGCTGGGGTGGATAGAGCTGCAGCTGTCCCTGCAGCCTCCCCACCCTGCCTACTTGGGGCAGCAGATGACATCGCTGCCCCAGATCCACGTGGCCTGGTGACTCCAACTTGCACCGACACACGTGGCTTAGACTTGCTGACCTGGAAGTCAGCCTGGGAGTCATCCTGTACCGGCTCAGGTGCCACAATGGGCTGGTTCAACAAGGGCTGAGCTGGGATGGTGTCAGCCACGTTTCCCTCAACCATGGGGGGGCATGGGTGTCCCTGAATGGTCCTCCACACATGGGAGTCTAGGGGCACCCTGCAAATCCTGGCCACGTCCCCTACCGCACCCACCACGCCCACCTTTTGGAGGTCGGCCACCTTTGCCTCCCTTACCGCTAGGTCGTCTCCCAACCATGGCACTGATGTTGTACGTATGGGAGTTGCAGTAAACAATTGTCCTGGGCAATTGGGAGTGAAAGGGGTAGGGTACTAGATGGAATTCGTACCCTAGTGCTCTAGCAAGGCTGTCTGTGACCCTTGGGGGAAGATGACGGGTCACGCAACGCACAGGCACCCCAAAAACAAAAAGTAACGTGCACGCAACCCCTCGTAGACCACGTGCGTGGAAAAATGAACCCACACTACGCTGTGGCACCCAGAAACACAAAAATAAGCATTGACCTCTGAAGGGGTACGCGACACACGGGGCAAGCACAGTTGGTAAATGCGTGCGCGACTCACCGTCTGCCTGGAAAAAGAATGTAAAAAAAACACACTTGTGCGCGAAGGCAACATCCCCGCCAAAAGAAGAACTGTACGCTGTCTGAGGAGACAGGACAAAAGAATTGAACGCTGTTTGAGGAAACATGCCCAAAAAAAATAAAGAACGCTGTCAGAGGTAACAGGGAGTACGAACTTGAAATGCTGTGAAGTAATCGCGTGTGAACCGACAAGAAGTACAGAATTCACCCACTCACTCGCCACGAAAAGCACGTACAAGCGAATGGGGTCCTACACATACTTTTTAAAGCGGCCCACATGTACAGCGTCACTTACGCGTGTACGCGCTAAGGCCCTTTCCTCCAATTACACGAGCTGACACTCGGACGTGCAGTTTTTGGACGTGTACGAAGAACATGCACCCGTGTTGATGGAAACGCCCGCGCGCGTCACGTCACTTATGCGCGTAGGCCCTTTCCTCGGATTACACGCATCCACACGTGGACGTGCAGTTTTTTCACGCGCGCTGAACCACTATGCCCACGTCACGAGGAAAACGCCAGCGCGAGTCACGTCACAGAAGCGCTTACGCGCTAAGGGCCTTTGGTCCAATGAAACCACGTACGTGTGCTGACGCGCTTACGCGTGAAGGGCCTTTCCTCGAATTACACGCTGACGTGCAAGATTTTCACATGCCAAATCACTCCGTATCAAGCTGGCCACGCAACAACACACGGAAGACCACGCTCCTGCCCAGAAGGCCAAATCAGTGCCCCCAGAGCCCAGAGCACGCTCCCACCTGCCATCTGCTGCTGCCTGACTGCCTGCTGCCCACGTGCCCTGCTATTTGATGCCTGCACGTCAGCCAGGGGTGCAGTTGCTGTGAACACCCCTGCTGGAACCGAAGACTCCCGACTGGGATACCATCGCTCCACAGCCCAGCCCCAGGACCCAGTTGCCCACCCACTCCTGCCTCTGGGGTTGCCATGTCGGGCACAACACCATCTGGCACCACTGGAAACCCCCAGCTAGAGAGGCAGAGGGCCACCAGCTTCAGTGCCAGGGAAGTTGGTGTCCTGGTGGAGCAAGTGCTGGGAGAGTATGATGCCCTCTTTGGAAGTTTGTGCGCCGACAATGAAGGACGGACCAGGATCTGGATGGACATCGTGACTGCCATCAACGCGGAGGGGGTGGCAGTCTGCGACTTACAACATGTCAAGAAGTGCTGAGAGGACTTCAGGTCCAGGACCCTCAACAAGGCCCGGTGCCTCTTGAAGGCATCGGATGCCAAGGGGCGCCGGGGCCACCTGTCCGACCACCAGATGAGGGTCCTGGAACACATATGCCCAGCGCTCCACGTCCAGGTCCTTGAGAGGCAGACCCATCTGGAGTTGAGCGGTAAGTGTACATGCATACTGATTGGATGCTGTGCATGTGGTGGTGTGCCAGTAGTGTGCAGGTTGCACATGTGTTTTCGTAGGGCCATGTAGGGATGTGTATGAACAGGGGCGTGAGGCTGCCACATGTGAGTTCTCTTAGGTGTGAGACACATTGATGGTGTATGTGTTGGTAAGCATGCTGTGCAAATGCAGGTGTGGGAGCACACATGTTTGAAGTTCTGTGTATGTGCGTTGGCATGGTTGTGGTGTCACACATGGATGGTGGTTCCTGCTGCAGGTATCGGCACTGTGTACATGTGCATGTGTGTGTATTTGACAAGTGTGCAACTGTGATGCAACATGGATGCACGTGACACTGATATGTAGAAGGCTGAATGCCAGATGTGACATGCATGGCGATCGCATCATTTCGACAGTTGGAGGAGATGTAGACATGCATGTAAGTGTGGTGGCGTGTGTGCATGTCTAGTGCACTCCCTGTGTTTCATGTGATGTGGGCTGTTCATGCTGTTGTATGTTTATGGATGTTGCTGCCTGGTGCAATGTTGCTGTGGAAATGCTCATGTGTGTGAGTTGAAATGACATGTGTGTCGTGGAGTGTGATGCCATGTCTGAAGTTTGACACTGCCACTCATGTGCAACTGTCATGTGTGTATCAGTCCATTGTACAGTGCCCTGATGTCTGTGTTTTATCTCTCCCTGTCTGTAGCGTCAACTGATGAAGAGGGCGGCGAGGGTGCTGTGGAGCACAGCGGCAGGGATCGCACCACCAGCCGGAGACGCAAGGCCCTGCTCCCCTCCCAGATTGTCATCTCGTCGGGGAGTGAGGAGTCTGGTGCCACGCCCCAGGCCACAGCTGCTGAGGGTAGATCCAAGAGGCAGAGGTCGGAGGTGGACTCCTCGGCAGCAGAAGGGGCAGCTGAGACCCCACAGGGTTCAACGGAGGAAGATGGCATGGAGTCATCCAGGTTGGTGGGGGGGTTTGGTGGAGGTGGAGGCCGCGGAAGGGACACACACGGGGTCTGGAGGTGGGGATTCCACTGGTGGTAGTGGTGCAGTGCAGGGGCAGGGACAGGAGGCAGCACAGGCAGCTGCGGAGGTGCCTGTGTGTAATCCTGTCCCTGATCCTGTCACTGCATCATCTGGCACCAGCAGGGTTGCCTACGTCCAGACCCGTTTTCAGGGAGGGGATGAGCGCACAACAACTGGCCTTCCTCTCACTGCGGACGTGGCTATCAGGGACCGTGTTGAGCCTGTCCTGGCTGGGATAGCGTTGCATCAACGGGCCATGTGAGGTGACCTGCAGTCTTTTCATGGAGAGACTGCATGTCGTCTCGCATGCCTCTTTGACCACGTTGACCTACTGGGACGGGTCACCAGTTCTGAATTCCTCCGTGTGCTAGACCTTCTTGCGACCCCCTCCTCACCTGAACCCCCTGCGTGCCAGTCGTCCTCCATGCCATCTTCCCACCCATGTATCACCTGGGTACCCTGTGGAGCTGCCCCTGACCCAGCGGCCAGGCTGGTGGAGGACACATCCCTGCCACAGTCGGGAGTCGGACGTCCAGCAGGGGTGGCCACCACGACAACTGCAGCCCAGCCAGTGGAGGACGTGCAGGCAGCAAGAGCCAGGGCGCAGGCACAGGCACAGCAGCAGCAACATGGTGGGAGCAATGATGGCTCGGGGCCTTCAACATCGGAGGGGCAGGCATCGGCCATAGGGCAGGAGGACCCCGGATTTCAAGTGTCTTCCGTGTGGCAGCGGTTGGGCCACGCCATAGATGCGGAGCGGCAGCTGGCGGAAGAGGCACGGCTCACAATGGTCAGGGCGGAGAACTCCCTGCTGAGGGCCCTGAGGCAGGCGGAGTGCCTCGAGGCAATTTGCAGGGAGTTGGAGGTGAACATGTCGTCGTCCCTGCAAACCCTTGCCGCCATGGAAGAGGACCGCCTCCAGGACATTGAGCGGGAGTTCGATGATGCCCTGGCCCGGGACATCAAAAAGTGAGCCGTCGGACTAGCCCGCTGCCATTGTAAATAGTTAGATAGTGTTAGGTTTCCTTTCTGTGTTTGTTTATTTTGGGCTGCTTGGACAATGCACCACATTTTTGTATATAGTTCTTTATTAGGTAGTGTTTTTTGTAGGTTTCATTTCATTCGTTGGGCTCATGGACCCTGGATTGGTGATTTGTTTATAGTTGAACAGTGGATGTTTCACGTTTTTATTTTAATTTCACCATGGCGCAATGGATTTCATATATTTTTTTCCCTTGGATTTGCTTGGTTGGACTGAGACTTTGGACACATTTTCATTTGGATTTCTTTGGATTCTGAATTCATATTTTTTATTTATTTCCGGACATGCTTCATTTTATTTCTTATTCCCATTATTGAGTGTTTTTTTTCATTACATTCATGTTGTGTTCAATATATTTTCTTTCATACTTCGATGTGTGCTAGTCTCTCATTGGTTTCATGCATGTCATGATATGGGTTTTCACATTCCCTTGCACCCATTGTGTGTGTGTGACGGACATGTGTTCATGTACATACTTACCATTCGGGTTGTATCATGTAATGGCCATTTCTCTGTGGGTGGATGCAATACTTGGTTGGGTCTTTGGGCTGGGGTGGCGTGGGGTGTGATGTGGGTGGCCATGAGGCCCATGATTGAGGATTGTCATGGCGTGGGTGCTGGGGGACATGTGTGGGACATGAGTGGGGGCCTGCTGGCAGGTGCCCCTGACTGCTGGGGGGTGGGGGTGCTGGGGGACATGTGTGGGACATGAGTGGGGGCCTGCTGGCAGGTGCCCCTGACTGCTGGGGTGTGGGGGTGCTGGGGGACATGTGTGGGACATGAGTGGGGGCCTGCTGGCAGGTGCCCCTCACTGCTGGGGGGTGCTGGGGGACATGAGTGGGACATGAGTGGGGGCCTGCTGGCAGGTGCACCTGACTGCTGGGGGGTGGGGATGCTAGGGGACATGAGTGGGGGCCTGCTGGCGGGTGCCCTGACTGCTGGGGGTGGGGGTGCTGGGGGACATGAGTGGGGGCCTGCTGGCAGGTGCCCCTGACTGCTGGGGGGTGGGGGTGCTGGGGGACATGAGTGGGGGCCTGCTGGCAGGTGCACCTGACTGCTGGGGGGTGGGGATGCTAGGGGACATGAGTGGGGGCCTGCTGGCGGGTGCCCTGACTGCTGGGGGGTGGGGGTGCTGGGGGACATGAGTGGGGGCCTGCTGGCAGGTGCCCCTGACTGCTGGGGGTGGGGGTGCTGGGGGACATGTGTGGGACATGAGTGGGGGCCTGCTGGTAGGTGCCCCTGACTGCTGGGGGGTGGGGATGCTGGGGGACATGTGTGAGACATGAGTAGGGGCCTGCTGGCAGGTGCCCCAGACTGCTGGGGGGTGGGGGTGCTGGGGGACATGAGTGGGGGCCTGCTGGCGGGTGCCCTGACTGCTGGGGGGTGGGGGTGCTGGGGGACATGAGTGGGGGCCTGCTGGCAGGTGCCCCTGACTGCTGGGGGGTGGGGGTGCTGGGGGACATGAGTGGGACATGAGTGGGGGCCTGCTGGCAGGTGCACCTGACTGCTGGGGGGTGGGGATGCTAGGGGACATGAGTGGGGGCCTGCTGGCGGGTGCCCTGACTGCTGGGGGGTGGGGGTGCTGGGGGACATGAGTGGGGGCCTGCTGGCAGGTGCCCCTGACTGCTGGGGGGTGGGGGTGCTGGGGGACGTGAGTGGGACATGAGTGGGGGCCTGCTGGCAGGTGCACCTGACTGCTGGGGGGTGGGGATGCTAGGGGACATGAGTGGGGGCTGCTGGCGGGTGCCCTGACTGCTGGGGGGTGGGGGTGCTGGGGGACATGAGTGGGGGCCTGCTGGCAGGTGCCCCTGACTGCTGGGGGTGGGGGTGCTGGGGGACATGTGTGGGACATGAGTGGGGGCCTGCTGGTAGGTGCCCCTGACTGCTGGGGGGTGGGGATGCTGGGGGACATGTGTGAGACATGAGTAGGGGCCTGCTGGCAGGTGCCC
Source organism: Ambystoma mexicanum (assembly GCF_040938575.1). NCBI lineage: Eukaryota > Metazoa > Chordata > Amphibia > Caudata > Ambystomatidae > Ambystoma > Ambystoma mexicanum. The sequence goes on along the minus strand of NC_090933.1, from coordinate 411,691,803 downwards.
CAGACTGCTGGGGGTGGGGGGGTGGGGGACATGAGTGGGGGCCTGCTGGCGGGTGCCCTGACTGCTGGGGGGTGGGGGTGCTGGGGGACATGAGTGGGGGCCTGCTGGCAGGTGCCCCTGACTGCTGGGGGGTGGGGGTGCTGGGGGACATGTGTGGGACATGAGTGGGGGCCTGCTGGTAGGTGCCCCTGACTGCTGGGGGGTGGGGATGCTAGGGGACATGTGTGGGACATGAGTGGGGGCCTGCTGGCAGGTGCCCCTGACTGCTGGGGGGTGGGGGTGCTGGGGGACATGTGTGGGACATGAGTGGGGGCCTGCTGGCAGGTGCCCCTCACTGCTGGGGGGTGGGGGTACTGGGGGACATGAGTGGGGGCCTTCTGGCAGGTGCCCCTGAGTGGTGGGGGGTGGGGGTGCTGGGGAACATGAGTTGGTGATCACTAGTGCAAGGTGACATGTGGCTTGGCTGGGGGGCATGCCCATGGTGGATGGGCTGCCTGCAGGACATGACCAGGGGTGCAGGGTAGTCCCCTGTGGTGTGGGCTGCCTGCAGGGCCCGTGGAGGGTGTAGAGGGAACACCTAGGAGGACCCACACTGCCAATTCACGTGTAGGACTCCCCGCGCACCCCCAAAAATCACGTACCCCGCTCTGACAGCAAAATCGCATGTGAAACTTCCCGCGCACCCCAGGAATACACTTACCCCACTCGCACAGGGCCTATCGCGTGTGAAACTTCCCGCGCACCCCCAAAATATACGTACCCGGCTCCAATTGCGTGTGAAACTTCCCGCGCATCCCAGGAATACACGTACCCCACACGCACAGGGCGTTTCGCATGTGAAACTTCCCATTCACCTCCGAAATACACGTACCCCACTCGCACAGGGCCAATCGCGTGTGAAACTTCCCGCGCACCCCCGAAATACACGTACCCCACTCGCACAGGGCCAATCGCGTGTGAAACTTCCTGCGCACCCCCGGAATACAAGTACTCCACTTGCACAGGGCATTTTGCATGTGAAACTTCCCGTGCACCCCCAAAATACACGTACCGCGCTCCAATCGCGTGTGAAACTTCCTGCGCACCCCAGGAATACACGTACCCCACTCGCACAGGGCCTATCGCGTGTGCAACTTCCCACGCACCCCAGGAATACACGTACCCCACTCGCACAGGGCATTTCACGTGTGAAACTCCTGCGAACCCCTGTTCTACACTTACCCCGCTCCAATCGTGTGTGACACTCCCCGTGCAGCGGGGTACGTGTATTCGGAGGGGTGTGCGGGGAGTTTTACAGGCGTTTTCGTGGTTGTGGGCCTGTGCGCCACATATGGGATTTGTGCGCTGTGCATGGCGCACGGGGAGGGGTTGAGGGCGTAACTGGCGCTGCTGCAGGGTCGCTGTGCCACTCTGCGCCACGGCTGGTTTTGGAAGCTAAAATCCATGAATATGCTGTGCGCGGAAATGGATTTTAGTGCACGCGGCTGGCGCAGAAATTCGCACGTGCACAATGTGCGCCAGCCGCGTGTGCCACTTGTGCGCTGAATTCTATGAATTACCCCCTGAATCTCTTTATACTAAGATCCCACATGAGGTCACTCTTTTTGAAGTACATAGGTTGCTTGAACAAAAGCATGATCTGAAGGGAGTTCCAGTCACATTTATTTTACAACTGAATGAGATTGCTTTGACTAAGAACTTTTTTCTTTACAGTGATGACTTTTACAAACAGATAACTGGAACGGCTATGGGGGTTAATTTTGGCCCCAGCTTTGACAATATTTAAGTCAAACAGTTTGAGGAAAGACAAATGGTAGGAAGTGACTACCCCTCCCTAATTGCACCGCAGTTATTCACAACATGAATAAAGAGACACAAATGCACAACCCAATTATAAATGTATTAATACAGACTTTCATGTCGTCAATGAAAAAGATATTTTTTAAATAACCAAAATCTCCTAAATGTGCAGCTTAAATCCTGATCATATACCCAACATGATCTATGAACAATAGTGATGGGAGTTAGTAAAAGTCCCCAAAAATGAGTACATTGTGCAAATATGTATTGAACAACAGAAACATTGTTTTTTTAATTTTTAAACCTTTATTTATTTGACTTGACAACACACAATTAACAGAGATGATCACAATGCAATCAACAAAATAGCCTTTCCACAATGCATACTTTACAGTGAAGCGCGGGGATTACAGTTGCATTTCGAGGGGGGTGGGGCCGGGGTGATGCCCCGATTACAGGATTTGAGAGTCATATTTCACAGGAAGGTGCTAGTGGAGGGAGGGGGAAGAGGGTTCCGTGTCTGAGTTTGAATTCATGGCGGACACATAAGTACGGAATTTGCGCCATATGTCCCTCGGTCTCGAGTGCGGATGTTGTAATATACCCCAGGCCTCCTCCGTATCGTGCGCCCATGTGACTGTCCTGAGCCATTGTGCATATGTTGGTGTTCTGGGCTGAAGCCAGTTCATGAGGATGCAACGTACAGCCAGTACTATGCAGAGTCCAGCTAGCTTCCTTGAGTCGCCTCCCAACTGTGGGAAGTCATGGAAGAGGCATTGCGCAGGGGATGGGTCTATCGTGTGATCCAGTATGGTTGACAATGTGGAGCATATTTTGGTCCAGAAGTGTGCAAGTCTCGGGCAGGACCAGATCATATGAATGTAGGAAGCTTAGTCAGAACCGCATCTAGGGCAGTTGGAAGGAAGCTCACTGAACATGCGGTGTAGTCTATCTGGAGTGTGATGATATCTATGCAACACTTTAAATTGAATTTGTTTAAAGCTAGAGTTATAGGAAACGTTGTGTGTACGTGCACACATTCGGGATAAGTGTTCATCAGTGATCTCAATCTCGAGGTCCTCTTCCCACCTTTGTCTGAGTTTAGTAAAGGAGGGGGCAGCTCTGGCCTGCAATAGAGTGTAGAGTATTGATATTTTCCCCCTAAAGGAGTCAAAGGAGCACAGCTCCGCAATTATGGGTTCGTCAGGTGGGATTGTAGGGAAGTTGGGGTATCTGGCTTTGAGATTTTTACGGAGCGAGGAGTATTGTAGCCATGCTGATGGTTTCCACTTGAGGGGCGGTGGGAGGTGTCATGATGCCCGCTCCCGGGGAGCCGGTTCAAGCCCTGCGTCCCCGAAAGCGGGCATCCAGTCCCCAAGGAAAGACCCAGCAACCCCATATAGGGGCCGTTTGGACAGTGTCCTGGCGCCTATGGCGCCAGGCTCATAAAAGACATCAGTCCTGGCGCCATAGGCGCCAGGCTCATTATGGGAGTGCTTGGGTGCACTTACCTGATGCAGACCACGCTGTGGGATCCCGGCCTCCTTGAGGCCTGAAAGGAACTACTTTACCTGTGGGACTAACTTACCATCCGGGCGTGGTCGGGGAAGGATACATACCTGATTGGAGGAAGGATACATACCTGGAACTTCTTCCAAGGCTATTTAAACCCCACCCGAACAGCCACACGTGCTTCGTGTTGTTCTGCATCTAGCAGCTGGACGCTCACCGTGTCTGCTCCTGCATCCTGATTTCAGCCACGCCTGCCAGCATCCTAGATCACCTGCAAAGGAAGAGAAGAGGAGAACAGAAGAAGGAAAACTCCTTACCTGCTAAATCCGCATCCCAGAGACATCTCGCCGACAATCCTGAAAAGGAAGACTTTTATTTAAAAGCTCATCGCGTCGATCGCTGCAGCGCCGCATTCCACTCACCTTTACAGGGCGCCTCCATGTTCAGCAGCGATCATCCGGATTCGCAGTCACGCCCCAGCGCCTAGGGAGAAAAAGGCAAGAACAAAAGGTGAGAGAGAGAAGGGAATAAGGAAAGCTAAATCTCCATGATTCATTCCCTCTTCATTTCGGGTCCGCGCCGCATCCTGGCATTTCCGGACCCCGGCCCCTAAGGGGAAAAAAGGACATCAGCGTTAATGAGCGAATGAAAAGACATACCAAAAAACGCTCATTAAAGACTTCTACAAGGATTTCACCTCTCATCTCAGGTCGGTGCCTGTTCCCCGGCATTCCGTACCCCGGCCCCTATGGGGAAAAAGACACTAGCATTAGTACATTAATGCATGGACACAAGGGGAACCTCTTATCAAAAAACTTACCTGGAAGCCAAGCAAGTTTGGTTCTCACCAATCCGAAAATCCAGTGAAGTAACTGGATACCAACGCGCCCCTGCATCAGAAGCAGGATGGAGAGCTCGTCCTTCCAGACCCTAAGGTGAGACGCTACGGGGAATCACAGAAGGGTTTCGAGGAGGGTGAGAGGGGAAAGTGGGAGGCCGATTGCATTACCCCGCAGACAGTTAATCCCCTATTTTCGCCTACAGAAGGATACTTCTGCGAGCCAGACAAGCCAGATTTGGGGCCCCGGTCCAGTCCGTCTTCCGAACCCTGCACATCACCTTAGAAGAGGTCACAGCAGCACAAACCAGGCCAGCGCCTCCGTGGGAGTCAGGTGAGCGTTACAGAGGTCCGCCCATTCGAGAAAGATGCCCCGCTCAAAGACATCGCGGAGTGTAAGGAAGCCTGCATCAGTCCATCGGGATACAATGGATTGTGGGATGTGTGGGACATCAGGGAAGAAATTCCAGAGGGGAAGGTCCCTGTGAAAAGGGTGTGGGGTGCCCACCAGTTTCCAAATCTTGGTAATAGCAAGGGATGTACTAGCTACTGGGTCCGCTAGGTCCAGGTCAGCTGGGATGGGTTTGAGGATAAGGGAGCCAATTATTCGATCGTTGACCGTTAGTTTCTCCAGCCTAACATGGGGGGGGGGTCTGTGGTATTGAACCAGTAGGAAGTAAATTGGGACTGGCTACCAACCAATATCTGATGAAGTCAGGGGCGCCAAACCCGCCTGATTCCATGGGAGCGGTCAATGTCAATTTGAGACGGACTGCACAGAATGCCATAGGAAGGTATTGGTTATTTGGCATAGTGAACAAAAGAAGTTGTCACCTGGCCACAGGGGCAGATTAGTGAATAAGTAAAGGAGTTGGGGCAGCACCACCATTTTAAGTATTCCTATCCGGCCCGCTAAGGAGACAGGGAGTCTAGTCCAGCTAGCAATTTTGGTGGCTAGAGACGTGAGGTAATTCTGGTAGTTGTCCTCTCGCAACTGCTCTGTGTGTCTGGAAACATGCGCCCCCAGGTAAGTGATGCTGGATTGGGACCAAGTGAATCCCCCAAGGTCAGTGGGGGGTTGCGTGCAGTCAGTAAGTGGGAATAGGACAGATTTAGAACAATTTACTTTCAATCCAGATGTGTGTCCGAAATGTACCACATCCTTCAGGATCGGGCCAAGATTGGTTTCTGGGGAGCGAATGTATAGGAGGGCGTCGTCAGCATACAGGGAGACAATATCGGTCTGCCCGCAGTGCGCAAGCCTCTATAAGAGTGTGATTGTTGCATCATATCAGCAAAGGGTTCCATGGCTATTGCGAATATTAGCGGGGAAAAGGGACAGCCCTGACGTGTTCCTCTAGCTATCTGGAAGAGGGCTGAAAGGGGCCCCTAGGTGTCCCTAACGTCTATGGAAACAAGGCGAGTCACCACACACGATAGATACGCCACACAAGGTTGTATTCCCAAAGCTAGGATTTATTGCAAAGCAAAAGTCTCAGTTGGCCAACTCGGTCTCACGCCCCGCGACGTGTATCTCTAGACCTCGAGGGACGCAAGAGCGTGAATTACGTACATCAGTTACATATATACAAAATGCATATCAAACAATCAGCTATGACATGTTTAACACCCCATCTTTATTGGGTTTCTTTGAACTTGGTGTGATGATGGACATCTTCGACAACTATGACACCTTCAAACATCTATTCTAGGAACAATTTGCAATTTGTGAGTGCGGAGGCATCTTTCAGTTGTTGAACAGAACACAGCGCTTCTGTTCTTGGAAGCGAGCTACATACGGGGGGAGAGTTGCATTCCAGACCTTGCTATCTATGAGGTGCTATTCATGTCCTGGGAGCTGACACGCTCTAACGGGGCTCAGCAAAGGGGGGCCGTAAGAAGAGCATAATTCAAGCCTTTAGCTGCTTTATTCTAACATATTCTACCATATAACGAGACTGGCTGGCAGCTGCGAAATGATTAAATGCCCTGCAGCTCTGCTTCAAGGCTAGATTCGGGAGGGAGCCAGGCATTCTTCCTGGCGCTGCCTACGTTGTGTTTCAACAAACTCTTGTTATCCTCGCGGCCCTGCGGCCTTGTCCTTTTACGTGCAGACAACAATGTTTTACAGTCGAGCAGTGTAAGCGGAAAATGTACTGCGAAGCAATAAGAACAGAAAGCAATGAGCAATGGTTAGAAAACAAAATGGCGATTCTTGTTACAACAAAATGGCCGTTTATTGGCAAACTCGAAAACCTATATTCTGTCATATCGTGCATGAGACGGTTGGCCCACGGCCACCAAAATACGTTTGTGGTCACACAGTAGAGGTATTCATTTTTCTAGACTGATAGGGCGAACCATCTATCTTTGGTGCGGACCCTGGCCGATGGGTTGGTATATAGCAGTTTAACCCAGGGGCGAAAGCTGGGACCAAATTTGCATTTCTCCAGGACTCGCCAGAGGTATTCCCACGACACTGAGTCGAATGCCTTCTGCATGTCTAAGGTGGCTGCCACTGCCTGTACCCCTGGACCGATCCTATTGATCACATTGAAGAGCCTTCTCAGATTTAGGGAGGTGGCTCTGCCGGGGACAAATCACGTTTGGTCAGGGTGAATGATGTGAGGCATTAATGAGGCTAAACGGGTGGCTAGTAGTTTGGCATATATTTTAACGTTGCAGTTTATTAGTGAAAGGGGGCGGTATGATCCACATTGGGTAGGGGATTTACCAGGTTTGAGGAGGACTGTTATCATCGCCTCACGAAGTGAGAGGGAAGTATGCCCTTCTCGGATGCCTCATCCCATAGGATCAGCAGGTGTGGAATCAGGAGAGATTTAAATCTTTTATAAAAGTCAATGGGGTGGCCATCAGGGCCTGGGGCCTTACCCGATGCCAACGATTCAATAGCTTCCATAAGTTCTTCGGGAGTGAACGGTCTCTCAAGGGAAAAGAGGAAAGGACCGAGATAGGGAGGTATTCTAAATAGGAGTCGATTTCTGATATCTGGGGTCCATCAACTTTCGAGTATAGGGAGGAATAGAAGGACATAAATTCTGTGTTGATGTCTTGTGGTGAGGTGGCCAATGTACCATCGGGTCTCTCTATCGCCGGTACGTTGGGGCTCCGAATTCTCGGTGGATCAGCCTCGCCAGTACTCTGCCCGGTCTCTCTCCCTCGCCATACCTCCTCACCAAATGAGGGCTATCGAGGAATTTGACCTCTCGTTCGGCTAAGCTGCGGAAAGCGTCTAGTTCCGACCCTAGGAGTGCCAGTGTTTCAGGGGATTGATCTAGGGCATATTGGGACTGCAGGGCAGCTAGGGACGATTCGCTGTTAATGATGTCTGAACGGATTCCTTTCAGGATACCACTACCTTTGGAGATGGCAATGCCTCTAATATAAGCTTTAAAGGATTCTCAGAGAGTGGCTTGTGATGACACAGAATTAGTATTGACCTCAAAGAACTCCTCGATGGAGGACTCGATCTCAGAAGCGAAGACCTGATCAAGTAGCGCATGAGGGCTCATCCTCCATTGTCTTGTTCTACTGTGGTCGTGACCCCAGTTCAATGAGATGGTCACTGGCGAGTGGTCGGATAGAGTTCTAGGGAGGTTTGCCAAGTGGGATAGGCACCTGACCAATATGTCTGATATGAGCCACCTATCTATCCTGGAGTGTGAGTCATGCACCGAGGAATAGTAAGAGTATGAGCGAGAATCCGGGTACATGAGACGCCAGGTGTCCACAACCGCCAGACGAGGGAGTGTTCTCAGAATAGTATGGGCTGCCCTGGAAAGTTGGTGAGGTCTAGAGGCTGATCTGTCCAGGTTTATGTCCAGGATTGTATTAAAGTCACCCCCCCCATAATATAGGGATCAGAGGATAACTTTCCAGTATAGAGGCCAGGTGCAGGTAGAAATCTGGGTCATCAATGTTCGGGCCATAGATATTCAAAATACCTACCTCTTGATTTTGCAGTCTGCCGTGGACTAGTATGTATCTCCCCTGCGGGTCTGTCTGTGAGTGACTGCATGAGAATTTATGGCTTCTGTGTATCAAAGTAAGGACACCTCGACTTTGAGTAGAATAATTGGTATAGTACCTCTGAGGTGAACAACAGAAACATTGTTAACAAATTAACAGATCAGACAATATGGGTGACTCCACTCATATAGAATTTAATTGAAAACAGAAATCCTGTACATAGTTTGTTAACATCAACTTGAAACAATTCAACAATGATTCTTAGCATGCAAGTGGGACTCCCAGTTTACATGTCATTTGCTGATTCTGGTTACATAAAGAAAAATGGATAAATGCCCCAAATGCATTGATCGCATCGAAAATCTTTGACACTGTGTGTTTCTGCCCTTAGGTTCAAATATGGGCTTGCAAACCCATTCCTCGAGTAGTGAATGTGCGTTGCTTGGTAATGCTGTTCATATTTTTGTTTTATTTTTCATTTTTAAATTTTTTCTTATTTTTCCTTTATTTACTTTTAAATGTGTACTTTTTATTTAATGTTTTCATTTTTATTTTATAATGTTTTTTTAAACATTGTTTAATCATAGCAAAATTATTATAAACAACTGTCATGATGCCTACCCCCGGAGCACCAGGCCAGGCCCAGCACCCCCGGAAGCAGGCATCATGCCCTCGGGTAAAAGCCCAGCGGCCCCTTATAGTGGCTCTTTGGACTCAGTCCTGGCGCCTTTGGCGCCAGGCTCATGTTGGACATCAGTCCTGGCGCCATAGGCGCCAGGCTCATAAAGGGAGGTGTTTTGTGCACTTACCTGATGCAGACCATGATGCACGCTTCAGGCCTCCCTGAGACCTGACCTGAAAGGGAATATTTTTTCATAGGGACTATTTTTTCACTCGGGCGTGGCCAGGGAAGGATACATACCTAGTTGGGGAAGGATACATACCTGGGACTTCTTTGGAGGCTATTTAAGCCACGCCCAGACAGCAGCTCATGCTTCGCGTTGTTCTGCTTCCTGCAGCTTAACGCTCACCGTGTCTGCTCCTGCTCCTGGACTCCAGCCACGCCCGCCTCGAACCTGGAAGACCTGCAAGGAAGGAAGAGAAGAGAAAGGTGAAAACCAAGGACTATTTCAAACTTCTTACCTGCATCCGGAATCTTCTCGCCAGCATCCCTGAAGAAAGACTTCCATTTAAAAGCATTGCGTTGCTCGCTGCAGCGCCACGCTTCACTCACCTGTCCTCGAGACATCTTCTGGCTCCATCGCGGCTGTCAGCATCGGACTCCACATCTCTGCACCTCTGGGAGAGAGGAAGAAACAAAAGGTGAGCAGAAGGAACACAGAAGGAAAGCCTGATTAACAGCCATAATACTTACCGGCTTTTCTTCCACATTTCGGGTCGGCACCGCCCCGTTGGCAGGTACCGTACCCCGGCCCCTATGGGGAAAAGACAAGAGACATTTCTGGGGAATGATAAGGACATTTAGAGGGATTGCCCTCTTCACTACTCACCTCGGCAGTTTAACCCCTCGAGGCATCGCCTTCATTCTGCACCTGAAATAAAGGACAGATCGCAGGTTAGAAAGACAACATAAAGGGGGCCTCACTTGAAGTTTGAACTTTCATACTTATGGCGCATCGCTCAGGAAAGTCAAGTGGATTTTGCCAGCGCCATTCTGAAAACCAGTGAAGTAACTGGACGAACACGCGCCCCTGCACCAGAAGCAGGATGGAGAGTTCATCCTTCCAAACCATAAGGTGAGCTTAAACCGGGGTTTGGAGGAAGTTAGAGAGGAACGAAGGGGGAAGGGGGAAAGGGGGGAGCTAGCACACTATTCTGCAGACTGTTAATCCCCTTTCTCATCTGCAGAAGGATATTCCTACGGGCCAGGCAAGCACGATTTGGAGGTCCTGTCCAATCGGTGTTCCGGGTCCTGCGCATCACGCTAGAAGAGGCCACAGCAATCCAGACTAGACCAGCGCCCCCGTGGGAACCAGGTGAGCGTTACAGAATGCAAAGCCTTCCTACAAATTCCCACCCAGGCGCTATGGAAACTTCCGAAACTGACCAGTTGGCCCAATTACTGGGGGAATTACGGGCCGAAGTACACGCCGCTCATCAAGAGACTAGTGCCCTCAGGAGGGAAGTGATTGTAATAAAGGATAGAGCTGATGACCTGGCTAGACAGCTTTTGCAAGGTCAAGCTGGACAAACTCCTTTACCCGGTTCCGGGGGGAACCCCGCTCCTGTGGTTTCCAGTAACCCGGTGCAGATTAATCTACCTGGAAACATGCCGCTGGCCCCACCTGAACGCTTTGCTGGGGACCCCAAACGATTTGCCGTATTCATGAATCAGTGTCGTTTGCACTTCTTATGCAGACCTGGGGCCTTCCCTAATGATCAGACCAAGGTAGCCTTTGTGTTGTCATATCTCAGCGGCTGTGCTGCCGATTGGTCAGTCCCACTGGTAACTCAAGATGACCCGATTCTTCATGATTTTCAAGGATTTCAAACAAGCATGGAAAGGTTATTTGCTCAACACTCCCAGGGACAGGCTCTGGATGACGAACTTCTATCCCTGCGACAGGGCAATCAAGACCTTCTATCCTACATTGCAACCTTCAATAGACTAATTGTGGAAACTGGTTGGCCAGAGAATAAAAGAATCACGTTATTCTATCGAGGTCTACGCAGAGAACTTAAAGATGTCCTGGCACAAGTTGTAAATCCGCCCCAAGAATGCACTGAATATATAGACTTAGTGGTCCAATTGTATCACAGGCTGCAAAACAGAAAAGCAGATCGGTCCAAGTTTGAAACCCGGGTGTTGGCCAAGACCCACGCTAACCCCAAGGGGGCTGATGCCTCGGAGCCTATGCAAATCGGAGGTGTTAAAGGACCCCTAACTCAAAAAGAACGGGAAAGAAGACGACAGATGCAATTATGCCTTTATTGTGGGTCCTCTGGACACTTTCTACGAGATTGCCCGGTTAAGCCGCCCAAGAAGGTGGTAGGAGCCTCTGATAAAATCCATGGAAACTCTGTATCGGGAAACGACCATGCCCGGCAAGCGTAGGGGTCCGCTTGCCGAGCTTGAAAACTAACTCTCAGACCTCGCATTTCATTGTGCCAATGGTCCTCGTAGATCCGGAACAGCCTAAACGGTTGCATGCTATAAAGGCATACATCGATAGCGGGGCTATAGGAAACTATGTGGATCGAGAATTGGTCTCTAGGATAAACCTCCCTCTGCGTCCTAAAACCAACAAAGATGTCATCACCACAGTAGATGGAACCGAAATTGCCTCTGGACCGGTAACACATTCCACAGCTGAGGTGACACTTGTAGGTCTGGATGGCCATCGGGAGGCAGTTGTGTTTGATGTAATCAAGGCTCCACAGTTTCAGCTTATTCTCGGAATCCCTTGGTTAGAGACACATAATCCTCGAATTGATTGGCGAGCAAAGAGAATAACCTTCCCGGAATGTGCACAAACCTGCTACCCTGAAAATCCAAAGATTAATCTAGCATCAGTAACCTCTGTCCCCGTGCAACTACCTCCAGAGTACCAAGACTTTCAGGACATCTTCCAAAAGGAAGAGGCCAACACGTTACCTCCCACAGATCGTACGATTGCCAAATCGATCTGGTGCCCGGTGCACAACCCCCTTGTAGCAGGATTTACGCCCTTACTGAACCAGATAATCTGCATTTGAGACAATATTTAGATCAATACCTCGCCAATGGTTTCATTCGCCCGTCAAAGTCCCCGGCATCCTCAGCTTTGTTCTTCGTGCCTAAAAAAGAAGGCGACCTTAGAACTTGTATCGATTACCGCGCATTGAACCATATAACTGTTAAAAATCGTGACCCTCTGCCTCTGATCCCTGAACTCCTTGACCAGGTGAAGGACGCTTGCGTATACACCAAGTTAGATCTCCGGGGGGCTTATCATCTAGTACGAGTAAAAGAAGGCGACGAATGGAAAACGGCCTTCTGTACAAAATATGGACTATTCGAATACCATGTGATGCCTTTCGGGTTGTGCAACGCGCCTGCAGCCTTCCAATTCTTCATGAACGATGTCCTTCGGGAACTCATCGATGTCTGTGTTGTCGTGTATATCGATGACATTCTTGTGTACTCCTCTTCGGAATCTGATCACAGAAAGCATGTCAGGGCCGTCCTAGAGAAACTGTGCCAGCACAAACTGTTTGCCAAGCTGGAAAAATGTGTTTTCCATACCACCGAGGTTGAGTTTCTCGGATTCATCCTGACACCTAAAGGGGTCCGAATGGATTCACGGAAAGTGGATGCCATCCTCAAATGGCCATCACCTAGTTCGGTGAAAGGTGTCCAAAGCATGCTTGGTTTTGCCAACTTTTATCGCAGGTTTATCCCGGAGTTTTCACGTGTGGTGCAACCCATCACTGCACTCTTGCGAAAAAATAAACGTTTTGAATGGACCGAGGAAGCCGAACAGGCCTTTCAGGAGTTGAAAGCTAAGTTCACGTCCGCACCTATTTTGAAGCACCCGCGTCCCGATCTCCCATATATAGTCGAAACCGACGCGTCCAGCTTAGCCATGGGAGCTGTCCTGTCTCAGAGAGACCCTGAAACCAACCAACTGCACCCCGTAGCATTTTGGTCCAGAAAGTTCTCGCCGCCGGAAATAAATTATGCGATCACTGATAAGGAACTATTAGCCATTAAGTCCGCCTTCAAGGCTTGGCGGCATTATCTCCTCGGCGCCCGGCATACCATCACCGTGATCACTGATCACCGAAATTTACAATATTTAAAAACTTGCAAGGCTCAATCATCTCGACAGCTCCGATGGGCTTTGTTCTTTGCTGAGTTCGATTTTGTAATCACCTACCGCCCCGGCTATAAGAATGGTAAGGCGGACGCTCTATCCCGAATTGGAATGGAAGAAATAGACACAAACTCAGGACCTGTGCCGATAATTCCCGAACAAAGAATTTTGGGGATAACCACTTTACAAACCCTTGAAGACATTCAAGCATGAGTGAAACAATTCCTGGACTCTTCAGCCTTGCAGGATTGGATCAAAAGGGGGTCTAACTTTTCAGTCAAGGATGGCTTACCTTACTTCCAAGGACGCTTATTTTTGCCAGAAAAGGAATTGCAAGAACTGGTTATTTCCCGTCATCATGATACCCTGATGGAAGGACATCCTGGCATTGCCAAAACAGAGGAAAATGTTAAACGACAATTCTGGTGGCCTTCCTGGCAAAAGGATATTAAATCTTTCGTGATGTCCTGTGGAGTTTGTGCCCAAAACAAAGGTCAAAAGACAAGACCCGCCGGTCTTCTTCAGCCCTTAGACATTCCACCAGCACCTTGGCACACCCTGTCACTAGATTTTATCACGGACCTGCCCTCTTGTAATGGTTACAATACTATTCTGGTTGTGGTGGATTTATTTTCCAAAATGGCCCACTTTATTCCGTTGAAAGGATTACCTTCAGCCTTTGTTCTTGCCAAAGAATTCCTCGAAAATATCATCCGTTTGCATGGATTCCCGTCCATACTAGTCTCCGATCGGGGAAGCCAGTTTATTTCTCATTTTTGGAAAAAGTGTTGTCAACTGGCACAAATCGAAGTAAGACTCTCGACCAGCCACCACCCACAGACCGATGGTCAGACGGAGAGAACGAACCAGACCCTTGAACAATATCTACGATGTATGTTGCACCAATCGGAGGGTAATTGGAAGGACATTTTATGGGTGGCAGAATATGCATACAATAACTCGATACACTCTGGAACTGGTCAGAGCCCCTTTTATACCCTATATGGACATCACCCTCGTACTTCAGACTTGGACTCACCTCTGAGCCTTGAAATGCCCGCAGTGGACCATTTGCATTCTACGATTACTCAAGCCTTCAAGGATGCAACTGCACATTTGCAACATGCGAAAGGGAAATACAAAAAGAATGCGGATCTGCATCGAAGAGAGTCGCCTCCATACCAAATAGGGGATCAAGTATGGTTGGCTACCAAACACCTATCACTCAAGGGGCCTCGAACTTTTAATCCAAGGTATTTAGGCCCTTACTCGATCAAAGCTATAATCAACCCAGTGGCAGTCAAGCTCGATCTACCAGCTAACATGCGGATTCACCCCGTTTTTCATGTGTCACTTTTGAAACCAGTGCACCCAGGAACCAGATTAACAAAGCCACCAGAAACGATGCAGATAGATGGGGAATCTGAATTCGAGGTGAAGAACATTTTGGATTCTAAGATCTCAAAAACAAAACTTTTCCATCTAATTGATTGGAAAGGGTACGGGCCTCAGGAAAGGTCTTGGGAACCCAGTGATCACGTACATGCACCTCGGCTGGTAAAAAGGTTCCATCGGAATTTCCCAAACAAACCGAAACCTCCAGAAGGAACGACCTTGGGAGGGGCCTTGGGGGGGAGTGCTGTCATGATGCCTACCCCCGGAGCACCAGGCCAGGCCCAGCACCCCCGGAACCAGGCATCATGCCCTCGGGTAAAAGCCCAGCGGCCCCTTATAGGGGCTCTTTGGACTCAGTCCTGGCGCCTTTGGCGCCAGGCTCATGTTGGACATCAGTGCGCCAGGCTCATAAAGGGAGGTGTTTTGTGCACTTACCTGATGCAGACCATGCTGCACGCTTCAGGCCTCCCTGAGACCTGAAAGGGACTATTTTTTCATAGGGACTATTTTTTCACTCGGGCATGGCCAGGGAAGGATACATACCTAGTTGGGGAAGGATACATACCTTGGACTTCTTTGGAGGCTATTTAAGCCACGCCCAGACAGCAGCTCATGCTTCGCGTTGTTCTGCTTCCTGCAGCTTAACGCTCACCGTGTCTGCTCCTGCTCCTGGACTCCAGCCACACCCGCCTCGAACCTGGAAGACCTGCAAGGAAGGAAGAGAAGAGAAAGGTGAAAACCAAGGACTATTTCAAACTTCTTACCTGCATCTGGAATCTTCTCGCCAGCATCCCTGAAGAAAGACTTCCATTTAAAAGCATTGCGTTGCTCGCTGCAGCGCCACGCTTCACTCACCTGTCCTCGAGACATCTCCCGGCTCCATCGCGGCTGTCAGCATCGGACACCACACCTCTGCACCTAGGGGAGAGAGGAAGAAACAAAAGGTGAGCAGAAGGAACACAGAAAGAAAGCCTGATTAACAGCCATAATACTTATCGGCTTTTCTTCCACATTTCGGGTCGGCGCCGCCCCGTTGGCAGGTACCGTACCCCGGCCCCTATGGGGAAAGGACAAGAGACATTTCTGGGGAATGATAAGGACATTTAGAGGGATCGCCCTCATCACTACTCACCTCGGCAGTTTAACCCCTCAACGCATCGCCTTCATTCTGCACCTGAAATAAAGGACAGATCGCAGGTTAGAAAGACAACATAAAGGGGGCCTCACTTGAACTTTGAACTTTCATACTTACGGCGCATCGCTCAGGAAAGTCAAGTGGATTTTGCCAGCGCCATTCTGAAAACCAGTGAAGTAACTGGACGAACACGCGCCCCTGCACCAGAAGCAGGATGGAGAGTTCATCCTTCCAAACCATAAGGTGAGCTTAAACTGGGGTTTGGAGGAAGTTAGAGAGGAACGAAGGGGGAAGGGGGAAAAGGGAGAGCTAGCACACTATTCTGCAGACTGTTAATCCCCTTTCTCATCTGCAGAAGGATATTCCTACGGGCCACGCAAGCACGATTTGGAGGTCCTGTCCAATCGGTGTTCCGGGTCCTGCGCATCACGCTAGAAGAGGCCACAGCAATCCAGACTAGACCAGCGCCCCCGTGGGAACCAGGTGAGCATTACAACAACTTTGCCTTTCTCCTTGGAGAGCCAGGGTACAGCTACTTAAAGGCATGGGCCTCTAACATGGACCGTGTTGTGTGTACTTGTAGAGAGTTGTCTTTAGCCTTTTGGTCTGAATTATTAAATATAAATCTCTGAAGGCTCTAAGATTTCTTTTCTGCTGTAAGGGTGTGGGTCATATGCATACTCCTTGTTTCAATGCAGGATGATTAGTTCCTCCACCCTTTTAGGTGATCAAGATTACTTGTGTTCCTTTATTGTATTTACTCTATGGGGTATCAGTAGTTGGCCTGGTTATCGAATGGGGATTCCTCTCATTCTATCTGCATAGTGGCACTAGGTTTACTTTACGGTTATCTGGCCTTGGATTTTACTATTCCAAAATGTCGCCCTTCATGTTACCACAAGCTTAGTTGGCCAGTTTCCATCATGATCGTTGTGTGGCTGCGATCTCTGGTTCAGTTTACTGGTTCATATTGTGTCCGTGGCCATCCGCTGTGACGCGTAATAGTCATGTGATTTGTGTTTCCTTTGCTCTTGACTGGCGAGAACGGCGGCACATTTTACTCTGTTATGCGTTGCATGGTAGGGACGGGGATTCCTTCCTTTGCTCTACAGCTCCTATCCAGGTGGGTTTGAGGTTGCCCTTTATTGGGGTCACCTGTTGTTTTGAAGCATAGATGGACCTGTAGGTTGGATTATAAAAGTCCCCCCCCCTCTGCCTTTTGCTTCCTTTCTACTTATTGTATAGGTATGTTTGACCTGAAGGGAAATGGCTTGTCACATTATTTCACATTCCCTAGATTACTACAAAATATGTTATCAGTTGTGCAGTGGATCAAGGTAGGCTGAGCTACACGCTGTGGTTAAAATATGCATACAGGCAGAGATGTTGTTAAAGCGCTTGTGTGGGGCGCACTGAAACAGAGCTGAGAGTCCTAAAATCAACGCTATCCCCAGACCCAGCCCACATGCATAAAATAATAGAACTTAAACAATCTTGCCTAACACACTGGGAGACACTGGGTAAACTGAGTTACGCGAAATACACTGAAAGGAACCACGCCCCGGGCGATAAACCCGGGAAACTGCTCTCGTGGTTATATAAGTGCGAAATCCCCAGATCACCCTTCTGCCAAATCCGGGGCAAAGACGGCCTAAACACCCACACACAAGTTGGGATCAACCTAGCGTTCAAAGAATAATACCAGGCCCTATACTCAGACCCCACCCCTCCCACGGACATTGATATTGAAGATGTCCTCGACATCATTAAGCTGCCACACCTAGACGAACATATGGAGGAGTCCCTAGACGGCCCCATGACCCCAGATGAGGTCACGGCCACCATCAGAACATTACCCTCTGGGAAAACACCAGGGCCAGACGGGCTCCCTGGAGAATTTTATAAGACCTACGAGGACATACTAGCCCAATATTATCCCAGGTGTACAATGAGGCGTACTAGGAGGGCCGCCTCCCCGACACCATGCGCAAGGCCATTATCATCCTTTTGCTCAAACCCAACAAAGACAGTGCAGACTGTGGCTCGTATAGGCCCTTGTCCATGCTCAATGTGGACAATAAGATACTAACAGCGCTACTGGCAAGGAGACTACAGGTCGCCATCCCGCACTTAATCCACCAAGACCAAACAGGGTATGTGCAGGTCCGCTCCATCACAGAAAACCTGCGCAAGCTGCACTGTGTCATATATAGCACAGATAGCGAGCCAGGAAAATGGGCGGTGGCGTCCTTGGACGCCTCCAAAGCTTTCGACTCAGTCCGGTGGAAATGGCTCCATGCCACACTGGCCAAGATGAGAATCGGGCCAGCCTTCTTAAAGTGGGTCAAACTCACCTACACAGACCCCATGGCCAGAGTGCGAACCAATAACACTTTTTCTGACAAATGGAACCTCTCCAGAGGGACCCGACAGGGATTCCCCCTAACCCCCTTACTCTACATCTTAGCCATCGAACCTGTGGTGGCATACCTTAGGCAGGAGTACGGAGACGGGGGCATAACAATAAATGGGGTGACTCACCTAGTCTCTATGTACGCGGACGACATGCTTCTCTACCTAAAGGACCCCGAACACATACTACCCTACATACTGGAAACACTGGAGGGGTTTTATAGATGCACGGGGATCCAAATCAACCATGACAAGTCTTGCCTGTACCCGCTAGCTGCCCTAAGCACGACTAAGACGGAACACCTCCCTGCGCTAGCTCTTAAATGGGAACCCACCTCATTTAAATACCTGGGCATTAAGATCCACCAAGACCCCAGAACTGAACATGTGCTGAACACTGAGAAGGCGAAAGAAGGCTTAGTTAAATCAATGGACTTTTGGAGCAAGTTACCCCTTTCGGTGGCCGGCAGAGCAGGGCTTCTCAAAATGGTAGCATTACCAAGACACCTGTACTTCTTCACCAACGTCCCATACAACATCCCACAGCAATTCTTCAATGAGCTAAACAAACTCTGCAGGAAATTCCTATGGCACGAAGGAAGGCACAGAGTTGCCTTAGACGTAACGCAGAGACCGTACGATAAAGGAGGCCTCAAAATCCCTAATTTCGAACTCTACTATCTAGCAAGCCAGCTGAAGCATGTGATCCAATGGATGGCCGATGACGCCACTACGGACACCCGCCTGCTAGAGCCCACAGACTCCCAGAAGCTGCTTAGAGACCTACTCTGGATCGAGCCAGATGCGAAACAACAAGACCCATATCTAATCAGCCTGGGCATCCGGATTTGGAGGAGGGCCTGCAAAACCACCAAATTGGTCGACCCTTTCTCCCCAAAGATCCCGATAGCCGCCATTATGTCAACCAGACCAGAGGGCCAGAAGGCTATCAGGAACATATGGGAACCCCTTGGCATCGCCACCCTGGGGGATCTAGTAGACGATCAGGGCATCCTCACGTTCGCAGAACTGCAGGAGACCACGGGGATACCACCAGATCAATTCCTCCTACACGGTGCGATAGTGAACAGACTCACAAAATGATGGCCCGAGATAGAAACCCTCAACACCGGGCATGAGGTCATAGAGAACTTGCTGAGCGCGGCAGAGGGTGGACATGAAACCTTGAGGCTCCATGAGACCCTGCTCGGCTGTGCCTCACAACACGAACTTAAGAGCAAGGCAAAATGGGAACTAGAACTTTGAAGACAAAGAGTGGGAGGTTATAACACATTGGGCCTCATTACACGGAAGGCGGCAACCATGGCGCTAGTAGGTATTTTACCGAGTCCGCCATGGTGAATGGCGGAATTACCGCCCCATTCCAAGGTGTGCGGGGGCAGTAATTCCCCATTCACCATGGCACTTCCCCATTCCCATTTCTGCCCCCATAGGGCTCAATGGAAATGGGGAAGGCGGTAATAACGGTACCGCAAATTGCAGTACCATAATTACCTTCAGAGTCCCTTTGCAGGTCCCGTACTTAACGGCTGGTAAAACCAGCCGTTAAGGTAGGGACCCACGAAGGGACCTCGTAGTAAGGTGGTAAGGGATTACCGGTACCGGTACCCTTACCGGTACTGGTAATCCCTTACCGCCATCCGTGTAATGAGGCCCATTACCACAAAAAGGTATCTAGGAATGCCCGCTTCCAGCTCATACAATTCTACATCATTCATAGGGCATACCTCACTCCAGACATCATTTCCAGATTCAGTAGCACAAGCGCCGCGACATGCCCCAAATGCCACGAACCCTCCGCTGGAATGTCCCACATGTTCTGGGGATGCCCGGCAATACATGCCTTCTGGACCCTAATCAAAACAAAGGCGGCCGAAGCTGACATTTCATTGGACGTGCAATTGCCCAAAGCTTGCATCTTGGGCTCATACCCCAAAGGTAAGAAGAACAGGCCTCTGAATAGACTTAAGGACCTAATGTATATTTTGCCAAAAAGACGAATTGTCATGGCCTGGAAAAGTCCCAGGGCCCCCAGTGTCGTGTTGTGGTGGGAGGACCTACGTAGATGGTCCATGGCCAAAACGGGGGCTTGGGAGCTGGCACAACGTCAACAAAACATGGACACCTCTGATGATCTATTACAATGGGTGGCCCTCACGACGACCCTGTTCTGTACAAATGAGGACAGCTCCTCCGGGGAGGACCCGGACGGCCCACACTGAACCCTGACGCATATAGACTGCAGCATACTTAATGGTCTTGGTCTAACGGGGAGGGAGGGAAAGGGGGAGTTATTATTAACTTGCAATTGCTTTGAAAATTATAATAAGTTTGTATATGTTTATTGAAAAAATAAAAATAAATTAAAAACAAAACAAAAAAGCGCTTGTGTGATTCATTTCCTTGAGTGAATCTGTATTAGTCCAATTGTTAATTTGTCTTGTGGTTCCCTCACTTAGATTGCCGATGTGTTGAAGCCCGATAAATATGATGTTGTGAATCATCAAGATCCCCTGATTTATTGGCACCATATTGTCACTGAAACTGGTCAACCTTAATGGGATATCCTTTTTGATTGACACATTAGGGATCTAGCTTGATTATTGTTCTTTTGGTTTTTAACTGTGGGCTGCATGTGTACAGATTACTGTATATTCATGCATAGTATGACAGATTCCTGGTGCACACAGTGTGGGCATATTAAAATAGAAAAATCCCCACTCGAATGCACCATGTTTACCTTACTGACATTGTAACTCTGTTTTTATGGAATGGTTGATGACCAGCAAGCATCTTGGATGACATAGGGCGATATTTAGTGTCCTTTATTTTCTGATCAACACGGTCGTGTATACCGTGGGAGAAACCCTGTGGCATATACGCATTGGTATGGCCACTGCTAAGCACATACCCAAGATTGTTGGTTTGTTCATTGTATTTTAGTTTTTAGTCTAGCAGAAGTGCATTTTTATTTTCACTATCCCTTTTAGATGTTCGGGACAGTTAGTGCTTCTGTGAGGGACAGGACAGTTTATCTTTGGGAAAATACTCTCCTGCTTGTCTAAATTATCTTTTCTTATCCACCCATATGGGATGCATATATTGATTTGATAGAAGATGTAATAGATTTTCCCTTTTTGTGATTTTGTGACCACAAGGAAGGCGTTGTGAGCCTGGGGCCCGGTAACCAACGCCAAGACCAGAGTGCAATGGAGAGCCCGGAAGACCAAGCTTTGCATAAGAAGCGGAAGGGAATCGAACGCTCCCGGAAAGGTAACGCCATTAGCAGAGGCGAGCACAAACATTCCAGGCTGGAAAAGCTGCCAAGGTTACGGGAGCCTGATAAAACCGTTCAGAGAGAAAGCAAGCCTATCAGAGAGTCATTGGACTTTGGAGAGTCCTGAAAAACCGCGAGAGACTTCAGCATTCGAGGCTGAGATAGCCACAGAGTTGCGGGAACCGAGAAACCCCGAAAAGTCTCAGGCCCCACCAAGAAAGAGAGAAAGTAAGAATGGCAGAAGGCCAGAGGACTTTGCAGAGTCCGAGAACCACAACGTTTTAGAAAGAGAAATGTAGAGAAAGAGAAACTGGAGGGCTTAAAGCATCTAGTCGAATTTGGAGAAATTATAAAATGTTCCTGAGGAAGAGGAAACAGTATGGAAGATATTAACATTTGGCCAACAGAACTTGCAGGAAGGTTGTGAACTGGATTTTGAGACATTGTTAATGTCTCAAAACATAGTTCACAAGGATCTCCTTTCCATAGGTTTACAAAGTTCATCAAACTTTGTAAACCTTCTGGAAAGTGAACAAAGTGATGGTCCAAGCAGAAGCCAAAGACATACACCATTGCTCTGGCCTCCACCTTTTTGTTATTTTTTTAAGTGGAAGGGCCAGTTAGCTTCTAGCTTTTGGACTCACGACTATTTAATTTCTGACTTTGACAAACACCCTTAGTCTTAGTTTTATTAGGCAGGGAACTTCCCTCATAGCGGTAGGGCTAGATTTGTGTTTTCTTTTTAATAAACCCCCCTTAATATGCCACATAGTAGTCCACTTGCATCTTCTGGTTCCCAACAGTAGTTAATGGACCTTTGGGTCAGGAGTCATTTTTTGACTCAAACATGTCAATGGCTGTATTGTTAACCTATGCTCTTGGGCTTCATCTACAAGTAAATCAAGCTCTATAGATGTATTTTTCTCAATTGTTCTCAATTTGTTGTAGACCAACAAAGACTTTAAGTCTCACTTTACGTGTTAGTTGAAAGGTACTACGTCCTTTCACCGACACCCGTTTTTATGACAGTTGTTTTCACAATTGGTTTTTGCCATAAAAACTTTTAGAAATGTTGTTGTGGGTTGGGAAAGTGCATATAAAGGGTTTGCAGGGGGTCAGGAATAACAGGAAATAGGTAGAGCGTGGGGGGTTTGGAAGAAGAACTCAACAAAAATAAATGACATAGAACCAGTTGAAATAGGTTAATACGTTCTTCAAAGAATTAAGTATTCTGAGTTTGAGTGAATGAAATAGCCAAATTTAAAAGATCAGGTTGTCCTTATAAGTTATTTGCTAGACATATTGATTACTAGCTGAATGTGTTTTTATTCTTTGATCTTAAATTTCTTTTGACCTCTTCTTGTTGCTTTTTTCGGTCTAAAAAAAGTGACGCTAGAAGATGAAGTGGTTGGAAGTGTGGATTCTATAGATACTGTATGGTTCAGTTGGTGAAGCCTCTCCGGTACTGCTGGAGATGTCATTACTTTGTTCACTACCGTAGTGCGATGGTCCTTCATTATGGATTTGCCAATCTTAGAGCCTCTATTTTAGTGATAGTATTCCTGCCAGGTGCATACTATATCTTGCAAGTAATCTAATGTATCTCTTCAAAATGTCCTTATCTTGCATTGCCCTGTATCCTTACAATATGTATCTAAGGTGGTGTTGATGTCCTCAGATATTTTTTGTAATTCATCCCTGGACTTAAAACTCCAACAACTTTCCCATTTTTGTGACATTGTTGTCAATTGTCTGGCTTGTGTGTGTTGGGGTGCATGGGGGCCTCTGGGCACCCAGAATCAGACAAACAAGCCCTGGAGATGTGGAGCTCTGGTACCCCGGAACACACTACTACGCCCAGGGGACTCCTGTGAGGGTTACCAGGCCAAAGCTAAGTGATACCATGAGAACACTGTGATAATACGTCCTGTGTTACATGTCATACACCTGCGGTCTGTCTGTTATTGCTTCACAACGTGCTAATGAATCCTATGTAAATGAATGACATATAACCCTGCGGAGTGAAGCAATAACGGAGTGAATAAATGTCTAGCCCTGTGAACTGCATGAGCAGTTGTTTCAAGGATGCATTTGGTTGAATGTTATTCTTTTACCAGTGCTAGCCGATTCTTTCGGCATTATGTCCGCAAGCCTGTGCTTGCTTTTGTTATTGCTAGCTATATCTGTTTATGTCTGCAAGGATATATGCTATGCTTTTGTCACAGTTACCTGAATAACTCAGCATTTAAACTGGATACCTAAGACCATCCGCTCCTTATCTCCCTCTACATCATATATTTAAGTAATTTAAAAATGAATTGTCCAATGAGAGCAAAATGCATATAAACATGAATTTATCGTCCAAACAGCCGACACGAGTTTTTGACCTATGGTGTTTGTTATGTTAACAAGCATCACGTCACACGTCCATAAATAATGTTTCTAAAATGGCGGCCATCGCGCACACGCCGTGTCTTGGAGCTGTCTATTCCAACAGAGTTCTGTGTGTTCTAACACACACATAGTATGTGAGTATTCTACTTTTTAAGCTCTCAACAATTAACAATGTATAATGAGAAGCTGTCA
Source organism: Ambystoma mexicanum (assembly GCF_040938575.1). Classification (NCBI taxonomy): domain Eukaryota; kingdom Metazoa; phylum Chordata; class Amphibia; order Caudata; family Ambystomatidae; genus Ambystoma; species Ambystoma mexicanum. Next base: position 411,668,020 of record NC_090933.1, on the reverse strand, counting down.
ATCCCTCATGGTACGATTTCTTAGCAGATATTGGATACGCATGTGAAAGGAAGAATTTGGGTAAACATACCCTTTGATTCGGGAAGCATTTTGATTGTTTTGACACAAGGATGGACTGGCAGTGTCAGGTAAGATTGATGAGCAAAATAAAAATAAAATATCGCAGCACCTTATGTCTAATGCTTTTCATTACATAACTGGAATTGGTGACTCTTTTTCAAGAATAATTACAGGAAACACGAGTATAGAGTTATTTGAGAAGACCATTTGGTTTGAAAGACTTAAGACAACAAGATTACTGAATTAGTGAATATGGGAGTGACCCTTATTATGATTGGTATAAGATTGGTCTAGTGATGCACGGGCTAAATAGAGACTGCCAGCAGGTCACAATTTGCATGGTTTTCATCAGTCTTTTAAGTGTTTTTAGACGTATGAACTATTAATAAGGATGGGATATAAGGTATGACAAGTGTACATTTTTACAGCTGGAATTTAGAGATAACTCACATTGAGGTGAGGATTGAGCATAACTAGGAAGGTGTTGGACTTGATTGGCACTTTGTCACCATTAACTAATGGGGTTTTCAGGAATATGTGTCATGGCCAATCGCTGGAGCCTATATTTATTTATATGCTTGTAGAACGCTGGTAGCCCACAGGCATCAGGGCGCGTAGAACATAAAACAGGAGACAAACACACAGGAGAGTAATATACGCGGGTGTTATCGGAAAATTATAGATAACTGAAACCAACTCATTTAAAAAGGTGGGTTTTCAAAGACTTCCTGAAGTTCAGTAGGTTTGTTTCCAGCCGGAGGGAGGTCGGGAGGTTGTTCCAGTGCCGTGCTGCCTGCACAATGAAGGATTTACCCTTGCCAGTAACCCGGCAGAAGCGCGGCATGTTAAGAATGCCGTGATCTCTTGATCGTATAGAGATTCTGGCAGCGAGGATAAGGCTCTGTCTTACGCTTGATGACCAACATCAGTGGTCTAGTGTTCCCCTAAGATGGCTGCCTTTTATCTTCCAGCCAGTTCTCCACTCGGCGCGTTGCAACCCTCCATTTTTCTGGGTTGGACGCTGCAGAGTTTCGCTCTTTTGTTGTGTTTTCCTTTCCCCTCCTTGGCTACTTGGTTCTCCTGGACTTCCATTCTTCTGAAGCTTCTGCGGCCTTGCATGTTTCCTTTCTGTCTGTCTCCTGCATCATCTGACACTCCTTGCTCGCTTGTACTTTTCCCTGTTTGCTTCTATACGCGCTGCCATTTATTCCTGTTTCCTTGCCGGAGCTGCATGTCGGAGCTGTGATCCACCGGCCTTAGTTTTGCCTCCTATTTTGGACCTGGATTCTTTCTACCATCTTCCAGCCAGCAACATCGATACACTTTCATGTTTTTTTACGCCAAAAGGCTTTTTCCCTGTTGGGATGTTGGCTCCACGGGGTCCCTTCTGCCTGGCTTGTTCCTCAACCAGGCAAGGTCGCCTTCGGAGGAGCTCGCCCTTATCTCTTCACTAAGAAAGAGAAGAAGTGTGGTACTAGAAGACGTAAGAAGGAGAGTGAGCAGGAAGAGGAATCACCCGAAGACAAAGGTGAGGAATCAGAATTGCCATCATCCCCTGAGAATATGTGATCATACACAAGAACCTTTGATGTTGAATTGACCTTAAATTCCTTTCTTTCTCCTGAACCCCGTTCTACCCCTTCCCTGTTTTTGCCCCCCTTCTTTATCTTGTGAGGTTTCATTTTTTGTTAAATCTTATATCTTTTTTCTGTTTCAAAATTTACACATTCTTGTCAGACATATGTGACCATCGACTGTTAATATACTTAATGATGAAATTAGATGTTCAATAGGAAATGGTGTTTGCAATGTGTGTTTTTTTACTTCATTGGGATGATGATCGAGTACACTGTTACATAGATATATAGACCCCATTGAAGATATGCCGATTTCATTTCTATGATTATCTGGAATATACATGATTGATTCATTTATGTATAACTAGCCATGAGGAAGATCTTGCAATACATTTTGGGAATTAAAGACAATGAAACAATATGTTGAACAAGGCAAAATACCCAGGGGTTAAGGATATTAATCTTTCTGGATTTTAATAATCCGGAAGATTCCGATTTGGCGGAAAAGTGGGAATTAAATTTAAACCATGGCTCCAAAGTCATGATGGAGTTGTTTATTGAACACGAAAACAGAGAACGCAAAAGTGTGGTGATATTTATTGAAACCTTAAAAACAGAAATTGAATAAATGAAGGCAGCACCCAATACATGTGAAAAGAAGTGCAAAAAGATGGGTGAAATTTTGAAATGTCATCAAGATAAAATTAAGTTGAGAAAGTCGAGAACATTGTTTGGTATTACAGGGATTATCATGAAGACAGAGTTTACACCTTTCAAGATAAACATGACAAGGACATTCGGACAAGGTCCAGAGAAAGCACACCACAGTCATCCCCAGGGAGTTCCAACATTGATAATGAACAGGATACTGGGGTGGCAGGTACAAATGGCAGCAAAACAACTAAGAAGAAAACATTTTTAATAGAACAAATCAGGAGAATAAGAAAGGGGAATTTCAAATAGGAAACCAAGCACGTCAGATTCCAAGAACCACCGGTAACAGACACCACAATCAGTCAAGCAGAGGAAGGGGAGGAAGGAGGAGAGCGAGAAGAAGCGGACCCCAGGAGAAGGATCACCAGTTCCTGGTCTCAGAAGGAACCGAGACCGCGACGTTGAACAACTTGGTTTTGAATCTATCTAAAAAAGAATTAATAGACGCTGAAGCATCATTACTAAATTAAGGGACGTAATTTGCCCCCACAGCAATAAATAATTAGGGCAACGTACAAATTGACCTCTTTAAATGAAATACTTTCATACAAAACATTCTAGAGAAGTACCAGTAGGTGCTACAGTAGCAGACAGTGAAATGACTGTGCAAGATATTAGCAACAGTAGAGTTCTAATGTCACTAGAGGAACAAGATAACCTAAATGAAAAAGATATTTTGAAGGAGTTGAATATCGATCCTACCATTTTACTGAAAGTGAGTTTAACGACAAGTCCAAATTTACACCTGTTCTCGGACCAGATCATGTTACTGACCTCTTTCAGAAAGCTGTCACGAGAGATTATACATAACATGATAGACAATCATATGAAAGGGAGGAGATTCGACTACTTAACACTTATTGGGGGTCATTACAACCCAGGCGTTAACCATGGCGCTACTAGCGTAATTGCCTCCAAGGTCTCTTTGCGGGCCCGTTCCTTAACGGCTGATAACACCAGCCGTTAAGGTAAGGACCTGCAAAGGGACCTCGTAATTAGGCAGTAAGTGGTTAACAGCGCCGCCACCTTTTACGGCGCCGTTAACGCCTTACCGCCTGGGTCGTAATGAGGCCCATTGAGTGAAAAGCTTTACTGTCACGGCCACTTGCCCAGGATCACAGGAGCGGCACCATCAAGTGGAGGGAGCAAGGGGCACAATGGTTCACACACGTCCCTTTGGGACGTTTATACATGCGGGGCCTGGTTGGACTAAGTCCTGGCGCCTTTGGCGCCAGGCTCATGGAAGAACTTAAACAAGACACTTTTATTATGGGCAGAAGTGCTTGGAAGAAAACAGAACTCTTTTATTATGGTAAGGGATACTCCCAAGAACTTTCCACTTGTGTGTAACTAGTCCGGGTGTGGCCTTCCATCTGCAGCTGCACGTGCAACTTCTAGGAGTGGCAGGGTGTGGCAAGCAGGACTGAGCTAGGGGGCCTGCCCTTAAGAGCTCAGCTATAAAAGCCAGGGCAAGCCCAAGGCACACGCTTCGCGTTATTCTGCACTTCCATGCAGCGTAATGCTCAACGTCGCCTGGAATTCAACTTACCTGGGGAAATCCTGTCATCTACATCCATACTTATATCTGGAGGATCCTACTCTCACCTGTATGCTTCTTCCTGGCACCGCGGCTCACATGCAAACATCTCGGAGCGCAGACATCTTCTTCCTGGGGCCACGGCTCACAGGCAAAACATCTCAGAGCGCAGACAGCGTCATCTGGGCACCGCAGTACGACGCACTCCATCAGCACTCGCAGCACCTGCAAAAAAGAAAGGCAAGAGACAAGGTTAGACACTTAACAGACATTAAGTTAAGGTTGCGCTGCCATTAAACCTTGCGCCTTCCCTAAAACCATTACTCACCTGCTGATGGATATTGCGGTTGCATTCATCCTCTGCTGAGCCGCGTTCCGCGCCTCCACAGCTGTTGTTGGGCCGCATTTCCATCTATTTGGGAGAAAACAGAGAGGAACGTTATTCAGAGAAAAACAACAACATTGAAAGCAATAACGTTGAGACTCAAACTAGAAAAGGGGAAAAGACAAGAGACATTGAAAGAAAGCAGAAAGAGAACCATAGTCGCAGCTGGACTGGACTACTACTCATCAGGGATCAGTGAAGGAACTCGATCCCCTCAACAAGTGCCCCTGCCAGAAGTAACAGGACGGAGAGCTCATCATTCATACTTAGCAGGTGAGCCTTATGGGCCGATACGGTCGAAGGGTTTGGGAGGTACCAAAGTCATCTATCAGCGCACTCAGGTTTTCCTATATTCACGCACGAGCAGTGCCACCAACTGTCGCCCCCCGCAGCTTGTCCGCACGGGAAGAAACCAGAAGTGGGTGGCCTAACTCCAGGGAGGGGTGCCCAAATGCCTCCTCAGAGACCAGGTGAGCGTAACAGAACGCGAAGACAACACAACTCTCTGCCTGGGCGTTATGGAAACTTCAGAGACAGATCTGTTGGCTCAACTACTAGGGGAATTACGGGCTGAAGTACACGCCTCAAGACAAGAGACCAGTGCTTTGAGGCAGGATCTTATTCTAACTCGAGAAAGAACTGATGATTTGGCAAGGCAGGTGCTACAGGCATAAGCAGGACAGGTTCCCTTGTCAGGGATAGACCACGCTTCTCCGACACAGCAATCCGCACCGGTTCAGGTGGTTCTTCCAGGGGCAGTGCCCTTAGCTCCGCCCGAACACTTTAATGGCGACCTAAACAAATTTGCCATATTCATGAACCAATGTCGCCTACATTTCTTATGCAGACCAGGAGCCTTTCCTAATGATCGAGCCAAAGTGGCATTCGTACTCTCATATCTAGGGGGTAACGTGGCGCACTGGTCAATGCTATTAGTAACCCAAGATGATCCTTTGCTTTGGAACTTTGGGGATTTCCAACACGAGATGGAGAAATTGTTTTCCCAACATACTCAAGGACAAGCTCTGGACAATGAGTTATTGTCACTCAGACAGCGGAATCAAGATCTATTAACCTACATTGCAGCTTTCAATCGTCTTGTAGCCCAAACCAACTGGCCAGAAGAGAAAAGGACTACGCTCTTCTATCGAGGGTTACGTGGGGAACTTAAGGATGTGTTGGCTCAAGTTGTGAACCCACCTGAGGGGTGTGCAGACTACATAGACCTCACAGTGCAACTCGATCATAGGTTGCAGAATAGGAAAATGGATCGAGCCAGAACAGAAGGTAGGACAGTTTTTGTGCGACCCCGCGAGACCCACACCAAATCACATGAACGCTCAGAACCAATGCAAATCGGCGGTTTACGGAGTCCTCTGAGCAAGGCAGAAAGGGAAAAAAGAAGACAACAACAAATATGTCTATATTGTGGTAAAGCAGGCCACTTCCTCTGTGATTGCCCAGTGAAACCTCCCAAGAAAATGGGTGGGGCAACAGACAAAAACAACAAAGAAGGAGAAGAAGCACAGAATTCGGAAAACTCCAATGCCTGGCAAGCGTAGGGGTCCACTTGTCGAGCGAGAAAAAGGAATGCGTACAGACCTCACATCTAGTCCGTCCGGTACTTTTGGTAAATCACAAGCAGCCGTCAAAGATACATGCCTTAGAGGCATACATTGACAGTGGGGCAGTTGGAAACTACATAGACCAAGATTTGGCAATACGAATAGACCTTCCTCTTCAACAAAAGCAGAAATCGGAAAATGTCACTGCAGCGGATGAATCTCAGTTATCATCCGGACCGGTGACACAATACACCAAGAAAGTCAAGCTTCTGTTGCTGGACGGGCATCAAGGGGACATCACCTTTGATCTCATCGGTGCTCCTCAGTACCAGATGATATTGGGAATGCCTTGGCTGGAGACCCATAATCCTAAGATCGACTGGCGAAAACGAGTTCTGACCTTTTCTCAAGACTGCACCGACACTTGTTACAGCAAAGACATAATCAACCCAAAACCTAAGAAAGGTATCGTGCTGGGCCTCACTAGCTCTTTACCACTTGAATATCAAGGTTACCAGGATGTCTTCCAAAAAGAACAAGCCAACATTTTGCCCCTGCATAGACCCTACGATTGCCAAATAGACCTTGTGCCCTGATCCCAAATTCCCTGCAGCCGGATTTACGCCCTAACGGAACAAAAAAACAAACATCTTAGAACTTACCTAGATCAGTAACTGGCAAATGGTTTTATTCGCCCATTCAAGTTGCCTGCTTCATCGCCCCTCTTCTTCGTGCCTAAGAAGGAGGGGGACTTGAGGACCTGTATTGACTACAGAGCAATCAATCAGATCACCCTGAAAAACCAATACCCATTGCCACTTATACCGGAGCTCCTGGATCAAGTGAAACACGCTCAGATTTACACCAAGTTGGATTTGCGAGGTGCAGGGGAGTTGCTAGGTCTGGAAACGACCCGGGGCTAAGCTGATGTCGGTACTGTTGGGACTGGGGGCTAGCTAGTCTTTTGGCTGTAGCTCCTGAGATTCTATCCAGGGCTACAACCAAAAGATCAGGGGCTATAGCCCCCTTAGCCCCCCCAGCAATGCCCCTGGCGAGGGGCCTATCACCTTGTGAGAGTTAAAAGGGGAGATGAGTGGAAGGCGGCCTTTCGAAAGAAGTATGGCCTCTTTGAATATCAAGTCATGCCTTTTGGGTTATGTAACGCCCCTGCAGCGTTTCAGTTCTTTGTGAATGACGTACTCCGTGAGTTGTTGGATGTTTGCGCCCTTGTCTACATAGATGACATTCTCATCTACTCAAATTCCAAGGAAGAACATGTCGGTCATGTCCAAGCAGTTTTAGAAACACTTCGATAACACCAATTATATGCCAAGCTGGAAAAATGTTTCTTCCACGTGAACAAAGTCAAATTTCTCGGTTTTATGCTCACACCACAGGGCGTACATATGGACACACGGAAGGTGGAGGCAATCCTCCAATGTCCCTCACCAACATCCACAAAGGGAGTACAAAGTGTGCTTGGCTTCGTTAATTTCTATCGTCGATTCATAGCTGGGTTCTCGCAAATTGTTCATCCAATCACGTCCTTGCTGAGGAAGAACAAGAAATTCCTTTGGTCCACAGAAGCTGAAGAAGCCTTTCAGAAGCTGAAACCAGCATTCACCACAGCACCAGTTCTTCGACACCCTCACCCAGACCTACAATACGTGATGGAAACAGATGCCTCAAACATAGCCACGGGAGCAGTGTTATCCCAAAGGGATCCGGAAACGGGACAGTTACATCCCATCGCATTCTGGTCCCGCAAATTCTCTGCTCCTGAATTGAACTACGCGACCACGGATAAAGAACTACTGGCAATCAAGGCAGCATTCAAGGCATGGAGACATTATCTTCTTAGGGCACGACACGCAGTCACCGTCATCACAGATCACGGTAATTTACAGTATTTGAAGACCGCCAAAGCGCAATCCTCGCACCAACTTCGTTGGGGGCTATTTTTCAGCAGAATATGACTTTATTATTACCTATAGACCTGGGGTACGGAATGGAAAAGCAGATGCACTATCACGCATGAGCGAAGAGAAAGAGGCCTTTACAACATCCGATCCCATAGCCATCATTCCCGAAGAACAAATCCAAACCACCATCGCTGCTACCACGTGTATAGATGACTTAAAAACCAGTTTGCAGTCCCAGATGAATCAGGCAACACAACAGGAATGGCTCTTAAAGGGAGACCGGTACACCATCGAAAACAATCTACCATATTTCCAAGGACGGTTATATATCCAGGACAAGAACATGCAAACTAAAATCATCACAAACTATCATGATTCATTAGTAGAAGGACATCCTGGAATAGCCAAGACACAGGCTAAGGTAAAACAAAACTACTGGTGGCACACTTGGAGAAAATACATTGCCCAATTTGTTGCAACCTGTGGTGTCTGTGCACAGCACACATCTCAGAAGCAAAACCATGCTGGGTTAATACATCCTTTAAAGATTCCACCAGCACCTTGGCATACACTATCGATGGACTTTATCACAGATCTTCCTCCCTCCAATGGTTACAACACCATCTTAGTCATTGTGGATTTATTCTCCAAAATGGCCCATTTCATCCCTCTGAAAGGACTTCCAACTGCATCAACTCTCGCCACTGTGTTCTTGGAACAAATTGTCCGGTTACATGGATTTCCATCGATATTGATATTGGATTGTGGAACTCAATTTGTTTCTGCCTTTTGGAGAAGGTGTTGTGCAATTGCAAAAATTGACATAATACATACAATATTTAAGGTGTATGCTACAGCACTCCGAAGACTCCTGGAAAAACATACTTTGGGTAGCCGAGTATGCATACAACAATTCGGTTCATACAAGCACTGGACAAACTCCATTCTATACTCTACACGGAAGACACCCACGGATGTCAGTATTTGATCCACCCAATACTTTGGAAATGCCAGCAATAAAAACCTTGCATAAATCCATCACTCAAGTTCTTGAGGAAGCAACAGAACACTTGAACAAGCCCAAAGAAAGACAAAAACTGTTTGCTGACCGGCACCGAAAAGAAGCTCCCAATTACCAGATTGGGGATAAGGTCTGGTTAGCGTCTAGACACATATCATTGAAAGGACCACGGGCCTTCCGCCCCAGACATCTAGGCCCCTATACAATCAAGGCAATAATCAACCCTGCCGCTCTGAAGTTGGAGTTACCACCTCACATGAAAATTCACCCAATATTTCATGTCTCTCTCCTCAAGCCCATGAAACCAAATACACGGATTGATTCTCCACCAGAGCCCGAATTACTAGATGGGGAACCAGAGTATGAAGTTAAATCTATCTTGGATTCCAAGGTGGTTCGGTCCAAATTGTACTACCTAATAGACTGGAAAGGATAAGGACCTCAAGACCGAAACTTGGAACCCAGCAGACATGTTCATGCCCCTCGATTGGTTAGACAGTTCCATCGTAATAACCCCACCAAACCAGGACCAGGAGGAGGACCACCCTTGAGAGGGGCCTTGAGGGGGAGTGCTGTCATGGTCACTTGCCCAGGATCACAGGAGCGGCACCATCAAGTGGAGGGAGCAAGGGGCACCATGGTTCACGCACGTCCCTTTGGGACGTTTATACATGGGGGGCCTGGTTGGACTCAGTCCCTGCGTCTTCGGCGCCAGGCTCATGGAAGAACTTAAACAAGACACTTTTATTATGGGCAGAAGTGCTTGGAATGAAACGGAACTCTTTTATTATGGGCAGGAATACTCCCAAGAACTTTCCACTTGTGTCTAACTAGTCCGGGTGTGGCCTTCCATCTGCAGCTGCACGTGCAACTTCTAGGAGTGGCAGGGTGTAGCAAGCAGGACTGAGCTAGGGGGCGTGGCCTTAAGATCTCAACTATAAAAGCCAGCCCAACCCCAAGGCACATGCTTCGCGTTATTCTGCACTTCCATGCAGCGTTCCACTCACCGTCGCCTGGGATTCAATTTACCTGGGGAAATCCTGTCATCTACATCCATACTTACATCTGGAGGATCCTGCTCTCACCTGTATGCTTCTTCCTGACACTGCGGCTCACCTGCAAACATCTCGGAGCTCAGACATCTTTTTTCTGGCACCGCGGCTCACCTGCAAACATCTCGGAGCGCAGACATCTTCTTCCTGGCACCGCGGCTCACCTGCAAACATCTCAGAGCGTAGACATCTTCTACCTGGCACCGTGGCTCACCTGCAAAACATCTCAGAGTGGAGACAGCATCATCTGGGCACCGCGGCATGATGCACCCCATCTGCACTCGCAGCACCTGCAAAAGAAAGGCAAAAGACAAGGTTAGACACTTAACAGACATTAAGTTAAGGTCACGCTGCCATTAAACCTCGCGCCTTCCCTAAAACCATTACTCACCTGCTGATGGACATTGCGGTTGCATTCATCCTCCGCTCAGTCGCGTTCCACGCCTCCACGGCCGTTGTTGGGCCACATTTCCATCTATTTGGGAGAAAACAGAGAGGAATGTTATTCAGAGAAAAACAACAACATTGAGAGCAATAACGTCGAGACAGAAACTAGAAAAGGGGAAAAGACAAGATACATTGAAAGAAAGCAGAAAGAGAAGCATAGGTCGCAGCTGGACTGGAGTACTACTCATCAGGGATCAGTGAAGGAACTTGATCCCGTCAACAAGCACGCCTGCCAGAAGTAGCAGGACAGAGAGCCCATCATTCATACTTACCAGGTGAGCCTTATGGGCCGATACGTGCCCACAGAAATCGCACCTTGGGTCGAAGGGTTTGGGAGGTACCACAGTCATCTATCAGCGCACTCACATTTTCCCATATCCACGCAGGAGCAGTACCTCCAATGGTCGCCACTCGCAGCTTGTCCGCAGGGGAAGAAACCAGAAGGGGGTGGCCTAACTCCAGGGAGGGCTGCAACCGTGCCCCAACGCCACCGCAGAGACCAGATGAGCGTAACATTTACACACATTGAGTAGAGATGAATCGATAGTAGTGAAACAAGCTGACAAGAGAGGCAACATTGTTGTCATGGACAGACAGGATTACATAGCTGTGGCTGAGAATCACTTACAAGAGCCAGTGTGCTATGAGAAATTAAGGAACAACCCTAGCAAGCAAATGAACTGGTTGCCAAGGCGGGACGAACAGGCCTACTGACAGATGAGGTGAAGATGTTTCCCAGGTTAAAAACATCTACTTTTTCGCCAAAGTCTATAAAAAATTTGAACGCTTATCCTGAAGGAGGAGCCATAGTTCATGGGTTGGGTTACTGAAAAATTCTCAAGGTATATAGACAACATCTTGCAGGCAAAGGTTTTGAAGATACCCTCTTATTTATGTGACACCATGCATTTGTTTCAAATAAATGAACCATTTGAATGGAGAGATGAATTCAGGTTTGTGACATTGGATGTATGCTGTACATGTCGATTAGACACGATTTAGCCCTAGAGACTATTGACTATGGGCAGAGGTCAGCATCATATCTAATGCATATGATGTGATGTTAAAGGAAATGTTAAATTTTACAATGTCAATGTGTTTCTTTACAATAACAACATTTATAGAGAGACAAGAGGGTTGGCTATGGTTGCTAGTTAAGACCTGTCTCTAGCAAACCTTTTCATGGGTTACTATGAAGACAGACATGTACTAATTGATAATGGGTACTCAGCACGCATTAAGCTATGGATAAGATACTGAGATGATGTGTTTATGGTCTGGCATGGTAATGAGGAAGTGTTACAAGCATTTGTACAGTGCTTGAAGAACAACAAGTTTGGAATTTCTTTCACGTCCAATAATAATTGTAAGGAGATCGACTTTTTGGATGTACATTTGTTTGTAAGAGATCATAAAATATTTACCAGGACTTTTACGAAACCAACAGAAGCCAATTCTATCCTGGCTGCCACAAGCTGCCAGAAGGCCAGTATTATCAACAACATTCCTACAGGGGAATTTATGAGGGCTAGAAGGAATTGCACCACAGTGAGAGATTATCATACGGAAACTGAAGTGATCACGAAATGATTTTTGCAGAAAGGGTACAAGGAAGAGATTGTTGACCAAGCAAGAAGGAGGGGACTGGCAACACAGAGAAAGTATTTATTTAAACCCAAAATCAGGGAAGGGACAACTTGTCAACAGGCTGTGAGAATGATCACCCAGTACTCTACGGAAAGTCATTTACTATACACAATGTTCAAGAGACATTGTCAAATTTTTACATTAGATGAAGATTTTCAAAACTATTTACAGGAATGTCCTAACTTTTTATACACTAGAGCGCCTATGCTGAAAACGACATTAAGTCCATCATATTTGAGACCACTGAGTATTCAGAGGACATGGTTAAACAAGGAACTTAATGGATTTTGCAAGTGTGGCACGTGTAGTATGTGCCAGTACGCGAAAGAAACCAAAACGATTGGGATTAATGTTGAGAAACCATGATGTAAGAAGGACTTTATTAACTGTAAATCAATTTATATTGTGAATGGACTATTTGTATTTGTGGACGCACATATATTGGCAGCACCATCCAGGAGCTACGTATACGCATCAGTGAACATTTAAGCGCTTTGGGACACAATGACCCGAGATTCACATTCTCAACACACTGGCAGAAAAATCTCCAGATTGGAAATTAAAAGTACATACAATTTGTGGGGTTGAAACACGTAAGATGGGAAGCCAGGGAGGCGATAGAGAGAAGACCCTACGGCAGATGGAAGCTAGAATGATTTGCCAATGTCATTCAAATGGGCCTCAATTCTGATCATGAAAAGGGAGTTATTTTATGAATACTAGTCTTTGTGGAGGTGCATGGTAATTAGAATTGAATATTGATTGGAAGTTGATATTGCACTGGTTGGTTAGGCCTCGGAACAATTGTGTATCCCAAAAAACATGTAACACTAAAAAAATATCAATAGGAATTGTGCTTTAGAAAGAGTGCCAATTAAGCCCCACACTGTTGAGAGTTTGTAGCGTGAACATTGTTTACTAAGAACGGGACATCTGCCACAGGCAGCTCGGATAGGGGCAGCAGCACTGAGTAGCACAATAAGGAATGAGTCGCAATGTAAGGGAGTAGGGAATGTACTGGAACAGCTGGTGCCTACGTGAATGTAAGCAACAAATACATTTGAAAGAATAAGAGTCGGCTAAAGCTCTAGCTAAGGTTTAATCTAAATTCCAGGCAAGGCAGTGGTATCTTTAAAGAGGTGAATGAAATGTGGAGCGTGGGGTGATTAATTTCCCCACAAGCAGGAGAACTCTGTATAATCTTTCAGTGATACACTGGTAAGGTAATGGTAAGAGCTTTCAGGGGTTTTGGTCATGCGGTAGTACATTTTTCACCATTGACCATGACAAGTTGAAATGCGGGAGACTGGTTTTGTTCAATTTAAAGGGTTTTGACTGGATTGATTGTTTTCACAATTTGATAAGCAAATACAGAATAGAATGAAGTGTGAAAGAGGGAATGGCTGGCACATTGAGACTTTCAGGTTTATAAATATGGGACATTATTATAAATTATTTTGGGGACTGGGCACCAATGGAGTGCTCTGGAGTAACACGTATTCCGATGTGTTGATAATAACTTTGAATATGAAACTTGATTGGGCATTGTAAAGACTGGCAGGGTATCTGTACTTCTGCCCTCTATATTGTGGGGTAAAGGCACAGAACCCTCCAGCAACGCTCTCAATGTGGTAGCAATGGACGAGCAGCCAGGCTTAAGCTTTCAGGAGGTGATGCTGGCTGGTTCTTAAGTACAGTGTTTCCCTAAAGCCCCCACAAAGGAATGTCCACACACTATGTTAGGTTATAACACAGCTTCTTTATATGAAATAAGGGTTCAGGAATATATTCAAATATAAATAATAACACTTTGTACTTGGAATACGTATTAAAACAATGACAAATATATACACTCTATGTGGTACCACACATTACTTAAATCCAGTAATGGATTTATGTATTTATTTATTTATGGTTCGCTTAGTAGGCGTTTATACAGGAAGCAAATGCTGTTTCAAAGCACCCACAGGGCAACAGGGAGGGGACAGGGGATGATGGACAATTACAATTGCAATACATTAATAATAATAAATAAAAGAATACAATGGCGAGGGGAAGACAAACCTACTATACCCTGTGAGTGTTCAGAACGTGCAAGTGCAGAAAGGAGAGGGAATGGGATAGGTGCTGTAGTGCGTGTGAGTGAGCAGCAGGTGAAGTGCAATTTAAGGTAAGTGCAGGCCTCCAAGGGTGGAGGTTGAGTCGAGGAAAGTGCTGAAGATAGACAGCAGCTGGGATGATACGGTGTGGGAGGTCAGGGCCCCAAGGATGCATAAGGTGCGATTAGCAGAGGAGAGAGGGAGGGAAGGAAGAGGGCAAGAGGAAGGTCTTGAGGCTCTTGCAGAATTTAAGAAGGTCCTGCTCAAGACGAAGAGTGGGGGGGGCTGTTCCAAAGAAGAGAGCCAGCTGAGGAAAGTGATCGACCACCTGCTCTCTGTTTAGCAAACTGCTTTACACAAAACAAGTTGGTGCCTGAGGAGCACAGAGGTCTAGAAAGGGAATATTTAGTAAAACAGAGTTGCAGGTAGTGTGGTCCCCCACCCCGGACAGCCCTGTGGATGATACAGAGGGGTTTTAATTTAATCCTTGAAGCAAAGGGAGCGAGTGGAGACTTTGTAAGGCAGGAGAGATGCAGTCCCTGGGCTTGAGACCAAGGATAAGTCTTGCTGCCCTATTCTGGATTAGCTGGAGGGGTCTCAGAGTGGACAAAGGAAGATTCGGGAGAAGCAATTGTCAAGCCTAGAGAGAACCAGGGCCGGGTAACACTGAGCCTCTGGGAGAAGGTGAGAAAAGGTAGAATTCCTTTGAGAAGGAAGAGCTGAAAGTGGGACTTCTTGGCAATGTCCTGAGTGTGAGAGAGAAAGGAGAAAGAGGACTCCAAGTTTTCTGTCTTCAGAAGAGGGAGAAGGCCAGAGTGAAGGGAAGAAGTCGGGAGCAGGGGTCCCAATAAGAAGGATCTCTGTTTGCTGGCATTGAGGAAAAGATCATTGGAAGTGCACAAGTCCTGGATGGCAGAAAGGCAGTCAGGGATGATGGAAGGTGCAAGGGTGTCCACGCGAAGTTTGAAGAAGAGTTGTGTGTCGTCAGCATAGCACTGGGAGTTGGGGGAGAAGGAGGTGATGAGGCGTGCCAGCAGAGTAAGGTAGATGTTAAAGAGCCGAGGAGAGAGATTAGAGCCCTGGGAGGACGCCGGAGGTGGAGAAGGAAGTAGGCGAGGAGAAGGTGTCCAGGATGACTTGGGACGAGTGTTCAGTTAGGAAAGAGGTCAGCCAGTCCAGTGCCTGCTCCAAGATACCAAGGGTGTCGTGGAGCCTTTGTATGAGGATGGAGTGGTTGACTGTGTCAAATGCAGAGGAGAGATCAAGAAGGATGAGTACAGCAGGGGAGTTGGAATCCAGGGAAGCAAGCAGTTCTTCATGGGTCTTCAGGAGAGCTGTTCCCATGCCTGTGGATGCTCGGAATCCAGATTGATGGTCATGGAGACCGCCAACAAGTTCAGCGTGAGCGTTGAGTTGGCACAGGGCCAACTTCTCAAGCAGTTTCCCCAGGAAGGGGGTGATAGAAAAGTGGCAGTAGTTGGCTGGACAGGCAGGGTCGGCTGATGTTTTTTTATGGAGGGTGTGCGAAGGGGAGTGCTTTAAGGAGGATGGAAAATATCCCGTAGCAAAGGAGTGGTTATAGAGATCAGCGAGTGCAGGGGCGAAAGAGGAAATGTTGTACTTGATGGTTCTGCATGAGCAAGGGGCAACCTGTTTGGAAAAGACCTTCATGGAGTTGACAACTTTGGTGACTTCTTCCGGTGAGACAAGGGCGAAGTAGAAGAAGGAGGAAGGGGGAGTGGCCAAGGGAGGCAAGGGAATGGGGATGGGTTGGGAGAGTGAGTGACAAGGCTGTTCAGGATGTCCTGAGTTTTGGTACTGTTGGTACTCTTGTTCAGAGAATTGCCATAGCATTTCGGTGCTGGACTGCCCATGTGGGCGGGAAAAAGACTGATATGCAAATGGCTATTTCCCATCTGTGAAAGGTACAGTGAGCAAAAAGCGTGTGCTGCAAACTCTCATCTCAGAACAGGTTATCATGCCATGTTCTTTCTGGAGAGGAGCCCCTGCTACCTTTTTTGAATAGCTATGAACAGTGGCAGAATGCTTTCTTTAGACCAGACAAGTAACTCTGAGTGAGGAACCCCGCCATTCCCCCCCACCCACCTGGGCAATCTGTAAGGGAAAAGCTAGGGAGAAACTTATGTTGTCTTTTACAGACCAGTCCAATAATGTTCAATAACCTTGTGCTTTCTTTTAAAAGGTTCTACCACCCCAAAGTAACTGAGAGGCCACAGAAGAACAGGATCCAAGACGAATCTGGGACCCCTGGACGACTCCTGCGACTAGAAGATATTCTTCCTCCTCAAAGTACCTTTGGTGCCTTGGCAGGCGAAGTGGCAGAGTTTCTCAGCTTTACTCGACGATTCCCTCAGAGGATGGACCCCCTTTGGAAGAAGGAGCCACTGGGATGCTGAGTCTAAGAATAAAAAGGAAACAACGTCTTTCTCAAGTGCAGCAGTTTGTCTCTTTGCGGTGCTCTCCTTTGGTCAACGATTTCTCAGATTGTAGAAGTCCTGTGAAGAAGAAATTTGCTGTGGGCTCCTTAAAGGCTTGGCAGATGAAAGTAAGACCCCTGGGACCCTTCGATTACTACGGGCGGTGACAGGTGCATAGTTACCTTTTTGGGTCGGGTTTCAGAATATCGTGGTTTTTTGACTTTCGGTTCTTCGGTGCTGCAGCCACAACACAGACCTGTGGACAGCTTCTGGCAACCTAGACTCAACGACTGGAGGGGACCTCGGACCCTCACCAAGTCTGAACCTTTGGGACGTCTTCGTTAGCTTCTGGTGGTGGGAAGCCCACTGGCAGACCATCCACTGCACCCAATGACTCTGGGCTCCCTCTGGCAGGAAAAAGTGGTCAGTGGTGACGGCAAGGATGTCCATTCAAATGTTCTTAGGCAGATTGGAACATTTGCAACTCAGGGTGTCCAGCTAATGCCAGAGTACCCCCTCTTTTGGGCGGTAGACAGTAACGGCTTCCAGCGGTCACAAAACGCACCTCCGGACCCTGGCCAGCACCAATGGTCTTCTCTGGCTTGAGATGTCCGGCCCTCCTCTTCTGGACTTTGAAGACCCCTTCTCCGGACGTCAGGCTCACAGTATAATTCGATGAAGAGCAGCAGCTTTGCACGATGGTCCCTCGTAGCTCGGGGAGAGGTCCTCTCTGGATAAGTCCTTGGGAGACATGACAGCTTTCAGATTACATTGAAGAAATGCAGCAGCAGACTTCTCTTCCAGCTGGAATTCAAGGAAAAGCTTCTTCTTGTGTCAGCTTCGACTTCAGCTTCTGAACAAGGTGGTAAGTGAAATGTCTTCAGATATACACATCTGTTCCGCATTCACTCAGGGGCATTCATGCAGGCAGTCAGCCAATCAGGCTCATAGGTATTCAGGCCATTCACTCCACCCAGACACCCATAACAAAGAATATAGATTGGGGCAAGTACCTGGCCTTTCAGCACACTACACTGCATTCATGTCAGTTTCAGTCAGGGCTGTTGCATTCATTGTCTCACATACACAGAAACCCGACACCCACAAAAGAGAATGTGCGTTTACTCCCAACTCCATTCACACATGTCCCACCCCTAGGGTCTTACCCACAACACACAACAGCTATATATGGTATTTCCAACCAACATCCAGTCAGGGAAATAGAACAGAGAGTCAGGGCTTCTCAGGACTTTGGGAAACAATGTAAAAGGCAATAAAAACCAAGAGGCCACAGTGGCCATCTTGCCTTTGAGTACAAATCTATTGATTCCTATGGTAGGGTCTTGGTATCCTAAAACAGAGGATACTCTGAGCCACTGCCAAGTCAGCATGTAGCTGCCACCAGCCCATACCCTGCAGGCAAACCACAGGTGCCAAAAAACACACATAAGGGGTACAAGGGTGTACCCTCACCCATGGGTGTCATAAGGGTATCCCATGGGTGTTGTTCACCAAAGGACAAAATTAAGAGCTGCACTGCCAGAGGTCCAGGCTGGACCTCAGTTGCAGAAAACATAAGGAAAACACACACACACAAAAGTGGTAGGACAAGGACAGTAGGAACTATCCCTCCATAATGCATTTCCAGCATCACAGGCATCATGACACGCCATGCCCGTAAAAAACCGCAATGTTCTTTTGGCATGATAATAAGTGTGACGTCACAAGCGCCATGTGCAACATCATGGGTCCATAAATAACGTTTCTAAAATGGCAGCCATCACGAACAGGCCATGTTCTTGGAGCGTTCTAACCAACAGGGTTCCATGTGTTCTGACACACGCACACATGCACACACTCACACAAAGTATGCGAGTATACTACATTTTAAGCTCTCAACAATTAGCAATGCATAATGAGAAGTTGCCAGTCACTCATGGGACAACTTCTTAGCCGATATTGGATACGCATGTGAAAGGAAGAATTTGGGGAAACATACCCTTTGATTCGGAATGTCTTTTAATTGTTTTGACACAAGGATGGACTGACAGTGTCAGGTATGATTGATGAGCACTAGAAAACATTTTTGTTTTTCACAGCACCTTATGTCTAATGCTTTTCACTATATAACTTGAATTGGTGACTACCGATCTTTCTTTTTAAAGAATAATTAAAGGAAACACTACTATAGAGTTATTTGAAGAAAGACCATTTGGTTTGAAACACTTAAAACAACAAGATTACTGAATCAGTGAAAATGAGGGCAACCCTTATTATGATTGACCACTGCATAAGATGAAATTGGTTTAGTGATGCACGGGCTAAATAGAGAGTGCGTGCAGGTCACAATTGGCATGGTCTTCATCAGTCTTTTAGATGTTTTTAGACCTATAAACTATTAATAAGGATGGGATATAAGTTATAAGGTATATACATTTTTAGAGCAGGAATTTAGAGATAATAACTTACAATGAGGTGAGGATTGAGTATAACTAAAAAGGTGTTAGACTTGATTGGCACTTTGACAAAATTAACTAATGGGTTTAGTAGGAATATGTGATCATACACGAGAACATTTGAAGTCGAATTGATCCTAAATTCTATTCTTTTTCCCGAACCCCATTGTACCCCATCCCAGTTTTAAACCCCTCCTCTTTCTTTTGTGATGCGTGATTTTTTGTTCAATCTTATATTTTATTTTCTGTTTCAAAATGTACACATTCTTGTCAGACATATGTGACCATCAATTGTTAATATACTTAATGATGAAATTGGATGTTCAATGGGAAATGGTGTTGTCAATGTGTATTTTTTACTTCAGTGGGATGATGATCAGGTACACTGTTAGATACATACATACATTGATCCCATTGGGGATATGTCAATTTAATTTCTATGATTTTTATCTGGGATATACATGACTGACTGATTCATTTATGTATAATACATCATGAGAACATGATTGTGATTCATGATTTAATTAATCCTGAGGAAGACCTTGCACAGGTTGAAATGCGTGTCAGCTGTTTGGACAATGAATTCACGTTTATATTCCTTTTGCTGTCAATGGACAATTAATTTTGAAATTAATTAAAAATATTATGTAGAGAGAGATAAGGAGCGCATTGTCTTGGCTATCCAGTAGATTGTGGGCCACATTACGAGTCCGGCGGTAACCGAGGCGGTAAAACCGGACTCGTATTACTATTCCGCCTCTGTGATTCCCAGAATTACCGGGGAATTACAACCCCGGTTTTCCGGGAATCACGGAGGCGGAATGGTGTTAATCCCCATTGGGACTCAATGGGAATGGGGATCATGGAAACACCGGCAGCATCTCGTAATGCTGCCGGTGTTTCCTCGTCCGCCTGCAGGCGGGCAGTGTTAAACCCGCCAGGTCAAACCTGGTGGGAACATCACCTCCCGCCTGCAGGAGTCTGGATCAGGCGGTCCGGAAACAACGGTGGCGAAGGGTTTACCGCCACCGTTATTTCCGGACTGCCTGAGTTATAAGTGTGATCTTGGACTTAAGCCATTTGCTGATTTTAGACCGTACCTGCACCCTCCTCAGGTAATTAGGAGTAATTTGATTATCTATTTAACAACAGGTAGTTATTTCAATGTTGGAGCATCTTGGAGTAAGACACAGATATCAGATTCAAAGTTAAAAGCAAACATTTCCTATTAATTTAAATATCAGGATGAAAAAACGCCTATCTTGCCCTATACTATAGCAAAGTTTCCCTACCAAACCAAAACTAAGGAAAGTCAAAGTCAACAAGTTCACCTTAGGAATCTGTCTGTGTCCAAAACTTATACTTGCCCTCACAACTAATCTTATACAAAGTGTAGGGATGTCAGTAATCAACAAAATAGTGTTCAGTATAAAGTTCAGAGCTTAGTTCGGCTTGCAGCATTATTTCAGCTCCCTTCCCAGAGTATAAAGCAGTTCTTATAAAAAGTCTTAGGATTAACTTGAGTTGCAAAGTAATCTACGTTTTGTCCAATACTCAGGGCTCCCTTCTGCAAATTCCAAAACACAGTTTAAAAACACAAAATATTCTGAGGCTTCATCCTCAGGACAAATAAACAATTCCAATCTCAGGGATCCCTTCCTCAAGACACAATTTCAATGGTGTATTAATATGAGCGTGTCACCTTAATATTCTGTGCCAGGCTTGCACCCTCTGCTTATTACTGGTCTTGGTGCCACAAAAGGTTTTGTTTGAAATTGACAGTTCAGTTAAATTCCCCTTTTTAAAGTATTTCAACTAAATTCAGCTTTTAAAGTTCTTAAAGTTTGCTTCCCAAAGTTCCATTCACTTTGGGAAATAATGCACATGGAGTTTGCTGCCCTGGTTAAAGTTGCACTCACTTTATAGTTCATTATTCATTGGCTTCTTTGTAATAATAATTAATTGTTTGGTAGGAATTAGCACACAGTGTATTCAGTAGTTTGGAAAAAGCGTAATTTCTCTTATTTCCTTCAAAAGAAAGGATGTTCCTTCAGTGCAGTATTCAAAATGGTGCTGATTTATGGTTTAAATATAATTTTCGGCTCAGCACTTCAGTAAGGTGTAAAGGTTGCAAGGTAAGTAACTTTGTTGCCTTTGTTCAATTTGTTATGTATTGTAATCTGTCATTATAATTGGCCTTTATATGTGCCCAGCGTTCATGACCTTCGACAGTGTTCTTTCATCTGCACGCAACCACTCAGTAACAAAGTATTCACTCTGCTTTTACAAGTTAACAAGTCTTAATGTTCATCGGTTCGTAAGGATTCTAATCGTAGACCTTTGAAAACGTGCCTTTCATTCACACGACCACTCTTAGCATCAAACACTCGCATACCGGGTTTCTGTTTTCTAGAAACTCACTGGTTGATTTGATGCGAGCCGCCATGCCAGATACATTCCTTTGTATCCATGACTCATCCAGGACATACCCCATACCTTTGCCACTTTGATGTGTATTGGAATGACTGTGTAATTCCTCAATTCCTTGTACAAATTCACCATGCCGTTCACATTATGAACACAAATATGTGTTTGAGCTGGAAATTATTTTCCTTCTGGTTGATCTCATTATGAGATACGATGTTTCCCGTGTGAGGGCACACCCCATATATTCTCCACTATGAGGTGGATTGAAACGACATTATATTGTCATTTTGCAAGCGCACCCTGAGCCGTGCACACTATGAACACAAATAGGTGTCTGATCGGGTAATAATTTCCCTTCTTGTTGAGCTCAATTAGAGATCCGATGGTTCCCGTGAGAAGCCACAGTCCTTTTTCTAGCTTTAATAAGGCCTATTTAGGCAAAAGGGTAGCCACACCCACTTTTTCTTGGCTCGACTCGAGGGCGAAGTGCAGCTCGCCACCTCACACTGGAGAAGATGCACGCTCCGAGTTACGCAGAGGATAGAGGTAAGCGCTGCTACTTTGGGCTCACACGCCGTCATTAATGATGTCTGCATGTATAGCATTCCAGTCCCCGGGACAATTTTACCCTTTGGCGACTGTTGGGAGTGATTACAGAGACGGGCAGCAAGCTGACATGGCACTTAACCAAACTTCACAAAAACACAAGTACCGCAGATACATGCATATGCACCCCACCAAGATCTAGATTCAGCAGCCGGTACACCCAGGCAGAAGGGGGGCTCAGTCCGAATCAGGTAGTTTGTTGGTGTGATTATGCCGCATGCGACCACTATACAATATGTCGCTGACGGCTTTGGCTTGCACTAACACGCTGATTCAGCTCAGGCATCTCTACCACTATCAAATAGCATTTGATTTTAGTATTAACTATGAGCACCGCCGACAGCATGTTCTAATAAGCCTCTTATGTCTCTTTAGTAGAACCTACCCAAGAACAACACTATTGATGCTTGCTTCTTGTAATAGCCTCTCAGGATGGAACTGTCTGGCATCTAACCGGGACACCATTCTGGGTGATTCCACTGCACTTTGTTTCTGCATTTGTGACGACAGGGGAGTTTGATGTAAGTTGTCCATCATGCAGGTTGGGTTACTGAGCAGCTATGTGATTTTATGCATACCCACTGTGTTTCCCTCTGGGGTCTAACTGGAATTGATCCATTACCACAAGATCTCTGAGGTGAGAGGCCAAACCCTGGGTGACCACAAAGGAATTAATCTGTATTACAAAGAGAAGAACCATTTGTTACTGGGCGACTCCACTGTATTAAATCAGTAAGTGAAGTTTATGCCATGGAATAATGGTGTTTTATTAACGAATATTACCAAGAAATAAGAAGAACAGCACTCATGTTGTGCCTGTGTTCTCACTTTTGTTTCAGTCTTCTTTGACTTTGCACATTAGAAGTTTGAAGGGTAAGCTCCTCCGTTGACACTACCCCCATCACTGGATGTTGGAGGTGAGTGTCAACCAGTATAATCATTTGTGATGTATACACACAAGTAGTCTGTGTCGCTATAAAATGAGAGGCTAGAGAGTAATGGTATGTCACTGTTTGATTTTGTAGATTTGTACCGTAAAATATCTTTCACCTATTTCCATTAAGCTAGACCATAGCTTAGGTGTACCTTGATCCTGAAGAAGGCCGATGAACATTGGGCCAATTGGAAAAAGGCTGTGAAAGTACGACCAAAACATATGTAGATCCTGGGAATAAGCTGCATTGCTATTCTACGAACTACACACAAAGTATTGTTATAGGTGTAACAAAAATGTACATTAAGGTGCTTGTTTTATGTTCAGGTGCAACTACCTGTTGTCTTTTGTAAAAATTGATCATTTGTTGTGTAGAACGATAAAGTGTATGGATGGTGAGATGAATGAGAAGATTTTGAATATATATGAATTGATGTGCTCTATGAGCAAACAGTATTGAAATTGCTTTGTGAAAATAAAAACCAACATTTTGTCAAGATAAAAACTGTCTATCGAATACATAGTAGATCTCTCTAGCCTCAATCGCCTAGGTCAATTTTTTGTATTTTCACGTATAACTTACCTTACAGGTACCCTTAAACTTTACCCACCATTCCCTCCCTTACACTCATTTGGTGGGGATTTTTATACACCTGCAGCCCTTCAACAGACTGCAGGCTCGGGTTCACAATTAGCACTGCCTGACCATCATTAAGGGGACATGCCTGACCTATGCTGCACTAAGCAGGCCTCTTCTTCATAGCAGTTCCTAAGTGGTGAAAACAGCTAGTCTTCACTGTTCTTAGTAGCCTCTTCCTCGTCTCAGTACTTTTTGTTAGTCATGTATAAAGGATACAGGGGAGCTGGTTTGTAAGGCCCCATAAAGACGGTGGATGGGTTGGTTTGGTCATCATTAGGGAAAGGAGGGTAGCATGTCTCTGCCAATGGTCTCCCACTCCCAGTCCCCACAGATCCTCTTTCCCTCTTATATTTAGTCCTTTTGACCTTCTTCCTAGTACGTCTGAATTATGAACATCTTCTATCCTTTTTCTGGTCAATGGGACATCAATAGCAATACCCCATTACCGCCCCTGGAATAAAGGTTTCTCCCTGGAAGAGAGGTGGGGAATACCGCGTGTCACTCAAAGGCACCCCACTTCCAATCCCCAAGGATCCTCCTCCCAGGTGATCCTCCCTCGCTTGCCCACCCCCAGGGTCGGAATCCAAGAGCAATGGCCTTACCCTGGCCACCTGTGCAGACGATCCCAAGGGAGTGGAAATGAGAATACCCACAGGTTTCTAACATCAACCAGATAGGAGTCCTTTCAGCATACAAATCAGCATTTACATTTGTAAGTCTGCTTTGTCAAGCTTATCAGCGTACCTAAAACAAGGCAGCATGTCTACAAACACACGTGTCAAGCTATGAGGTTAGGGTTACCAGAAATATGATTGCTGAACTCACATGGACCAACAAATGTAACACTCAGAGTCTATAGGGCATGGTGGTGTAAGGATAGGTGATCAAGTGTGGATCAAGTTACCATACGAGGTATCGGGAGTTCTCAGACAGGACAGGAGACAAGTACCACAAATAAGAGTGTTCATATGGTGCATGACTACCAGGCACGCTATACAATGGTGTGCAATACAGTGTTTTTCCTTGCTTCCCCCATCCCATCCACGTATTTATCCCGAACTCTCTTTCCGATGTTCCTACTTCCCTTTACCTATCCACAACCTCTCCCTAATCCCCTCCACCCAATTATCTGCCTTGTGGTGACCTGTCCAATTAAGCTTCAGGAACCTGTGCCAACCAAAGTGGGAGGGTTGTACTTCATTCGGCTTCCATGGTTAAGGAGGAGTTGTGGGTACTCCCCTTAGGGACTGACAGTTAATATTTGCTCCCATTTTATTTCCCCATGAAATTAGTTTTCTTTACACAAGTTGGGGCGTAGGTAGATCCTCAGAACCCTTGGGATTCCTTGAGATCTATAGTTATGGGCTAATGCTGATGCATATTTATTCTGAGATATTTCTTAACGTATTAGTCTCTCTAATTGGGAGATTAATGTATCTGATTATCCACTGCAGAAATGGTTTAGTCGATATCTTTATTAAGTGAGAAGATGTATGTGGTGGCTTCTTCCGTGAATGGTAAGGTTGTGGCATGTTTGTTGGTAAGAGTATTCATTTTTGCATATATCAGTAGCTATAAAGTAGGGTCTGTGTAGGTGAACGTGCCACTCCCTACCAGAGGGGAACCAAGCAGGGGAAAAAAACTATCTTTTCACACAACAAATGTTATATGAACTGTTAGGATGTTTAGAGTTGGAAGGAGATTTAGTACATTTAGGGTGCTGGGGAAGAAAAACAACCCTGGCACTAAGGTTGCACAAGACAAGCAAAAAGAATAGAGAATCCTAAACCTAAGGATATTTAGAGACTTTGGCCCTCATTACAGGTTAGCAGGTTCGGATATAACGGTGCCGGTAAAACCGTACCGGCTAACTTCAAGTTCTGTGGCCGTGTTGTGTTACACCTGCCACCGGTCGCAGACGGACACGGTAATACCGGCACCACTACAACATGGTGCTGATGTTCCCACTTCCCTATTCCCATGGAGTCCTATGCGACTCCATGGGAATGGGGATTTAAAGAATGCTGGCTCCGGAATTACCAGATCACCAGGGCTGTAATGCCCCAGTAATTCCGGCAAGTCCGGAGCCGGTAAATCCCTACGGGTCCGACGGCAGCCTGCCTGTTTTACCGTCATGGCTACCGCCAGACTCGTAATGAGGGCCTTTGAGTATTTAAATACTTCACTTCCACGCATTAAATTGACCACAGACATTGCCAAACCTACTCTACATTTCCTTGATGTGGTGCTGACATTGACACAAAATTCAATCTCCACAAACGTCTATCGCAGTTGGACTGATGTGCAAAGCACTCTCCATTACAGGAGTTTTCATCCACAACATCTCAAAAACAGCCTTCCATCCAGCCAATCTCTTAGGTTAAGAAGAATAGTCGCAGAAAATGATACGTATAAAACAGAATGTGATCTGTCAGACTGATTTCTTTCTAGAGGCTACCGACAATCAGTGGTGAATGAATGTATATAAAAGGCCTTTCACAAGACTAGGCAGCAGTTCTTGGTAAATTTTCTGCAAACGTAAAAATATTCTTGTCAAAACCATCATATTCCCAGGATAATAAATAACAATTGGAAGATTATCCAATTAGATCCCTAATTTATATGGCTATTTCCTAAACCCCCTCTGATTGCCTACAAACGTGGGAGGTATTTCTGTGACCAATTTTATTTATTTATTTATTTCATTTGTTACACGCCCAGACCCTGCTGTATCACGGCATGGTTACAGACAACTTAGTAAATGGTAATACATTTGAAGGGCACAAATTAGACAATATTTACACACAGAAGAAATTATTCATGCAAGGCATAGTTAATCAATAATTAAATCATAGTTAACCAATTAATCAAAGCTGAGAGAAACATTCCTATTACTCAAACCTTCATTCACAAATCCAAATTAAGCACTTACCCCCTGTCTTGGATGCAGTCATTGCAATAACGTCGTAAAGGGGACACCATCAAATCAGGCAAAAAGGTCAAACTACATCACTATGCCACTTGTAATACACGTAATGTGATTTATGGCCTCTGCTGCCAATTTTACGTAGGACAATAATATTAATGTATTTCTTAAATGTAAGGCTGGTGGACTGAACCTTAGACTAATATCCGCACAGGCAACCTAAAGTCACCAGCTGCCTGACACTTTATGGAGCAGAGACACACCATTGCACAGTTCAGGTTTATAGTGTCCCAGAGTGGGGAATTTATCCCAAAAACTCACACAAAGAATTGTTCTGGATCAATAAATTAGACTGAACGTACTCAATGGGAATGAATGAGGAGTTTCACCTTGGCACCTTTTTATACATTCTTTCAGCAGACTATTGACCTTTTTGCAAACTGCATTGTAACAGACTTTCTATTCCGTCTGTATCTTTCATGACGATAATTTATCTCAAGATTTTAATATATGTTCTGTACTTCGTTCAGAGGAGTGTCTAAGATACCAACTTACCTCTAGCCCAAAATTGGCAACGCAAACACCAATTAGTTGACAAAAAGCAATTGAAATTTATTGGACTTAAAAAAGTGACCCTGGGACCAAGAGGAGGAGACCTTGAAGCTAAACTGCGGCAATAAGAAGCAAAATTAATTTGTAAATTCTGTGCAGTGGAAAGAGGCTTGAACTCAGATCATGAGAAGGCCTCATTTCTTTAAAGACAATTGAAAGAACAATCATCATAATCATATCAGCACTAAATGGTCAACAATTCTTGTATTCATCATTGCCATTTTCTAAAAATGTTTTCCTTAAATAGGGTTTAAATCGCATAAGTATGTTTCATATACCAGGTCTTGAACTTTAACATTGACATCCATAAGTCATGCACGTTTTACAACTTTGCAACATGCTTAATAACACACACTAGGTCAAAACCTTTAACATAAGGGTTTTGTGAACCAATTCAACATTAAACACCGGTCAATGCTGCAATTTGCTCAAAACCTTTTATAAACACATGTGTAACATGCAAAAAAGTTCTCATAACGAGTTTTTCAGACCTCATTTTAATTTATATAAAGGTCAGTAATGAAACCCGCCCTGCAAAAAAAAAACCTCACAAACGTATGCCCATTGTAGCATTTCTCAAATCGGCACTATGCCCCTATGCATCAAGAGAGCGTGATTCTCACACTAAATAACCTTTGTTCTCCCAAAATTTGGGCGCAATATCAGAAACTAACAAAGGACAACTAGAGATGCTGAGGCATCCGCTTTCAAATTTTGTATTTTCTCATACTCCTTACTAAATTTGTATTTACAAACAACACAAATTATACACTTGCATTATGACAATGTAACACATGGTAATGGTAATTACCTGCAATACGCCAGCAAATTGAGACTTGTTTCAAAAACTCATCACATTTGTGAATTCAACACCTAAAATACATCTAATACGTGAGCAAGTCTTTAATTACATTCGGAATGCCCTATTATCTGAAATCCGCCACAAATCAGAAAAAGGAATTGGACGAATCTGGTAAAAATAGTAGTAGGACTAAGCCGTCTAGTTACTATGGTTACAATATCAATAGTAACCCGCCTTCAGAACGAACGGGGACTCTTTGAAACGGCACAAGCTGACAAACAGGTAAGCGTGCTGAAGGGGCTTTCGCAGGGGGGCTCACTCACACAATGGAATGACACGTGGAATACACGTGGTGACACGATCGCTACTGTTCGAAACTTTAGACCGGGAAACACGATTGTTAACATTAGGAAAATCAATACACCCGCTCACTTGGAGTGTAAATACAGCTTGGAAGACCAGGGTGATAAAATGGGAACCTGGTCCCCTGCCTTTCTATTTAGCTTCAACCATTAACGGATTAGCCATTTGTGACAATTCACAACGGCAAACTTAAAATCGCCCACAAATTCATGTGCACTTTAAACAATGTATAGCCTCATTGACCAAAGGTATTTCATTAACCGTAAGCGGGAAAGCTTACTAATGGGACACATGTTGTTTTTGTTTGAGGGATTTAACCCATGACTATCCAATCTAAGTATTCAACTTATGAATTGTAAACCGAACTGACTAGGTAAGAAGAAATCGAAACCCCCATTTTTCTGGTTTCAAATACAAAATTATATTATATATGTCTTGCAAAGTGGATAAACAAATTTCTCATGTATGTTTTTCTCTTTTTTCCGTTTTGTTTTTATTACTTGTTGCATTCTTTCTTTTGTCAACCACCCTTAATAATCCCACCCTACCCCCTCCCTCAATGGCCATCTTTTAACATATGTGCATAAAACTGTTTGTGTTTGATTCACAACATGTTTACAATGTTTATTCCTTTTTCCTTTTACATCTGTAATAATATGATATTTCTGTTAATGGAATTTTATCAGCCCTGATTTGAAAAAGATGCAGACGTCGAAACACGTGTAATCTTAAAGGGCAACCTTTTGAATCAATGCACAATTAAAAGCTCAAAGCTTACAACTTGGAGAATAAGAGGCAGTGGTTGTCTTCCTTTTTCTCCTACATGATAAGGGCGTATGATACTAGCTAAAGTAACACAGTTTTTTGCATCTTGAATTCGAACGGAGTAAGGGAGTCAGCAATCTCCGTTGTTACTCAGTCATGCGACCGTGATTTTTAAGTCAACAATCATTAAGGAGGGCGCTGAGGTCCACTGGGGTAGGCATCCAACAAAATAGGCTCCTTAATTACAAGAGAAACCTATTTTTAATGTTTTAAAGGGAACTGGAAGTGAGGCTGTTTAAATCATAATGTCTTGTTTTCTTTAAAATAGTAAATCCAGTAAATGCAGGTGGCCCCTGTCTGTTGTCCCAGATTGTGCTGTGGGATTTTTGTGATGGGGAGGAGGGAGGCATCAGATAATGGATATTTCTCTGTAATCAAAGAACCCATTTTAAAAATAAATATACATTCTTTAAATATATTTCATCAGAACTGCTTCATTTTTGGCACCTCAATACAGCATTGCAAGGTCAAAATGTCAAGTTGCAGGATACTAGCAAGAGATAAAATGGATTGGCCTAAGTGCCAGTTTCCAAGAATTGTTTGTGAAGAGTGACAGAGGGCATTGATGGGGTCATGGGCATGCTGCCACCCCAGAGTAAGAAGTTTCAATTGACCCAGACAGCTCCTACATGAGCGGTGGAAGGAAGGTGTGCACCACATGCACTTCTTCAGGAACCCTCCATCCTGAGGCTGCAATCAGTCTGTGCTGCAGGAATTAATGATGTGGAAAGATATTATTGTGAAGGCCAGTTTTACCATTTAGTGCCGCTCCTTCATATACTTGTATGCAAATTAGGGGCAGAGTGGCACGACCCTCGCCCAAAACCCCCTCTGGCAAACCCATTGGCCAGGTGGAGTCAGGACTCAGGCATCTAGAGCATGGCATCCTCTTTAAAAGCCCTCATGGGGCCAGGCTCATACACCATGAAAAACAATGTGCTTGGGAACTACTTTATTGTATTGTCCTCCAACATGGAGGCATCCACATAGCTTGGGCCCTAAGAACCAAGCTATGTGGTCTAGTGTTTTGGGTGTGGCAGGCCTGGAACTACTTTTCCTGGTACTATTTCACCTGGGCTATATAAACCACACCCTGACTGCAGAACATGCTTTGTGTTACTTTGCAGCTTGCAACGTGATGCTCACCGTGTCCAGCTATTCCCTCGAACCTCGGAGAAGCAGAACCTGCAAGGAGACAAAAGGAACATCATTAGCAGCAGCATCTTACCTGTAGTCTTCATCTTTAAACACTCGCAGCTACTGAGAACAGCTTCCTCGAATCTGCACGCCTCCCGCACAGAACGACCTGAAAGAGGAAGATAGAGGCAACATTAAAGAAAGCTGTAGAGACATTTACAAATTACGAACTGCTCAAAAGGCTTATCTGGCTGGTCGCCTCTCGGCTGGCACCACTCCGGACATTCCACTCGCGCTGAAGAACACTGCGACCTACAAGGAAGGAAAACACAGGTTAGCAAAGGCAAGACTTTGCAGCGCTGCGCATATCGCTTACTTACCCCATCATAGCGCGCTTAATGCGCCATCAATTACCAGCGGGGCTCAACAAAGCCAGTTCGCCGCGCTGAAGCTCTGCATACCTAAGGGAGAAAAAAAGACATTTTAAACAAAGAAAGGCATGCAGGATAGCAGCAAAACTAAAGAACAGCAATAAGACCTATCTGAACAATATCAAACGGGCCGGCGTCAGTGAAGTAACTGGACCGCACTCGCCCATGAAAGACAACGCGCCCCTGCAAAGAAGGCAGGACAGAGAGCACGCCTAATTCTACCACAAGGCAGAAACTTCCCCGCAGACCACATAAGGGCAAAGCTGAGAAGCATGCCAGCGAGTAATCCAGCTGGGTGGCGTCCCTGTGGATACCAGGTGAGCGTAACACAGAGACAAAGAGCTTATTTTAGTTATCAGAGATGAGACCTGAATGGATGCCAGTTGAAGGAGAGGCAGATAGAAGGGAGCTGTTTGAAAGTTGCCCTGCCAAGCAATACAATGTGATTGAGAGGTCTTGCATGTTTGAAATAGCTATGAGAATAAAGTGCAAGGCTAAACGGGCACTTCAGGAAAGTGGTTATCTTGTATTAGAGAGTCCTAGCCTGACCAGGAAATATACTAATATACAATTACTGGTTCTTTTGCACATTGCAAGGCATACAACAGAGTAGTGCTCAGGGTCAGCACACATCTCAGAGGGCCATTTACAGGTTAAGGTCAGAGTGAAAGTTGAATGGGAAAGACAGCATATGAAAAAGTGTTTTAGCCCAGCACACATCACAATAGATAACAAATAATCTGAACGCTCTTTTACTGGTATCAGGTAATAATATCCCTATATATATGGTCACCGTATATAATGTCGCCGGGAAAAGGTTGTGGCAACATTATATAGATGTCCATATATATAGGGACAGGGGCAGCGGGGGTGTCCCCCACTCCCCAGGAAAAATGAAAAAGGGTTTGGGTGTTCCAGGGATGTCCCCCGCATGTTCCATGTAATAATGTCCCCACAAAAAACAGCAATTTTTCGGCGATTTGTTTGGATGGCGATATTTTTGAGATGACATTATTACATGGAACCCTTTTTCCACTGCTGTTTCTGCTTATATGGCCTCCTTCTGCCTAGCCTCCGACTCACATACTGTCCACTGCATACCTGAGCACATCATACCGTCTCGCCTCCTTATCCTCTACCTTTCCCGTCCTTGTTTGTAAGGTTTTCCTCTCCTACTTATTACAAAATATAGTGCGATAAGTCTCTGACCACTGATTTATTTCTTCTATTCCTAGTCTTGCTTGATCCCTCATCCGCTATCTCATTTCCACCCTCTCTCTTCTCCTCTTTACCACCAAGGTCCTGGAAGAGGTCTATATCCACCTTTTTCCTTACATTAATTCCCACCCACTCCTTTCTCTTCACCAAATCGGTATTTTGTCCTTATTACTCGGAGACTGCTTTACTTTATGACTTTACTGGTACACTATGCTACACATACCTCTTCTCATCTTTTTTAGCCCGTCTATGGCTTTTGATACTGTTGACTACTCTATTCTTCTGCGGCTCCATTTTCATCTTGCAAGCCGAACCTATACTGGTCTCTTGGTCTGGTCAATCCTCCTCTATATTAGCCATTCCAGATGGTGCTTCCCATGCTTCTGTTCTTTCCCCCTTTTGTTTCACTGTACACCATTCCTTTTTTAGGCATTATCTCTTCTTTTCATCTATCATTTATATGCCATTGATGTACAGATATTCCATTATTTGTCCTTCTTTTCAGATTATCTTCATGCCACTCTATCTGCTTTTCTATCAGCTACATAGGTCCTGGATGTCAGACAACTGAATCTAAGACTGAAGTCCATTCCAGCCACCTCCTCCATCTTCTCAGCTTTCACTTTTCATTTCTCCTCCATCCACCCCCCCTTCTCAAATTCCCCAGATTTTGCTTGGAGTTGACGTGTTTCATCCAATTCTTATCTTTTACTTACCACATAGCCAAAACCACTAGACCCTGCTTCTTTCATCTAAATAACATTCACAAGGCTCAATCACTTATCTTTTTATGCTTCCAAGCTTCTTGTTTCTTTTATGATTTTTAGTCTTGGCTACTATTCTGCTCTTCTTGGTGTTGCAACCTGCCAGCATGCTCCGCTTTGCTACATTTTTGATTCCTGGAGTCTTCTCCTTGGTCATCTTTCTGCATATGATTCAATCTCTGCTACTCCTGCATCTCTCCATTCTTTGTCTTTTGAATAACCTCCTTTCCAATTTTCTATTAATTGTTTATAAGTGTCTACACAGCCCTGCCCCAATTTATCATTTTATCTCTTTAGATCAGCCCGTGTGCACTCTTCAATCACAATTTCAGTTCCTTCGTACCGTCCCCAGCACACCCTCTCTGTGCTCAGTCTCGACTTCACTCTTTTGGCTACAAAAAACCCTAACCAACTCTCCTTTTACACCAGACTATTTACCTCCTTCTCTTCTTTTTGCTATATTCTTAAAGAACATTTGATCTATTTCTCCCTACTAAATTTGGTTTATGCCAGTTTCATTCTTTTTGTACTGTTGTCAAGTAACTTTAAAGAAACAGTAGGAGGGGGAGATCAAATTAGTTACAAAAAACTTAGGAAAGATCCCACAAGCGATATCAGGTCTGAAATAGACAGCGCAGTACAATATGCCTGTGACCGTGAATGGATCACAGAAAAAGAATCAAAATTTCTTACTACCAATCAAGGCCGCATACCTACTATGTATGCACTCCCAAAGATACATACAAATATGGAAAAACCGCCTGGGAGACCAATTGTCTCAGGTTGCGGCTCTATACTTGAGCCTTTGTGCAAATTTATTGATATCTTCTTAAAACCCATCAGCATTCGTACTGAAACATACCTCAGAGATACGACCCATACAATCACGATTTTTGAGAATCATGACTTTGACCAAATGACTCAAAGACTAGTTACAATGGACATTCAGTCCCTGTATACTAGTATTCCCCAAGACCAAGCAATTGACTGCATGCGAGAATTACTCATAGAGTTTGACACACAGGAACGAGTCCCACATAATTTCATTTTGGAACTGATAACCATTGCATTGAACAAAAACTACTTTGAATTCAATGGTCAATTTTATCTACAAACAAAGGGCACAGCAATGGGGGCAGCTTTTGCCCCCAGACTGGCAATACTTTTTATGTCCAAATTTGAATCACAACACATTTCATCTATTGCCAATCCCTACCGAGATCGCATAATCAATTGGAAGAGGTACATAGATGATATCATCTTCATCTGGAACGGGTCAGAGTCAGATCTGGCACTCTTTCTGAATTGGTTGAATAACATAGATACCAACATCAAATTCACAATGGAATCCAGAACAAAACAAATTGCCTTCCTAGATCTTTTAATTAAAGACAAATCAGGCAAACTGAAATGCTCTCTATACCGTAAAACAAGTGCTCGCAACACTTTGTTGCACTATTCCAGCAATTATCCACGTCACCTTCGTGACAACTTACCTTACGGACAGTTTCTCTGTATTCGAAGAAACTGTTCCAACCTGAACGACTTTTATGAACAACCAGATAACTTGAGCTCCCGAATGATCGAAAGAGGATACCCAAAGCGTCTGGTTCATAAAGCCAAAAAGAGGGCATGCTTCACTGATAGGGACATTCTACTTTCCCCTGAAACAGTAGCTGATGCACCATCCGGCACTGAGGCAGCCAAAATAACGTGCATAATAACCCATGGACCCCAAACCTTCCAAATCAAGTAAGTAATCTCCAAATACTGGCCAATTGTTAAACTAAGTTTGCCTGACGCACCTCTGCCCAGGTTTGCTTTAAAAAGGGCCAAAACATTCGTGACAAGTTAGTACATTCGAACTTTAAGCAAGACCCACTCAGAATGGTTCTTTGGGACATAAGAACAACTGTGGGTCATTTTCCGTGTGGATCATGCTCGGTATGTCAATTCACAAAAAAAAAAAAACTTCAAGATTGGGACAAAATTTTGGACCCTCTCCGCCTTGACAAATTGCAAAACTAAAGAGGTGGTGTACTGTATCGAGTGCCCATGCGGACTCCGATATGTTGGGCAGACTTCTTGCCCTGTCCACATTAGGATTTCTGAACACCGCTCCAGGATTAGGTGCAGAACGGAA
The DNA here is from genome assembly GCF_040938575.1 of Ambystoma mexicanum. Taxonomy (NCBI): domain Eukaryota; kingdom Metazoa; phylum Chordata; class Amphibia; order Caudata; family Ambystomatidae; genus Ambystoma; species Ambystoma mexicanum. Next base: position 411,633,272 of record NC_090933.1, on the reverse strand, counting down.
TCTGCACCACTTGTAAATCATTACATTGAACTACACCACTCCGCCAATGATATTTCTTGGTGGATCTTAGATGTGGTAAAGAACTCCACAAATGTGTCTCGCTGTTTGTTACAGAAGGAAGCAAGATGGATCTACCGTCTAGCTACCCATACTAATGGGTTAAATGAGGAATTTATTCTTATATCCTAGGTAACTTTCACTACTTATAAATTATAAATATTCCTTTCCCCCCTTTTTTGCTTTTGTGTCTCGGCATGTAGATCTCCGGGCGGTTGTGTACACCATCAAATTAAAACTTCCTTGATCTATGTCTACTCACATTTACCTTTTTTCAATCAAACAACTTCATGCAGGCTGTCACATCGCTTTGTTTGCCACTTGTCAACACATGCCTTCCATTCTGACTCTTGCCTTATAAAAATGTTTTAACAATCTTTCCTTTCAAATTATAACCACTATGTATGGGCCTCAGGCGGGCTTTTCAGTATTAGATGTCCGTTTTTTTCAAAAAAGAAAGACTTTGTGTTCTTATTTCCATATCACGCACACTCTTTTCCGTTGCTTACCAATGTTTTTTGGGCATTTGATTCTGCCATGGTCGCTTTTCCCCTTTCGTTAATATGAAATTCGTGTCATTCATTTACATTTCCTGCCCAGTATTTCATATGGCGCACTTTCAAGCTCTCTTTCTCTGACTGGACGCCACATCCACTAAAAAGCGAGGCATTTCGGTTTCGGCGCCATCGCATTCCAGCCTCTCGCGCGAGAGAAAAAAGAAAACAAGAAAAAAGTTAAAAAAAGGCCAGCTCTTCCGATAAACACACATACGAGAGGCCTGGCACGCCCGCCTATCACAGCACTAGTGTGAAGGGGCACGTCGGCTGTCAGCAAATCACAGCACGCGTATCACGCTGACCAATGGGAAGCGTTTCTAAAATCTTCAACCCTCCCTTTCTGTCTCTGAAGCTCCATGCTTCCAATACGCTGCACACGCGTAGGAGCTTCCCCGTGCAGTTGAACTGAGTCGGTTGTTGCTCAGCGTTTATATAACCTCATGGTAAGCACGGTCCTTTAAGAAAATTCTTTTCGGTTTTTGGCACCCATACATTTTCTCCGACTATATTTTTCAACTTATGCTGCCCGGAATCCTGCTTAATTCAAGGCGTTTAATGCATGCGTTCGTCTTTCATTCTTTTCAGACATGGTTTTTATTACCAATGTGAAAACATTAAGCTTGCTGCCCGCAATTTCAGGCACTATCTAACAATTGAAAGCAACTTTTCTACATTTCAGATAGGTGCCTGGAAATACATTGATTTTACAATGAATTATGCATTTTCTGTTTACAAGTGGAGCATTCTGTCTTGCCAGCCCATCTTTTTAAACACCTAAGAACCCTTTTGTCAAATACAAACCTATTTTGACTCCAGCACTCCAATTAATTTATCTTTAGTTAGTCATTGTACCGTTTAGCGGCCAGTCACATGCATCCATTTATCTTACCCATAGGTCTGACTAAGTGGGATTTAGAAGATGAAAACTAACAAGCTACGGATCCATTCTGCAGCTCGCTGAGTAATGACACATGCATCGGCAACCCAATGGCCCTTCCCTTCAATGAAAAGCAACATAAACTGCCAGGTAGTTTTGGGCTCATCATTTGTTCATTTTTTCATTTTTTCCTTGCACGCAAGAGTAACTAAACAGCGCCTTTAAGGTGCACAGTACCTTCAGCACAATTATTTCTTTCAACTCATGATGGAAGGGGCCTCAATTATGCTTCAATTACTTTTCACAGAATTTGTTTCTTCGCCGCACTTCCCTGTGATGATGCTGCTCTGATGAGGCCACCCCTGACCCTACTGCCCAGATGCTTTGCCCCGGTTGCCGGTAAGCATTGCGTCTGGTCATTTTCAACTAGTTACAGTCTTAACTCGTAGCTCCTTTCCCTTTTTTTTTGGCTTTTAACTTACTCTGCAGGCAATCTTGGTAGAACTAATTAATAAGGATATCTTATTTCCTTTAAAGAGTTTTATTTATTTTTTCTCTTCGCACTATTTATTATGTTTTTTTGTCTGCTTCCCCACAGGGTCCAGTTGTTGTGTGTTCTTTTTCGCCCTGAGGAAGGCAACTATACCTATCTAGAATTGTTTGCCAGACAGGTGGCTCTTTTGCCGAAATGTGTAGAAGATGTCTTATTAGTTTTGTTTTGTTTTTTGGTTTTTTCGTTTAACTGAGTTATGACATCACACGCAGGCAGACCTGTCAATTAAAATAATAGGAAAACTTTATCAATTGAAAAATTGAAAAATTCATCAACTCAAGAATCAGAGTATTAATTGAATTCAAGTCAATACCTGGAGTTGACATTTATTTATTTACTGTTCATTTTTCTGTCTACCACTTTATTGTGATGAACAAAGCGATTGCTTAAACTTAATGCTTTTTGATTTTCTGTTTTATTGTCTTACTTTAGATTTGTTTAACTATTCACAAGACTGTGTTTCCTCTGTTTTTATGCTCTTTGAAACACAAGCAATAAACATCACCTTCTTTCTTACCAAGAGGTTATCTTGACTGTTTTCAGAGTTTGCTACAGCCAGAAATTTGTTTTTTAGTGATATCAGCTTGATACACTTAATAACCAAATTACTACTAAAAGTTTTCTTAAAGTAATAATTTTTATAGCAGTGTGGATTCTAGTGTTCTTTTGTCCTGTTGTCAAGTAACAGCACTGAGCGTTTTGGCAAAAGCGCAATATATGCCAAAATAAAAACAAGTTGAGTGAATGAATTGAAGGAATTGATGCTCTAGTCAGACGGAGCTGCAAGACGGTGTACTTTTATCTCCACATACTGTTTTAACTCAGTCAGCCCCCCCCCTCCACACAGCACTGCGAGCACTGGGCTCTTGCTGTTTTTCTGGGAGGCGGAGCCGCTGAGGACCATATGACACGGTCACGTGACTAGCCCAGGAACTTGAAATTCGCTGAAAAGCCACCCTTGCGGCTTACACCCTTGGTGGCAGAAGGGCTGGTGCTGTTTGGCTGTTTTCTGTGCTCTGTGCGAGGAACAGGGACTCCTGGCTCGGCAAAAAGCTCAATTGGCAGCGCTAAATTGTATTAGCGAGCAAGTGGATCTGCTGAGGACATCATAGCTAGCTTAGGGTAAGATCCCGAAATTGCTAAATGAGTTTTTGAGTGGGAGACTGTTGAGGCAAGTCCTCTTTGATCCCATTGTATTTTGGTGACTTTGGTGTTTTAAACATAACATAAACGGATATATTAAGAAAATAAGCAAAGTACTTTTACCAATTATAACTTTGCCTGAGGTTGATTTTTGATTTTTGATTTGGACATACTTTCAGGCTCGGGGACTGTGGGGTGAGTCTGTTGTCTTTACCCTTTGACCCGTCCTCTGTTTAGTAAATTGCCTATTGACTTTTCCTAATGAGATCAGGAATACGTAGTGGAGTTGGCTTACGTACACCTTTACACGAGCCCAGGGAGGTACCCTGTGGAGTTAGTGGTACTCAGTTGGGGGATTTTATAATACCTGCAAAGAATATTTAAAGTTTAAATACCATGGTGAATATCCCACTAACACCCGAAACAGGGGTAACATTTACTGCTGAGGATGAGGTACAGGTATGTGAAGCCCAGAAAACGGCCGTAAAAATTGCCCATATGCCTAGTAATCCACCTCCTGTACTTGAACCAATAGTGTCTATTCGTAAAGGGATTCCTAATGGAAAGAAAGATGTAGAGGCAATGTTGGAAAGTCTTCCTATTCTAACCATCACTCCCGAAGTGCATCGGAAGGGGAGCAAGGCATTAATTTCAAACTTATCAGCCTCTCGCGCACCTAATTCGATGCAGTTTTTAAAGCCAATTTCAGGCCAAAGGGTTATGGACTACTATTTTGTTAAATCTGCCACAACAAGTACAGAGATTAAATCCCTACCAGCACTAAAGGGAACAGCTATGCTTGACCATTCAGTGATCTCTACGCAGCCCAATTTTGGGGGGCTCAGAGACTTGACAGATATTAGCATTGTTGAACTGGCTGATCAAGGGGAAGGCGAGTTGGAGGCCCTGGATATGGAGCAGTCTAATTTACAGTTTCAGAAGCCTCTTAATGCCGCCACTTTTGACTCGCCAACTCCCTTGGTGGAAGTAATAAATGAGGAATTATTTTGCCATGACCAGAAAGACTGTCAAGTCCCTTTCCAAATGAGGGATGGCTTAGGAGTTCACAAAGGCTCCTCCGAGTTACACCATACATTGAAGGAGGTGGATGAACGTATTCGCCTGTCCCATCTCACTGTATCGGCTTTGAATATGGTGTTGAGTTCTTTTGTTGCCCTATATGACAACATTTGGGCTGAACTGAAATCTACCAATACTATATTGACTAATGTTACCTCAAAACTTGAGGAACTATAGTTTGAGATTCGCTTAGCTAATGTGCCCATGAGAGATGAGGTTGAAATTAGGAATGTCCCACAGCCTAAGGCAAACTCTGATAATGCCTTGAGGTCCGTCATTGAAATCTCTGATGATCTAGGTTCAAATGATCAGCTGACCCGCCTGGAAGTGAGGTCGTCGCCTAGTGGAATGGATCCTATAATTGATATTCCAGCATGGGGAACTTCTGGGGTTGTTGTTGACATAATTGACATTACTAACGATCAATCTCCGGTTGGGGAGGTGGCTAATGTGCCAATGGAGGGTGAAGGGAACTTAGCCAACGGGCAAGAGAACCCCCCCAGTTTCTAAATAAACTACTATTGTGTTGAAAGGCAAAGCTGTGAAGTCGAAGGCGGGGGCCAAAAAAAATAGAATATTATCCTTAAGAAAGGCCCACCGGACTCTGTTTCATGCTAGATTATCCCCTGTTCCAGAACAGGTAATTTCAACACAAGAACCGGTGTTAGAATCCCAGATCACATCTGAGAATATTCTAACTATACCAGATAGGGTGGTGGTGTTCCAGCTCCCCGGAATCCTACTACGGAGTCACTTGTAAAGAATATGGAAATCACTAAGGTAGTGGGAGCTCCCGATATGAGTCTGGGTGTGAGGCTGAAAGTCTCTTCAATGACTCCATTCCCACATTTAACTGGGTTTTGGGGCGAGCAAGGAGGAGGTCCGTTTAGAGTCAATCCATTCTCTAGTCAACCTCAGTCTATCTGGGGTCCATCAGAGGGGGCAACTACCTCTACGACGCTGGGGAATAGAGTGGAGGGGAAAATGGGGCATATATTTTCAACAGTAAGTCCTCTTGTAGTCCCGAATGAGGTGCCGGTGGTGAGTCGGGGTGTGACGAACGACACTACCAGACATATGTTGGTTACAGAGGATATTCCTATTACACCACTTCCTCTCCCTAGTCCTAATCCTATTTTCCCTATAGACAGTGTGGTGGCAGGATCAGGTATGGGAAAATCAATATTCCTCAAAGAGGTGGCTGACCTCCCCCCAGAATCTAACTACCCCAGAGTTTCAGCCGGAATGAAGAACCTGTTGCAACGTTTTCACTACCCTTCAGGTGTTACTGCTAGAGGGCTCACTGGTGCACCTGCAGGGAATGTAGATCCGTGTTATGGTCTATTAAGTGCTCCACCAACAAAACCTTTGTATTCTGATGCACTCTTAGAGAAAATAGTTACACAACAGAGGGTGAAGGGTGGGGGCCGCGAAATACATCAAGTTAAGATCCACTGTACCCTTGGTTTGGACTATCAGATTTGTATGAATCGGCCAAATATTTTAACCATTTTTGCATCGATCCCAAGTCTGGCTTTGGTGTCATCGGCTGACATTGGGAGAGTTTCCTTCCCAGTCAGAGAGGATATGAGTACTAGTATTATGTCCCTCTCCTCTCCGCTAGTAAGCGAACTCATTTTTACTCAAAAAGAAGAACTGGCAGGATTGGGTTTTGTAATCTCTCTGATACATGAATCAAATAAGGGAATTGTCAAGAATGGTACGACCCAATCTATTGCTAGCTTTCCCAAGGTTGCTGCTATTTCTGATAAGTTGGCCCAGAGTGGAGTGTTGAATGATATGGATTGGGCATCCATTATCTCCTCTATATGGCAAAAATTGGTCCCATGAAAAGAATCCCTCTTCGGGCGATCATTGGAAGAGCATAACCTTATGTTTGAAATCTTGGAATACTCAAGGCAATATCCTTCTTTTTTCTAATTCTATATGTATGAAAACCCTGAGAAAGGCTAATTGTATTTGTCTCCAAGAGACATGGTTAACCTCAGCACCCACTATGGACGGATATAGTGTTTTTATTCAATCGGCTAGAGATGGGACAGGGGGAGACCATCGGGGGGCCTTCTGATTGCTGCAGATATCTCCCTTGGCCTTAGTGGGGTGGCAATTGCGAACTTGCCCTTTGGCGTATTGGGGGTTGATTGTAGGTCAATGGATGGTTCACTCAACCTATTATTACTCAACATTTATTGGCATAAGGGCATTGAACTGGTTGATCCATTTGTAGATGGTCTCTGCCGGGTGCTGGATGAGTGGATGGAAACCCATCCAGATGGCAGAGTCATAGCCATGGGAGATCTAAATGCAAACTGTGCTTATTCTCACAGATTGTGGTAATTGGAAGAGATTGGTGGGGGTAATTCAGCGAAGGAAGTGGCTGGTCAGAAATGGATAACAAATCTGGGGGGTATGGGTCTTTTTACCCTGGTGGGGAATAGCACTGAATCAGGGAACTCTAGTAAATGGCATACTTGGCACAGAGGGGAAAGTTCTTCTCTGATCGATTATATTTTTGTAGACACTTCCCTTATGAACTCTTGTCTGTCATTTGAAATACTTAAAAATGATTGGAGTGACCATTGCATTCTTACGGCTCAATTTAATTGGGTTCTAAATACGCTGGCAAAAATTACAGTTAGTGGCCAAGGTAGGGTGTAATGCTGTTAAGTGGACTGACCCAAAAATGTGTGCCTTGAATGCCGAAATACATCACGTACTGTAAAGTTCAACTTATGATTGGAAACTCCTAAATTTTAATGCAGTCGAGTTCCAATCGTTTGTGGGTCAAATGACTGATAAAATGGTTTTGGCCAAGTTAGGCATGCCCACTGTTACAACACCGAGGTAGCATCTGCAAAAAAGATGTTACGAAGAACAGTGAAGCAGATTCAAAGCACTAATCAGGACGAGGCAGTGCACAGAAAGCTAATTGGGAATCTTAAGCAATCTTATAAGAACTACTGTAAGTCTATTAAATCTGTAATACTTCAGAATGATTCAGAAAAGATGCTTGGAACTCTAATTGTGGCAGACACAAGTGCATTTTGGTACTTGGTTAATGGACAGGACCCAAACTATACAACTTGCCAGTCGAACTCGATTTCGGAAAAAGATTGGGTCGAATTCTTGGAGAGTAGATTTGGGAAGTCCTCTATGCACCCACCACTGATTTTTGGACCTGACTAGAGAGAACAGGTGGGATCCACAAGTTGAGGTAGAAACCATCTTAAAATTAATCGCCAGATGTAAGCGTTCAAGGGCTCCAGGCCCAAATGGCCTAACAAATAACACCTTCAAGGACAATCCTAACTTGTGGGCCCAGTTGTTGTGCCTGGAGTTCAGTGACATTTTGTCTTCAGGGATGACCCCTGTATCTTGGAACACAGCTCATATTGTCCCGCTCTTCAAGTGTGGCAGCATGACTGATCCAGCGAATTATAGTCCGATTTCTTTAATCGATGCGGATTGCAAGATCTTTGCCTCTTTCCTGTTGTCACACTTGGAGCAGTGGGCTATCAGAAGTCACCCGCTGGATCAGTTCCAGACGGGTTTTATAAGGGGTCACTCGACCAATGTCAATGGGCTTGCCCTGAAGTGTGTACAAGAGGCGGCATGGTCTATAACAGGTGGCTGCACGTATATGGCTTCAATTGACCTGACCGGGTTGACTGGGGCAGGTTGTGGTTAAAACTGGCTAGTTGGGGCCTACCTGTAGGGCTCCTGAGACTAATCAGTGGGGTCTATGAGAACTGTGGGGTCCGGGTTCATTTGAATCAAGAAGGAGATCTTTCAAGGAGAATTAGATCATATCAGGGGATCAGACAGGGTTGCACATTGGCACCCTGACTGTTCAACCAATATTTTTCAGATGTAGCCATCACACTTGCCAAAGAAGGACTTCTGGCCCCCAAGATTGTCAAGGACAAAATTATTTGGCTAGCATATGCTGATGATCTGTTGATCTTTGATAATACCAAGGTGGGGCTGCAAAGGTCTCTGAGAATTTTTTAAAGCATATGCTAAAACCAATGGTTTAACAATTAATCCTTCTAAAACTCAAATTCTCTCCTTTAAGAAAGCGAGGGTCGAGACATCAGGCTATATTGGTAAATTGGGTGAGACTCCTCTGAAATTGGTTGAGTCTGTGCGATATTTGGGTTTCAATATCTCTGCCTACCCTGGCTCTAAGGCTTTAATCGAAACTATCTTACATAAGGCCAAATTGTTAGAAGCACAGGTGGTCAGGATCGATGTAAAGTTTGGTAAATTTTCTCTGAAGCCTGCCCTGATATTCTATGAGAGGAAAATTATACCTAAATTAATCGATGGCCTGGAATTGCTTCCTGAGAGAGTGAGAGATACATTGAATCGCATTGAGGGCCGTATTTGGAGAAGACTGTTGGGTATGCTGAATGCAATCCCAATCTCTGCAATTAGGTTCGAATTGGGTGTTGTATTAATGTAGGCTCAGGTACAGTGGGCCTGTATATGTCAGTACTCAAAAATTAAAACCGGAGTGCCAGACACATTGTATCACCTATTAGATAGAAACCTGGATCTCTCGAGCACATTGAATTTTTTAAGGGACCGATCAGAGGCCATTTTTAGAAAAGATTGAATGTCAACTGAGACTTCTATGTCTGTAAAGCGTGCATTATTCAATCTTGATTGGTGTGAAACTGTAGATACATTTCATTCTTATCCTTCATTAGTGCATTTGAATCATGAACATAGAGCCCGTGGATCTCCCACGAAGGTTATTTTACAATTGCCAGATAGACTATATCGAGGTATTGTCCTTAGAGATTGATGGAATGTCCTTCCCACTAGAGACATCTTGGTCAGAAGAGGGGTGATTTCTGCAGATCTCGCAGATGCAGGTTCTGCCTGGCCAATGTGGAGTCCTTAAAACATTTGGTTATGGAATGTGTGATCCTTCACCCACTTAGGATAAAATATTTGGAACCTCTAAAAATCAACTACATTATGTTTGAGGAGGAGTGGGCATGGAAAAGATGTCTGAATATCCAAACCACTCATGAGGGCTTGGCCCTATCTGGATTTATTAAAATCTTAAATTTTTAATAATATAGAGCAAAGTTTGTTATCCTGTCAGGAATGGGAAACTGTTTATGCAATGTTTGAGCACAATGAGTATTATATTTCATATCTTGTTTTCTTTCTCTTTAATGTCTAACTCCACTCTGTGTGTATTGATGGTAAATATGTTTTGGTATAATATGAAAACATTATTTTTTAAACATTTTTTCTAATGATTGTTTTGATGTTTTGTAAAGGTTTGAATAAACCATATACAAATAAAATAAAATTAAAAAATATAAAAAACAAATACAGGAGTTACCACAGAGTAAAGGGACACTTGGAAATAATGTTTAAGAGAAATTGCATGAAAGATACAATGTACTACACCACAAAGTCCTCAGAAGGAACAACGGTTATTATCTGGCATACGAGTAATGCAGCGGGGACAATGAGCATAGCAGCGACGTACAGTACCATTGTGGATGGATCAGCGTTTCGTCCCTCTAAGGGTGTATAGAGAGTGGTAGGGAGATGTCACAGGTCAGAATTAATGTTAAATAACGGAAGCAAGACACTAAGAATGTTCAAGGGGTGAAAGGTAGGACGTTATAGCAAATAGAGCAGGTGATGTGGGAATTGTCCCGCTAGATGTCTGTAACAATAACTGACACCCAGTCCCTTGTGAGGAGGGACACTTAAAACAGAAAAGGACTATTGCCCCTGCCTCACTCCCCAAACACATTGACGATACTCAAGTGAGAAAACTATTGGTGGCTGTACAAAGCAGAACAAGATAGGAAATTGCCCTCACCTATGTCGATCCACATAAAGAAAAGTGTATTAAGGGACCGGCAAGCAAGACGGTTGGTGAACGGATAATAAGGTATGCAATGTTACAAATCCCCTGTAAATAAATAAATAATTAAAATGTAGCTGAAGGGGCAGAATAGCATGCTAAGTGAATTTATACTTGGCAAAGAGGTTTGTATGCATGTTATGGCCTTGATTACACTTCTGCACAGGGAGGATTGTAGACATGGACACTTGTGTATCGCTGTAAGTAGGAGGGCATTGCAGGTGCAGTGCAAAATTTAGTGTGCAAATAGACAAATATGGTCCGCAGGGCAACCCTGGCATGAAATGACTGCCCTTTTGCCCACTGCGACAAGGGTATTTTCGAGGAAGATCCAGTCCCTGATGATAAAGTAGGGGAGCACCAACATCTGGGTCTGGTTGCGTAATATAAAAACAAGAGGGTCCATCTGTAGTTAAGAGAAGGAACAGAGTGAAAACTCACTGAAATATTACCTGTAGGGAATGGTGGAGTGCTGTGTAAAGGTAGTATGCCAAGTACTCACCAGTGACAAATGTAAGCGATGGCATGGGCTGACCACCTGGTACATATTGGTATGCAAGAAGGTCCCTGTCATTTTTCAGGGGAGAAGGTGCATTTATGGGCTGAGGGAATGACAGAAATAGGGTATCTTCAGGGCACTAAGGTAGTCATGAGGTTGCTAGTAGGGCAGTATGTTAAGTATTAAGAGCGGAAGATTGGGGCATTTGTGGGTGTCAGGGCGGCAGCCCCAAAGTGTGGCAGGGTTTTAGGGTGGTTGGAGTGGGCAGAGCATTAACAATGCTGCGGCTGTCAGCCACAAGGCTTACCAGCCAGTCACGGAGGTCAGGGCAGGTGCAAAGGGTGCTATTACCCACACAGACAGTTGGACAGAACTGCACGGTGCCTTGGGCTGCACATCGTACAGGGTTATGAGAAGCAAAATATTTCAGGTAGGAAAGACTAACAGGCAGCTTTTAACTTGGTAGGGGTTTTCACAGAAGTGATAAGAAATCAGGTGGAAGTGATTAAGACCAGAAGTGAGGCACCGCCTCTGCTATGAATGCCCAGGAATGGCAGAGGGCCACCAGTAGACAGCGATTAGGAGCCTGATTCCTTTGGAATCAGGCATTTGCTGCAATCGCCTGTACATTGACTCTGAAATAAAGCAGACTGTTTTTTGTTTTACTCCTGTTAGGAATATAAGGCAGTGATACATGTCACACTACCTTTAGTGTCAGGTTGATTAGTATTTGGGTTTGACAAATGCCTAAAGCAACCAGGGGAAACTCTAAACTAAAGAAGGATTTTAGAAATAAAAGAGTGTGAAAGATGAGTCAACATAAGGTGGGATGTCTCTGGGTGTTACGCACCTTAATGTGTTTTAAATCATAACGTTCAAATCCCAATTTTAAGAGTCACCTTAATCTACAAACCAATGTAGCCAATAGAATATTTCAAAACCAAGATTTAACACGTCTTTTAGTCTCCAGGCTACCCGATGCTATCAATATAAATGTTCAAAACTTTGGCAACATAAGAGTTTTCAAAACCTACTCCATCCATAATCTACGTCAAAAGAAACCAAACTAATGTTCCTTCAAGAGTTACAATATGTACATTCCTTCTACCACTCTGTTTGCACCACTGGTGTTTAGGAGCTTTCCCAGGTAGGCAGTTACACAGTTGCCCCCTATGTAGTTTGCTCCAGAGCTTTCCACTATTCACTTTTAGGATTCTCCCCACCTCAGGGATTTAAGAATTCATGAAAGGTTTCTACTAGATCTCGGGTTGTTCGTGATGCTTAACAAGTCCCTAGACTTTACGCTTCTCAGGATTTACAGCGAGTTTGTTCCCAGCTCTTAGCTGTTTCATTATTCACAACAGGTCTTAAAGACCTCAGTTAGGCCAGGCTTACAACAACAGGCCTTTCCCAGTCCTCAACTGGGTGGGGGCACACAACATGTTGCACCCATGTCTTTGCCCTGTTTCTATTTACAACAGGACTCTCCTGGATGTTCGGGTCTCTCAAGTTTGAAAAGTCCAGATTTTTCTCAGGATCACCAACGAGTCTTTGCTGGGTCATCACAACAGACCCTCCACCAGACCTTTGCTTTTCCGTGATTCACAAAAGACACTCCCACAGACCATGGCTTTCTCTGGATTCTCAACAGGCCATCCCCAGATCTTGGCCTTCTCACAAGGCTAATGGGTATTCACCCACTTCCCACACATTCAAGGCGTTTATCAAGGGGTTGATGCAAAGTCACCCTCCTGCCACTGGTCAGGTTTCTCTCTCAGTGGTTGCAGGTGGGAAACCTTGTATCACAGATTATCAATTCCTCTATGTTTCGGGGTGGTGCTTAGGTACACCCCTGGAATGCACGCCTCTTCAGGGATTCCAGTTCTTGGAAGCTCTCAGTCTCTTCTTCAAGCCTTAAAAGCTTTATCTCCCTTCTTCCAGACAGTGGCTTTAAGGTTCCTCCAAAATTCAGCCTTTCCCCCAGGCAGTCAGCTTCTCCATTTTCTTTCCTTCAGCATTCTACCCTTGTGTCAAGGAAGTGGTGTTCGGCATGTCTGTTTTCACCCGGATCCTCACTGTTCTTTCCCTAGCCCTTTTTGTACACCTAGGGTTGAGGAGGGTTTCCTAATCCTCTGCCTGAGAGGATAAATAAAAAAGGCCTGAGGAATAACGTGCCATTAGTTAATTGCTTGGGGACGCCTTACTATATTAGGTTCTTAAAGTCAAGCATTTAGTAATTGCCGGAGGGTCTAAATGGGAGTAGATGTGGGACCGCACAGCTTTAAAAAGTTGATTGCATTGTTTGGTGCATTGTTCGGTCCCATCTTAGCTCCTCTAATCTTGCTGTTCTGAGCCACTCCGCCCGCATGTTCACCCATCTTGGGTCTGTGGTGTAGCAGTAGGCATGCGGGCTCTCAGATTGTTTGTGGGGTTCTGTCTGGTTCTGCCAGCTCTTGTAAGATGGGGATGCTCCTACAGGTTTTGCCAACTGTGCAAATTTGGCCCAGAGTTCCTCCCTTTGTTGTAATCTGGCAGTTCTATTCTTCGAGCCACTGTGACCCCCTGGTAAGGAAGTCTGGTATATGGATCATTATGAATAGTCTTCATCAGGGGATGGATTGGCTCCTCTCTGGTGAAAAAGCAAGCCAGTGAGATCCTTCCTCATCTACCGTCTGGGAGTCACATGTAGAGGGAGTTCAGATAACTGCCACTAAATTTGTGATGAGTGGAATGTGTTATTAACTTCTCCCAAGTAGGGGCTTGCCTTGCAACATCTGTCTACATTGGAAGCCTGACAGGCCTCCCTCTTTCTCACGCATAACGCAACAAACACAGATGTTTTACCTTTTCCCAGACCGCTAAACTCTACTTTAGTAAACATTCTTATCCTATGCTCCCATGGATAGGAAATGGCCACAAAGTAGGTTGCTCCTCATGGATGCTCCAAAACCAGGTAAGAGTATCTGTGATATTCCTCCTTTCCCAATTGCTATTCAACTGTTGTGTAGACTTGCATTCTGTCCTAGTGCAATTTCTTTTCTGCTGTCACCCTAATTTCGGTGCTTTCTGCTTTGCCTCTTTCCTTGCCTCCCATTCTCCATACCCAGTCAGTTGAGCCGGAGCCTAAGCCTCGCTGCTCTTCAGGGTTCCTGAGGTGCTATCTCGGTTCAGTGATACATTCCATTGCAGCAGCTTTGGGTGGGATGTGAGCTGAACAGGAGGATTTGTCGCTGTGTAGGTTGGGCAGCTTCGAGTTTACAAATTCAGAGAATTGGTGTATGGTTTGGCCCACACAAGGCAGGGGCAGGGCCAGAAGCCAGCAGGGAATCTTGTTCCGTGAGGGGTAGTGAGTACTGGCAGAGTCGACTGAGTGTGGGTGGGGGTATGGTGAGCAACAAGTCACTTCACACACCGCGGCATAGCACTTCGGGTGAGCAGCCAAGGAAGTCTTGAGAGGGTTGGCTGCCGACCCGGCCTAAGTATCCTAAGGATAGGCTCACTATGACCAGAATATAACCCGGAGTACAAGTCGGTCATGGTGGCATAGAGGCTGCAACGGATGTAGATACCATCAGGTAGAGCAGGAGAAGTGAGTGTGCATAAATCTACCTGTAATTAGGTCAAGAGTTCATGGCACATCAGATGCATGGCCATCTGAACCACTTTTGGGGCCTGGGCATGGAAAACATTGGGCCCGCCCCTCGACCAAACCAAAGGAATGAAAGGATCCAGAATATCTGGCTGCGCCCCTCTTATCACGATCATAAACCATAGCTTGATATCCAAGATAACTGAAGCCCTGCAACAGGCCAAACAGCTGAGTTACAGCTAGTGGACTCGTTGTAGTGACTTCACCAGCATCAGTCCGTGCCTCGCTAGGATTGGCGCCCGCCCTGCCGACTAAACTGCTGCTCGCTCTCCTGCTGCCTGTGGCCCCCTGGCTGACTCCCATCCCAAAGATCCTGCAGCTAATGGTGCTGCTGCCAGTAAGCGTGTCCCCGTCTGTCAGCAGCCTGTCTGCCCCGGCCTAAGCCGTGCTGGCAAGGTAGTCTGTCAGGCAGCCTGCTGCCATGTGCCACCTGCATTTGCTGTTACTTTGGAGCAAGTATTCGCTGGCCACGATGAAAAAGCACTGAAGTGTGCTGCGACGCTGCCGCCAGTTGACGAAGGGGGCAATTAATCCAACATATAAATATTTTTTAATATGTTCTCCCCCTGGGGCTGCACCACATTTAACTAGCTGCTTTTTTATTTGGAAATGGTTGACTGCCATTAATGAAAACCACAAATGTGTTGCTTTGCAATGCTGTGGCAAGACCCTTCCCTAGTCCAGGGAGGGGGCTTGCAGCAGCGCTGTAGGACAGTATATATTTTTTGTATTCCTTCTGCCCCACTTGCGTGTGTTGTGCATTGGTTAAATTGATTTTATTTGGCAACGGTCTTCAACCTAGGGAAGGGGCTTTGCAACCTTTGGCTTTCCAGTTGTTTTAGAATACAACTCCCATAAACCTTCACCACTGACTATTGTGGCTAGGCCTTGTAGGGGTTTTAGACCCGAAACCTGTGAGGCGCGAATGGTTGCAAACCCTTGCGTACAGAATGTTAAGGGCGTAATAGGGTTGGATTTTGCACATTAACCTGGCCCACAAGTAGCACAAGTGATATTGGCAAAATTACAGCAAGACAATTTATTCTTTTTAGGATTGGAGGCAGGGACCTTGTTTCTATAAAATGTGCTTTGCCAAAATGGCACACTGCAATGAATATTTGTGCCGATTTGATTTCTTTGGCTTCCATTAACAGGTATAAAGAGTAGAGGGCCTGAGAGCTTTAGTATCGTCAGTGATAATGTATTCCTAAAGTATGGAGGCAAGGGAAGGTGTCGCTACAATTGGCCACATTAAGAAAAAAATTAAGTATCCATGCAAGTGGTCAGAAACCTATGCACAAATATTTCGGTCTTCACATCCTTTCGCAAGGGGCTAGAGTTTGCATAATGCAAGGATTGCTACTGTGATGTGTCAGTGTGACACAAAGGTCTTGGGGACTGAGCAGCACATGTACGTTTATTTATTGTTTGCTTGTTAGGTGCTTATACAGGAAGTAAATATTGTTTCAAAGCGCCCACAGGGCAACAGGAAGGGGACAAGGGGATGTGGAACGATTGAAGTACATTAAACAAAAAATACAGTGGGGGGGAGAAGAAACTACTATGCCCTGTGAGTGTCCAGAACGTGCAAGTGCAGAAGGAAGGGGGAATGGGATAGGTGCTGGGGTGCTCCTGGATGAGCAAAGGGTGAAGTGCAATGTATGGTAAGTGTGAGCCTCCAGGGTGGAGGGTGTGTTGAGACAAGTGCTGAGGATAGACAGAAACTGGGGGCGATTTGGTGTAGGAGGTCAGGGCCCCGAAGATGCATAAGGGCCCTGAACACTAAACAAGCAACTGTGAGATTAGAAGAGGAGAGAGGGAGAGAAGGAGGAGGTAAAGAGGAAAGTCTTGAGGAGCTTTCCAGAATTTAAAAAAGTCCTGCTCAAGACGAAGAGGGAACAGGAGGCTGTTCCAAGGGATCCAGCTGAGGAAAGCAATCAACCTCCTGCCCTCTGTTTAGCAAAATGCTTTACACACAAAGAGTTAATGCCAGAGAAGCGCAGTCCTCAGAAAGCCTTGTGGATGATACAGAGGGATTTGAATTTAATCTGTGAAGCAACTGGGAGCCAGTGAATACTTTATAGGGCAGGAGAGATCGGTCCCTGGGCTTGAGGCCAAGGATAAGTCTTGCTGCCCTGTTCTGGATAAGCTGGAGAGGACGCAGAGTGGAAGAAGGAAGATTCAGGAGGAGGCTATTGCAATAGTCAAGCCTAGAGAGAACCAGGGCTTGTGTAACATTGAGCTCCTGGGGGAAGGTGAGAAAACACAGAATTCCCTTGAGAAGGAAGAGCTGAAAGTGGGGCTTCTTGGCAATGCCCTGAGTGTGAGGAGGGAAGAAGGAGAAAGAGGAGTCGAAGATAACTCCAAGTTTGCTGGCTTCAGAGGAGGGAGCAGGGGGAGAGCCCGTGGAGGAAGGCCAGAGTGAAGGGAAGAAGTCGGGAGCAGGGGTCCCAATTGGAAGGATCTCTGTTTTGCTGGCATTGAGGCAGAGATCGTTGGAAGTGCACCAGGCATGAATGGCAGAAAAGCAGTCAGGGATGATGGAAGGTGCAAGAAGGTCAGCAGGAAGTTTGAAGAAGTGTTGTGTGTCATCTGCATAACACTGTAAGTTGGGGGAGAATGATGAGATGAGGAGTGCCAGCTGAAAAAGGTAGATGTCAAAGAGCCAGGGTGAGAGGATAGAACCCTGGGGGACACCACAAGTGGAGAAGGAAGTAAGAGAGGAAAAAATGCCAAGGATGACTTGAGAGGAGCGGTCAGTAAGGAAGGAGGTCAGCCAGTCCAGTGCCTGCTCCGAGATACCAAGGGTATCATGGAGCCTTTGTATGAGGATGGAATGGTTGACTGTGTCATATGCAGAGGAGAGATCAAGAAGCATGAGGACAGCTGGGGAGTTGGAATCCAGGGTTGCAAGCAGTTCTTCGCGGGTGTTCATGAGGGCAGTTTCCGTGCCTCTGGATGCTCAGAATCGATACTGTTCGTACCAAGACTCCAACCGCCAGGAGAGAAACCACGGCTGGAGCCGGCGTCTTCCCCCAGTTCTATTTGAGACACAATCCTCGGAACAACCTGCTGACGCGGTAGCCGCTCAGAAGATGGCAAACACAGGCTGAACCGCTGCTGGGCCAGTGCTGACCTATACTAACTTCATTAAGCAGGTTTGAGTTCTTGGGCAGCTTCCGGCAGGGGGATGTGGTTGTACTGACTGCTGCAGTGGGTACCCCGCACAAAGTTGCAGTGGTTTTTCTGTGTCCGTTTGACAAAGTGTTTGCACGACAGCTGCTTCTGGTGGGGGGAGGATTATGGGGAGGGGGATTGGAGGTGGTTCTAGTTGTTGCTGCATTTGGTTTGGTGCCTTGCTCTGGTCATCTTGGTGTGGGGGCAGGGAGACAGGGCCCTGGGGAAAAAAATGCCAAGTGGGGGGGGGGTTACGGGAGGGTTTAGCTAACAATATCCTGGGCAAAATACCTTGCAGGTGATTGCTCATGAAGGGGTGGTTTCGCTTCCGACCTGGAATGTAAATGGGTTGTGCTGCAGCATCAGACGCAGGCTTGTAGATACACACCGGACATTGCACTACTAACTGAAGCACATCTGGCTAGGACAGAATGCAAGTTCTTCAAAAGAATTAATTAAAAATTGGCCTTTCATGCTGGTTTCTCAAGAGGGGCACATGCACGTTAATCCTCATACACAAGAGGATCCCTTTCCATTTTTGGGAGGTGCGGGCGGATCTCAGGGGGAGATTTGTGTTGGTGAAGGACGAGATATGGGGGGCCACATTGGGTATAGTGGCTGTGTACACACCTCCACCTCTCACGCTTCATTAACTAAACAACCTCCAGTCTATGATACTCTCCGTTCACGCGGACGCATGGGTGCTAGGGGGAGACTTGAACAAGGTCATGGACCTGGGTATGGACAGAACACATATTGGCAGCAGAAACCCAGCTCTTCCCACTAAATGACATTCCTTTACGGCTGCAATGGGCCTGGTTTATGTATGGAGAGCACTGCATGCGCCTGCGTCGGGTTATTGATTTTTCTCCAATACACATGTCTCCATATCCCGATGGGCGACTTTTTTATTCCCTAGGGCATAATGCACAGGCTGCTCACAGCGAGATTCCTGGCTAGAGGGATCTCATATCGCTCCCCACTTCTCATGGAGCTCAAAAGCGGGCGGTGCAGTCCACAGCAATGTGGCACCTTAATGCATATCAGCTGGGCATGCCAGAGGTTCTGGAGGGATTGTCTCAAAAAACATTTTTCAGGTTAAACTAAGGGTCAGTTGACAGCCCGGGTACGTTATCGGAGGACTACAAAGTGGTACTTAGGGGGGAGGCTCTCTCTCTAGTGGCGGCCAGGCACAAGCAGCACGCAAAGGCGGTTGAGGAGGCAGAGGGGTTATCTGTCAGGGCGCAGGAGGAATCTTTGGCTTCCCGGTCCTGGGCTTCAGAAGAGGCATTTGTTGCGGCACAGGAATTCCTTGGCAATGTGGCACTGGACAGTGCTCGATTGGCCCTTTGGGCTGTGTGGAGCCAGATCCAGGAGTCGGGGAACAAGGTTGGGAAAACGCTTGCCTGGCTGGAAAGGCGAAATATAGGGAGTGGGTATGTCCGTGCCATACAGGATGCACCAGGGGAGATGGGAGATGACGGAGGATGCAGACATTGTTGGTGCATTCGCCACCTTCTACGAGATGCTGTACTGTCCCGCGCAGGAGTGCCCCTTACTGGACGAACCAAGCTTTGACTCAGTGGCACTCCCCCGTCTTGCGGGAACAGCAGGAGTTGGGGTTAGAAGCGGAAGTCACTGAGGAGGAGATAGCGGAGGCGCTCTCACAGCTACAGTCAGGCAG
The DNA here is from genome assembly GCF_040938575.1 of Ambystoma mexicanum. NCBI lineage: Eukaryota > Metazoa > Chordata > Amphibia > Caudata > Ambystomatidae > Ambystoma > Ambystoma mexicanum. The sequence continues at coordinate 411,614,076 of NC_090933.1, read as the reverse complement.
AAACCCGGGGCCCCGGTGGAGACATCGAAGCGACTGGGGGAGGTGGTCGCTGGGCCCATGCACCGTCTATTCCAGCAATGTTGGCAGGACGGGCATTTCCCCCCCCCCCCCAACCTCAGTAGGGCGTGCATAGTGGTGCTACCAAAACCTGAAAAGCCCTCTGAGCTCTGCGCCTCTTATAGGCCGATCTCGCAGGTCAACAGAGAGGCCAAGGTGTTGGCGCAGGTCCTAGCCAATCATCTATTGGGGGTGATGGATTCTTCAATACACCCGGACCAATATGGTTTCATACCCACTAGATTTACATGCATGAACCTTCGCAGAGTAAAGTTGGCTATCAGTCAATCTGCTTTAATATCATCTTTTCTGGCAGTGAATTTTGAGAAGGCCTTTGATTCTGTTTCTTGGGCTTCTCTCTGGGAGATCATGGCTCGCATGGGGTTTGGGGAATGTTTCCTATCAAAGGTCCGGCTGCTCTATACAGCTCTGGAGGCAGTGGTTCGAGTTATTGGAGTATCCTCCAGGGAATTCTCCCTTGTATGAGGGACAAGGCCGGGTTGCCCTCTACCCTCCCCCTGCTGTTTACTTTGGCCATAAAGCCACTCTCAATTAAGCTTCGAACGCCCCCAGACTGGGCAGCATTCAAATGGCGTTGGGGGAGGGAAGATTGGGTTTCACTTTATGCCAACGACCTCTTGATTTATATGAGCAACCCTGTGGTTTCTTGTCCAGCCGTGACCACCATTTTGGCAGAATACTAGGGGTTCAGCGGGCTGAAGGTGAACTGGCAAAAGTCTGTGCTCTTCCCACTACAGGGAGGGGATGTGGCTATCCCTCAAAATTGTCCTTATCCGTTTTCAGTTTCCAGTATTAAGTATCTGGGCATCCACGTGAGTCTGTGCTCCTCAGATTTTCTCTGACTCAACCTGCATCTGGTAATGGACACATTTTCCTCTGATGTGCTGCACTGGCAATCCCTGCCGGTGACATTATTGTGTAAAGCAGTTCTCTTTAAATCGCTCCCTAGGTTTCTCTATGTGCTGCAAAAACGCTTCACTCCCTGCTCCCAAGACGATGTTCACTATGATGGAGAGCTCGCTGCTGGGGCTGTTGTGTGGGGGAAGTAGCCATGTATCGCTCTTTGAACATTGCAGCGCTCTGTTGGGAGGGGGAATCGGCCTACCATGCCTTCGTCGGTACTACTGGGCCGCACAACTGGAGACGGTGAACGACTGGCTTCATGGTGACCTCAGGCTTCCCCATATTGCGATAGAGAGAGGTAGAAGTGGACAGACGCCACCCACGCAAATGCATTATGGGGCGGAGGGCAGGAAGACGGATCTCCCTCCGATGTTATTACATGTCCGACAGGTATGGGCCGATGCACACCAGTATATCGGGTGGAGGGGAAGCCAAAGCTAGGTCAGCCCCTTCGGATAAACAACAAACACTTCCCTGGAACTGTCCTGACTCAAGGGCAAATCGGAGGAGGATCGGAGAGGGATGCAGGCTCACTGGACCCAGAGGAATGGGTTGAGGCTCTCGTGAGATTGTGATTCCTGCAAGACTCTGCCTAATCCAATACAACATACTGCATTCAGTATACTACCCATGGACAACACTTGTGCAATGGGTGTGGCAGATGGGGATACTTGTCTGAGGTGTGGGAGAGCCTTTTTCTCTATAATATGGTGATGTGAACAAATCCAGGTTTTCTGGGGGAAGTGTATCCGCAGGTGAACATCGCTGTCGTGTTTTAGGTGCCTTGTGAATCGAAACTGGCATTGCTGGTAATTTGGGGGAGGTGGATTTCACCGAGTATGAAAAGGTGTTTCTCTCTGTTACACTTGGATTGACTAAGAGAATTCCTGCTGCAATGTCGGGCTTGGCGTATCGCCCACGACTCAGTCGTTGGTCCGCTGAGGTTGACAGGTGTGTGTCACTTGAGAAGCGAGTATATAATGCAAGGACTGTCCCAAGAAATTCCCGAAGGTGTGGGGTTAGTGGGTGGGGGAGGGCTGATGTATGGTCCCATTATTTTCTGTTTTTACCCGTTCCCTGGCATAGGCTGATTTATCACTATTGCCATCTTCTTCCTGCTGTGGTGACTTCGATTTAAATGCCAAACTTCTGAGGAAGTTTTACCAAGCAATGGCACATGTTTGTTTGTTAAGCAATGTGTTTTTAATTTCAAAACAATAAAAAGTTATATTAAAAAAAAGAGGGAAGAGTTGGGATCATCCTGACAAACTTTGTTGTTGATACAGAAGCATTGTAGAAGTATTTGTGTGAAACTTTCGCTTCAAGAGGAAAGACGAGGATCAGTCGTCTAATTGAACGATCGGTTTAAGTTCAAGTGGAAAACATTTTGGAGCCAGAAGAACCTTATAATCAGAACTTGGTTACAAAACTGAACTTTCCTATTTTGAACTTATGATTGAAAATCCTGCTTTGAATGTGGGTAAGGGAAACTAACCCAGGTTATAAGAATATACAGTTATCAGATGTATGTTGGATGTAACTGTTATTTATGTTATCTTTGAATTGCCATATATTCCCTTTATGAGTTTGATGTATGCACAAGTGTGAGGGACAGATTCCTTTTGTTAGAGTGTTTCCTTTAGCTATTTGGATAGGCAGGGAAATCCTCTTCAGGGTAGGGAAAGTGAGGTGTTGGTAAAACATTTTTAAGTTAATAAAATGCCACCTTATGGAAAACCTTTACCAAGTGGTCCACCTCACATTTCTGACCCCTCGCAGCTGTCTGGTTGCCTTAAACGCACTTTGATGATGTCAATGTCACATACTTAATATGGTGGCCTACGATATTGGGTCAAACATGCTTTGGGCTCATGTGTTGTGCTGGACCATGGACATGGCCTAGGGGGAGCAAAGACTCACTTAAATGCATGGGGTGACACTAATTTAGGGGCATTCCATTCATAAGTGACAGGTTAAACTGAGCCTCCATCTATTGGGTTTATTGGCATGTCTGCTAGTGTTACTGTATTTTTACAGAGGTATGGCTGACAAACCTGGTTGACATGACTGCCACTATAAAAGGGCCACCTATTCTACATGACGGTAGTGGCATGTCAGTGTTTCTCCTAATTTCAGGGTCTACGGCACTACATTGGTGTTTTGAAAGTGTTTCCCTATGAGGGGATCCGAGCTCCTGTGCTTCAGCAGGATTTCCACATTGCAGTGGAGGGTAAACAACTGATTTCCATGGTGTGATTTCATCATGTAATTCTTGTGGACACATTCATGGCCGTGCCGTCTCTACTGCCATTTCCACCCACCCAACTAACCATATTTGGGGGGGCCACATTCTTTTATCTAATTTATGGCCTGCAGCTGCACACATGAAACTCATGCGTTTTGTTATCAAATGTACCCTGCATCCTCATGTGTACTCACCTGGGTCAACTTGACTGCCGACTAATGCTTCTGCTGTACCAACTCTCTCTATGCCAACCAAGTCTACGATGCTGGCCACTTTCTCCTCCCAGGGTGCGAGGTGTATTGGATCCACGCTTCCTCCTTCTATGGCTGCTGTCTCACTGTGGTAATTATATTATAACTGTGGTAATTATTAGCAAGCATAGTGCACACACATGCCTTCAAATCGTCCCAGCACTTCCTGCAGTCTTCGATATCACGCTGCACTGTGCCCACCGCCGGTTTATAGTGAATATGAAAAATACAAAACACAAAAACAACACATTAGAAAAAAAATAATTTGCCATGATTTTATTTGACATTATTGCATTCGAAAAAAAAATCAACATTTTAACTGGATACCCCCACCACCACCACCACCACCTTGCCCCTTAAGTTGTCCAGATAGTGTTCTTGCCTTGTATGGAAGTCTTCTGTTGGTGGCCACCAAACAGCGCCTCTGCATTAGCCTCCACCTCCCCTGCCAACACCTGCAATTCCCCCTCACTGAATATGGACTCCCTAGAGCCATACACACTATGGACTACATGGCAGCCTTTCAAATATCCAAAGTTTCTAAAATTCAAGAAACTCCTCACAGGTGCCAGTACCTTTTTGGGAAAGAACATGTTTTTTTAAAACTCAGAATATTCCATTCACTGAGACGAATACGTTAAATAATGTACTCTGGACAGAGAGAGAAGAATGCATAGACCGGCTAGGGAGAGCCCTGCGCTGCGCAATACCTGGTAGAGGCGGAAGACGCTCAAGCGAGGAAGCCCGCGAGCTTCGAACTCACCAGAGCAATATTCCCTCTAGTTATTTTTCTCTATGTGCGGAACTGGTTGGCTGTTGTTCGCACATTATTTCCCATGTGCGCAACTGACTGAGGTAAGCCACTTTGTGAGCATGTGTATTTAGTGAACTACTGTCGGAAAGAGAGTTTGAAAAGGAATGTCCTCTCCCCAGCAACTGCAATTCTTGACAAATCTTGCAACACTTTTTCCAAACACACAGGCTAAAATAAAAAATGGCATATGTGATTATACAGACAACTCATCAACAAGTCCAAGACTTTCAACATCTGCCACAGTACCTTTTCAAACGTTTTATGCCACTGGATACTCACTCATGTGTACTACAAAACACACATATCTCTTGTCATAACTGATGTGGCTGTCAAGAAATTCAGACAGAATACAACATTTGCAGATCGATTAATGGCAATTAAAAGAAATGTGTCAAACATGCTAATAGGAGTTCAAGTGCCCCTTTAATGAAGTAATTCAAGGGCCAGGAGAACACGCTTCTAATAATTTCTGTAAGGATGAAAATTACATCAGAATAACTGCACCTCGGAATATGATCAAAAATTCATCTGCTTACTATCCACATTACGTTCTCCTGTGGGTAGTTATAACACCAGCCTACAGCTAAGAGACATATGCACCATCAAGTTTTACCCCCTTAAAAAATGAAAATGTGCCTAACAAAAACGAGAAACAATGAACATATCGTTGATTCAACCCACAAAGCTCCACTGATATTTTTTTCGAATTAGTGACCAGTAAAGCACTGGCAGAGGAAGGAACTCTAATATGAATGCCCGATTTTAAGAGGAATTTTAAGGTGAAGAACATCTTTTGATAAACAGAAAGTATCCCTTTTGGCAAAGCTAATTACTTTTTTACTCCCTGAAAAATCATTTGGCTCCAAGTAGGGAGCAAGATCTGATTAGACCCCTGACATAGGAAGTTAAATGACAGGGCACATAATAAAGTCTATAGTTTTGCCGACCCTTCCGACCCACAGCTTAGACAAAATTAAACAAGAGCTTTACTGAGGTTTATTATGGAGGCCTGCTGAAGAAAAAAACATATATATGCCTTTGAAGTTAATAGCATCAATTCATCAGAGATACAACTGAATGAGTGCCTTCTTCAGTAACTATGGATCCCTCTTTGTTATGAGTTAAATAAGATGGAAGGGGATACTAGAGACGATACACGCAGAACACATGGTTATATTGAAAAGCCTTCAGCAGCTGAGCATAGAAAGAAAAAAGGTGCTGCTGTCTTGACGGGTACTACACTTTCCTATCCTTTAGCAAACAAGCAACACATTTTCTTCAGTGTACTGCCGAAACGTATGACTTGGTTTTTAAAATGTGCTGCTTTGTTCATCACCCACAAGGAATGATGACCTGTGCTCTTCCAACCATACCCTTCACCGGCCCCTGTGCTAGCCTCCAATACTAGTTGCTAGAGCACTGTAAAAAGTTGGGATTGTAGCAGTAAAGACCCGATGGGATATTTGCAGACCGACAATATTTGCATCTATAATGCCTCAACATATTATGTGCAGAATGTAATGACTCGCATGTACACCATTTTTTTGCAGTGCATACAAGATTGTTTGCAGCATACCCCACCCATATATCATTGTGTAGGATTATGCAGTGCTCAGTGAAACCATTTTTGTATAGCAGCGAGTTACCATATAATGTGTGAAGGTCTATTCCCAAAGGAATTCTGAACACTTGGAAACGATGCAGATTGTGTGAAAAGCATTCTCATGTCTGAATATCCTGTGCCGTGATACTATGGACGAGTAATCCCAGGATTAGTCCATACCCATTATCCATTGTAGGCCAAGTAAATGATATTGTAATGTTGCTCTCCACTTATAGGGTAATGTTAGTGATGCTAAAGTAGGAGACGCTGAGCATCACATTTGTCTTCGCAAAATCCTTAGAGGGCAAATTAATATTTGAGTTTTATAATGCGTTAACTTGCAAGGGAGCCGCTTCAAAGCACTTGCGTGACATATGTACAAAGAAGAGGAAGTATGGGATAACGTTACACATCCAAGTAGCCTTCTTACTTACCGTCATTATTCGATATTTGAGCTAGTAGTTTGATTGTATAGTGTGGGTGTCGCTTTTGGTAAGACACAATGAGTAACAGAAATTCTGGCGCGTGAACATTATTCACATTACAACATAAACCAGGTGGATGTAGGTACACGTCTGCTAACCTTTCGCAGAGCCAAGTGAGGAAGAGTCCAGGTTGTCTGGTAGTATCTTAATGTGTTCTGGGGCAGAAGTTAGTCATAAGGTAAAAGTGTGGTAGAGTCTAGTTTAGGAGTCATGGGTGGCGAGGGAACATTATATGGTTAACGTGAGCAGGCAGATCTTGGTTAGATTCTTCTGTTCATGGAGCTAGTTTTTCATATAGTTTTTTACCTCTTGTTTGTGTATTTTGCTGTTAGGGATTTTAGGTGCATAGTGGTGTAATGCAAATGAGCAGAATATCAAGACTAGTTGCTTATTTTAAGAGAAAGAACATTTCAGGTAATTACTGTGGCTTGTGCCTTATTAAATCTTTTTGAATAAGTGAGAATGGTCTGTGTGCGCTGCTAAAAATCTTCTGAGCGGCACCCAGAAGGAAGCTGGGCAAGCATACATGCGCACAGCTTAGAGGGAACATTGCACCAGAGACTGCATGCTGGGTCGCCAGAGTCATGGCGCAACACCAGCATGATAAACCAGCAGGGCAGGAGTCCAGAGCGAGAGACTGGGACACCATAGTTATGGCGCAATCCCAGTATGAGAGATCAACAGGGCAGGAGTCCTAACGAAGGTGGTGGCTAGACCACAAATGGCCAGCGGAGGACCATGGGTCCAAGAATGATCACCGATACTATTGCACACAGGGAACCACAGGGTGTGGGCCCCTCCTCGGACACCGTAATGAGAAGAGTGTGAGAAACCAGAAAGTGTCTCAACCACTAGTCCCTGGGATCTGTCTCTGAGGTGGCCAGGGCACAGCCATCACCTTTGGATCCAGACCCTGGGGATGGACCAGTGCGGGAAGATCACCTGGGTGATGGGTATTCAGGGAGTTGGAGTGGGACACCTGATGGCGAGACACAGTATTCCCTTCCCTGTAACACCTTTACTCCATCCTACCAGGTAAGATATTTAGGAACTCTACCCCACTCCTTTTCCCTGCACAAACACTTTCACACGGACAGCCCGCTCTGGGAGAAAACAGACTCACACCCGAGCATTGTGCCTGACATGTCCCACTACTATGGTCAGGCAAGGTTAGGCAATTATTAGTAAGCACTCACACCAGAATTCTTCCCTTCCTCTCCTTCGCCCAGAAGCTCACTGTCTCCCGAGCCCTGGTTCTCTCGAAGCTGGACTACTGTAACAGCTTCTATCTTAATCTGCCTGCCTCCACTCTCTGCCCTCTGCAACTCATCCAGAACAGGACTGCGAGACTTGTCCTTGGCCTCAAGCCCAGGGACCGTATCTCTCCAGGACTGAAATCTCTACACTGGCTCCCTGAGGCTGCGAGGATTAAGTTCAAAACCCTCTGCATTGTCCACAAGGCCTTCTGGGGCCTGGGACCTAAATACCTTCAACTCTCTCTTCCTAAATATCTTCCTTCCCGAGCCCTTCGCTCATCCGTCTCCAACTCCCTCAGGGTCAGCCGCTTCTCGAAGCAACGAGCTGGGTGTAGATCTCTCTCCGCGGCAGGGGCCTCCCTCTGGAACAGCCTTCCTGCCTCTCTGAAAATTGAGGAGAACCATCTCCGGTTCCGGAAGCACCTCAAAACCTTCCTCTTTGCTTCTGCTTTCTCTCTCCCTCCCCCCTGCTAAACTCTTCACTGAAACTGCACTGAATCTACAACTGGGCCACTCTCACCGACCTCAGTCATTGGCCCAGCCACTCTCCACTTGCACTGCCTCCCTGGCAACCCTTGCACTGCGGGACTGTCTCTGTATCCCTACAGCCCCCCCTTCCCAGCACTTGTCTGCACTTACCTTGCACTTGCCACCAGCTGGCCCTATTATGTATTTTATTCTACTTACCCTGCACTTCCCCCTCTCCCCCTTCCCCTTGCACTTTTTCCCTCCCCTCTACCCCTGCACTTGCACGATCTAAATGACACCTGGCCTAGTAGGATCGTTGTCTGTCTTCACCTTGTTCCCCCTCCCTGCCTCGTCGCGCCTTGAAACACTTGTGTATAGGCGCGTTACAAATGCCATATCATATCATTAAGCTTCCCCACACAGATAAAAGGCAGAGTAAGAGAACACACTCTGAGCGAAGCAAAACACATGAAGGAACAGTGTTTTCAAGATGGCAGCTGAACAAGGGGAGAAGGACGGCAAACCAGGAAGGGTGCACCAGGAGGGAAAAACCCTTGACCTTTCCGGCGGGAAACTTACTTTCCAAAGTCCTTCTGATTGAAAGCGTAAGGCCAGGAAACAAGACTGAAGAACCCTGCATTGTGTGTCAGAGAGACCTGGGGCCCTGCTGCATGGCTGATCGAGTCGGGGAGGAGCAGCAGCTGCCGTGGTGCCGTCCTTCGCTCCAAGATTAAAACAGCACCAGTAAGATTAACACAGCAGGCGTTGGGGAGACTGATGCAAGACCGGTCTGTGTTGAAGTCAAGATTGCAAGCAGCAACATTGTATAACGAGCACAAGAAGGAAGATTTGTCACGCGTGTGATGAAAGATGCGAGGAAAGCTGAATTGCTGATGGATGTTTGAACTAAGAGAAGAAAGATACGACACCTGTGACAGAGTAAGAGACCTACCTTAGATCCGCAAATAATGAAGAACTACCAGCCGGTGGCCAATCTGATGTGGCCGACAAAAATCTTGGAAAAGTTGGTCTGTACCCAATTCCAGGTGTTTGTAAATTGTTGGACAATCTACAATCAGGATTTCATCCTAATCATGGTACAGAGTCATCCCTTTTGGCTGTACATGATGATTTATTAGAGGCTGCGGATAAGGGGGGGATCAACAATGCTATTGATGCTATATTTATCAGCAGCCTTTGACACTGTGAATCACCAGATAATGGCACAACGGATCGGGCACATGGGGTAAAGCATCCAAACAGGTGGTAAACTGGTTTGAATCATTTCTCAAAGACAGACCACAGAGGGTAATACTGGATGGCTTCACCTCACAAATGGTGGAGCTGGAAAGTGGGGTACCCTCTTATGTTCAATCTGTATTTTCGCCCGGTTTCAAGATATTCAAGAAGTATGGCTTGCGATGTCACTCATATGCAGATGATACGCAGCTATACATTGAAGTCCAGAATAGTGAGGATGCCTTTGAGAGAATTAACCAGTGCATGGAAGAACGGAATGAGTGGATGACTAACAACCATCTACAGTGAAATGCAGCCAAGACTGAAATTATACTGTTTGGCCCAAACGACAAAATGTTGTTGGAGAGACAAAGTCCCCCCGCCCCCCATTGATCCTAGGGGAACAATTGCAGTATGCCAAAAAAATCAAAAACCTAGGCTGCTGGTGGCAGGAGAACCTGAGCAGTGAGACTCAGGTGGGGGCAAAGGTGAAAGCAGTCCACTTTGCATTGCGATCACCAAGAAATGTGCTCCCCTATATTCCAATGGAAGACAGGGCGATTGTGGTGGGGCAATGACTAAACCCCACCTGGATTACTGCTACAGTTTGTTAGCAGGAATTCCTCAAAAAGAAATGGCCAGACTTCAAAGAGCTCAGAACGCAGCAGTCAGAGTAATAGGAAATCTTGGGAAACGGGACCATGTATCATCAATGCGGGGGTCCCTCGACTGGCTGATGGTGGAGGATAGAATCAAATTGAAAATGGCCGGTTTCATTTTTAAATGCCTGAAAGGGCTTGTACCCGGTTACCTGGCTGATAAAATTATGTTATACCATCCAAGAAGGAATCTGCGTTCGGAAGATAAATTCTTGACCTGTATTTAACAGACCAAATGCGTTTCGAGAGGAGACAGAAGCTTTGGAGTTTTTGGTCCTAAAGTCTGGAATCAACTTCCACTGGAAATCAGAATGTGTGAAACTCTAGATCTCTTTAGGAAGAGACTGTAAACTTTCATATATTAAATAAAAAATGAAAGTTTAATATAACTAAAACCCCTGCTGCTTTTCTTTTTGGATTTTTGTTTAGTGGTCATCTGCGCCTGAATACGGTTTACTCTGTCTGGTACGCGTAATAAATTTATCAAAATCAAATCAGAGCTGTCTGGCACCGTGAGTGCGCTCAAACGAAGGTCTCTGTAAGGTGTCCAGCCAAAAGTGATAAAAGGGAAAGTAAAAGAATGAGAAATGAAGTGATTCAAAGTGGTCCTGCAACGGTTTAAGCAAAATCCATTGCACAATAGAAAGTCTTCGATTTTCGACACAGTCTGAGCCCGAATGAGGGAGACCAATTGAGAACAGTGTGTTAAGGGATTCGAGCCTGAACGAGGGAGATCCATGGTCCAAGCGCGATTGAGGGAGACCAATTGTTAATATTGTGCAAAAGGAGGTCCGAACCTGAAGGAGAGAGACCCATAGTGAATAGTGAACCTGAGAACCTGTGAATGTGGAAAACCTGGTAAGAAAGGAACTTTAGTGCTTGTTTATTACATCAGGCCCTCCGCATTAAAGAGACTTTGAATGGTAAAGAGACTTTGGCACAAAAGGCCCCGGTACCTATGCTTTGAACTGCATCCTCGTGCCAGAGAAGCCAGAGTGTGTAAAGCTCGAATGTGCCACATTGTCCCGTGCTGAAAACCTGAGGAAGGGAAGCCAACTGCTCAACTATCCGGACATATTCTTTATTGAATACCTTTCTTTTGCATACATTGTTATCCCACACCATTTGTGTTTAGAAGGATTGGCAATAGGTTTATTAGTATAGGCCCTTTTATTTTGACAGAGACTACACTAGTACTGCGTTATTCATTTTTTGATGGTTGTAGCTTGCTCCCATCCTTAGATTTGGGGTTAGATAGGTGTTCAAACCAACCCATTAAAGTTCAATAAACACCCTTGAACTGTGATAACTTGTGTCTTTCTTCACTGTTTCATATCACGCCTTCCTTAGAGACCAGAAGGAGAAACAGGCTGACGAACGCAAGGTGGCCATGCTCTGACACCTGAGAGAAGGTTACGGAAGGACAAGGCTCCAGAGGAAGTACCACTCATTATGGTATCAGGTAATATTATCCCCAACAATAATATTGCAATATATATATGGTCAAGGGGTAAGGCCATAGGCGAAATTATTGCTGGGGATAATTTATGGGTTAAATAGGACCAGGGGTTGCGGGGTGTCCCACGCTCCCTTTTAAAAAATATGGGGGTTGCGGGGGTGTCCCCCGCAGGTTCCATAGCTTAATATTGCTGCAAAAATATGGCGATATTTTTGTATAGCGATATTTTTGCAGGGATATTAACACATGAAACCCTCATTATAGAAGGTACCAGATAGAACGGGAATCATGGAATGCCGAACAGAAATCAGTATATGGTGTGAACAAGGAACTTAAATGATTGGGATACAAGGAAAAGAAAACATTAAGGGAATAGAACAAGAGATAACAATATGCTGGGAGAATCCTTAGATATTTTCACAATAAGAAGAGAATATCAAAAGGGCTGAATATTCTGAAACAGACTTCAGAGGATTTAGACAATTGAAACAAATAAAGAATCAAGTAGGACAAAGTAGTCTGAGCTATACTTTACTCGGAAGGAATATTATCTGAATAATATCTTCCTAGGATATGCTTGAAATAACAACCAGGAGCTTATAGCTTGTAAAGGAACCCCAAAAAGAGGATCCCAAGAAGAAGGGAAAAATCCAGAACGCAATTAAAGAGTTACAGAGACTTATCCAAGAAATCACAAGAGACTCTATGAATATTTCAAATTGATAAATAAGCTTATAGACTGGTATGAGAGTACGTAAAAGGAGAAGGGAGTCATTTATAGGTTAGTTTTCATAGTGGTTGGGTCAGATCAGGGTAGTTTTTGGGACAGTAGAATAGTTCTTTGGACATTCACGACTGACAACCGAGCACCTTAGTTAGAAATATAGGCAGGGACCACTCATAGAGACAGGGAAAGTTAGGCCTTATCCTTTATTTTAATAAAACTCGAAAATCTTATCTCCAAAGTGTCTGTGTCTTTCTTCTGACCCGCCAAAATGGCTACAGGGAGTATGTGATTTTAACTGGATTGTTTCCAAAAATGGCTGCCGCTGAGCTTTCCATTTGCGAAATTATGTCATTTCCAACAGAGGTAATTCCACTGATTTTCCAGCAGTAACGGTAATTCCGCTGGAAATTGGCAGATTTACAGCTGATGGGTAAACAAAATTGATTTTCGGCGCTAATTGCTACCGAACTTAATGTCTAACTTATAATGATGGCCCTAGTCTTTTTCCAGCATCTTCCTGCCCGCTGCAAGGACTGGATAGAGGACCGCCTGGTCCTTTGCTCGTACTCCAACTCCACCTTTGACCTCACCTGGTTAAACCTGTGATGAATCCCAGGATCTCGTCACTGCTTCTGCAAGGGGAGCCACTTCCCATGAAGCCAGGGAGGGGAGGCCGCTACCTGATAGTCCCCCTGGGGGTGGTACTCAGCGGGTGAATCTCCTGGGGATGGAAACCCCCTGTGGGAACAGTGACGACTATTATGGGAGAATGTGGAATCCGCCGAACACCTACACCTCTCTTAACCCTCACTCTCTGCATTGCTACCCTCCCATCCCATGTACTTCTATAATACTCATGAAGTAAAAAGAACTGAGACAAAGAAGAAGAGGGAGGATTTGAAAGATACACTGTTAACAACCACTGTGACGAAGAAGCGGTGCAGAGTAATGACGACTACTCCGCAGAACCAATATGAGCGGTCTAGACAATAAGGATCCAATAGAAATATTGTGTAAAAGGAAGGACCGCTAATTTTATTTTAAAATCTATTTATTGGCATTTCAATAATCACATTACATCAGGTTCCAAAATGAAATCTGCTCTACATAACCAGAGCCAAAATAATGAAAACAATAAACATACAACTTAGGCTTGAATGTACGGTACATTTTACAAACAATCACAGTAACATGGGGGAACTTCAAGGGGGTGCGAAAGCGTAACAGAACCTAGCATCGGGCCATAATTGGAAGATAAAACACAAGCGCACAACTTTATATGTATCTGCACATTGAATATCAAGCAATGATGTCAACCCGTTCAGGGTGCTTATCATCAGAAGGATGAAACATTGTCAGGGTAAGCTGTTTCCAGGCCTCAAAAGCATCTATTGAATTGTCATCATGTAGCCACAATGCTCCAAACCACGCTTTCATCTGAGCCTCACAGCATGTTCGGAAATCATTACGGCACAGTAGGTACTGCAGTCCTTCTTTAAGTTTCCATGGCATGGCCAGACGCATAGGCTTGGATATACACCCAATAAGCATTCAAGCGGGCTCCAGTGGTACCTGGTAATTCCAGCTACAGTGCAAGCCCGCTCAATTTGGGCCCAAAACCCCTGACCCTTTGTACATTTCCAAAACATATGTATTAGGTCAGGGCCTTCCCGTTCGCACCAGGGGCAAGCTGATGTAGCATTCAGATTAAATTTAGCTATTCTACTGGGTGTCATGTAGGTGCGATGGAGCACATTTACTTGGAGCAGACGGAATCTGGAGTTTCGGGAAACATGTTTAGTGAAAATCAGTGCTTGATCCCACTTTGCCTCAGATATGTCAGAGTCAACGTCAGCCTCCCAGCATTTCTTCAATGTGACATTCCTTGCCCCCTTCAACAAACACTCAAGAGTTTAGAGACGGGCCTCCAGCCACGTACCAGGTTATATAGGAGGGCCAGACATGAGATTTCTTCCGGCTCATCAGGAAATGTCTTCCATTGGCACCTAGCTATCCTCATCACCTGCATATATCTCAAAAACTGTGCCTTAGGGAGGCCTTCCTGTAAAAGCAAACTTTCCAGATCCCTAAACATCCCACTGACATACATATCCCCCCAGGAAGATATACTCGAGGCTTCCCAGCACCTTATAACCTTCAGCTCACTCACACCCGCACATTCACCCACAATGATCGGGGCATTAGGTGAGTAGGTGTGGCGGACTCCAAGCAACTTCAGTGCTCTGGCCCAAATCTGGTTACACAGCTCACAAGCAGAGGTTGGGGAGCAGCATAGAACTCCGGGAGCCAAAGGACCTCCTTAAACCAGGCACATCACACCAGTGGCAAGAGTAGTTCAGATTCAGTGGTAGGATTATCAGATTATCAGATAAGCATTTTGCAACAAAACAAAAAAAGTGAGCAGCCAGGTAATACAGTTCAAATGTCTGCAACTGCACCCCACCATCCTTGTAAAACAAGCACAACACCTGCATTACCTAATTTGTGTCGCCTCGCGCCCCACAGGAAATCCCTTAGCAGGATTTCCATGGAAAGAAAGAAAGCAGCTTCAATGTAATAATGAACATTAGTTAAGAAGTACAATAGCCTAGTGAGAATGATCCTCTTATTTATAGCAACCCTGCACATAAGAGAAAGCAGTAGTTTGGACCAAAAGATTATAGAGGGCCCAAAACCCTCTACTGCTCTGAGCCTGTTACACATGTGCGTCTCCTGGGGCGTGTGTGTGATGCGGATACCCAAGTATCGTAAGGAAAACTGCTCCCATGGCAAGCACAGGTCTCTATCCCATGCACGCCCTAAAAGAAAAAGACAGGACTTATGTTTATTAAAGAGGATCCCAGACAACCCAGCAAACTCATCTAAAACTTCCAAAATAATAGGCAGATTATGTTGGCGCTCACACAAGTAAAAAAGTACGCCGTTGGCGTACAGTGATATAAGATGCGTAATGTCACCTAACTTGATTCCAGCCTCCCGATACTCCTGTCGCAAATATGCAGTTACAGGTTCCAAGGCAAGTATGTACAACATCGGGGAAAGAGGGCATCCTTGGCCAGTACACCTTTGTATGTTCCACGAGGCTGATACCTGTCTACCGGATTTCACTCTAGCTGTTGGGGAGGAATAGAGTAATGTAACCCAGCCAATTAAACCATCCCCAAACCCAAAACTTTTCAAAGTTGCAATCATCCACTCCCAGTAAACAGAGTCAATGGCTTTGACAGCATCTAAAGATGCGACTACACAGCATTTGTCCTGGAAGTTGGTTTGGTTGATGACATGCTGTATACGGCAAAGGTTCATGATGGTGTTATGGCCTGGCACAAACCCAGTTTGATCAGCATGTATTAGGGAACTAATAGTCCTACGCAGCCCGGAAGCCAGTATCGTCGTGAGTAGTTTCAAATCACAGTTCAACATAGCTAAGGGGCAGTAAGGGTCGCACCTCTCCGCCAGCTTCCCTTGTTTAAGAACTGGTATTACCAATGTTTCTCTCATGCTAGGCGGGAGTATGCCACTCTCGTTCGCTTCTTCAAAGACTATCAATACAGGTGGTGCCAGAGCAGAGCCGCATTCCTTATAAAATTACGCTGGGAAGACATTGCTTCCCAGCGTTTTACTAGTGGAAAGGGAGGCGAATGAGGTCTGCTATAGCAAAAACATGGTTAGAATTTCCAGCTGAACCAACGATAAACCTGGGCCTGGGATATATGTTTACAGCCAGGAAGGGGAGGATATCGGCATCAACACTGTATAAGACCATCATTCAAACCCGCCCGCCAGAGACACATAAGGCCAAAGAAAAGTGGGAGCATGACCTGGGACAAGTTATCACAGACAAACAATGGTCACGAATATGCGCCTTATCCAAATCTATATCCTGCAATGCCAGATACAAACTGATTCATTACAAGGTTGTGCATAGACTGCATTACACCACAGTCAAACTGAAACGTATATATCCCACCACTGAAGGTCTGTGTCCAAGATGTGGCTGCGAGACGGCTGACACTTACCATATGTTCTGGTCATGCACACAACTGAGGGAGTACTGGGAGGAGATCTGCAAAACATTGGATAACATGGCTGAGGAACCTGTTGAATGGTCACCAATGTTAGGTCTACTGGGGGCCACAGGGAAGAGGAATCCAACCCGGCGTAAATTATTGAACGTGAGTTTACTACTTGCCAAGAGAGCGATATTATTGAAATGGAAAAGCAAAAGCCCCCCCACTAAGAGTGACTGGGACAGTGACATGATATGGGCGAACCACAACGAAGAAATATATATTGATTCACTGCAAGTAGCTACGAGACCTAAAAACATATGGACCATATACAAACAATACCTGGCTGATAAAGCGAAAGAGAGGAAATGTTATGATGCGTGAGGGTCTCCCTCTTCCTTTTATCTTGTATTTTTCTCTGAGTTAAATAATGTATAAATGGTATGATTGACATGCTCATAAGGTTTGATGTACCTGTGTGATATAATAAATAACGTTTTAAAAAGGAAAGGGAGGCAATTGCTTCGCTAATTTCTGCCACTGTAAGAGGTTGATCCAGGGAGGCACTCTGCTCCACAGTAAGTTTCAGGAGTCGGATCAGGGAAAGAGCTTCAGATATCCTGCCTGGGGGCACCTGAGCATCATATTTATACAATTGTCCGTAAAAGGTTGTGAAGACGTCAGTAATTTTGGCCTGGGAGCGCCATAGCTCACTGCAGTCATCCTGCAATAACATAATTAGGGGCCTAGGCCGCTCGCGTTTGCACAACCAAGCCAGAGTCTTCCCAGAGTTGTCCCCCTCCATGTGGGCACATGCTATCCTAGTAGCATAATCAAATTTAGACAGTCTCTCCCATGCCTGTAGGCATTGAGATCGTAGTAGAGCAAGTTTCCCCTCCGTAGATCGTAGTCCAGGGTGCGTGGCCTCTAGCGCCTTCATGCTATTCTCCATGGCCTCCAGTTCCTCTCTTAGTTGTCTACATATTCCTCCTGCGCTAGCTATAATTTCTCCCCTTACAAACACTTTCATAGCTCCCCAGATAGTACCGCAACTGTTTAAACTACCAATGTTTTCTTCTAAGGAAGGCCCGCTAAGGGAGAGAGATCCTGTCAGAAGGAGTGAAGGGCCAGGAAGCCGTCCTGCTTGGCATGGGAAGAAGACTGCTGACGGGGATGTGGTAGCATTTCCGGTGAGGACCTGAAACCATCTGCAACCAGCAGGCAGGAGAGAAGGGTGGAGAACCAGGGGCCAGGCAGAGGCGAGCCCCACAAAACTTCCATACTGCCGAACCGCTGCAAAGGAAGTCGAGCCAGAGAAATAGAGAGCGGAGACCCAAAGGGAACTGCTGGAGCAGTCTGTAAGTGAAGCCACACTTGCATAATGCAGAGCCGCCACAGAGGAAGTCGAGCCAGAGAGAGAGAGAGAGAGCGCAGAGACCAGAACGGAA
Organism: Ambystoma mexicanum; assembly: GCF_040938575.1. Taxonomy (NCBI): domain Eukaryota; kingdom Metazoa; phylum Chordata; class Amphibia; order Caudata; family Ambystomatidae; genus Ambystoma; species Ambystoma mexicanum. The sequence goes on along the minus strand of NC_090933.1, from coordinate 411,596,410 downwards.
CTGCTGGAGCAGTCCGTGACCAGAGCCACACTTACACGCTACGGAGCCGCTGTAGAGGAAGTAAAGCCAGAGAGAGAGAGCGCAAAGACACGTATGTAACTGCTGGAGCATTCCGGATGCAGGACCAGAGAAAGATGAGAACCTCTGGCTGCCCCGCTCGCAACGCTGCAGACCCATCGCAGAGAGTAAGGAGCCCAAGAGAGAGAGAGAGACTTTGGCAGACTGAATAGAGTGACTGGAAGTCTTTGTGTGTCATGAGGAGTCCCAACATTCACCCCGAAGTTACTGGCATTGTTGGGGAAGGTCCAAAGGGCACAGGGAGATGGAAGGACAGGGTCTAGGACATATACCTAAACCAAGAGACAGTAAAACCCAATAACACCTGGCAGAACAGTGAAACAGGTGTGCAAGAAAGAAACAGAAAGTCAATCCTTTATTGGGATTGCGGTACCTGGCATGAGAGTGAACAAGTTCTGCCCAGAAGGTTCTGGGGCCCCCAACGAACAGGAGCAGTATCCAACCCACTCTTCCTCATCGCAGCACCTGGGAGAGAAAGGAACCGGGTCTGCCAAACACGGTCTGAGACCCATATAGAAGGACCAGGGAAGAAAGACATTTCACCACCAGTTGAAAGTGAACTTTGAGAACTTTCAAATCCAGAATTGCCTTTTGTCCAGGGGAAGGGAACCATTCCTCTGGACCAGAAAGATACTCTTTTGATTTAGTTTAGCAAATAGTGTGAGGGATAGAGCTAGGATTCTGACAGTGGACTATGGACTTTTGGACATCCTTACAGAGACATTAATATTTTTGTTGAAGCAGGGAAACCCCTCTTACAGTTAGGGCGAGATAGGGTGTTCTTTTCATTTCCTCATATTAATAAGTCTCTAACAACAACAAAGTCCCCTCTGTGTCAGAGTCTTACTTCTGCACCCTTACAAACCACAAACTCTGTTTCCTGTTCCGCCTTTAAATAGGCCTCCCTTCTTAGTGATTAGTTCTCTTTCCCTAAGCAGTCTGCGCTGCTCTCCCCGCCCTGGGGTGTATGTGCAGAAAAAAAGCTTTGAAAAGGGGCTTGGGCTCAGCTAACTGGCACTGCGGTTGTTTGCTGAGTAATTGTGGTCTCTCCAGGTCCCTGTGGCAGTTTCTGCTTTGTGAGTCTGTTTCTGGGCCCGTATTGGCTTTTTATTGATTTTTAAACAAACAAAACATAACAATCACACCCGACATTTTCGGTTACAGGTTCCTCAAGCATACATTTGCATATTTCTTTTATTACTGTCTTCCCCCCTCCCCCTCTTTTAACTCGAGCTTCCACTACCGTTCATCGGATTACCCTTCTGGGGTTCATCCCCATCCTCGTTCTCGGACTTGTCCTGTTCACTAGAATTGGCATGGGAGGGTGCCGACAATGAGGCTACCATTTGTCTCCATGCTATCAGAGGCCCCACTTCGCTATCTTGCCCTCTGTCAGCTGCCTCATACCATGCTACTGTCTCGGATTTCGCCCATTTCAGGAGGTCGTGCCACCATACCTCTAGTCTGGGTCAGTGGGCTATTCTCCTTTTGGCCAGGATGTAGGCCAGGTCTTTGAGTTTACAAACGTGTTTTAGGTTGCGTAGTCTGGTGAATCCCCCCAGCATGCATGCTCCTATAGATTCCACATCTAGCTTGATTTCTTTTTCAGATAATCGTAGCTTAACTTCCTCCCAGAATTTTCCCACCTCTGGGCACGCCCAGAACATATGGATCATCCCAGCATCCCCCTCCCCGCACTTGGGGCATTTTTGTTCTTCTTTATTACCAAATCTAGCGACCTTTCTGGGGGTCACGTATGCCCTGTGGGTGACATATAACTGTATCTGCTGCAGCTTGCATTTTAAGACACCTTTTTGTGATATCTCTGAGCTCTTTCCCACTGCCCGTCTTGCATAGGTTCTCCCGCTTCCTCCTCCCAGTTACATCTCAATTGGAGCAGCTCCTTTCCCACTCTGGACATCACCAGTTTGTAGATCCGGGATGTTTCGTGCCCTTCCTCCGGGATATGATACATGGTTTCTATGGCAGTGTCAGGTTGTTCTGCTAGTGCTATTTCAGACCAGGTTTCTTTCACCCGTTTGAATATTCTAGCATATGTGATATATTGCCCTCTGTGTACCACAGTCTCACCTACAATCGTTTGAAAGTCCAATGCCTTCCCTTCTTGCCATACATCTCCCAGGGTCACCAGACCCACCGCCTCCCAGTGTTTGCGGATCCCTTTCCGCAATTGCTCATCCACAAGTGGCGCCTGCAGGGAGCATGGGGTCGAGTTTCCCATAGCTCGACACACTTTGTGCCATGTCTTCCACCCCAGTTCCAGCAATCTTGGTCTCCCCGCAGCTTTAGTTTGGGTAACCACATCAGTTCTTTTAGAAAATAAGGGTCACATTCACCCTGCAGTAATCTAGATTCTGCTGTCTCGTCTTCCGACAGCCACCTAGCGACATATTGTAACTGCCCTGCCAAATGGTACATCTCAAAGTGCGACAGGTTTATGCCCCCTTTGTCATGTGTGTTCTGTAGTTTCCATAGGGCTACTCTATTTCTGGAGTTGTGCCACAAAAAGCCTCTACATATACTCTCGAGTTTAATGAAAAACCGTTTGGGCAACATGTGTGGAATGTGTACAAAAAAATGTAAAAGCCTAGGTAGGACTACCATCTTGAGCAATGCTGCCCTTCCCACCATGGCCAGGGGGATCTTTGCCCAGAACCCTATGCTATTCTTGATTCCCTCCACTGTTCTCTCCGTATTATATTTATGTTTGTCTTCAATCTTGTGATATATGTTAATCCCCAGGTACCTGAATGTCTTAGTCTCCCAGGCTATCTGCAAAATAGGTAAGTTCTCCTGTGGGACTCCCCTGTACCTTCCCAAGGGGAACATGCACCATTTTTTGGGGTTCACTGCTATGCCCGACAGAGTCGCGTAATGCTCCATCACCTCCAGGATGTATTGCAAGTTCTCTTCTGGGTACCACAGATACAGCAGCATATCATCTGCATACAATGAAATCAAGTGTGGCTCCCCCTTAGTATAGACCCCTATTTCTTCGTATTGCTGTCTCAAGTAGATCGCTAATGGTTCTAGCACGAGGATGTACAGCATCAGGGACCATGGACAGCCCTGTCTCGTGCCTCTGCTAAGTTGCCACTTATCTGAAATGATCGCTCCCGTTTTGACCCTGGCGGTTGGGGAACTATACACCATGTTTACCCACCATAGGTACCCAGATCCCATCCCGTATTCTCTCAATGCCGCCATCAACCAGGGCCACCTTACAGAGTCAAAGGCCTTGACTGCATCTAGCAAGACTATTGCTATTTCACTTGGGTCTCCCTCCGCTTGTTCTATGATATGGTGGAGCCTCCTATGGTTATCGGAAATGCTTCTGCCTGGGACATATCCAGTTTGTTCGGGGTGTATGAGTTTGTTTATTACCCTCTTCAATCTATTCGCCAATACGGCCGTGAGGATTTTACTATCCTGGTTTAGCATGGATAGGGGTCTATACGACCCACATTCTGTGCTTGGCTTGTCAGGTTTGAGAAGTGGAATGATCATTGCCTCCCTCAGGGATTCCGGCAGTCTCCCTTTCTTGAAGGCCTTGTTTAGCATTGCCAGTAGTGGGGGGAGCACTTCTTGTCTAAATGTTTTATAGAATTCACTAGGGAGCCCGTCTGTCCCAGGGGCTTTGCTCGTGGGCAGATCTATTACCACTGTCTCTAATTGCGCTATTGTGATTGGGGCGTCCAGGTGCTCTCTGTCTTCCTCATTCAATTTAGGTAGTTCTATATCTTCTAGCGTTTCTTGAATCTCTTGCTCTGCAATTTCCCCTGCATCTTCATAGAGGCGTTAATAGAATCTAAGGAATCTCTCATTCACACTCTCATGGGTGTTCCAGACTTGGCCCGAATCTCCCGTTATCTCCCGAATCACTGATCTTGGCATCTCGTTCTTGTATAGCCATGCGAGCAGCCTCCCCCGGTTTATCTCCCCCTGCGTGTCGTCTTTCAATGTATTTTTTGTAATTCAGGTTGCATAGCCTCTCCCAGAGCCCACTTCAAGCCTGTTGTAATTGGCTCACCTGTTCGGCATCTTCCTGTAAGGTGCCCCCTCTTTTCATAATTACTTCTAGTTTCTTTTCTGTCTCCTGTAACTAATGCACTATATCCCCCTTGGAGCCCTCTAGATTTTGATATGGCCGCTCCCCTCACTACCACCTTGAAGGCCTCCCATAGGCTTCCCTCTGACTCCACACTTCCTGTATTATTTTCAAAATACCCAATGATCTCCTCCCTTAGGTCCTCTCGGAATGCAGTATCCTTCAGTGCCTCGGCTCTAAGCCTCCATGTTGGCTCTAAGGGGCTGATGTCGCTACTTCAGGACCAGCGGGGAATGGTCCGGTAATATTCTCGCCTTATATTCTGAGCCCGTCATTTCCCCAGCAAGTTCCGAAGCGGCGAACATATAATCCAGTCTCGTGTAAAGGTCATGGGGGGGCAGCATAGTGTGAGTACTGCCTGTCATTCGGGTGTTGCTGCCTCCATATATCTTCCAGCCCGAAGTCTCTCAGCAGAGCTTGTAGCATTTTCGCTGCGGGGGTGGGCTTATCTAGTTTAGTGTCCTACCTATCCATTTTGGGGTTCAGCGTGCAGTTGAAGTCCCCACCCCATATGACCGCGCCTCCTATGCGGGGGCTGATTTTACTATATAATGTCTTAAAATAGGCCACTGTGTCTTGGTTAGGGGCATACATGTTTATAATGCACAGTTCTCTGTTCTCTAACAACCCCCGAATCACTAGCATCCTCCCGTCCGGCTCCTCCGTGGCCTGTAGAAATTGGAAGGGCACATGTGGTGCCACCCAGGTGATTACCCCCCTGGCATATGACAAATAAGTTGCTCCCATGGTGGTCCCCCTCCATTTTTTCTTCACCACCCCTAGTTTTTCTTAAGTGAGGTGGGTTTCTTGCAATAAGGCTATGTCTACTTTTTGCCTTCTCAGGTACATTATCACCTTGTTTCTCTTCAGATAGCTGTTGAGACCTCTAACATTCCAGGTTACTATTCTAAGGTCTCCCATTGTCATCCATACCCTTCTTCCTCCCTCCGTGTCCTTCCCTTCGAGTAGCTTGGCGTGGTTGTAAGCTCGTTCCCTGTCTAATTTCAACATTACACCCCAACTGACCCTCCACCCCCCATCTCCCCAACTAAATACACTACACACTTCCCATCTCCCTTCCCTCTCCCCACCCATCCCGTTCCCAACTGTTGCCCAGCTCCATCCCTGGATCTCAGGCTATCCTGCATTTGGTCCTTTCTCGGGGTTGCCGATATTAGGAGCCCAGCAGGAGGTTACCAGTCTATCAGTAACCTAACTAAGCTATCTGTAGGGGCGTGTGAGCAAGTCCGTCAAGATTCCTGCAATTTTGTACTATTTGCGCCATGCCCGGTCATATCTCTTTATTTGACCAACTTTTGTCTATCACAGCTAGCTTCACCCTGGCCTATATTCAAGTCCCAGTGTCTAGTTTTACAGCACCTCGATTACTGCAAGCGCTGTCTTACTTGTCTGATCCATCTTCTTTCTGGTTGTCTGTTTCCGATGGGCAGTTCTGGGCATCCAGCCACTCAGTCGTGTCCTCAGGGGTGTCAAAGAACAAAGCCCTGTTTTTGTGATAGACCTTCAGTTTTGCCGGATACATCAACATATATTTGTAGCCCGCCTCTCGCTGTCTTTTCTTTACTGACCCATAGTTCATTCATCGTCTCTGCACCAAGAGTGGATAATCCGGGTACGCTGTAATATTTGCAGAAGCCCTTTGTATCATGCCTCCTTTTCGACAGTATTTTAGGATCTTCTCCCTGTCTCGATAATTCAGGATTTTGGCAATTATTGGTCTGGGGGGGGGGGGGCTCCTGCCAGTGGTCTCCTTGTTAATGATCTGTGCGCTCTTTCCACTGCAAATCCTTGGTGAGCGCCCCTCCCCCTATTTCTTGTAGCAGCATCGTCTCAGCGTAGTCCGTTGGGTTTGATCCCTCTTCGCCTTCCGGTAGTCCCACAACACAAACGTTATTTCTCCGAGCCCGTCCTTCCGCTTCCTCCGCTCTATTTTCCAGATTGCTCACATGTTGTTTCAGGATGTGGATCTCCGATGTGTGAACCGCACATGCATCTGTGTTTGGGGTCACTTCTTTTTCCAGTTCGCCCGTGCGTTCTGCCAACGCTCTGACATCTTGTCTGAGTAGATTAACTTCCTCCTGGACTGCGCCAACTCTGATCTCCAGTGCTGCCTTAAATTCAACCATGGCTGACTCCAGTTTAGTTTCCCATGTTAGTTTCAGGTCTGCAATTACTTCCAGGATTTGTTGGTCTTTGCACTCCGGGGTGGTGTCCGCTTTTCTCCTTACTCCTTGCCCCTTCCGTCAGCTGCAGTGTTCTTGCATATTCCTCCAGCGTTGGTTGTTTCCCTTTCATCTTAGTCTGTTTATTCGCCATCTCAGTTGTGTTGTAAGTCTTAGTTCTGGTTATCGGGAGTGTGGTCTCTGGCTCACCAGGTTTGTTGTGTAGTTAACTGTAGTGCCTGGTGAAGGCTTGTGTTTGGGTTCACTTATGCTGTTTGTATAATCCCTCGAGTGGGTTGTGCACTCCCACGTCTCCTAGCTGCTGTCACCACTATTGCTTCTGTATGTCTGCCTTCACTAGGCCACGTCACTGTGTCCGCTCTTAAAGGTTTGTGGTCCCCTGTTGACCTTGTGTCTGGCCCGTCGGTTCTTTGCATGCCGCAGGGCCTCTTATTGATGTGTCTACCAGTGCCTTGCATTGGCATCCTTATGTCCTTGTGAGTGGGTCCGCTCTCAGCCTCAGCTTGGCATGCTCTATAGTTGTCTCACCTCTTGGCTCTGCTATGACACGTCTGCCAGTGTCCCTCGTTAGGTCCCTTAGGTTTGCGCTTCTGAGCGCGCTTGCTGTTTCTGCTCACCGTTCTTCGTTGTTATTGCATGACGGTCACTTTATTTACCAGCGCTGGCTGCTTTTTACCCCCTTCCCACTGTCTCCAGTTGTTTCCTGGACGTGCTGCATGCTTGCCTTGTATGTTTTGTGTGGTAGATCTTCTGGCAACCGGTACATTGTTTATGTCCCCTTATGTGTTATGTTGCGCAGCGTTCCGGGGCATTATTCCTCCTTCTGACCACATGGGTTATGTTCTCTGCTTCCCCTTTTGCATTCCGATTATGCTACTGTATGTGGGCTCTCCCCGGTGCCGTGTTCTCCCTTCTTGTGGCGTATTGTAACTATGTGCTCTCTGGCGATAGGGTCTGAGGGCTTGCGTTGTGCTCTCATTAGTTGTTTACCATCTTGTGTGACCCTCCTTTTTGCTCGTGGGGAGGTCTTGGGGGATCAATGTATCATTTCTTTTCAATCCAATTTTTTGTTTTATGCAGATCGTCTGGGGAGCACCAAACTCCTCACAGGGTCTTATTTGCTGTGGCCGGGTGCGCGTCTGGGCGAATGGGACTACTTTAATGTCTGGGCCCGCAGGGTTGTTTCGTGGCTCCTTTTCTCATCCCTCTGAGATTCCCGCTCCGAGGTCCTCGGTTTCTTTCTCCGCTGGGGCTGCCAGTGCGTGGTCCTCAGAGCCGGCAGGGCGCCTGTGGGTGTCCTGTCTGTCGTGTTCGATTTGTTACACTTTCTGGAATTGTAGCAGCCTCCTGGTCGGCTCGACACGTGTCACCGTCGGGAGCTCCTTCTCGATGCGGCCCCTCTCCGCTTCCCAGCCAGGGTCTGTCTTTGTCCGTTTGCGGTGCGACACGGCTTTTCCTTTTGTGTCTGCCGTCTCACCGTTAATCTATTTGTTCTTTGGTGGCCGCTATCTTATTTGTTAAGCTGTATGCCTGCTGTGATCTTCTGCAGCCTGCAGTTATCTTCCCGTGCTGCAATTTCCTCCGGAGTTGCGGCAGCGATATGCTCTGTGCGTTTATGCTTGTGTGGAGCTTGGTTTCTTCCTGATATCGGCTTCCGAGCATGTATATTTTCCAGGATCAGGAGCGGATCAGCAGGAGCTCCTCGGGACTTCGTCCTACTCCGTGGCCATGTAGTCACGCCCCTGGGGGCCCATATTGGTAATGATGTGTAACCATCACTAGTGGTTTAGTGGCTGCTTGTCTGTGCACAGACACCCACTGGTGCTTCTTCATGGGGCTGTGCTGATTCTGTGACTGTGGTGCATGCAATGGGTTTTCCTTGTAGCTCTCTCCTTTAATCCCACTCTCTTGGAGGCCTGGCGCCGTTTTCCAGTAGCAGGAGGGTCACTAGGCAATGCTGGGGTTCTTTTTTGCAGGTTTTGTTGAGTTTCTCATTCCCTCCGTTCTTGGGTCTAGCTGATCTTCCTGTTTCTTCGCCAATCTAAGAAAAATACCGGCGAGCATCTGAATATAGAGGAACGGCTGAAGAATATGGTCTGCATAGCTACATACTAGCACAAAGGAGGGGCAGTAATTGGGGCTCTCTCTGTTGCTACTTCGACCTCAGAAGTAGGACTGGCTCTGGATGGCTCACTGGTAGGCATAGCACACCGGGCTAAGAGCGGATCCGGTCATCTCTTGACGCCAGGTTACTGACCTTGTCACACTGGTAATATCTTGCACTGTTTAGTGCTCCTTTTGTTTAATAAGTCCAAACACTAATTTACCCTTGAACCCTATCCTAGGCCTCGCTGATGGTCCATTGTGTAGGTGTTCATTTATCCTAACCCTAACTCAATTCTTAACTTTTAACCTTATTCTAGCCACCAACAATCTATTGCAAACTGTAACATGCTACCAAAATGTATAATAACCCTCATATTAGCCTTGCCTAATCATACTTAACATATAGGGGATCTTTTACTCTCGTGGTCTACAGGAAATTATGTTCCAACATGTCCAGGAGGAGGACACTATTGAAAATACACATTAACATTACTGGTAATATTTATGCCTTACCATGTTTTTTTTTCATGTAACTTTTTACATTGAGTGAAGTATTTGATTTCGCCTCACATGAACATATCCCGGATCTTGTAGCATCCTCCCTCTTGCCATTTGCCAAACCCAGGGGAAAATTGTAGGTTACCAAATATCATAGTGAATGGTGTCGGGAAAGTAGTGATTCGTGCCCGCCTTATTAGCTCATCCCATGACTCCCCCACCAAGGACACTATTTTACTGCAATACATGTTGCGTGGTCTGTCCCCTTTTGGTTTCCAAAGTACCTCCTCTAGGGCCCCCCTACCACTGCCTTATCCATTTCTCTACAGATCTTATCCCGGTCATCCCTCGACCAATCTCTAATCACTCTAATTTGTGCCGCCAGGAAGTATACCCTAAAGTCTGGCTCCCCTTTACTCCCCTTTTCCTTGGCATTGTTATTACCCTCTTCGCTCTTCTGGGCCTTTTATGATTCCATACTCCCAGTGTGTCTTTGGATAGCTCGAAAAAAGGATGTAGGCACCTGTGTTGGGAGAGTCGCAAAGTAATATAGCAGCTGTGGGAGAATAACCATCTTCAGCACATTGATCCTTCCTATACATGATATTGCTAATGGGCCACAGCCAATCAGTATATTCCTGATGGCCTCTAACAGAGGGGGGGTAGTTGGCCAAAAATAACACCTCCATCATCTTTGTTATTCTGACTCCTAGATATTTTATGGAGTTATCGACCCACCTATACAGAAGTGCCTTCTTGAGTTCAAGTTCCCTCTCTTTTGGTGTCGTCAGATTCAATACCTCCGATTTATGTGCGTTTATTTTTAGACCTGCCACTGACTCAAACTGTATCATCTCTCTGTCCATAGCTTTCAGGGAGACTTCCGGTTCAGTAAGCGTCATTAGAATGTCGTCTGCAAATGCGGCCATCTTATGGTCCCTTCCTCCAAACGGAATTCCTGCTATCTCCCCATTTACTCTTATAGCAGACAGTAATGGCTCCAGATGGATTGCATATAGCAACGGTGATAAAGGGCAGCCTTGTTTTGTACCCCTCGTTACCCGGATGGCCCATGATAGCTGACCATTAATAGCCAGACGTAGCCACGGGTTATGATAATTCATTTGAAACACATTGTGTATAGGCGCTATATAAATAAACTATCATATCATATATCCTACCTTGATCGTCTCTAGGAATTGTGCCCCAAAGCCCATTTATTTATTTTTCATTTATAACGCGCACAAAATCCAGAGGCATCGAGGCGCAGTTACAGGGTACCAGTTACATGTAGCCAATTGGCCTTAGGTAGGAGGTGCATACAGAAATGTGGTTTCATACTGGGTAGCAAAGTGCAAACAGATTGTAGTTACATATTGGGTAATACAGCAGGCAGATTGAGATTAGGATTCTGGACAATCAGACAAACCTGATAGAGTGGCAGTGAATTTCCGCAAAGGTGGTGGGCGTGGGGCAGATCAGATCAGGGGGGGGGGCATGCACGGTTAAGTAAACAGCCAGGTTTTTAGGGCTTTGCGGAATGCCCAGTAAGATTCTTCCGCTCTTAGTGCATGTAGTAAGTCGTTCCATTGTTTGGCTGCAATGGACGGAAAGCTAGAGCCGCCCGCTTTGGATCCTTTGACTCTGGGTTGGACTAGCCGGTGTGAGTATAGAGTTATAGTAGGCCTGGCTGAGACAGACTTGGTGAATTTCTGGGACAAGTACGGTGGGGCGGATTTGGATATGCACTTATGTGTGATCGAGAGGTTCTTGAACCTGATCCTCTCTTGGATGGGAAACCAGTGGACGGCTCTGCGGGTAGCCGAGATATGTTCATGCTTCGGGATGTTCAGTACAGCTCACAGTGAGTTGTTCTGGATCATCTGCAATTTCCGAATGTTGTGTGTTGAGGTGCCCGCAAAGAGGGCATTGCAATCATCCAGTCTGGCGCCTACCACTGCCCAGGCAATTGTGAGGCAACTTTCCATGGAGAGAAAGGGTCTGGCAGCATTAATCAGTTTGGTAGTGTAGGCTGCTGAGGAGGAGATGGCATTTACCTGGCGGGTCAAGTATAGTGAGAAACAAGAAATGCCATTCAACCCTGTCGAAAGCTTTTTCAGCGTCCATAGCAACGACCAGGGAAGGCATGTTTTTCGTGTTGACTTTTTCTATAAGGTGTGTAATTCTTCTGGTGTTGTTACTTGTCTTGCTACCCCGGATGAAACCTGACTGGTCTGTGCTAATGAGGTTTGGGAGAATTTGGTCTAAGCGATTGGCCAACATCTTTGTGTATATCTTCGCATCCAAGTTAATTAGTGCGATCGGTCTATACGAGCCACATATGGCCAGATCTTTGCCTGGCTTTGGCAGTAGGACTACTTTTGCTTCTTCCATAGACGGTGTGATTTTCCCCTCCCACCAAAGTCATTAAACGGGGGAACCAGATAGGGGATTAAAGTTTCCCTGAAAGTCTTATAGAAGTCTGACGTGAACCCGTGTTGAGTGGTAGTGGCACAATCGCCCTGAGCACTTCTTCCTTTGTGATGTCTTGTTCCAGTGCCAGTCTTTCCTGTCCTTTTATTACAGGTAGCTTGCACTTGTCTAAGTAGTCTAATTGGCTCTGCTCTGACGGGTCTTCCGACTTATATAGCTCAGTATAATATTTCAAGAATTCCCGGGAAATGTCAGCTACATCCGTGCTCTCTCCGCCCCTTCCACCCTTATTTTTAGTATAGCTTTGGATTTTTCCTCTCTTCTCAGCATCCTGGAAAGGAGCCTATCCATTTTATTTGCTTTTATATAGTACTTTTGTTTGAGGTACAGTAGGGATCGCTCTGCCGTCTTGGCCTGGATTATTTCAAATTGACCCCTTATGGCCCTTTATTCCCTCCTCAACGCCCCACCCACTCCTATGCCCATTCTGGACATAACCTGTTTCTGTTTTTCCTCCAATTCTTTTTCTATGGGTCTGCTCTCTATATCTCTGCGGGCCTTGGTAGCGATGATCATCCCTCTAATTGTCGGTATGAACGTCTGCTGTGTCGTGTCCTCACTGTTGTTGTCCTGAAAAAAGTCCTCTACCCCCACCGCATCGCCTCCCTCAGCAGTTCATCCTTAAATATATATTTGGGGTATCTCCATTTCCACAGCCTGGGAGGACCTGATTTCCTTCTGAATTTCAAGGTTATGGGTGCATGATCTGACAAGGCTATTTCCTTCACCTCTATGTCTGACACCTGTCCCAGCAGCGACCTTGACGACCATATGTAGTTGATTCTAGAAGTGGTCCGATGGACTTGTGAGAAGAAGGTGTATCCCACCTTATTCCCCTCCTTTTCCCTCCACTGGTCTACCAATGTGAGCCTATCAATTTTCTCAACCAATTCTTTCGAGGGTTTAACCTGGGTGTGAGTTTTCCCCCCTGCTCCTATCCACTCCCGGGTCCCAGGCCATATTGAAGTCCCCTGTCCAGTACGACCAATCCTTTTGCGAATCTTTCCAGTCGGGTCAACAACGCCTGGAGAAAACCATCTTTACCAGTATTGGGTGCATAAATAGTAGCTAACGCATATCCCTCCCCCCTCTGCTGCAGAGTCAGAGCCACATATCTCCCTTGGGCGCCCTTCGCACTAGTGGTCACCGTGAGGTCTAAGTTGTTCCGAAGAGCTACCAGCACCCCTCCCCTCTTGCCCTTATCATTAGATTGATAGATTTGGCAGAAGCCCTGTAGTCTGACTTTATGTTTATCCCGGGCCTGCAAATGTGTTTCCTGCAAGGTTACTATATCCGGCCCCTCCCTCCTTAAGAACCTTTCCAGTTTCTTACTTTTCACGGGGGAGTTTATCCCATTAATGTTCAAGGAGATGATGCTTAGGCTATCGTGCTTATCCATTGTCCTGATGGTACATCAGGGTTGTCTGACCCACTATGAGATCTCGGCTTGACTCCCTGACCTCTCCCCCACCTCTTCCCCCTCTCCATCCACCACCCTTCCCTTCACTGGGTGGGCTAAAGCAGCGTCTAGCCCCCTGCCCCAAATCGCCCTCTTGAGGATTGAGCCCATTTTGAACCCCAGTGCGAACAAATGTGGGTTCACCCAAACCCATTTCAGGTCCCAACTCCCACCATCCCTATCCCCCGGAACCTCCAGTGCAGCGCAAGCTCACCACCCTCCCCAGGCTAGTCCATTGTATCTCTCCCTGTTCCTTATTTGTCCAATTCAAGCGGCGGTGCCCTTTGTCAGGGGGTTCCCCCCTCTCCTCCGTTGTTCGGTCTGCGGGCCCCTTCAGGTACGGTTGGAAGCCTCTCTTCTTGCTTTGCTTAGGTCTCGCTACTGTCCATTAGCAACTCTTAATTCTGTTCTGTCTTTTCGCTGATGGTTCCTTTGATCCTTGGTCCTCTTCCTCGATTCCTAGAATTCTTGCTCCTTCCTCATAGGATGCTAAACGGTGTTGCTTCACCCCCCTCCCCCATCATTGAAAGACCAGGCCAAATGGGAATGTCCAGTGGTATTGGATGTCTTTTTCCCATAGCATGCTCAGGACCAGTCTCATTTTCTTCCTTTTGATCAGCGTTGTTTGGGACAAATCCTGCAAAAGTTGTATGTCTGAGCCATTATATGATATCTGCCTCACTTTCCCTTCTGCGAGTAGTCGTGTAGGGCAGCCAGGACGTCCCCCGGTCGTGCCCCTGGTTCTTTCTCCGTGGACCCACTCTATGCACTCTGTCAATATTTATATCTGCTGAGCTATCTATTTCCAACAAGTCTGCAAAAATGTTTGTAATCGCTGCCTCGAGGTTTTTATCTTGCACCTCTTCGGATAGGCACTTTATTCTAATGTTCGATCTTCTGGACCTATTTTCTAGGTCCTCTGCCTGTAGCTCTAAGTTGTGGGTCATGTTTGCCAATTGTTCCACCAAATCTTTTGTTTTCCTAGAGTCCTCAGCCAGGTCCTGAGTTGCTCTCTCATTGGTGTGCACCCTTTCCTCCATCTTATTCACGTCTCTGTTTATACCTTGTAGCGCTGATGCCAGGTCTTCCCTCATTTTGTCCATTTGTCTTTGGACCATTTCTGCGATATTGTTGGCAAAGTCGTTGAAGTACTGCTGAAGGATTTCCTGTGTCACAGATTGGTCCTGCCGTAGCGATTTTGGGGCCCCTCGTGCTATGCTTGATCCAATGCCCATAGTGATTCTGACACCCCTCATGCTCTGCTTGATCGAAGCTCTGTTCTACAGCTGCGGGGGTACCCATGTCCCAACTCTACATCTTTTGAATATTACTCTCCTGGAGCTTCTTTGCCGCTTTGATGAGTTTTGGGGCTCTTTTCCTCTGTTTTTAGACATGGTCGCTCGCCGTCCACGCCCTCGGTGACAGTGTCCCCTCTGAGCCAGCCAAATCCCTACTCCCGGACCCTTCTTCCCTTCTCCTGGCTCCTAGTTCGGCCAAGGCTCCCTCTAGTTGCTTTTTACACCTTCTGGGTGGGCCATTATGGTTTCCTTGAGTGTGGGCTCCCCTGAGTCTTTCCTCTGTGCCTTGGTTGCTTAGTAGTGAGTATTGAATTTAGTTCTGTGGGCGTTATTCTTAAAGATTCCCCTGACTTTGGCTGCACCCTACTGTCAGAGGTCAACCGGCACTTTTTCTCCCATTGCCCGTTTGGAAGTTTTAATGAGCAGCGCTCTGGTGTGCTCGAGAGAGAGGGGAAGGGGAACCCCCCCTCCACTGCAGGCCCGTCCTTCCTCAATTTGCCTTGCAACTCTCCCCACTGTCGGTAAGTCACAGACTCTGATCCCCTCCACAGACCTTTACCTTTGGTCTCTCTCTCTTTCAGTTCTTCATGGCCCGGGGCGTCCCCTGCCCTCTCTCTGCGATTTTTGCCTCCTGTGGCAACTCCTCGCACTCCTCTACTCTGCCGCACTCTGATGGGTAGGCCCTTTAACCCTGTAGATCTCCCGTTCCTCTCTCTCTCCCCTAAACTCTGTGCTCTAGTTCCGGCATCCTCCTCTCTCACCTCCGCTTACCGCAAATGGCAGTTCTTCCCCAACGGAGCGCCCGCTCTGGGAGCTGCTGCCATCTGGGGTTCTCCTGTCGCTCCTCCGTGTTCGGGGCCAACGATGTTGCACACACATTTCTTCTGTCGCAGCGTACCCCTCTCACTCATGGGCTGCCGACAGGGCTCGAGGCCAATTCAGCGCCTCACTCCACACCGTCCCCACCGCGGCTCCAGTCTCCCGCACAGCTCCAGTCACATCAGGCTTCGGAGCAGGTGAGGTGGCTAATCTGTTTTTGTATTTTCTGGCAAATTCCGCCATCACGCTCTTCCAGGCGATCGCTGATTAGATCCCTGCTGATGTGGGACCTTATTTCCGAATTTTCAAACGCCTGGTGAGGGTGCCGAGTCTCAGAACTTCGTACTCTTGTCCCGTGGGGCAGGAGAACCTCGATTACGGTGCTCTCCTATTGGCAGCCATCTTGGAATCCTTTAGCATGGTTTTTCAACACAAAAAGAATGCCCAAAAGCTCATGGGCCAAGTTCCTTTCCCTTTGGTAGAGTAGATAATTTAAGTTACTGGAACTGCAGGCCTGGCAGGATTGAAAAAATGGTCAAAGCCTACCCAGGTACAAGCTTGCAAATTATTAAATTTTTTATTTTTTCATATTGTGTTTCAGTTTTAATTAAAACCTTTCACAATTAACTCATTCATGTTATCAGCAACATGTACAGATCTAGTTGAACATAAATATTGCTTTCCCTTTTTAAAATCATAGTGCTTAAATATAAAATCAATTTACAAATTTTGCATTAAGATAATGCTCACTTCAAGTTTGTAACAAAGCCTACTTGAGTTTCATTCCATCTAAAATATTCACATTAACATTCCAAGTTCATTCTCTCTAGAAATCTAATTGTAGCCAAGTTCACCGATATGTGTTCCGGATTGGTTATAATATTCCACATTTGTCTTTGATTCATGTTGCGTAATTCATTGAAATATCTGTAACATCTGACAATCTGTTACATTGTACTAATAAATGTTCAAGCGTTTCGGAGTTATTTTTTGCTTCACAAAACCTGCACTTGGCATTGGACTCAACTTTCTTGTCTTGTCAAGCAAGGATCTCTCTTGTGGGCCATAAATTAAATCTTGGTCTCATTATTTTGGCTTGATATTTTGATTCAGAGTATTTCTGTAAATATTTTGGTCACAACATTTTAGGGGGAAGTTGGAGTTGTTGCAGATTCTGTAGGCTCTGCATTGTGACATCGTAGTAATCCAGTCGTATTCCCACAGCTTTCTTTTGGCTCTGTCTGGATTCGAAATCAAGATGGCATTATCGATATCCGCTCTTTCCATAATTTGTTCACAGTGGTCTCTCCAGGTGTGAAGATGTTTGCACACGTTGTTTCTCATAGAATGTGCGACAATTGGAATTAGCATGTTTTCATGCGCTTCATGCATTAGGCATTTCCTGTATAACGTCAGTGTATTCCACCATACTGTTCCTTTCAGTGATGTTAAACCTAATTCATATCTAATGATGACGATGGGGAAACTGGTTTGTACCTGTAACAATGATTTCCGATAGACACCTTCTATGTAATCCCGATCAGGTTGATATTGAGGGAATTTTGATTGGGCTCCATAGGTAATGGTTGGTATAACTTTTTGCTTGTAATATATCAGTAATGGTATATGGGAGAATTTGCCATATTTGGCATGAAAGATTTTTCCTTGTGAGCATAGTGACTGCATTTTGTGGGTTTTTTCCAATTTGTATGGTTTATCCATTTTGTTGTTGTTGATGTTGACACCTAGGTATTTGTACTCCTGGCTGATTGATAATAAATCTGAGCCTATGAACCATTTGAATTCTGAACACTTGTAGATCCCTTTTTTATTTTGCAGCTTCATTATGGTTTTTATTATTATTATGGTATTTATTGAGCACGGACCTAGCTTCGGGAAGCAATGGAACGCCTTAAAATCATAAGGTGAAGAACACAGTGAGGGAAGTAGAGAAAAAGGGAGCAGGTAGCTAACAGGGGAGAGCAAGGGTGGGCAATGGGCAGCAAGGGATCTACAAGCAACCAGGGCAGGAGACAGTGGAGAGCAGATCACTGAGTCTCAGGTAGGGTGGGGGTTCAGGGTATGTGGACCTAGGTGTTAGGTAAGAGCCATTCCTTGAAGAGGAAGGTCTTGAGCTCTTTTCTGAACTGTAGAAGCAATGGGGCTGATGTTGACAGGGAG
Source organism: Ambystoma mexicanum (assembly GCF_040938575.1). Classification (NCBI taxonomy): domain Eukaryota; kingdom Metazoa; phylum Chordata; class Amphibia; order Caudata; family Ambystomatidae; genus Ambystoma; species Ambystoma mexicanum. Next base: position 411,579,145 of record NC_090933.1, on the reverse strand, counting down.
GAGGTTACGGAGCCTGGAGCGTAGATGGAGAAGGCCCGTCTTCTGGTTCCTTCCTTCCTGCACCATCAGAGTTCAAGTCTGCATGTTTCCTTACTTCTGGTTTCTCAGTGAGGTAGCTTGGTGACAGCCTTGTAGATGATGCAACAGGATTTGAAGATGATACAGGCTTGCAGTAAGAGCCACTGCTTTTCGATGAGGGTCAGGTGCTATGGTCGAATTTGCAGAATCCTTTGAGTCTTGTTGCAGCATGCAGGACATATCTCAGGGGTGCTAGGGTGGTCACCAGAAGGCCTTCCAAAAGGACATTGCCACCGTCCAGAAGGGAGAGGCCAAGGCTTGGACAGATTGATCTGAAGTTGTTTTCTGGGATGAAGGGGTTGATTTTCTGCAGGAGAGAAAGTTGGTAATGGAGCCATTTGTATCTTCCTAGCTATGTGCTGTTTGAACATGAGGTGTCTGTCGATATTGAACCCAAGGGACTTGGAACAGGAGGCCAGCTGTGGTGTGAAGCCCTCGAGGTTCATAGCAGAGAGCCAGGTCTGGATGTCAGAGTGTTCAGTGTTGTTGGTCAGCAGTAGGAATTCAGTCTTGGAGCGGTTGAGCTTCGGGTACGCACTGGACATCCAGGACTGGATCAATGTGAGACAGGCCTTGAGCCTGTGGATGTCTTTGATGGAGGATATCTTGAGCTAGATCTGTGTGTCATCTGTGTATTGGTGGATGTGGATATTGTGTGGAGCGAGTAGGGTTCTGAGCGGTTCCATGTAAAGACTGAAGATCACAGGGGAAAGGATGGATCCTTGCGGGACTCCACAGGTGATGGGTAGAGTTGGTGAACTGGAAGAATCCATTTGTACAAACGGTTGTGGCGATTAGCAAGGTAGGATATGAACATGCGGAGTATGATCTCACTGATCCACATGCAGCAATGTAGATCGTCAGTGAGTGTCTGGTGGTCTACTGTGTCAAAAGCGGCTGAGAAGTCAGGAAAACTACGAGGCAAGGATGGCCATCATCAAGGGTTTTAAGGACATCATAGATCACCTTGATGGTAGTCATTTCTGTGCTGCATCTCGGTCTGAAGCCAGATTAGCACGATTGTAGGTTGTTATTGGCTTCAATGTTTTGCAGTAGTTGTGTGGCTACTGCTTTCTCAAGGATCTTACCTAGGAAGGGAAGATGGGTGATGGGGTGTTAGTTGCTGAGACTGTTGGGGTCTACTGTTGGGTTTCTTAAGAAGCGTGAGGATTTGTCTGGTCTTGAGGGTCGAGGGGGGAGGTGCCTTGATTTAGGGAGCTATTGACGATTGTCAGGTAAGAAAGGTGTGCTACAGTCGGAAGAGCCTTGAGAACGGAGGCAGGGAGGATGTCATCGGCATACAATGTGCCTTGAGGGATGCTAAGGTGGCAGTGAGGCATGCCATTGTGTGTCTTGAAAGTTGTCCAGGTAGTTGTGGTTTTGCAAGATGGGATGTGTAGTGTGCTGTCAGTTGTGGCTTTGGTGTCTATGTATTGGTGGATCATGTTGATCTTGTTGATGAAGAAAGTTTATCGCATTGGACTTTTTGATGCAGTGTGCTACGGGTGTGTCGGGCAGAAGGTTGATGTAGTGCTTGATGGTTTTGAAGAGGGCTCTGCTTTCATTGTTGGTCTTGGCTATGGTGTTTTGGTAGTAGTTGGCGTTGGCAGTGTTGATCAATCGTCTGAGTGCAGCACATGGTTCCTTGAGCAGGGAAAGATTGCGTGCACTGCAGAATTTTGGTAATTTCTTGTTTTTTGATGGTTCGTTTGTTGAGGTTGAGTTCTTGTGTGTACCAGGGTGCGGAAGGTTTAGGCTTGAGGGTGGGCCGTTTCACTTGGGCATGGCTTTAGATGTTGTTTGGGAGGGTGGTGTTGAGTTCTTGGAGAAGTAAGTTGCAGTCCTGGTTCATCAGCGGTAGATCAGCCCATGTGTGGTGAGGTTTGGCGAGGTCTTCCGTGAGAGCCTCCACTGGCAAGTTCTTGAAGGATCTGAAGGCTTGGTTTCCAATAGGTTTGCTTGAGAGGTGTGGTTTGACTAATCTCTAAGAGGATTGCCAGATGGTCGGAATAGGAGAGCTGTGATGGAGGGTAGGGCAGTGCAGTGATGATGAGGTTGAGGATATTACCTCCCTGTGAGTTGGGTCTTTCATGTGTTGTGTGAGGTTGAGTGTGTTGAGTAGGCAGTGGAGATCTTCCTTCATTGACTTGGTTGCTGGGTGGCCAGGGATGTTGAAGTCGCAGAGGAAGATGTTGTAGCATGCGTGAGACGTGGTGGTGACTAAGTCTGTGAAGTCTTCGATGAAGGAGGTTTTGGGTTTGGGTGCTCTGTAGATGAGGTGAAAAATGACTATGTCCGTTGGGGAGAGCGGGAAGTGGCAGGATAGTCTTCCAAAAGAGCCAATGGTGGCGAAGTCCAGTTGGGTGCATGGCCATGATGTGTTGTGAATGATGAAGAGGCCTCTGCTGATCTTGTTTGGATGGTCTTGTTGTAGAATTATTTAACCATGGGGGTGATGACAGCTAGGATGTGGGTGGAGGTGGATGTCATCCAGGTCCCACTAATGCAGATGGCATCTAAGTCATGTGTGGTGATGAGGTCAGCAATGTTATCTGCAAGGTTGATTGCTGCGCAGACACTGGCGAGCATCCGTTTTTGTGTAGTGGTGGATGCTGGAGTAGTGATGGGGTGTATGGTGATGTGGGTGAAGTTTCTGCGATTCAGTGTCCATGATGTTGCTGGTAAACAGCGCGGTTGGCGATGAGTGGTGAGGTTGTTGAGAGAGAGGGATGAAACACAGCTTACCCAATGTTAGAGGAGCAGGAGTTCTGGTCCTGGGTTCTCCCGGTCTGAACAGGTCTAAACAGGAATTGCCCTTTTCTACGTCAGCCCTTCACTTCGGATGCCTAGGCGAAAGACGCCCTTGATTTAAGAGTTAAGAACAGAAAGGAAGAGGCAGCGCTAAGAATTAGGAGTGCACAGGGCAATAGATAGGGAGATTAGGGAAAGCCCTTGGGATCAGTACCAGCAGATTACTCGCAGTGACGTAGTGGGAAGGACGTGCTGATGAGATGGTTGTACTCAGTGTAAGGATAAACCTGGAGACCATATACTGAGATAGGTGAGACTTTGATGAACTAGACTAAGGCAACATAAATCTTTCCCTTATCTGATCTTTATGGGGACCAACGAGGGGTTCCACTGTATACAGGATACAGAGCTGAGATACAACAGTGGACCAATTTATAAGACGGAAAAGCAGAGTGGATAGAACTAACCAAGTACAGGATAGACAGAGAAAAGAAGCAAAGAGCAGAAACTGTAGACAGAGGTTGTAGACAGAAGCTATACAAGCACTACTTAGAAGGCACACATGAATTCTGGCATACAAGAATTCTGGCATACAGGAAATCATGGACCAAGAAGCAGAAGTATCATGGGATTAGGCAAGGAAAGTTGCCATACATAAACATGGAAACCTAGCATTCTAGGAGTATCGTGAAACATAAAACATTAGTCGTAGGAAAGCAAGCCGGTCACTGCCAAGTCAGTGAATACATGCATCAGGAAACTATGTGCACTAGTCATAGGCAAGACAAGAGGCCGCGGCCAACTCAAAATCCGTGGTTCATGAAACTGAGTGCACTAGTCAAAGACAAAACAAGAAGTTGCTGCAAACTCAGCAAATACATTTTACAGAAAACTAAATGCACTAAAGAGCAGGTATTTAAATGATGAACAGAAGTCTTAGCAAGTAAATCATGAAACTTGATTGCAGAACGAGATAAGGGGGAAACAGCTTTGCCAGAAACAAGGTGAGTCTATGAGCTGGTGGGGGCTCACAGCAAAACAAGGTCTTGAAGAAAAGTCAGAAAAGCAGCACAAATACCTTGAGAAAAAGGATGAGCTTTAACAGTAAAGAAGCTGGAAAGCAGATACAGCGAGTAGGATACAGTAGCCAAAAGCAAGATAGCATGGAAAGGTTCCAAAACCGCATAAAGCAAACTCCAGGAAAGGGCAGTTGATAGAAGGAACAAGTTACTTACCTGTAACTGTTGTTCTCCAGCATGGGTCTGGCATGGATTCACATGCTCATGAATATTCCCCGTCGTCAGGCTGGGAATCCTCGGTAAAGAAAAAACCAGTATCAGTTTCGTTTCTGATCTGTCTTTCGTAGTAATAACCAATCACTGGTCTCTGCGTCATACTGACCACAGCCAATGACTGCCCTCTACCTAAGCACCGCCTCTGGCAGCCATCTTCAGATTTGGAAGCACGTGAAGTGGCAGTATGACCAAGTGAAGAGCCGCAGAGGGGTAGGCGGGAGGGTTCGCATGTGAATCCATGCCAGACCCATGCTGGAGAACAACAGTTACAGGTAAGTAACTTGTTCCTTCTCCAGCATGGGGTCTGGCATGGATTCACATGCTCATGAATAAAGAATACATAGCAGTACACACATGCACAACCACGGGAGGTGGCAAAGGCTCAACATTAAGCATCACATCAACTCAACATTAAGCATCTTACCTCCTCACCAGGCTCACCTCAGGCGAACAGGTTGCGCAGCACTGCTTGGCCGACCCTGGACTCCTCCCTGGAATCCCGGTCGACGCAGTAGAATTTCGTGAAGGTGTGCGTCGACCTCCACGTAGCAGCCCTGCATATGTCCAGCAGGGGCACACCAGATAGGAACGCCGTGGTAGCTGCGATCGCTCTGGTGGAATGGGCTCTCGGACGGCCAGGCAGCGGTCGGTTTGCCAACCGGTGACAGTACATGATACAGCCGGAGAGCCATCTGGAGATGGAAGCCTTCGAGAGAGCCTTCCCCTGATTGACAGGTCCAAAGTTCACAAAGAGTTGTGACGTCTTCCGAAAACCTTCCGTGCGGTCCACGTAGAACTTCAGCGCTCTAGCTACATCCAGCGAGTGCAAAGTCCTCTCAGCCGGCGACGAAGGCGACGGGAAGAACACAGGTAACACCAAGGGTTCGTTGAGATGAAAGTCCGACGGTACCTTGGGCATGAAGGAGGGGTGCGTCCTGAGCACTACCCTCGTGTCGTGGAAAGTCAAGTACGGGGCCTTGCAGGAAAGGGCCTGGATCTCTCCCACTCGTCGTGCGGAGGTGATGGCCACGAGAAAAGCTGTTTTCCACGATAGAAACTTCAACGGGGCCGAGTGCAGAGGCTCGAACGGAGGTCCCATGAGTTTGGTCAGCACCACGTTGAGCTCCCACGCCGGGGCCGGAGCCTTCACCGGCGGGAACGATCTGAACAGTCCCTTCATGAACTCTTTCACCAGACGCTGAGACCACAAGGACGTCCGGCCCGTGGTTCTGGTGTATCGGGAGATCGCAGCAAGATGAATCTTGATGGACGCGTGTGCCAGACCAGCTTTGGCCAGCGTCAGCAGGTACGGCAGCACTTGGGGAGCCGTAATCCGTAGAGGGTTAATCTTCTGTGCGTGGCACCAGACAGAAAACCTCTTCCATTTGTGTCCGTAGCATTTAAGAGTCGAGGACGCCCTGGCCTTTGCAAGAACCTCTCTGCAATCGGCCGGTATGTCGTATCCTCCAAACTCTAGCGCTGCAGGAGCCAGGCCTGCAAGTTCAGCGACTTCGGGTCGTGGTGGAGGATGGCGCCTCCTTCCCTGGAGAGTAGATCCGCGTCCGCCGGCAGCTTGATTGGCGGGGACGCCGACAAGTCCAGAAGGTCCGGGAACCATATCTGCCTCGGCCACGCAGGTGCGACGAGGATCATCCTGCACCGTGACCTCTTGAGCTGGTTGACGAGCCGGATTAGCAGAGGCAAGGGAGGGAACGCGTAGAGGAACAGGCCCTCCCAGGGGAACGAGAAAGCATCGCCCATGCTCCTCGTCTGGGGAAACCTGCTGGCGAACCTCCGGCACTTGGTGTTCGTCGCCGTCGCGAACAGGTCGATCTGGGGTGTGCCCCACCGTCGGAAGAGGCGATCCACCAGATCCTGCCGTAGTTCCCACTCGTGGCACGAGCGCAGCTCCCTGCTGAGTGAGTCGGCGATGGTGTTTTTTATCCCTGCCAGATGAAACGGCACCAGAAGAATCCCTTGGGCGACGGCCCAATGCCACAGGTCCTGCGCCTCCTTGGACAGCGCTGGGGACCTGGTTCCGCCCTGTTTCCTGATGTAAAACATGGTGGTGGTGTTGTCGGTGAAGATCCTCACCACCTTGCCCTTGAGGGACGGAAGGAAGGACCTGAGGGCCCAAAACACTGCACGGAGCTCCAGGACGTTGATATGCAGGGACTTCTCCGTCGGGAGCCAGAGTCCCCTTGCGTGCAGATTTTCGGTGTGCGCTCCCCACCCTTCTAGGGAGGCATCCGTGGTCACAGTCACCTGGTGGGCTGGGGTCTGGAAGTCCATGCCCGCCGTCAGATGCGCGCGGGTGCCCCACCACCGTATCGCTCGTCGGAAACTCTCGTCGAGCTTGATCCTTTCCTCGAAGCTGCCCGTCGTCTGGATCCAGCGCGCATCCAGGAACTCTTGCAACGGGCGCATCCGGAGCCTGCACATGGGAATGAGGTAGATGCAGGAAGACATCATCCCGAGGAGGGACTTGATGGACCTCACCTTGGCCGCGTCGGCCACCAACATCCGTTGCACCTTGCCCAAGATGGTCCTGGTCCTCTCCTCCGACGGGGAGGCCAGAAGGGACACTGTGTCGAGCCTCGCTCCCAGAAACAGTGCGACTTGCGCGGGCACCAGGTGGGATTTGGCGTAGTTCACGGAGAATCCCAGGTCCGTGAGGAGTTGGACGGTCCTTGCCGTGTGGGCCACGGCGAGCTCCCTCGTCTTGGCGCGGATGAGCCAGTCGTCCAGGTAGGGGTAGACGTGAATCCCCTCGCGGCGCAGCTGCGCCGCCACCGGTGCGAGGCACTTGGTGAAAACCCTGGGTGCCGACCGCAGTCCGAAGGGAAGGGCTTTGAACTGGTAATGACGCCCTTGGACCACGAATCTGAGGAATTTTCGGTGCCCCTTTAGGATGGGAATGTGGAAGTAGGCATCCTCCAAATCCAACGACGATAGGAAGTCTCCTTCCTCCAGCTGACCCAGGACGTGCTGGAGGGTGACCATCCGGAACTTCTGCGCCTTGATGAACTTGTTCAGGCGTCGCAGGTCCAGGATGGGGCGCCATCCTCCCGTCTTCTTCTTCACGAGGAAGTAACGCGAGTAGACTCCGGAGCCCCGAAGCCTCTTTGGGACGAGTTCGATGGCGCCCTTTCTGAGCATCGCCTTTACCTCCAGGAGAAGTTGAGGGACGTGAAGTTCTTTCCTGGCCACGGGGGGGACGCGCAGGCACCTTCTTTGAAACTCGAGCGCGTGGCCCCGGGCCAGGGCGTCCAGCACCCAACGGTCGGTGGAGATGGACTCCCACAAGGGCCCGGGCCGTCTCAGTATCCGCCTTGATGGCCTGAAGGGAATCGTCCACTGTCTTCCCAAACAGGTTGTTCCCGTCGAAGGGCATGTCCAGGACCCTGGTCTGGACGTCCTGCCGAAAGTCCGTAGCCTTGAGCCATCCGCGACGTCGAAGGCAAACGCCGTTGCCCATCTGGCGGAACCCAGTGTCGGCGATGTCCGTCGCCACGGTGATGGCGTGGTCCGAGGCCACCTCACCTTCCTGCAGGATCTCAAGGGCCTCCGCCCTCTTGTCGTCCGGCAGAAAATCCAGCAGGGGAGCTATCTTGTACCAGAGTTCCCTGTCGTAGCGGGCCACGATAGCCAAGGCGTTGGCCGCTTTAATCGTCGTCGCCGCCGACGAGATGACTCTGCGCCCCATGGCATCCAATTTCTTTCCCTCGCCGTCCGGCGGGGAAGTCGACGTGGAGGCCGCACCCCCCCCCCGCTTTCTTCCTGGCTGCCGCGGAGACGACGGAGTCCGGGGTAGGCTGCGCCCGGAGGCATAGGGGGGCCGAGTCCGGGACCCGGTACTTTTTCTCGTACCGGTCTCTTTTCGCTGGCGTCGTGGAAGGGTTCTTGAGGAGGGAAAGGCCCTCATCCCAAATGTCGTCCAACAGAGGCACTGCGAGGACCGTCTTCCTCTTGGTCTCGCGCCGTTGGTAAAGGAAGCCTTCCTTTTTCTTCTCCTCCGGGCAGAGTTGGAAAAGCTCGGATGCCCTGGCGATCATTGAGTGGAACGATCCAATCTCGTCGGGCGGAGAAGCCCTGGTGGGAGGCGACGACGGAAATCCTCGTCGTATGCCTCGTCGTCCGTACCCGTCGCTGCCGTGTCAGTCCCCGTATCATCCCCTCGGGTGGACGGGGAGGAGGGCTGGACGGGGCGCGACGGTTGAAAAGGAGGCGGTGGATGAATCCTTCTTTTCTTGGTAGGGGGAACACCAGAAGGTCCCGGTTCTGGATCCCCCGACGGGAGAGGTTCCTCCGTCGGTAACGGTAGTCTCGTCCTTATCTCGGAGCATAAGGACTGTATAGCCAACAAAATGGCCGCTGAGTTGTCTTGCGGCGCTGGCAGAGGGGAATCCGACGGGCGAGCAGGGGCCCCGTCGGTATCCTCGACGATGTCGTCGTCGTCACCTGCGTCGGGGCCCATTCCGACGGGCTGGTCTTGTTCCACGCCTAGGCCGTGGCTTAAGACCTCGATCAGCTCCTCTTCTGAGGTTGAGGCCGAATCTACGCCGACGCCCTGCCCCCCCTTCTTCCCCACGGAGGGTTTCACGGGGGTCCTATCGATGGGCACGAAAGAAGACTCCCTCCGAGGAGGCAGGGAGATTCTGGGCCCCGAGGCCGCCACCACTGGTGCAGACTCCACAGGCTGGGCCAGGGCCGCCGCGACCGTTTCGATAGAGGGCTTGGTCGAATGGATCAAGGCCTTCACCACCTTAGGTGCGCTCACCGCCTTATCCTTGAGGGAGGGGGCACTGCCACGCTCCTCCTCTGCCTTAGAGCTCGACCGGGGTCTCTCCAGGAGCTTCGCCGGGTGCTCGGCCTTCCTCTTACCCGACCCAGAGCGTTGGCTCGTGGTTGATGGTGCCGGGGAGGGTGCGCCCTGCCTGGCGCCCGTAGAGCCCGACCGTTCGGCGCTCCCGGTGCCAGCGGACTCGCGGTGCTTGGCCTTATGTTGGGCCCCCGTCGCCGGGGCGCCCTCAAAGGTCTTAGAAGACCGCTCAGATTTCTTCTTCTTCTCGCCGGACGGGCTCTTACCCTCCAGCCAGCTGGCGAGACGTTGATGGCGGTCCTTCATGGTCCGTTCCGACATGTTGCCGCAAAACGCACAGTCCTTCTCCACGTGCGTCTTGTCCCCATGAAGGCAGTAAAGGCAGAAAGAGTGTTCGTCCTCCTTGAAGACGTTCTGCAGCTGGCATCCAGGGCAGGCCCTGAACAGCTTTCCGGGCGTCGAGCTTCCCTTCTCCTGGGCCATCTCCGAGACCGGGCCTGAGAAGCTTCTGGAGTCCTCCGAAGCGTAGCTCGACGAAATCTTCACCCTTGAGGGGCACAGATGAATCCGACACGGGTCCCCGTTGATCGGATGTAGGATCGGTGGAGCTTGAGGCTCTTTTGACCGAAAGAATCGAAGTTTTTGTGAAAAAGCGCGAAAAAATAGCACTAACGCTCGAGAGCAATAGCACGAGGATCCCAACACATGAACGTGCGGTAAAAATCTGAAGATGGCTGCCAGAGGCGGTGCTTAGGTAGAGGGCAGTCATTGGCTGTGGTCAGTATGACGCAGAGACCAGTGATTGGTTATTACTACGAAAGACAGATCAGAAACGAAACTGATACTGGTTTTTTCTTTACCGAGGATTCCCAGCCTGACGACGGGGAATATTCATGAGCATGTGAATCCATGCCAGACCCCATGCTGGAGAACACTTGTTAATCCTCAGAGTGCGCTTATGAAGCCCTCCCAGGCCAGAGCCCAACAGGGTGGTGCTGATTGCAGCCTGAGGCTGATGTGTTCAATTAAGCCAAGTCCAGGCTTCAGTAGTTTGCAGCAGTGGATTATAATTAAGGCCTCTCCCTCTGTTGGCACTGTAGTTTGCAGGAGCTTGTAACAGGTGAGTGCAAGTGGGTCTAGACCCACTTGCACTTGCTCACCATCTGCAAGGGAAAAGAGGCTGAAGGGCTGCTTAAGTAGGGGGAAAAGGGTGGGTAAACAAGAAGGTACCAACAGATTAGCAGTGATTGATGGGTGGGTCTTAGGTCATGTGACAGATCTGCTTGCACACCAACTGCAAAGGAAGAGAGGCTGGAGGGCTGCTTAAGTAGGTGGCGTGGGTCAGAAAGAGGACGCTGACATTCCATTTTAAAACATTTGTATTCAACAAAAAGATCCAAACTCCCATCTTTCCCTAAACTATGGATGTTCCCTACCTAACAAAACTAAGGTGCTTGTCAGTCGTCAGGGCAAGTCCCGTATCAGATTCAGTCCGCTGTTCGCGATTCTGGCTTTAGCACTATAAGAATAACTAAAGGACAGGAGAATGACTCCCTTCTCCTGTTGTCTGGGTCTTCCTCAATTTCCGTTCAATGTGGCACATGTAGATATCTCTTTGCCACAACTCTCATTAATCTATGCAGTTCATCTACTGGGCTCTCCCAGTGTTCAGGATGGCTCTCCACTTGGTTTCTCTCTTATTCTCCTGTTCTCTCAATTATCCTTTTCCTCTCATAGGATCTTTCAATATTTCTCTTTTTACTCTCACATCAGTCTTTCCTGTCTTTCATATATTCCTTTTCCTCTTGTTGAATACGAACTCTGAAGTTCCAACACTTTTTCTCACTTCCTTTTAATACTCCTCCTATACTGGGACGAGTAGGAATGTTCTAGTAACAGTCATCACTTTTCCTTTGTACTTTCCCTATTTCGTGGCGTGGCTAAGGAGCCATGAGATAAGCAGCGCTTCTGCCGATCCTTAAGGATCCTGCTGAAATGACATGCATTTCTAATGCTACGTTAGACATCTTTGAAGCTGTGGCGGTGTTAAGATACGGAGCTCAACATGCACATAATTGGGTGGTGAATCGTGACGTGGATCAAGTGCTGGGAGTCGAGGAAGAGTCTCAGAGCTCCGACGAGAACAAACGAAAATGGCGGCCAAGCGAAGACAAAGGATCGCATAGAAGGGCTACGGCGAGTCGAGCGTACAGTTGTACCCAGAATAGGCGTGGGAGCACTGTACCAGCCCTGGAACATCTCACCGCTGAATAGCGCATAGCCGGCTGAGGGATTGGTGAGAGGAGGCCGGCGGCAACGACCACGGTGGGCATCAGATATAGGTCAGAGCGTGGAGCAGAGGAGAGAGGAGGCGAACAGAAGGCCCAGGACTGTGACACTGCAACCCCAAGGGCCGTATGCCTACACAAGTCAGTCGGTCACAGAGCCATGAGAACGCAGTGACCGACACGCACCACCCGAGCAGCGGAACATTAGAGGAACGCGGTGGCCGACGCTTCGGAACAGTCTATTATTGAGGAGGCCAGTGCGGTAACAATAAGGAACAATATATTGTAGCGGAGCAGCCCAGCCTGCGATTATAGGGGGTGCGCAAAATATAAGCCAGAGATTGCCGGGAAGATAGATCTGATGCTGAAAAAAGATACAGTTGCCAGCATATAAAGGGCTCAGTCGGAACTCTCTGAAACAACGTAATTGTTTCAACGCTGCTGGAAGACAAACGCTGTTACATGTTGGAAGGACTGGGCAACAGCATTAGTAATCCAGACCAGAAGTTACACGTTCTGCATGACGATTGAACGTTGTCCATGCATGGCTCCTACAGGATACTCCTCAGACACCATTGGGATATTCGCAATTGACTCAGTGTCAGGAATACATTGTAGCGCAAGCGGAAGGCATGGGCCAGAACTCTAGTTGGAAGGTAACTGACGAATTGAGTTAACGCGACGGACTTCCAAATACACAGAGGTGTGGATGCTGCACAACACCAGGGACCCAGTGCTCCACAAGTCGCAGCTGCTGGGGTGGCAGGAAAAGGGTTTGCGGTGGAGAGAGCACACAGAGCCTTGACAAGGAAGCCACTGCCAGGCCCCCCCATCCCCCCCGAGACCAATAATTGCCAAAATACTGAATTACAGAGACGGGGAGAAAATCCTGGAACACTTCCGGAAAGGCGGCACATTACAAAGGGCATCCCCGTCTATTACGGTGTACCCAGACCATACACTTCTGGTGCAGAGATGGTGACTGAACTATGGGACGGTGAAGAAGAGACTACACGAGGCGGGCTATAGATACATGCTGATGTACCCTGCGAAACTGAAAGTGCTTCACAAGAACAGGGCCCTGTTCTTCGAGACCCCTTTGGATGCGACAGAGTGGTTGGATGCCCAGAACTGTCTGTCGGGAACAGAAAGCCAGAAGGAGGGCGGAACGGATAAGTGAGGCAGCGATTCCAGAAGCCGAGGTGCTGTATAAACTGTGACACTGGGACTTGAATATAAGATAGGGCAATGCTGGTCGGGACAAAATGAGCTATGCATTGAGCATGTAGATGTGAGCGGGCATAGTGTAATGGTGCATAATTGCAGGAGTCACAATGGACTCACTCTTATACCCCTATAGATAGTTTAGTTGGGTTACCGGTAGTGTGGTAACCCCCTGCTGTGTTCCAAGTACCGGCACCACCGAGAAAGGACTAAATGAGGGATAGCCTGAGATCCAAGGATGGAGCTGGGCAACAGTTGGGAATGGGAAGGGAGGGGGGTGGGAGGGGAGTTGGAGGGTGTGCAGTGATTGTAGTTAGGGAACAAGCTTACGTCCACGCGCCGCTGCAAAAGATACAGGAGACAAAGGGAGACAGTGGCGGGAATGGGTACGGATGAATGATGGGAGACCTCAAGATAGTTACCTGGAATGTCAGGGGGCTCAACAGCTACCTGAAGAGAAATAAGATCATTATGTACCTGAGGAGGCAGAAAATAGATATCGCTCTACTACAAGAAACCCATCTAACGAAGGAAAAACAAGAGATGATAAAGAAGAAATGGAAGGGAACCACCGTGGGGGCAACGTATTCAGCATATGCCAGAGGGGTAATCACCTGGGTAGCACCGCATGTCCCCTTTCAGTTATTGCAATCTGTGGGAGAGTCGGATGGGAGGATGGTAGCGGTACGGGGACTGATAGAATGATAGAAAGCAGAGAAGTGTGTATTATTAATACATATGCCCCGAACCAAGATACTGTGGCCTACTTTAAGACCTTATATAGTAAAATAAGCCCATACCTCGGGGGTGCAGTCATATGGGGAGGCGACTTTAACTGTACACTGTATCCCAGGATTGACAGGTCAGACGGGAAATTAGACAAACCCATCCTTGCAGTCAAAACCTTGAAGACCCTGTTGAGAGACTTTAAGCTAGAAGACATGTGGAGGATATGATAAACATTACTTGCATTATTCGGCCCTACATAATTTGTACACACGGTTAGATTATATGTTCGCCTCCCCGGAGATGATAGGAGAGATGGTGCAGACTGAATATAAAGCGAGAGTCCTTTCAGACCACTCACCACTGATCTTAACATGGCAGTATCAGACCCCTAGAGCCAGTATCCCAACTTGGCGGCTGAGCCGAAGCATTGAAAGACACAGTGTTTAGAGGGGACCCGAGGAGGGAAATTGTAGAATATTTTGAAAACAATACTGGAAGCGTAAAATCGGCTGGCACCCTATGGGAGGCATTTAAAGTGGTGGTGAGGGGATCTGCGATAGCAAAATCTAAAGGGCTGCAAGGAGGCATATTGCAAGACCTGCAGAAGGCAGAGGAGGAACTAGAAGCATCATGCGCAGAGGAGATGACTCCCTGGAAGAGGCCGACACATAAACCAATTACGGCAAGAATGCGAAAAACGCTGGGAAAGGCTATGTAACTTAAATTGCAAGAAATACATAGAGAGGCAGCACGCTGGTACAAGCCAGGGAGGTTGTTAGCATGGCTGTATAAAAGCAAGACACCAAGACCAACGATTAGAGCAATACAGGGGGAAGGAGGACAGATACTTGATACCCAGGAGGGAGTGAATGAAGGGTTCCTCAAGTTCTACAAACAATTGTATAGAGATACAGATGGGGATGAATGGGGCGAGATAGTGGAAACACTAGGGGACATTGGCCTACCCAAATTGAGCACTCAGGAGAGAGAGAACTTAGACGTCCCAATCACACTGGAGGAACTAGAAGCGGTGATAGAGGAATTACCCACTTGCAAGGCCCCGGGGGCGGACGGACTCCCTAGCGAGTTCTATAAAACGGAAGTGCTTCCCTCGCTACTGGCTATGCTAAACAAAGCTTTCAAAGGTGTATTAACTGGAGGGGCAGCCCAACTGGCGGAACCTTAGGCTGAGGTAACAATATATCACATACAGGGGTAGCCGCCTGACAATAGTTAGAGCATACTCTTGGTACTGTATGCCATTATTCAAAAAGGGGGTTGTGGTGTTTGCAAAGGTCACCACTAATCTAAACTGATCAAAGTCTAAAGGACCCCAAGGGGGTAAAATCTACACGCACATTAATTCGTACATGTGAGCACAAAAGTTATACATGATGTAAATTTATTACAACAAGCTCTTCGAGCAACAACAATCAAGGTATGGCAATTTTGCTTTCGAGAACAATCAGGTAGCATTTTAGAAACATGGATCCTAAAGACCTTCTGCAGCAGAAAGTTTACAGAAGTGTAGGTTGTTTGAATGTACTTGTCCTTCATCAAGAAAACACATTCATTATAGACTGATGAGTATGAAGGCAAAATCAATAAATGCAAAAAGAACATAAAATTCATTTACAACAATTTAGTGCAGTGAAGCATGGTGATAGACTGCAGTGAGGCATAATCATGTCTAATAGGCACTATTTTCTAGTGCAAACTCAAATGTATAGACAAGGTGCTTGTCCTTATAGAGTCAAGACAAGACCTATATGTATTAGACAGTAGTCTGTTAACTATAGGTGACCAACCCTTGGTCAAGGGCAAGGGTTGCACTAAATTGTTGTAAATTAATTTCATGTTCTTTTTGCATTTATTGTTTTTGCCTTCATACTCATCAGTCTATAACTAATGTGTTTTCTTGATGAAGTACAAGTACATGCGAAAACCTACACTTCTGTAAACTTTCTGCTGCAGAAGGTCTTTAGGATCCATGTTTCTAAAATGCTACCTGATTGTTCTCGAAAGCAGCAAGTTGCCATACCTTGATTGTTGTTGATCGATGAGCTTGTTGTAATAAATTTACATCATGTATAACTTTTGTGCTCACATGTACGAATGAATGTGCGTGTAGCTTTCACCCCCTTGGGGTCCTTTAGACTTTGACACAAGTTTAGATTAGTGGTGACCTTTGCAAACACCACAGCCCCCTTTTTGAATAATGGCATACAGTACCAAGAGTATGCTCTAACTATTGTCAGGCGGCTACCCCTGTATGTGAGCATAAACAAAGCAGGGATATTGCCAGAATCCATAAGGGAGGTGATAATCATTCCGATCTTAAACCTAATAAACCGAGCATGGACCGCGGATCATATAGACCGCTATCCATGCTGAACCAGGACAGCAAGATACTCATGGATGTGTTGGATGGGAGATTGAGACAGGTCATAAGCAAACTTACACATCCTGATCAGACCGGATACGTCCCGCACAGAAGCATATCCGACAACCTTAGGAGGCTTCATCGGGTCATAGAGCAAACAGAAGGAGAGGCGCAGGAAGTTGGAATTATTTCATTGGATGCATTGAAGGCCTTCGATTCTGTTAAATGGCCGTGGCTGATAGCAGCGTTACAGGAATATGGAATAGGGCCCGAGTATCTGAAGTGGGTGAAACTATTATATAGCTCACCACTAGCCAGAGTTAGGACGGCAGCGGTTATTTCAGAAAGATGGCAACTGAGCAGAGGTACCAGACAGGAGTGCCTTTGGTCCCAGATGCTATACATTCTTGGATGGAACCCCTAGCGATATACCTAAAACAACAGTACGGGGAGGTGGGGATTTTTATGAAAGGAGGGCTACACCTAATATCATTGTATGCGGATAATATGTTGCTATACTTGAGATACCCGGAGGAAAACCTGCAATACATCCTAGAAGTAATGGAGCGATTTGCGTCGCTCTCTGACATTGCAATCAACCCTAAAAGGTTGTGTATATTCCCCCTGAGGAGATATAAAGGGATTCCGCAGGAACACCTACCCATTCTACAAATACCCTGGGAGACCAAAACCTTTAGATACCTGGGGTAGATATCTATCACGCGGTGGAGGATGAACACAAACATAACACAGAGAACGCAGTAGCAAACATTGAGAATAGCATAAGATTCGTGGCTAAGCTCCCTTTGGCTATGGTAGGGAGAGCGGCTTTGTTGAAAATGGTTGTACTACTGAGGCTGATACACTTTTTTGGAAATATACCATACGTGATACCTAAGCAATTCTTTGTTAAACTCCAGAGCATATGTGGAGGCACAACACCAGGAACAGAATAGCCCTGTGGAAACTACAGAATACGTATGATAAAGGAGGTATAAATATTCCCAATTTTGAGATCTATTACTGGCCCAGCCAGCTACAATACGTGGCCAGGTGGCTAACGGAAGACTCAACATCGGAGCCCAGACTGTTGAGGTCAGAATGTACTCTGTTTTTCTTGAAAGAATGGATATGGCTGCCTAAATCAGAGCTAAAGGGGTGTCCAAGAATGTTGGAATTGGGATGGCAAATGTGGCGAAAGGCTTGCCAGGCCATGGAGAACCCGACTCTGTGCTCCCCGCAGGTACCGCTAGTAGCACTGGCCAAAGGGGATGTGCAATTGAGGAAGACGATACGCAAGCACTGGGAAACGGTGGGTATTGCAACAATGGGAGACATTTGGCAAGATGGGAAGATATTGGAATTTAACGCACTGGTAGAGGAAACAAGCCTACATCTAGGGCAATATATTACATACACCAGACTGGTGCGACGGGTAAAAGAAACATGGTCTGAAATAGTGCTGAAGACCAACCAGATACGGCCATAGAAACAATCTATGACATTGCAGAGGGAGGGCATGAGGTTTCCTGAATCTACGAACTGTTGATAACCAGGATGGAGAAAGAAGTGACCCAGCTAAGACGAGATTGGGAAGAGGAAGTGGGAGAAATCATGAATGATGGCCTGTGGGAGAGGGCTCAGAGGTACCATAAATAGGTGTCCAGGAATGCAAGGCTGCAACAAATCCAGCTATACGTAACTCACAGAGCGTACATGACCCCCCAGAGGATGGCCCGATTTAAGAGTGCAGAAATACAAACATGTCCCAAGTGTGGAGAAGTGAATGCTGAGATGACACATATGTTCTTGGCATGCCCGGACATTGGTAAATTTTGGAAAGAAGCAGCCCACCGCCTGACAGAGAAGGGGATCACGTTAGATGTGGAATCAGTGTAGGCATGTATGGTGGGAGGATTCCCTATACCACGCAAGCTAAAGCATGTGAGTAAACTTAAAGACCTGGCTTACATACTTGCCAAGCGCAGAATTGCCATGTGCTGGAAAGCATGTAACAGACCAAAGGTAGAGGTTGGAATGATCTCAAGAAATGCGCTGAAACGGAAAAAGTGGTATGGACAGAAGCAGCCAACAGAGGGAGGGCAGAAGCAGGCAGAAACATTGATGGCCTGGAGGCACTTAGTGGCCACAGTGTCTGTGTCCACCCAGGTATGCCCAAGCAAATATGATACCTCCCAAAACACGGAAGAGGAAACATCCCTAGAGAATAGAACGGCGGAAGGCGAAATGGAGTAGGCTCAAGTTAGGGGGGAGGGTAACGGGTAAGCAGCAGCTATGGTTTAATATGATACTAGATACTTAAAAATGTATAACATATACCGCTAAGTTTGTTTTTATGTGTTGGTTGGATGTTGTAAAAGGTCATACATTTAAAAAAATTAAAAAAATACTTCCCCTATTTTGTCTCGACTGTGATGAGTAGGAAGGTTCCAATAATGATTGACTCTTCTTCCTGGTAGTTTTATAACTTGTGGTTGACTGAGCCAAGTAGGTGTGTTCCAGTAACCTTTATTGTTCTCACTCTGTATCTTCAAATCTTTTTGTGTACTAGGACGAGTACACATGTCCCAGCAATCAATCCCTCCAAATCCATGGTTATGTCCTTCAATTCTAGGGGGGAAAAAACCACAAACTTCACTTGGAGACTAGGACAAATAGGGCTAAATGTCTCTCAGTTGACAAAATATCTGGGCATAACCTTAGTAAGGCCTATAGAGTTAAAGGTCAGGAGAGAGGCGCTATGATATGATATGATATGGCATTTATAACACGCCTATACACAAGTGTTTCAAGGCGGGCCAAGGCAAGGAAGGGGGAACAGGGGAAGACAGACAACGATCCTACTAGGCCAGGTGTCATTCAGATCGCTCAAGTGCATGGGAAGGGGAAGGAGGAGAAGTGCAGGGGGTAAGAGGGAAAGGACAGTGCAGTACATGGGATAAGAAAAAACAAAATTAACAATAAGTAAAAGTACGGCCAGCAGGTGGCAAGTGCAAGGGTAAGTGCAGACATCGGTGTCAAGTGGTGGTAGTGGGACTGCAAGGATACAGAAACAGCCCCCAAGTGCAGGGGTTGCCAGGAGGGCAGTGCAGGAGTGCGACTGGCGGGGGAGGGGACCTGGGCACGAGATCAGAGGGTGACCAGGTAACCAGTGCATTTTCAGTGTCAGCCAGGAAGTCAGCAAGGGAGAGGGGGAGAAAAATCAGAAGCAAAGAGAAAGGTTTTGAGGTGCTTCCGGAACCGAAGATGATTCTCCTCAAGTTTCAGGGAGGCTGTTCCAGAGGTAGCCACAGCCGAAGATAGAGATCTACCACCAACTCGTTGCTTGGAGAAGCGACTGACCCTGAGGGAGTTTGAGGTAGATGAGCGAAAAGCTCGAGAAGGAAGGTATTTAGGGAGAGAGAGTTGAAGGTATTGAGGCTCCAGGCCCCAGAAGGCCTTGTGGACGATGCAGAGGGTTTTGAACTTAATCCAGTGCAGAGATTTCAGTCCTGGAGAGATATGATCTCTGGGTTTGAGGCCAAGGACAAGTCTTGCAGTCCTGTTCTGGATAAGTTGCAGAGGGCGGAGAGTAGAAGCAGGCAGATTTAGAAAGAGGCTGTTGCAGTAGTCCAGCCTGGAGAGAACCAGAGCTCTGGAGACTGTGAGCTTCTGGGGGAAGAAGAGGAAAGGAAGAATACCTCTAAGGAGGTGCAACTAGTAGTGTGACTTCTTAGAGATGTCAGAGATGTGAGGAGAGAAGGAGAGTGTAGAGTCGAAGATGACCGCAAGGTTTTTAGCCTTGCAGGTGGGAACAGGAAGAGGGCCAAGAGAGGCCGGCCAGAGAACTACAGGAAAGGAGGGAGCGGGTGTGCCGATGAGGAGAATCTCAGTCTTACTGGCATTGAGGCAGAGGTTATTGGCGGCATACCACTCCTGGATAGCAGACAGACAGTCAGAGATGAGGGAAGTAGAGCAGGAGGCCAAGGGTAGCCTGAAGATGAGCTGGGTGTCATCCGCATAGCATTGAAAGTTGGGCCAGAGAGCGGCGATGCGGTGGGCCAGGAGTGCCAGGTATTGGTTGAAAAGCCAGGGAGAGAGGTTAGACCCCTGGGGGACACCACAGGTAGAGAAAAAGATAGCAGAGAGGAAGGACCCAAGTTGGACCTGGGCGGTCGGTCGGAGAGGAAAGAAGTCAGCCTAGAGGAACACAATTTGCAGCCCAAATGAAACATCTAAATAACAAATACTGCCGCTTTGGCCTTTGCCCATTGGTGAAATTATTTAAGAGCAAAGTAGTGCCGGTCCCTCCTATACGGACTGGAAACGGGGGTTGAAAATGAAAGACTTGATCTGAGTAAACTAGAAGTGTTGATTTGGAGAAGAGTAATGGCCTCCCGTATTGTGTTCCAGTCACCATTCTGCGCTTCGAATTAGGCCTAAGCTCCTTGAGGTGTGCACTACATATAAAGAAACTGATGCTGTATAGGAAGCGGGTCTGCGCTTAGAAACCTCTGGGTATTAAGCGTGTTATAAATAACCTATCATATCATATCATATGGATGAACCCGGTCTACTTATGCCTCCAGGTCTTAATAAGATCAGCTCCAGAGTGATTCCAAGTACTGAATCAACCAGAAGGCTCCAGTGCTGACTTGAAACTCAGGAGGACTCCCCACCATATGTTAGAAGCACAAGAATATCACCAAGGAAGCTGCAAATACCAAAGACTTTGATTGTTAAATGAAACAGGGAAAATGGTTGAGACAGACATCTTTCTTGGAATTCTTTAAGGTTTCTTTTGGACACTGGTTACATACCTCAAATTTGGCTTTATGTTATATTAAACTGCAGGAAAGATCAGGATCCAGCCCAAATAAGAACTGAAAGAACCTTGGCTGTGGACCTTTTGAGAATTCCTGAGAGGCCCTTATGTATACTTGCTGCTCAACCATCCGAACCACAACTGAGTTATTGTTGTGTGCATTCTTGATCCTATAGGAATTGATTTGCCTTTGTAAGAAACCTTATAAACATATGTTGCCAACTATATTCCATGAAAGGGCTATGTTTGATCTTTGTATATTTCATGACCCCTCAATCGAACGAGTGAGGTAAACTCACTCCCACCCAAGCCAGTTATCTACAATGGTGCATGCACATTTGCAGAATGTATTGGTGGAGAATGGCCTGTGAGATGGTCTAGAGACAAAATACTTCCGAGGACGCTGTCCGGGAGGACCAGATTTGACAACGCGAGCATGCTGTTGGTAAAGAGGGACTTTGGGGACCCCAGCATGACTAGATCACTAACACTCCTATAGCAGACACCTGTCCTTCTGTGGTATATCTCTTTATTGCAGAAGGTTTATATAATCCCTGTCAGTTGCACAAGGGGTGGTCTGTAAACAGAGCATCCTCTAGCCCCTTCCATTTAGAATAGCTACTGAACATTTTTGAAAAACGTGTCAATCCCATTCAGGGTAGGATGGATACCTTAGTTCTCCACCATAGCAAATGTTCTTAAGCAAGTGCTAGTAAATGACCCCTTCCTGTATTTGGCCCATTAGCAATCACGTTACCTCCTGCAAGACTCTGATTTGATCTTCACCCAAAAATGGTCTCACTATTGGCCCTACTCTCTTTTTGGGTCACAGCTCCATGAGGTCACTATGATGGTGAACGAACACAATCTATACAATCTCAATGCTCTGACAGAGAACGCAACACATTAACTAGGATGACCACTCCCCTGTCATCTAACTATAAATACATATTTGGGATTGTTTACCCACCCAATATAATAATAGAAAATGGAAGTTTTTTTCCAAAAAAAGAGGCCTCGTTCACAACCCAGAGAGCAAGATTGCCGACCTGTATGAATGACATTCTGTTCCATGCAACCATATGAAAATACTTGTTTTCTGCAATGAAGAGATGATTGAGAAGGTAACCACTCATAAGTCTCTGGCAACTGGAAACCTTATGTACAGCATTAATGACAATGGTACCATCATACTACAAGCCAATAGCAGGAACCTAAAGTTTTTTGCATTGTGTTTTCACTATGGCTACAGAACCACAAAGCCACCCACACTGCTGTTACTTAAGACCAGGCTGCCCACGCCATCAGGAACATGGAGAGACAGTCGAGAACCTTTGCCTCCTTCCTCCCACATATCTGTGACCCAACAGACCCAGGACCAACAACAGTGCCCATCATGGACCATGCCCTGCCAACTTCCACAGAAACCAAGGTGCTGCCTGAAGCCAAAAACACAAGACAGCGATCCAGAATTGCTGCGTGAGCCTGTCTCAATTGATTGACAGCTTTCCTCCTTCTACTCTGTCCAGTGGCAGCCATATCTATCATCAGCAGATATGAGGCCCATATCTAAAGTTAACCTGATAAGGTGAAATTACCAAACCGATCAACTAGTGATGTGGCGGGTCAGAAGATGGACAGACTCTGGTCTTACATTTCAGTATAGGTTTATTAAATAAAAATGCTAAAATTCCTATCTTTCCTAAGGGTGTTCCCTACGTCACCAAACTAACTAAAGTGCTTGTCAGTGTTAGTCCAAAATCACTATCAGTCCTCTGTCCAAAATCTACCCTACTCTGACCCTACCACTATTAGAACACTACAAAGCACAGAAGAATGACCCCCTTCTCATGTGAGCTGGTTCTTCAACACGTTCAGTTCAGTATTGGATCTTTAAGTAGTTCTTGGTAACACTTTTATCAAGTCCCACAGTTCTGTCACTGGATCTTTATAAGTTTCACATATCCTTTCTCTTTGACTATTCCTTTTCTCCTTCGCACATTTCTCTTGTCTTATTTCTTGGCTATTTATTCTGTTTTCAGACTTAAAGACTTAGTTTTACTCAATGTCCACCCTTGACTCAGTTGAATAGGAATACTCTAGTAAAGTTTCTCACTCTCTTTACTTATTTTTTTTTGTAATCACTTTATTTAAAATTTTTTAACAACAAACAACAAAGAAAAACAATCTCCAGTACATGGCATCGTGTTCAAATTGCAATGTCTAAAAGAACCTCAGAAATAAACAAAATAATACTGAACACATGGACATCAATAATATTTGTAAAAAACAAATACAATTTGAACAAAGATCCCTGACACTCAACCAATAAGACAAAACAACAAGAAACAAAAACACACAACAAAACAGCCCCCCATCACCAGAAGTATCAAAGTATCCCCCACCCAAGTAAGGGATTACCCACCCAGGTTTGGAACCCAACCTTCAGCCAAATAGGTCATTAAAGGGTTCCCAAAGTCGAGAATAACGCCTTTCACTATCTTGTCCAAGGAGCATAACTTTATCAAAGTTCGACAAGACCTGCATATCTAATAACCACCCATCCACACCCGGTTTCTTCCTTGACTTCCAGACCCGTAGGATTTGTTTCTTTGCCAAAATCAACCCTTTATTAATCCATTCTGTACAGTCCCTAGCTCTGTCTCCTCTACCCCTGTTGGATAACAAAATGATTGAAAGGAAGGAGCGAGGAGGTTTCTCTTCCAATACAAGGTCCAGTCTATCCAATACCCCAGTCCAGAAGTCAGAAACTCTCGGGCACGTCCACAACATATGTATCAAAGAGCCCACACCACATCCACAACCCCAACATGAATCAGTGTCCGAAAGACCCAATCTGGCCATCTTGGATGGAGTCCAATATAGTCTAAAGAGGACCCTTTGCCTAATATAACGCAGCTGCAAGTCCATCTTTGCCTGCACTCCTACATGAAGCAAATACGTCCATTCCCGAACCGAGATATCCGCCCCAAGATCATCCGCCCAGGTTTGACGAAGCTTATCCCATGCTCTCACATCAACCTCATCCGCCGGCATCAACTTCAGATAAGTTGAAAATCCATACGATGCAGAACGGAGACGTTCACACAAAGCAGGTCTCTCATTCATGCCCCCATCTAACATCCCTGTCCTTTCGGTCAAGAGCACCTTTAAGGCCTCATAACGATTTCTTTCTCTAGCTCCAATACCAAAGGATGTTTTCAGCTGTTCAAAGGAGATCATGTCACCATTATGCCACACATCAAGGACCCTAAGTATGCCCTTACCTATCCAACTCTTCCAGCATAAGGGCCTATTCTCTAATTGCAAACATGCATTTTGCCATAAAGACGCATCATAATGCAACCCATCATTCCCACCTCCAAAGTTCAGAAAGCGCAGCACCGCTTCCCTAGTCGCACCCATTGTGGGCAGCTTCTGTACTGAGGCAGGCAATTTAGACATTGAATAGAGGTCTCTCAGCGCATAAGGCGAAAACTGGTAACTCTCAATTATATACCAATTGGGAACATATTCATTAGCCTCAGAAAAATATGGGGTCGATTTTTTCAAGAGAAAACCTGTGCAATAATTCATCAAATTCGGGAATCCAAATCCTCCATCTTTTACTGGACCATTCAAAATAAATTTAGGAATTTTAGGCCGCTTGCCTTCTCCCCAAAGAAAATCCCGAAAGACTTTATCAACAGGAGCAACAACTTTTTTCATAAACTTCAAGGGGATGGACTGTATGATGTTAAGAACCTTTGGCAAAAGTACCATTTTAACGGCATTAACCTTGGCCCAAGTTCCCAACTGCAGTCGGCCCCATTTCAATATATCCCTTTTAATTACCTCCAATATCCTTGACACGTTGAAAGCAGTCATCCTTTTTAAATCCCGAACTAAATGTATACCCAAGTATTTCATTGTTCCCACCTCCCAGCGACAGTCCCAAGAACCCAAGACATCACGCGGGACACCAACATCCAAAGGAAAGGCTACAGTCTTCCCCTACATGATCCTATGGCCCGATAAACGTCCCACCTCATCAAACATCTGTTTAAGTAGTACACACCCCTCAACCGGGTTAGACAATATAACTGTCATGTCATCAGCGTAGCATAGCACTTTCATCTCATTATCTCCAAATCTAAGCCCCCGAAGGCCCTGCTCTTGTTTTAAGTATAGGATGAGAGATTCCAAGGCCAGATTGAACAGATACGGAGACAACGGACAACCCTGCCTAGTTCCCCTAGATAACAAGAACGAGGAGGACATAACCCCATTGACCCACACCTTCGCACTAATATTAGAATTCAATGCCCTGATGGTCCTAATAAACGCGTCCCCAAATCCCATCCTCTTAAGGGTGTGGTAAAGGAAGGACCAATTGACCCTGTCAAAAGTCTTTTCCGCATCCATAAATAGCAACAAGGTGTCCCTGGTCTTTGTCTTCGGTAGGCCCATCAAATCTATCAACGTCCTAATATGGTCATAACCGTATCGGCCTCTCATGAATCCAACCTGTGATCCACTAATCAGTTTGCCTATGCACCTATTCCGTCTATTAGTCAGAATCCTACTGAAAATGTTTAGATCCACATTCAGGAGCGAGATCGGCCTATAATTCTCGCATCTCTTACCATCTTTCCCCGGCTTCGGGATAACAATTACACAAGCTTCCTTCATAGTGGGACAAAGCAAACCATCCTGCATAAAACCATTGTGTAGATTGCACAAGAATGGTACAAGAGCCCCACTCAGTGTCTGGTAAAACTCTACTGGAAGACCATCTATCCCTGGTGATTTACCCTTATTGAGCTGACCAATACCCACCGACACTTCCTCTTCCTCAATAGGGCTATCCATCATCACAGCTTGGTCCGCACTCAAATTTGGCATAATAATTTTATCAAAAAAGGAGTCCATGTCTACCTGGCTCAGAAAATGATCTTCTCGATACAAAGTTTCATAAAACGTCTGAAAACCATTACGTACCTCATCCTTCTTACTAATATGAACACCATTGTCATCGACCAGTTTTTGGATAAAAGAAGCATCCGATAGACCCCGTAACCTATTCGCCAACAGTTTCCCACTTTTGTTTAGTTTAGTTTAGTTTAGTTTATTCATTTGTATTGCGCACCAGACCCGAGGGTATGAGGGCGCATGAGCAGCAAGGTGATTCAAAGCTTGGTTACCTTGTTCCCAAAACTTTTGCTTCATAAAAAACATACCCTTCTCATATTGAGCATCCATTTTTTGTTTAAGTAAGTCCTTGAATCGTCCAACCAACAACTTATCTTCAAGTCGCTTGGACACCGCAAAATCCTTCTGTACTTTCTCCAGTTTCCTTTCCAGCTTCTGAATCTCTGCCAAGGTTTTTTTCCAAACCCGGGATGTAATATTCATCAGTTCCCCCCTCACAGTCGCCTTAAAGCTTTCCCAGACCATGACATCAGATGCTGACCCAACATTAATATCAAAGTAATTCCTCGTGAAACTGTCCAGAGAATCAGCAACCCCCTGCTCTTGTAAAATATGAGTTTTAAGGCGCCACTTAGTAAACCCCGACCTTTCCTGTCCCATACTTAACTGCATCATAATCAGCGAATGACCTGAAATATTCCTCTCTTTTATAGTTACCTCTCGCAAACCCTCAGCCAACCGATCAGAAATAAGAAAATAATCAATCCTTGAATGAGAGTCATGTACCGGTGAGTAAAAGGAGAACTCTCTCACCTCTGGGTTAAAAAATCTCCAAGCGTCAATTAAATCCTGATTATCCACAAATTCTTTAAAGGATCTACTAGTGTTCCCAGCAGTAAATCTACATTGTGCCGAACGGTCCATTTTTCCGTCAATCACACAATTGAAATCACCTCCTACAATTACATGTTCCCCTCTCATCTCCCTCAATAGCGTTGACAGTATCCTAAAAAAAGGGCCACTACTACTACACGGACCATAAACAGAACCAATTGTGACCAACATACCCTCATATGTGACATCAATAAGAAGTATCCTCCCCTCATCATCCATCACAACTTTTTCCACCTGAACCATTAGGCCTTTGCGCAGCAGTACACCCACCCCCCTTGATTTAGAACCATAGCAGTTAAAAAGTTCTTGGTAAACCATCTATTTCGGAGTAAATGCACTGACTCATTCAACAAATGAGTCTCCTGGATGAGGGCAATATCTGTCTTTTCCCTCCTCAGTCTGTTCAGCACTTCCTTCCTCTTCCTCGGAATATTCAGGCCCTTAACATTCCAGGTACATATTCTCAAATCACCCAACGACATGTGAACTCAAACCAAAACCAACCATATTGACCAACCATATTGATCTAGGACAGATCCAGACCAGAAAACTAAAGGGAAGCCAGCAAACAGAAATATGCAAACAATACAGAACAACACAAAAAAATACAAAACAAACACAGACTTAGCAAACCCATGAACACACAATTGCAAAACTGTAAGGTGATGTTAAGTGCAGTTATTTACAAAAACATCAAAGTCTCGAACTGTAATCACCCCAGAATCCACACCCAATGCATATACAGTGACAATCATAACAAATATTCCTCCCCTATAACCCCTAACACTATCCACAAGAGCCCCAGAATAGCATGGAGATCAAAGTAACCCACCAACATCCCATTAAAAGTACTAACCCAATCAAAACCCACTACATCAATTCAAAGGTGCGTGGCCCAGTAACCACCCCAAGAGCATAGAACAGATAGAGTTCGTCCTTGTAATTCCATTAACCCAACTACCCAAATTAAATAATAGACAATAGATAAATAACCACGCTTATGATGCCAGACATCCACTAGTACAAATCAGTGAAAGACACTGTATACCGTCAGGCTTAATATCCACCTCAGACCAAGTGTCAGCTTAGAATCCACTACTGAAGAATATTCTCAGCCCAGGCATAGCGTGGTCTACAGAGAGTCAACTAAACCATTGAAGTCTCAAGACACCCATAACCCCCACCCCACCCTCCATAAACAACTATGTACAACCATGGTTACCCTCCTCCACCCCCAGTCGGTACACACGCCAGTACACCTCATGAAGGGTATATGATATTACAGTGTCCACCATAAACGCAGTTCGATGAACACACAGCCATGAAGTGAACCCGAAACAAATTAATCTGCCATGTCATTACCCACCCAGCTTCCATCAGAATAAAGGGATTCCCATGACCCACCATGTTCCCCCGAAGCCATAACAGTATTAAACACTCCATTTCAGATATGCATTTTGCGTGCTGTTAACATATGAACAATCAGCCGGTTATGGAATTTCCAGCACTGTATACACTAAGAGAAGTGATACCGTGCAAGAAACACACAAGGCAGGATGGTATCTATGTCCAATTTTTTGATCCAGTCAGGTGCACAGCCACAGAAGAAAACACCCGCATGTAATTGAGACCAATACTGTACGCCAGCAAAGTTTGCACTTCCCCTGTTCATGCTTTTAACAGATCCCATTCCATGCCCTTCAATATGATCCTCCAAGGCCAGAACACATGAAGACCACAGTCAAATTGCAGACTTGTTACTCATGTACAGTTTCTCGAAACACTGAACAAAGCAGTCACCAGGTTGCCAATGTTCAAACCTGACGTAATGGGTAATCATACAAGATAAAAGCAATAAAAGTCAGATAAGGTCACTGTTTATGTTTTAATGAATGCTAATGCAGCGTTAAAGGGGGAGATGCTGCAAGTCTCCATGAGCGTGGTGTTAATCTCAGCCCCAGCCACCACAGTCCACTTAACAGCTTGCACTGCATTTGGTCCCAAATTCTAGCGCCTTGTTGTTGGGCAAAAGTAACCACAAAATGAAGAAAAGCATCCGTGGGGCTTACCGCGATGATTTTCAAGCGATATCCCAGGCAGGCATCAACGACCGCTCCAAACGCTGAACATCTGGGCAGTGATTGCAGACCACCGTGGGCAGAGTGAGCTGTCAGGACAGAACAATTGGAGGCAGGGATCAAGGAGGCCGGTTATGCAATCCCAAACCGTAACATAACGTAGCCGCGTATGCAAGATGCGTGAAGGCGGGAGACACGGCTGCAGCCAGAGAGCCGCGTACGGGCGTCTCCGGAGGCAGGATAGGGGAGGGAGGAGAGGGAAGAAACTCGGTCCCGCCCAGTCAGAGCACGCGGACATTCAGAGCACTAAAAGCTCATTAGTGCCAACTGTTACACCTACCGCCAGCCTGCCCTCCTAGCACAGCTTCCTCCATTCACACGCGTACCCGGATCCTCCATAACAATCGCCGGCATCCATTAATCACGTCCCCGTGACGTGGAACGACGCGTGGGAGCGTCAAAAGTACTATGGCCTTTCTTCTAATGGCCCGTGTCTGCATTCTCAAACGAAAACATCCATTTCAACTGATTTAACGATAGTTACATCCAAATAATGGCAAGTGGGTGAAACAGACAATTGGATGATAATAAAATAAAAAAAAAATTTAAAAAAACAAATTAACCAATGTTTAAACATTAACACATAAAAACTCCACTGCTTTTCTAAGCATCCAGTTTGGCTATCTCTTCTTTTTAGCTGGCATTATTCTCTGTGAAGTAGACACAGTAGCCTCCATGGCCTCCATAGGTTGCTCAGGATCATTCCTGTTTTCAGTCCCTTCCAGGTCACTCAAAAAAGCCTCAGCCCCCTTGCTATCGTTGAAGGAGAACAACCTGCCATCCTTAATTACCCTGAAGATGGCAGGGTAAACCATGTAGTATTTGAGGTTCTTCAGCCTTGCTTTGTCTTTGG
The DNA here is from genome assembly GCF_040938575.1 of Ambystoma mexicanum. Lineage (NCBI taxonomy): Eukaryota > Metazoa > Chordata > Amphibia > Caudata > Ambystomatidae > Ambystoma > Ambystoma mexicanum. The sequence continues at coordinate 411,549,933 of NC_090933.1, read as the reverse complement.
CTGTATTGAATTCTCTCCTTTTATCCAAGACATCCCGACTGAGGTCCCCAAATATCATCACTCTGTGGCCATTCCAAGTCAGATCACGTAGTTCACAGGCTTTCTTCAACACCATTTCTTTGATTGGAAAGCGTAGGAATTTAACCACAAAATGTCTGGATCGCTGACCTTGAGCTGGCTTAGGTCCTAAACTCCTGTGGCCCCTCTCCAATTCTAGGTGCATCTTGGGATCCAGTTTGAGGACAGAAATCAAAACTCTCTCAATAAATTCAAGGGGTTTGCCCCTCTCCATGTCCTCAGGAAGGCCAGCCACCCTCATATTGTTACGCCTAGAAAAATGTTCCTGCTCAGAGAGCTTCAGAAACAATCTCTCATTCTTTGATTGTAAATCTTTGATTTGGTTTTCCATTCTTTCCACTGTGCTATCCATATCATTCAAATGAGACTCCACTCTGTTAAAATTTGAAGTGAGGTCAAAGTATCTCTCCTCTGCTCTGGACATCTTATCCTTGATCTCATTTACATCCAAAGTCAGCTTTGTGAGCATGTCCAGAATTTTATCAACTCTCCCATCTGAAGTCTTTTCACCAGTCCCCTTCTGCCTCTTTGCAGGTTGTTTCGTATCAGGTGAAGTTGGTTCAGCCATCACAGTGTAGAGTAGGGATACACTGCTGTTGGGGGTAAAGCTTCGAAATGTATATGTGATGTTATAATGTCGAACTGTTTATGTGTATACTAGTTTTATGTGCACTTCATGGCAAACGACACCTGAGGTTGATTTTGTCCTACACACACAAAGCGGTTGTTTTGCCAAAAAACGTTTGGTTGCGTGTGTTGTAAATATTTTCTGTATTTCTGGTTAAATAACGTTTGATGTCATCTCTTAAGTGTCCATTTTATGTTGAACTGTACAACTTTAGATAAAAAAACAAGATTGATCCTACAAACAGAGTATGAATAAGTGATTCTTTCTTTAAATATGCAGAGGGTGACAAGAAGTAGGAGTATTCTGTGAGCATATTTTTCTTGGACCTATTCAATTGTAATTTTTGTTTCCTAAAGTAACCCTCCTGGGTTGAATAGGCTCCAAACCAGGAGCCCAATTGTTGAATCCCTGCCAGGTACCTGCATTAATACCATCTCTGGGATATTGGAGTTTGTCCTTTAGGTCTTGGAAAGGCAACTACTAAGAATGCTAAACTAGGAGGGTTCCTGGTCGTTCTGGGTCTAGCGCCGGCAGCGGGCCTTTCCAGCCCCCTTTGTTTTAGTTCTGCTTCTGATATGAGCGTCTCACCACTGCTGTTATTTGGTTAGCCCCTCACAGGCTATGGCTGTCTGATGTCCCTGCGTTTTTTTGGTTCAGTTCTTGCAAGTCATATGTTTCTCACTGGATGGCCTCAGGTAGGCAGTATGCTTCTTTGGTCCTGTTTCTGGCGATTTTTCAGCGGCTACGTGCATCTCTAGCCCTTTCAGCTCTTCGGTTGGCCCATTGTGGGTTATGGGTCTTCCTGGCCCTAGTGGTTCTTTCATTAGCCTCTCGAAGCCTACAGGCATCAGCAGCCCTCCTGGGTTTGCGGTTCGTTCCTCGTGCACGACAGGTGTCTCTCTGGTTCCTCGTTTGGTCCCTCTCAGGCTAGGGCTCTTCTAGATTCTTGATTTCCCCCTTGTGGGTAATACGTTCTTCTAGCCTCAGCAGATTCTTGACTTGCCCCTCGCGGCTAGGGGTGTGTCTTACCCCTGATGTTCATCAGTCGGCCCGTCTCGGGTTATGGGCTCCTCTGGTCCAGGTAGTTCTTCGGTTCACCCGTTTTGGGCCTCGGCCTGGGGTAGATTCCCTCTGTGGGAATTGGCAGCCGCGGCGTCTCCAGGCGCTGTTCCTTTAGTTGGAGCTCCTATGTCCTTCTCCGCCGTACATTTTATGTGATGCGACTCTCTTGCGCAGCTCAGCTCGGCTGGGCTTCGACCTGCTTGACCGATGATCTCCTCTTTGGCTCTGTGGCAGTTTTTAAGTTCCTCTGTGGATTGTGAGAAACAACCTTGGTTCGGATGTTCAGTGAAAGGCGGCACCATAATCAGGTCAGAAAGTCAGCCTCTCACCTTAAAGGGACCCTTGTACACAAAGGTCCTGCTTAATTCCCATATATCCTACAAACATGTCAGACTTTAAGGAAAGGGGAGGGGGGCGGGGTGTTGCCGTCATTAGGGAATTCCATGTTCCCAGTGGGATCCTGCTTGCCCGGTCCCCAGGGAGGGTTTGTGTAGCGGGCTGCCCTATCTCGAGTCAAAGATGATGGCTCCCCCTTTGGGAGAAGGGACAAACTCCTTGGATTCGTCACACTCTCCAAACATTACCATTCCTACCAGCATATTCCGGTCAGATGAATTCTCAGCACAAATGCAAACTATAGGGTACTGGTGGTTTACCAGCATTTCTCTTGTTATAACATGTCCTTTTCTAAACAATTTCATGGAACTGAAGTACGCCTTACATAACTGGTTTTAGCCATTTGTGATGATGGGCAATCTGAAACTCTGGACCCCCAAAACAAAGCAGCACAGAACTTGATGGGCTAAATGTGAAACCTGGATGTTAGGCAGTTAGTAAAGGGTCTTACCCACAATGACAGTCAAAACAGATATGATTTTCACTTTAGTACTACAACTTAGTCATTCCCAAACAAATCTGGTTGGATACCTACTTGATCACTGACTATTGCTCCTTGCAGCAGTGACAAGCCCTACATGCAGCGCCCTTCAAGCTGAGTCCCCCTGAAGCAATTATGTTATGTTAATGTGCATCTCTAGGTTTCGTCCAAAAAGACCGAATCCAAAAGACTTACCCATCTAAAAGTTCTAAAATAGGTACTACCAAATGTTCTACTTACAAAAAGTTTGACTTTTGGGAAGTAGAACATAAAAAGGGCTGCGGGGGCGTCCCCGACAACCCCAGCTCAATATACAGAAGTGAAAGGGAACAGGCGTCGCAGGCACACAGCGAGACGGACTGTAAGGTAAGTAGGGGCGTGAGGGGTTGGGGGTGTGTGTAGGGGTGTATGTGGGGGTGTGGGTAGGGGTTTGGGCAAGTCCGTAATGTTCAGGGGAGAAAAGACCGAAGATTATTTCGAAAAAATAATCTTCGGTCTTTTCTCCCTAGAACATTTCTGATTAGATCTTTCAACCCCAACCCCATTTATACTGTGCCCATCACCACCATAGTGGTCTGTAGAAATGTTTCACCAAGAAATAGTTAGATCCCTGCATGTTCTTGCCCTTGTGACAGCTAAAAGAATAAATGGCAGCAGGAAAACCAGTAACAAAAGGTTTAAATTGAATGTTGCATGCCTTAAAAGGGAAGAGAAACTACAATGTATTGTAAATTGACTTTTAAGATCCGAACAAGGGGCTACCAAATTGAAGAATGGTGAAGGATACAGGAATGCTAATCCAACTGGCAATATTCCAAACATTCAATGAACTCACCAAGCCTCACCAAATTCTACAGCGTGCCACTGTGAGCTGTCATAAATGTGAGGCGGACAACTTTTGGAAGATTTCTCAAAATATGCCATTTTATGAAATCATAGGTTTCAACAAACGCCTCACTATCCTTACTCTGACGAGGATTTTCCTGACTATCAAAACTAAAGGAAAACACTAACACAGGATATCTGGCCCTCACACTTAACCCCTTAACTGCCATGGGTTTCCCCCCCCAGTGCCAAGGCCTTTTTTGGTGATTTCGGTATGTCGCCATTCAATGCCTTGTAACCTTTTTGTTACATGAGATATCTCAGCCAAATTTGGCCCCTCTTTTTCCCACATGTAGGCGGTCGTAACGCCACCAAGGAATCCTAGTTTGCTGTAGGGGGGTGAGAGAAAATAACCAAAAAGGGAGATAATTTGGTTTTCTTTCAGAAAATGCCAATAAAATGATGTACAAAGAAACCTGTGTTTTTTTCCTTGTAAGTGCTAGGAACAAATGGTTTGCTGTGCTGAATTTCCCATTCTCCAGACTTTCAAGAACAGGTTGAGTGGAAACCAAAATAACATATTTTGATATGATTACCAACCGTTTTGAGAGAGGTAGGCGATTTTGGCCTTTTTTTCCAATAGGACATGCGTGAACGGAATGAAAGAAAAGGGTAGGAAAGCTGAATGGGAGGACAGAAAGGCATACATTTCTGAAAAGCAGACAAAATTCCAAGTTGAGGAAGGGGTGATTTGCGCAGGTCAGGCAACAACTGTTTTGGGTAAAAATTCCATAGTTTGGGGAAAAATTGGGAAAATATGGTGACATGGTTGGCCCGGTAAGGCAATGGCTTCTGTGAGTTTTGAGAAAAACAATGCTCCACTACATTCCCCCGACTCTTCCAGTTAGGAAATCGCACATTTTTTGTAATGTTTCACAAAACAAGCAATACCACGAGCCAAAAACGGAGCCATGGTACACAGGAGTTTTATGCTTAAGGCCTAAACAGACGTACTTAGCATGTGTAAAAAAGGAAAACAAATTTGGTAAGGAAGGGCAAGCATACATTTTTTGAAAGAGCACAGGGAGACCTTTTGAAGGGTAGGTGACTTGTGCAGGTTACAAAAGTGTATATTGTCTAAAGAAGCGACTAAATGTAGGTCACATTTGGGAAATGGAATGGTTGTGTGACAAAGGACAGCAGCAAATGGGTCGAAACGTTATGAAAACCACACAAACACAACAAATGTTGTACCTTCCTGCGTTCCCACAGGTATCTCGACGAAAACGGTACCTCACATGTGTGGGTACACCTACCTGGGCGCAAAGGGAAAAGGCCCAGGTAGGTGCCATCCCTTCCCCGAGGGAAATTCTGTAGCGCAGCCGAGCCAGAGCTCTAGGATTTGTCGGGGGTGATGTCCCTGGCCTTGGGTGACCGTCTCCCATGTGGGTCAACCGTCCCCAAGTCCAGTGGCAGTTCCGGCAGGGTCCCCATTCTTCCCCGGAGGGAAAGGCTGTAGTGCAGCCTAGCCAGAGCTCCAGGCTGGGCTTGGGGATGGTCGACCCACATGGGAGAAGGGTGCCCAAGGCCAGGGACATCACCCCGACCATCCTGGAGGTCTGGCTGGGATGCGTTACAGAATGTACCTCCGGGAAAGGAGGGGGACCCTGCCGGGGCTCCCTGGAACCCTGCCCCCCTGCCGGGGCTCCCTGGAACCGCTGCTGGGCTTGGGGACAATAAAACCACATGCGAGACAGCCGCCCAAGGCCAGGCACATCAGCCCCGACCATCCTGGAGGGCTGGCTGGGCTGCCTTACAGAATTTCCCTTGGGGGAGGTAAGGGGGTCCTGCCGTGGCTCCCTGGAGCTGCCGCTGTCCTTGGGGACGGTACACCCACATAGTAAATGGATGTGCAAGGCTGGGGACATCACCTCCAACCGTCCTGGAGTTCCTGCTGGCCTGTGTTACAGCTTTTCCCCACTAGGGAGTCCTGGCAGTGTGTGGCAAAGTCTGAAATGTGGTGAAATAATCACATTTTTCGGGCATTTCACTATGCCCACTCACCGAAACACGCCGCCAACACCACATGTCCTACCGTTCCACGTTCCCACAGGTGTCCCAACAAAAACTGTACCTCACATGTGTGGGTGCACCTACCTGTCAAACACAGGTGAACCCTCCCGAGCCTCCTCCTCACCTTGTTCGTCAGAGGAGCTGTCCCGGGTCTCAGATTGTTTCTTCCTTCTTGTCCGCCTGGGTCCTACTTCCTTCTTGTCGTGCAAGTAGAGTCGAGCTCCCTCAGAGGCCACCTTGGCTGGTGTAAACTCCAAGCCAAGGGGACCCCAAGGAGCCAGCCCCTAATCCAGGGAAAAAGCCAGTGGGTACCAAAAAACCCTGGATGATGTAACTGGATGTGCACCAAGGATCCTCCAGAAGATTCAGCAGAATGGTCTTTTGGAACACGTAGAAACACTATGGTATATAGAATCCTCTTCTGAGGTTTGGAAATGGATTCTCCAAGCAATAGTTTGTGGCAAAGTCACTAGAGTAGTTGTGGCGTAAACCCAGAATACATAAGGCACAAACTGGTTGTCGGCTGAAAGAAAGATGTTCTAGGCAGCCACTGGAAGGAACAACCTGCAGCATCCCAGGTATCCTTGGAAGATGAAAGTTCCAAAGGGTGAAGGACCTAGAGTGGTTTCAAGTAGATAGGAGGAAGATGCTGCCCAGTATAGGATACGGAGGAGAGGAATGCGACAGGAGTAGCCAGATACGGGCGTAAGGACTGGACAGGAAAGGAAAGTCCTTCCGAGAGGAGAGGCTTCGGAATGGGCAGAAATGAGAGAACAGTTGGAACAAGGGGAAAGTAGCCGGATGGTAAGAGGGAGAGCAAGGGCCGCAGAACGAGCGTATAGAGGTAGAGAAGCCAGAGAAGGAAAGTACGAACCCCGCTGTAAAAAGCCTGGGTGAAAGTGGAAACGAGCGAAAATAGAAAGGTGCAGGCAAGCAGGGCAAGGAAGAAAAGAAACTGTGCGAAAAGCGGAACGAGAGACAGAGTCGAGAGGCTCAGAGAAAAGTGAAGAAACTGAAGGAGCGTAGAAAGGGGCAGAGGGATGCGCAAAAGCGGGCCGGATGGGACCGTGAAAGGGTATAGAAGAAAACTGTGGAAATAAACACAAAGCAGCGAAGTCCGGAAAAGGATGTGACAGATACAATGCACCGTTCCTATGGAACGGTGAGTAGATATACAGAAGGCAGCCATGTTGGGTGAGGACTAGACCGATTCCTCTAGCTGCAGGTACTCCTCACACGTGGCTGAATTTCCACCTTTGCCAAAGCCCCAGGGGCACCGCATGACAGCATACTCCCCTCCCCTTCGGGGCTCCCCCAGGCTTGTTAGGATGAAGTCTGTGGAATCGGTCGACCAATCTGGGTGCATGGATGTGGCTCTTGGGTTCCCAGGTTCTCTCACAGACAGAGTACCCCTTCCAGTGCACCAGATACTGCAAAGTGCCTCTTCTGTACCTGGAGTCCACCAGATGGGAGACCCCATATTCTTCGGGTTCTGGTGCCCTGGAGACCTAAAACTTGTGTATCCTTCTTTTGAAGGGATCATCCTTGTGTTCCTTGAGTAACAAGGAATGAAAGACTGGATGCACTCTTCGTAGACGTACTGGTTGTTGCGTAGTTAATACGCGGTACTACGCATGCACGTTATGAATAAAGACGGGCCCGGCCGGCAGTTCCCGCCGGAGACCAGAGCAGCAACACGTCTCCGGCGTGTCTCTCTGTGTGAGTGCTGGATGCGTGTATGTGTGTCTGCGTGTGGGGCCTGACATCGCCCCACAATACCACACTGGCGACGAGGACGGCGTGAGGGTGAGGGTGCTCGTGCGCCACCTGTGATTTGCACAGAAAAATATCAATTTTTGGACCCTCCACAGCCTGTGCAGCCGCAAGGTTGTGGCATTTTGACAAAAAAAGGAAAGAAGAGCGGCACTGAGGAAAATATTGCGCCAAGGGTGATCCGGGGCCCTATCTTCAAAGCAGTTCAACGCATACCTGTGAGTACCACGCATAAAAATGCGAGAGGAAGAGGAACAGGATGGCGCTCCTGCCCCGATCCCTCGCAGGGTGAACAGCATACTAGCCCCCATGCCCGAATTTGATACCACGGGCCCACCTTCCAAGTTGGGGCCTAAATGGCTCCTATGGGTGAAGAGGTTGGAGATGTTCTTCACGGCCTCGGGGATCACGGAGGACGAAGAAAGAATCGCAATCATGGTGTACTCGGCAGGGGCCGAGGTTCACAAGATATATGACTCTCTGAACATTCCGGCTGCGACATATGCCTCAGTGAAGCAGGCGTTCCGAGATCACTTTCTGCCAATGGCGAATGTAGACTTTGTTAGGTTCGTCATGAGTGCGGAAAGACAACGAGAGGAAGAGTCATTGGATCAATTTTGTGCATGACTCAGAGTTCTGGCAAGCTCCTGTAGATGGGGAAATGAAGAGGAGATGGTTCGGAACCAGTTGTTGCAGGGCTGCAGCTCCGGTAAACTGAGGAGGCAGGTATTGAGGGAACCTGGTTTGACCCTACAACAGATCCTTGACACAGGGAGGGCCTATGAGCTGGCTGACGCGAGGGGTGCGAAAATGGATGCAGTCACGCATGGGAGAAAGAAAGACGAGGCTTTCGCAATTGGCTGCACTACCCCAGGAAAGTCAAGGTCGGCGTCAAGAGGAGGTGATAGCCCCGGGGGGCATAGCAACGCTCCCTTGTGCCAATATTGTGGGTACGACCTGCCACACATGGGTGACTGTCCAGCCAAATCGAGAACCTGTGGGCGGTGTAACACACCAGGACATTATGCTAGGGTGTGCAGAGCAACAGCACCTGTTGCAGCATCGAGAGGGCCCAAAAGGGTTGCCAGAGGCAGCACTCGGAGAGTGAGGGGTGTATCATCCATTGAACAAGGTATGCAGGACCTAAACATCGCCGAGGAGGAGGAGGAGGAAGATGAAATCTTCTTCATCTCAAGTATAGCTGAAGGCCCCGGCAGAAGACGACAACCTAAGTGCACGGTTAACATTGGGGAAACACCCACACCGGTCTTGATAGACACTGGAGCGTCCGTCTGTGTGCTGGCGACGGAACACTACAACGCACTCCCTGGTCCACCAAGCCTAGCCCACAGCACGTATATACGCTTTCGGAGGACACACACCGCTCCCCACCCAAGGAGTATTCGTGGCCCCAGTCACTCACGGACAAAATCGAATAAGGGCAAGGTTCTTTGTGACAGATGTGAGCCCGCATTCCCTTCTGAGTTGTGCTGCGGCTGAGGCATTGGACATTGTACACTTCTCATTTGCGGTCTACCACACTGACTTGGAAAACTTGTTGAGTCGTTTTGAGACGATATTCCGAGGGATAGGGAAACTAAAGGCTGACCCAATACGCCTCCACATCGATGGGTCTGTGAGACCAACGGCTCTCAAACACCGCCGCGTCCCTTTCCATCTGAGGACACAGGTGGAACGCGAGCTGCAATCCCTGATAGACAAGGTCATCCTTGTGAAGGTAGAGGGCCCTACCCCGTGGGTCTCCCCGATTGTGGTAGCCCCAAAGCCCAAACAGCCGGGTGCAGTACGCATCTGCGTGGACATAAGGCTTCCCAACCTAGCAATCAAAAGAGAGCGCCACATAACACCCACCCTGGACGACATCATTGGGGAGCTTCAAGGGGCGAAAGTGTTCTCAAAACTGGATTTGAGATCCGGGTACCATCAGTTGGAGCTCCACCCCGAGTCAAGAAACATTACAACGTTTACGACTCACGAGGGGCTATACCAATATAAAAGACTCAGTTTTGGTATTTCTTCTGCGGCAGAGGTCTTCCAGACTGGACTCAAGGGAGTGATAAACATGTCGGATGACGTTCTGGTCTTTGCCCGTTCCGAGGCTGAACACCTAAAGCGCCTGGGAAGCACACTGGTGAGGCTGCGCGACCTAGGGTTGACACTGCACAAAGAGAAGTGTGAGTTCCTGAGAGACAGGCTGGAATTCTTCGGGTTCGTCTTCCACGCGGGGGGCATATCACCTGATCCCAAAAAAGTGAAAGACATCCGGGAAGCAACCCCGCCAACCTCACCATCTGAAATCAGAAGCTTCCTGGGTATGGTGACGTATTGTGGTCGCTTCATCCGCAATCTAGCCTCCCTGTCGGAACCCCTGAGAGCGCTCACCAGAAACGACATCGCCTGGAACTGGGGGCATAAAGAACAGAGGGCTTTCGACACCATCAAAAATGCCCTATCGGAACAAGAAACAATGGCATACTTTAATCCGGATCGGTAGTCTGAAATTGTAGTCGATGCCAGCCCCGTAGGACTGGGGGCTGTCCTCATGCAGGCCGACAATCAAGGAACAATGAGGCCCATCGCATATGCCAGCAAAGCGCTAACAGAGACGGAGAGACGGTACTCTCGGATTGAACCGGAAGCGTTGGCCATCCTATGGGGGTGCAGGCATTTCCGGATATACATTTTGGGTAAACCGGTCGTGGTGGTAACAGACCACAAGCCTCTCATCCCGATCTTGTCCGGACCCTCATCGAAACCACCGCCTAGAATAGAGAGATGGATGCTGTCGTTAATGGAGTACGGGGTCAAACTGCTGTATCGACCAGGCCCTGACAACCCGGCAGACTACCTGTCCCGCCATCCAGGTGCGGGGAGGCCAAAGCACACAGTGGAAGTAGCAGAGGGTATTGAAGCAATACATCTCGCGGTCGAATCGGCGCTGCCCGTTGCCCTATCCCGCCAGGAGATCGCGGAAGACTCCAACATGGAAGAGACGTTCACAAAGATCAAGCTTGCAATGTCCAATGGAGAATGGCGAGAGGTCCTCCAGGACAACTCCCGAAGGAACGCAGGTGCTCTGAAAGACCTGCAGGCCCTCTGGAAGGCGCGCCATGAGCTCTCGGTAGCCGAGGATGGCCTCCTGCTAAGGGGTCACCAGACTGTCATCCCGAGAACACTGGTTGACAAGGTTCTGCAGCTCGCACACAATGGCACCAAGGGATGGCCAAGATGAAAGCAAGACTGAGACTCAAGGTCTGGTTCCCCGACCTGCAAAGTAGAGTGGAGGAGTTTGTGAGAAGGTGCATCCCCTGCCAAGCAGCACACCCGGTGGAGAGGGCCCCGCCAATCCAAACCATGGAGAGAAGTGACCAGCCATGGGGGACGGTCCATGCCGATTTTGGATCCACCGGCCGAGGGCTCTATTTTCTAGTGGTGACAGACCAGTGGTCCCGCTATCCGGAGGTTGAACTGGTGGAATCGTCGGCAAGTGACCACACCATCATGGCACTGGAAAAGATGTTTGCCATGCATGGATTTCCAGTGGAGATATGCTCAGACAATGGGGCACCGTTTCGGGGGCAACGTTTTGCTCAATATTGTGAGGAGAGAGGAATACGCCATAGGAAAATCACACCTCTCTGGCCAAGGGCAAATGGGGAGGTAGAGCGCTTCATGCGAACGCTCAACCAAGTGTTCCGCATATCAGCAGATGGAGGCGCAGACCTCCGACGCAACTTAGTTGACTTCCTTCGAGAGTATCGCTCGACCCCCCCATCAATCAACCGGGGTCGCCCCAGCTGAAGCACTCTTCAAGCATGTACCAAGAGGGCTCCTGCCGGAAATGGAAGGCCGCCAGCCGGGGGAGATTGAAAATGGTCCCGTGCGAACGGAGAGGGCGGCGTGGAACGAAAATGAGACTATGAGGAGGAAGCTCTCGGAGAGGCCGATTGTGGTGGGGGATACCGTGCTGGTGCGAAACAGGAGAGCAGAAGGGAAGTTATCGTTAACATACGAAACACAGCCCCTGGGGGTGACGCATGTAAACGGCTCGATGGTCACAGCTGCCAACGCACGTGGAAGTGTCACCAGGAACATCTTGTTTTTGAAGCGCGTGAGGTCTGCCGAAACGGATGAAGTCGACACTCCGGCACCTGAGCCAAGCGATGGACCGCCACTGAGACACGATGGACTGGCTGAGACTCAGGGGACCCAAGAGGTGCCTCAGGCCGAGGCACACATGTACCCGAACCGGGCGGGGCGCAAGCCGCCGCAGAGGTTCCAAGACTTCATTATGGACCCTGCTTTGTAATCTTGGTCGTGCTGGAACGTTTATGTTTGAAGCATAAGTTGTTAAGTTACACTGTTAATTAATGTTCATTGTTTGGGGGAAAAAGGAGGGATGTTGCGTAGTTAATACGCGGTACTACGCATGCGCGGGCCACAACGAGGCTCGCGCATGCTCGTTATGAATAAAGACGGGCCCGGCCGGCAGTTCGCGCCGGAGACCAGAGCAGCAACACGTCTCTGGAGTGTCTCTCTGTGTGAGTGCTGGATGCGTATGTGTGTGTCTGCGTGTGGGGCCTGACATCGCCCCACAATACCACACTGGTAATCGCAGCTTGAAGGCCACTGGGTTGATCCGGGATAGTATGGGAAAAGGCCTGATGAATCTGGGAGCACACTTTCCAGTATGGACCCATCTGGAAGCAACTTCGTAGACAACCAAACCTGGGTACCAGGCTGCCATCCAGGGTTCTGTTTCCTCTTAAGGTTAGGTGGTGGAGTGAGTGCACACCCAAATAGAGGAGATGTTTGAAAATATTATTTTGAAAACCACAAGGAGTGGTGTCGATACTTTTATGAGGTGCAGAGGAGGAAAAGAGGGTTTTGGCACAAAAACCCTATAGCAAATAAGAAAGGTAGTTTGATTCCGGGATGTTTATTTGTGTCGCGCCCCTCCTTTCGCGCTGAGTGGCGTTTGGGCTGATTCAGTATCCACTTGAAGTTATAATTGTACCCTTGTGACTAAAGGTGCTGTGTGATTTCAGTTGAAGATATCCAGATATTTCTAGCACGAAGCTGCACAACCATGAATACTTCCTGTGCCACTGCCTGTATATTAGCTGCTTTTCTTATTGAAGTAGATCCACAGAGGCTTCTGAAGAAGAGGTATCACCTCGAAACGCGTCAAGCCATTGAGAGTGGAATTTCCATCAACTTTTGATTATGTTGACATTATAATGTTGTTATGCAATTTCTCCTGTCTTCACTACATTTTTATGTGTAAATAAATAGGTGTTCACTTCATCCCTGTACACCTAAAATGCAGAAACCATTGTTCCTCTGTTTGATGTTATAAATTTTGTCGAATCAATTCTCTAAAGAGTGCTTAAAAACGAATATTGCTAACTATATCCTTAAGAATCTACGCCCTTGTTGCGTAGTCCAAGAGTGTGCAGGGGACGGGAGGACTCGAACTTTGGGTCCTCTTCCCTTGCTCCTCTTAAGGTTAGCCCACCTCTTGTATCCTTGGCGGCTTGCTTCCAACTATAGTCTGCTTCTTTCTGTACCCTCAAGTCTGTAAGGAGGCTGTCTATAGAAGGTGTTCTCGTGGCTGAAAAGTCTGCCCATGGAAGGTGCTGCGGATGGTACCCATAGGCACAGAATAACGGGCTCATCTTGATGGCAGTGTGCATGGTGTTATTGTAGGCAAATTCCGGTTGAGGAAGAAAAGCTGCCCAGTCATCCTGCTCCCTGTTTCAAAAACACCCAAGATACTGCTCCAAACTGGCATTAAGTCTCTCAGTCTGCCCATTGCTCTGAGGGTGGTACCCATACGTGAGCGCCCTTTGTACATCCAACTGGTTACAGAGAAACAACCACAGTTTTGAGGTGAATTGGGTGCCTGTCAGACACCAGTGTCTTAGGTAGTCCACACAATCTAACAATGGGCCTCATTACGACCCAGGCGGTAAGGGGTTTACGGCGCCGTAAACAGCGCCGACCCTTACCGCCTGAGTACGAGGTCCCTTAGCGCCATGGCGACTTTAACACCTGCTTTTAGCAGGTGTTAAAATCCATGGCGCTAAGGGACCATGGAGTTAATTACGCCACCGTAATTTACGGTGGCGTAATTAACGCCTTCCCCACTCCCATTATGCCCTATGGGGCAAAAATGGGAATGGGGAAGGGTAAATGGGGATTGGGGACTTACCGCCCCGCCAAGGTCGGAATGGGGCGGTAAGTCCGCCAACCACCATGGCGTAAACGTAGTTTACGCCATGGTGGTAAAGTCACGGCCCAGGCGGTAACTTACCGCCTGGGTTGTGATGAGGCCCAATGTCTCTTAGGAACACCTAGGCGGTCTCTGGAGCCGACGGCATACATGGGAGCGCAGAGAAATGTGCCAGCTTACTGTATGTGTCTATGGTAACCATTATGGCCGTCATTCCAGAGAAAAGAGGGAGGTCTATGATAAAATCTGTAGAGATAGGTTCCCACGGTCGGGATGGCAAGGCATCTTGTTGGAGGAGACCAATGGCTTTACCAGAAGCCGATTTATTGGCTGCACATAGCGGACATGATGCCACATAACGTTAACATCCTTCTGTAATCATGGCCACCAAATGTTCTGAGAAACGAGTTCCTGGGTCTTCTGTCCCTTATGACAGGCCAATGGTAGGTCGTGACACCACGATATGACCTGAGTCTAAAGGGATTCTGTCGGAAGGTGTAGAGCTGACCCATAATAATACAGTCCGTCCTTAGAGCTCCACTGCTGTCTAAGTTCATGGGTTAATGTAGCCCTGCTGCTTTCTTCTTGGAATTTGTGAAAAAAGGCTGGAATAGTGGCTACGAATTTCTTATTTGGAAGGAGCTTCTCTTGTCCCTGGTAAACTCCTGTGTCTTCACCAAGGCTTCTGGATAAGGCGTCTGCCACCACGTTTTCATAACCAGTTATGTATGTGATTTGAAAGTTGTACTGGGAAAAACAAATATGCCCATCTGGCATGACAGGAATTGGTGCACTCCATCTGCTGGAGAACACGCAGATTCCGGTGATCCGTGCGGACCAGAAACTGATGAGTGGCCCCATGGAGGAGGTGTCTCCACTGCTCGCAAGCCTGTTTTATGGCCAGCAGTTCCTTCTCAAGGATGGAGTAGTTACGTTCGCTAGACGTAAGGCTCCTGGAGTAATATGCCACAGGATGTCCTAGGTCATCTGTTGTTTTCTGGAGAAGCACAGCTCCCAACAGCCCACCTGATGACCTGTCTCCACTATGAATTGTCGGTTCTGATCGGGTTGGATTAACACTGGTGCAGAGGTAAACCGTGTCTTCACCTGTTGGAAAGCTTGCTGAGCGGATTGGTTCATTTCAAACTTCGCTCCCTTCTTTAACAGAGCAGTGATAGGAAGGAGAATGTTGAAAAATTTAGGAATAAAGCGTCTATAAATATTTGCTAATCCCAAGAACTTCTGTATTTCCTTCACGTTCTGAGTTTCTCGTCATTGTAAAATAGCCTTCACCGTTCCTGGATCAATGCGAACGCCTTCCTTAGACAAAATGTAACCTAAATAGGATACAGAACTGGCCTCAAACTGACACTTCTCAGGCTTCACAAACAGTTGGTTGTCTTGTAGGTGGCCAGGAACTTCTCAGACCTGCCTACGGTGTTCAATAAGGTAGGGGAGAACACGAGTATATCTTCCAAATGTACCACTACTGAGAGGTATAAGAGGTCTGAGAAGATTTTGTCAACAAACTGCTGGAATACTGCTGGGGCATTCACTAACCCAAACAGCATCACTTGATATTCGTACAGCCCCAAAGGGGTTCTGAAGGCCGTCTTCCACTCATCACCCCTTTTTATCCTAAAGAGGTGGTAAGCCCCTCTGAGGTCCAGCTTCGTGAAAATGGTAGACCCCTGCACTGCTTCCAGGATGTCCCTTACAAGAGGCAACATGTCCTTTATAAGAGGCGTAGGGTAACGATCTCCGATGGTTATACTATTCAGGCTGAGATAGTAGATACAGGGCCGGAGTTCTGCTGTGTCCTTCTTAGGGATAAAAAAGAGAGACGCCCCCCGGATTACCTTGATTCCTGGATGAGTCCATTTTGCATGTTGGCCTCTAAATAGTCTTTCAGAGCCTTGCGTTCGGGCAAAGAAAGGGGGTACATGCGGCCAAAGAGCACTGTTGCGTCGGGAACCAGGTCAATTGCACAGTCCTCTGGCCGGTGCAGGGGCAGTAGTCTATGTATTTTATCCTCAAACATCTCTGCAAAGTCTTGATAAAGGAGGAGCACTGAAGAGACGGTCTTCTTGGAAAGGGACACAGTCTTCCCAGTCTGAGTATCTTGAGCCATCAGTCGTAAGCAATATTGCTGGCAATAGGAGGAGTCGAAGCTCAAAGTGTTGGACGCCCAGTTGATGTTGGGATTATGTCTGCGCAGCCATGGCATGCCCAAGATAACTGGAAAGTGGGCTGCTCTGATTATGTCGAACACCACGGTTTCCTGGTGACCTCCCAGCAACAGGCGTATTGGTTGAGTCTCCAGAATTATGGGTCCAGACGAGAGCAGAGTTCTGTCTACACCTTCCACCGGAATGGGTCTTTGTTTGGCCTGTACTGGTACATTGTGTTCTTTGGCCCACGTTATATGTATGAAGTTGCCGGCTGCTCCACAGTCCAGCATGGCTAGAACCTCAATGGAATCCACAGAGGAAGGTTATACAAGTGCATTGAACACCATTAATCTGGTGTCTTCGGTCTCCTCTACTGGTTGGGTCTGGTTGCAGGGATAACCTCTGCTTCCCCCGAGATCTCCCTTGCATAAGATCGGGGGACGGTGTTTCCCTTATGCCTGGGAGGAACCTCTGGGCAATTCCTGAGGATGTGTTTGGATGACCCACAGTACATGCAGAACCCCAAATCCCAACACCTCTTTCATTCTTCCTGCGTCAAGGGCCCTCTGGTGGTTCCGATCTGCATCGGCTCTTCCGGAGTGGGCCCTTCCCTCGTGGAAGGTGGGGGGAGTACTCAAGGGAGGGTCTGTTCGTTGCCGTCTTCTTTCCGGTCGTCGTTCAGCAAGGCAAAGTCTGTAGGGCCAAGGTAACTAGCTCTTGGAAAGAAGCTGGACGAGCAACCCAAGCCAACTCATCCTTAATGTGTTCACGTAGGCCACATCTGAAAAGAGCCTGTTGGGCTGAGTCTGGCCATTCAGCATTAACAGCAAGCTTATGAAAACGAGAAACATAGGATTGTATGTCTGAAAGCCCCTGTTAGGCAGAATCCTGTGCAGTTCCCTTAGGGAGCACTACAGAAGATTAAGACTACAGGTGAGAGGAATAAATCCCCTTTGGCATCAGTCTGTACCACAAAGATTTAGTTGGTAGCTGTGGCTGAGCAGTCAGACTTATCTCAAGAGGCAGATGAGCAGTATTCATGGTTTACACAATAGGCCTACAGTACTATGGCACAAGGAAACACTGACCAAAGCTTTGTATTAAAAAGTAGATATATATTTATTTTATACACTTCTAATAAAACACATGTATCACAGTCATCAAGCAAGTTAAAATAAGTCAAAGAAAAATATACACACTCCCTAGTTAAATTGTAGGCCAAGTGAACCAGAGTGAAAACTGAGCAAAACGGCACAGTGAAAACCACACACAAGGGATACCCTATCAATTTCTCACAAGGGGGGAAAGTACAAGTTATTCAGAAATAGCTTCTTACACACCCTAGCAACACTTCCCTTAAGTTTGTTAACCAGTTTAAGCAAGACAGTGCATCAGTATAGGGAATACTTAAATGAAAACTGAGCAAAATGGCATTTCACAAGTTTTAAAAAGGGGAAGAAAAGGGTAGTTATACGAAGTAGGTGCACCAATACAGTTCTAGTTGAGAAGCAATCTAAAGAAGGCAGTTCTAACTAATGTAGCCAGAGTCCGTAGGCCTGTGCCAGAGTCAGTGGTACAGGGCAAGGGCCCAGGAGCAAAATGTTCTTGTAGCTACAGTCAGGTCTTTGGTTAACAATTTCGAAAATGTGGATGCAGAAGGTGAAAGACAATGTTAAGAGAGAGGGGCGGCCAACCCAACAGGTAGGTAAAGGATTTAAAACACCTTTAGAGCTACCGCGAAGAAAGGGCGGCCTGGCGGAACAATGTACCTTTATAATGAAGAAGTGGCTCCTGCGGTGGCGGTTGTTCCTGATAGTTCCTGCAGTTCGGGGGATCCAGCAGAGGAAGAGAGGCTCTCGTCGTGGAGGAAGGTTAGAGTTACTGCACTACCCAGGGATGAAACCAGCCACGGTGCTGCCCGACGAATAAAAGGTACGCTCCTTTAAATCGTGGTCTGTGTCCAATGGTGCCTGGCTATCCGGCCTCCGAGTACAGGGTACTGGTGATTTGACCAAGGCCGCTGCGGGAAGGCGATTGGCAAAATGGTTGGCCCCACCAGCTCAAGGGAAGAAGGCTCTTTCAGGTGAAGATCTTCTCTCGTTGTGTGGAGAAAAGTGGTGAGACGCCGCAGCAGGGCTTCATCGGTGGTTCAGTCGTTGCAGTCTTTGGCTTCTCTCCTCTTCGGCTTTTTAGTTCCAGTGGCGACGTCTTGCTCTTCCAGTCCTCAGTACCCTGCTTTTATGCAAAAAGATCTCCATTCATACAGCCTAGCTGTCACTCACACAGTGGAGTGGTCATCTTGGCGGGAGACCCTCCAGCCTATCAGGATAGCGTGCGACATGGGTTGCTGAGGCAACCCTGTTCAGAGGTCCTACTCCCCCCCACACAATGGACCCACCCCGGACTCAGTGGCGCCGAAAGGAGGGCTTCTTGGCAGAAGCCTGCCGAAAGGACGAACAAAGGATCCCCGACCTGGGTTAGGGGTTTAGAGAAAGACACGAGAAAGAAGTTATATTAAAGTTCTGGCAAATAAAACCTACCGGAGTAAAGTTAATATTAAAATGCATCGGCGGTATGTTAGAGGCTGTCAGAAAAAGTGGTAGCCTCGAACAATGGGAAAATCCCATAAGAAAATATTTGCGGTTGAATATTTACAGTAGTAACCACTGCCACCAGCCAGAAACCTTTGAGAGAGGGACTGTACGGTACCCTCTCGAAAATGAACATAAGGGAAAACTATTAACCCTTTCCAGTACCTCCATAGTAAGATGGGTTGTACTGGTTTAGTTCATAAAAATTGACTAGTAAAGTCAGTTGGGACTTTACATGCCCTCGGAGACAGTAGTGAGTCCCAGGGTATGGAGTCTATGTTTGGGGGTCGCTACGACACCCCTGTGTCAATGCACTGAGGGTGCTGTGTAACACATGTGAATAAAGATGGTTCCTATGGGGTTGAGAAAGATCCCATAGGCATTAAACACAAAAATAGCCTAGAAAACACACAGCAAAAATGCCTAAGAGTGGAAAAAAGAGTCTCACTCTTAGCAGGAGAAAAGAAACAAACCCTTCAAATCCAGCAAAGCTGCTGGGGGACTCTATAGGTAAGGGAAATTAGCCATAGAATGAGAACTCTCCCTAACACTCGCCCCCCAAACCCCCAGACTAAGGGACAGGAGGATCTAATCCACTCCTGGATGAGTCTCTTACCTCTAGTCGGTTATAAACATCCTAGAGAGACCATCAGCATTTTGGTGGTGACATCCTGACCTGTGCTCAATGGTTAAAACAAACCCTTGCAGGCAGATTGACCATTTTAGCAGTTTTGGGTTTTCCCCTTTCATTTGCATCAACCATCTCAAGGGTTGGTGGTCTTTTTGAATGATGAAAGTAGATCCATATAAGTATGGTCTAAACTTCTTCAAAGCCCACACAATGGCAAAACATTCTCTCTCAATAGTTGCCCACCTTGTTGAGTACTGCACCTATACCTATATTGGAAGCATCTATTTGTACAATGAAGGGTTGGCGGTAGTCAGGAGCTCTGAGAACTGGAGCTTGACAAAGGGCTTTCTTTAGGCTTTCAAAGGCCTGATTGCACTCCTCATTCCATTTGATCTTTTTAGGGAATTTAGGAGAAGAGATTACATTCAGTGGATCCATAGTTCTCAATGAAATTTCTGTAATACCCAGGGAAGGCTCTCACCTGGGTTTGAGTAGAAGGGGTTGTCCAATTTTGCACAGCTTCAATCTTGCTGAGCAAAGGCCTTATTTCCCCCACCTCCTACCTCATGCCCAAGGTAGACCACTTTACTCTGACCAATTTGGCATTTACTTGCCTTTATGGTCAGATGGGCCTGTTCAAGAGCCTGCAAAACATATCCTAGGTGTTCAACATGTTCTTTCCAAGTAGGGCTGAACACTGCAATGCCATCCAAGTATGCCATATAGAAGTCCTCCATCCCATTCAGAACCTGATTAACCAACCTTTGGAATGTATCAGGTGAATTCTTTAATCAAAAAGGCATAAACTTAAAATGGTATAAGCTAACTGGGGTGGAGAATGCAGTTTTCTCCTTTGCATGGTCAGTCAGGGCTATTTGCCAATAGCCTGACGTGAGGTCAAAGGTGCTGACGAACTTGGCTGAACAATGTCTATCCACCAGCTCATCTGTCCTTGGCAAAGGATGGGCATCAGTCTTAGTGACTGCATTTAGGGATCTATAGTCCACACAGAATCTCAACTCCTTGGATCCTGCCTTTGGTACTAACAGAACTGGGCTAGACCATGGACTAGTAGAGGGCTCTATTACCCCGAGATCAAGCATCTTGTTGACCTCTCCTTTGATGTGGGTTCTTACATTTTCTGATATCCTGTAGCCCCTGCTTTTGACAGGCAAACAGTCACCGGTATGGATATCATGCTGGCCCCAAGGGGTCAAGCCTGGGGCTAGAGAAAACAGAGGAGCAAATTGATTTAACAAAACTTTGCACTCCTCCTGTTGCTCAGTTGTCAGACTAGAAGAGAGATTAACTCCTTCTATTTTCTCATCTAAATGTTGGCCTCTGAGGAGGTAAGGTAGAGGTTCACTCTCCTCCTCCTCTTGAGCTGAAGCTAGAAGCAAAGCTCTCAATTCTGGTCTCGAGAAATAAGCTTTTAGACGGTTGGTGTGAAAAACTCTAGGAGCTTCCTTAGGATTGCCTAAGTCCACCAGATAGTTCACCTCTCCAAGTTTTCCCACAACCTTGAAGCGTCCCATCCATTTGTCCTGCAAGGCCCTCTGCCTTGTTGGGACCATAACAAGAACTAGCTGGTCTCGAGTGGACTCAACCATATTGGCCCTCTGGTCATGCCAATGCTTGACTAGAGCCTGACCTGCTTTCAAGTTATCACTTGCCTCAGCCATCATGTGTGACATTCTCCTCCGCAGTTCTATCACATAGTCAGTGACTCTGACTGGGGTGGGAGAAGGAGCACTCTCCAACCCTTCCTTGATCAGGGCCAATGGACCTCTGACCAGATAGCCATAGAGAGGTTCAAAGGGACTGTAACCCACTCCCTCCTGAGGGACTTCTCTATATGCAAAGAGAAGGCATGGCAGTAGAAGATCACACTTTTTCTTCAGGGGGTCCTCTAAAGCTCCTATCATGCTCTTCATGGTTCTGTTAAACCTTTCTACCAACCCATTTATCTGAGGGTGGTATGCTGTTCAGAACTTGTAGGTAACTCCACAGTTTTTCCACATGGCCTTCATGTAGTGGGACATAAAATTTGACCCCCTGTCAGATATTACCTCCTTAGGAAACCCAACCCTGGTAAAAATACCAAGGAGGGCCTTAGCCACAGCCTGGGCTGTAACAGTCCTCATAGGAATTGCTTCAGGGTATCTAGTAGCATGGTCTACTACAACAAGTATAAACCTGTTGCCTGAAGAAGTTGGAGGATCAAGGGGACCAACAATGTCGATTACTACCCTCTCAAATGGTACTCCCACCACAGGGAGAGGCCCTAAAGGTGCCACGTTCTTGGAGCCACCTTTACCAGAGGTTTGGCAAGTGTGACAAATCTTGCAATGCTCATCTACCTCAGCCCCCATTTTAGGCCAATAAAAGTAGAGAGAGAGCCTTTCCTTGGTTTTCTTGAAACTCAAGTGACCACCCAAAGGTATCTCATGGGCTAGTTGCAAGAATTGGAGTCTGTTCTCTTGGGGTACTACAAGTCTCTTGTAGTCTCCACGGATTGATTCTGTCGGTTCACTATAGAAGAGGCCATCTTCCCAGTGTAACCTATACTTCCCAGGCTCTTGCCCTTCAAGCTGAGAAGCTGCCTGGTTGCGAAGACCTTCCAGAGTTGGACATTCTCTTTGCCCCTTACTGAAGTCTGCCCTGTTGGGGCCACCTTCTGCCAGTAAAGACTGTAGCTCAGGATGGTCCACAGGGTCAAGATCTCCAATGATTTCCTGGCCTCCTTCTAGATCTGAATCTTCAGGCTCTAGTTCAACCACAGAGGGTTGTACCTCACTCTCAGCCTCAGCTGGAGGAGGAATCACAGGTGTGATTTTTGACAACCTAGGAGATTTCCTGGTTGGCAGCACTGGAGTGCTTTCTGCTGGTTTCTTCTTTGAAGTCTTATGTTTCCCCTTTGCTTCTGGTTACTTGGAAATAGCAGTTAGTAACTCCAGTGGAGTTGGAGTGATTTCTTTTTCTATCATCTCCTCAGGAGAGCCCCTCGAGGTCCTCTCCCTTGCAGGTCTGGTAAGCTCCTGTAATCTCTTACTAGGAGGTCTGGGAGTACTTGACACTACTCCCAGGTCTTTCAGATCATTGCCCAACAGCACCCTTCCAGGTACTTCAGATTGTACACTCACAGGTATCCTGACAGTCATTTCATTGCACTGGATGAGAGCCGGTAATTGGGGAAGCATCTGCACAGGCCCTCCAACCTACTTGGTGAGGTGTTTGGGTGCCTTAGCAACATCCTCCGCCTTGAAAAAAAGATTTGTCCACCACAGTTATGCTGGCACCAATGTCTCTAATGGCAGGGGTCTCCTGATCATTGACTAGGACACTGTCTTTATAATACTCTTTAGTATTAGGAGGGATAGAATTATACACATCTAAATTATGTTGTTCCCACAACCCTAGGGATACTAAAGATACACTAGCTGAAACTCCAATGGGGTCTTCAGCTAGTAGTTGAAAGTTTCCACTGGCCATATGTACTTCCTCCTCTGGAGCGAAGGCTAAGGAGACAGTGTGGACCCCTGAAGGTTTACCTTTACATCTGGGATCCCCTTTTACATGATCAGTAGAGCCACAAACATAACATTTTCCAAATGGCTTTATGAATGGTGGCTTGTTCTGACCTCCTTCTGGTCTGGGACCAGAAGGTGCCCTAGCCTGATTAGGTTTCCCTTGTGGCTTACCCTTAGAATTTTGTTTGGGGCCCTCTTTGGAATTGGAATTATTTGAATTCTCTTTATTGTCTTTCTTATGCTGCTTTCCCTCATCCTTTTTCTGAGTTACCCCTGAATCCTTGTGAGTAGCCCTGTTGGCACCCCACAAGTAAGCAGCCTTAGCTAGTTTCTTAGAATCCAGTGCTCTTGAATCAGCTAAGTGCTGTCTGAGCTCAGGAGAGCATGCATCATAGATAGGCTCCATCATTACAAGATTTCTAATTCCTTCATAAGTGTTAACTCTATAACCCTTAATCCATCCCTCTAAGTTCTTCAAACACTCATTCACCCAAGTAGCCCAAAGGGTACTATCATGCTTTTTGAGGGTCCTAAACCTCTTAATGTACTGGGAAGGAGTCTTCCCAAATCTAGCTATCAAAGCTAGCTTTACACATTCATAATCCATCCTATCGACCTCCCCCAACTCCATTACCGCCTCAGATGCAACATGGGGGGAGCCTAGAGACTAACCAGGGCGTCAACTGATTCCCTGTGATATCCTGGAGTCAATGATTGTATTCAAACATAGCAAACCAATCTAACTCATCCACCTTAGGTTCATACATACCCACAATCTCTTTAGGCATCCGGGGTCTTTTTGGAATGGGAGATCTAGAGGATTCGGGGAGAGAAGCATTTTCCAAAGACAATTTCTTCATCTCAAGCTCATGGTTGAGCTCCATTTCTTTGAGCCTTAGTTCTTGATGTCTCTGTTCAGTTTGGGCACTAATTCTTTTGAATTCTAGTTCAAGTCTAATTTTTTCTAGTGAGATAAATTCAGGACTTAATGTGGGACCTGGTAAGAGTCCAGTAGCCATAGGTTGAGGCCTTTGAGCAGGCAGAGGGCCAGAGGGGGTGACATTGTTGTCCTCCTCTTCCTCATCTGTTTCAACAATAACATCTTCCACATTATTTTCCTCAAGGTTTGCTACATTTGCTGGGGTAGTGGGCACTATAGCACCACTATCCAGACTTTGTTTCTCTAACAGTCTATCAATAATTTCTAATTTCTTGCCTTTGACAGGAAGACCTTTCTGTCTACAGAGATACCTTAAATAATCATGAGTATTAGTAAGGAGGGTCTCCTGGCTGTAACTTTCCATATTTTTGACTTTGTTTAAAATAAACTTTTTGTCATAGTTAGCCTTGTGGTTATTTGGACCAAGGTACTAGCAGAACTCTAAAATGTAAATCCAATACTTTTATCCCACCGCAGTACACCAGTGTTAGGCAGAATCCTGTGCAGTTCCCTTAGGGAGCACTACAGAAGATTAAGACTACAGGTGAGAGCAATAAATCCCCTTTGGAATCAGTCTGTACCACAAAGATTTAGTTGGTAGCTGTGGCTGAGCAGTCAGACTTATCTCAAGAGGGAGATGAGCAGTATTCAGGGTTTACACAATAGGTCTACAGTACTATGGCAAAAGGAAACACTGACCAAAGCTTTGAATTAAAAAGAAGATATATATTTATTTTATACACTTCAAATAAAACACATGTATCACAGTCATCAAGCAAGTTAAAATAAGTCAAAGGAAAATATACACACTCCCTAGTTGAATTGTAGACCAAGTGAACCCGAGTGAAAACTGAGCAAAACGGCACAGTGAAAACCACACACAAGGGATACTCTATCAATTTCTCACAAGGAAGGGGGAAAGCACAAGTTATTCAGAAATAGCTTCTTACACACCCTAGCAACACTTCCCTTAAGTTTGTGAACCAGTTTAAGCAAGACAGTGCATCAGTATAGGGAATACTTAAACGAAAACTGAGCAAAATGGCATTTCACAAGTTTTAAAAAGGGGAAGAAAAGGGTAGTTATACGAAGTAGGTGCACCAACACAGTTCTAGTTGAGAAGCAATCTAAAGAAGGCAGTTCTAACGAATGTAGCCAGAGTCCGTAGGCCTGTGCCAGAGTCAGTGGTACAGGGCAAGGGCCGAGGAGCAAAATGTTCTTGTAGCTGCAGTCAGGTCTTTGGTTAACAATTTCGAAAAGGTTGATGCAGAAGGTGAAAGACAATTTTAAGAGAGAGGGGCGGCCAACCCAACAGGTAGGTAAAGGATTTAAAACACCTTTAGAGCTACCGCGAAGAAAGGGCGGCCTGGCGGATCAATGTACCTTTATAATGAAGAAGTGGCTCCTGCGGTGGTGGTTGTTCCTGGTAGTTCCTGCAGTTCGGGGGATCCAGCAGAGGAAGAGAGGCTCTCATCGTGGAGGAAGGTTCGAATTACTGCACTACCCAGGGATGAAACCAGCCGCGGTGCTGCCCGACAAAGAAAAGGTACGCTCCTTTAAATCGCGGTCCGGGTGGACTGGTGCCTGGCTATCCGGCCTCTGAGTACAGGATACTGGTGATTCGACCAAAGCAGGTCTGGGAAGGCGATTGGCAAACTGGTTGGCCCCACCAGCTCAAGGGGAGAAGGCTCTTTCAGGTGAAGATCTTCTCTCGTTGTGTGGAGAAAAGTGGTGAGACGCTGCAGCAGGGCTTCACCGGTGGTTCAGTCATTGCAGATGTCTTTGGCTTCTCTTCGGCTTCTTATTTCCAGGGGTGATGTCTTGCTCTTCCAGTCCTCAGGACCCCGCTCTTATGCAACAAGATCCCCATTCATACAGCCTAGCTGTCACTCACACAGTGGAGTGGTCATCTTGGCGGGAGACCCTCCAGCCTATCAGGATAGAATGTGACATGGGTTGTGGAGACAACCCTGTCCAGGGGTCCTACTCCCCCTCCCACACAATGGACCCACCTCAGACTCAGTGGCGCCGAAAGGAGGGCTTCTTGGCAGAAGCCTGCCAAAAGGACGAACAAAGGATCCCCGACCTGGGTTAGGGGTTTAGAGAAAGACACGAGAAAGAAGTTATATTAAAGTTCTGGCAAATAAAACCTACCGGAGTAAAGTTAATATTAAAATGCATCGGCGGTATGTTAGAGGCTGTCAGAAAAAGTGGTAGCCTCGAACAATGGGAAAATCCCATAAGAAAATATTTGCGGTCGAATATTTACAGTAGTAACCACTGCCACCAGCCAGAAACCTTTGAGAGAGGGACTGTACGGTACCCTCTCGAAAATGAACATAAGGGAAAACTATTAACCCTTTCCAGTACCTCCATAGTAAGATGGGTTGTACTGGTTTAGTTCATAGAAATTGACTAGTAAAGTCAATTGGGACTTTACATACCCTGGGAGACAGTAGTCAGTCCCAGGGTATGAAGTCTATGTTTGGGTGTCGCTACGACACCCCTGTGTCACTGCACTGAGGGTGCTGTGTAACACATGTGAATAAAGATGGTTCCTATAGAGGTGAGAAAAACCCCATAGACCTTAAACACAATAATAGCCTAGAACACACACAGCAAAAATGCCTAAGAGTGGAAAAAAGCAGGAGAAAAGAAACAAACCCTTCAAATCCAGCAAGCTGCTGGGGGACTCTATAGGTAAGGGAAATTAGCCATAGAATGAGAATTCTCCCTAACAACCCCTGACTAACATCCAAAATTGCTTTGTAGGATGAGTATAAGACCTCTGGCCTGTCACACCTGTCCTTGAATAGCCTGACGAATTGGTTGAAATCATTGAGAGCTGGATCATTATTCGTCACCAAGGGGGTAGCCCAGGGCAAGGCGTTGCCCACTAAATTGGATACCAGGAACCCCACTCGTGCTCGATCAGTCTCATATGCTCGTGGTCTGAAGGTGTAATAAACCTGACATGCATCCAGAAATTCTTTTAGTACTCTGGGACTTCCGTCATACTTTCTGAAAGGTAGAGCCAGCGGGGGAAGATCGCCTCGACCCTCATCCTGGGCAGCCACTTGTTGGCGGAGAGCAACGTTTTTGAACCGGAGAGACTGCACTTAGACCGTCAAACCTTGAAATACTGCCAACCAAATCCTGGTACTGCTCCCAAGAGGCTATAGTTTCAGCTTGGCGTTGTATACTGTCAAACACAGGTGAACCCTCCTGAGCCGCCTCCTCCTCACCTTGTTTGTCAGAGGAGCTGTCCCGGGTCTCAGATTGTTTCTTCCTTCTTGTCCGCCTGGGTCCCTTGGTCTTTTTCTCCTTGGGTCTTTTCTCCTTCTTGTCGTGCAAATAGGGTCGAGCTCCCTCGGAGGCCACCTTAGCTGGTGTAAACTCCAAGCCAAGGTGGACCCCAAGGAGCCACTCCCTAATCCATGGAAAAAGCCAGCGGGCACCAAAAAATGCTGGATGATGTAACTGAATGTGCACCAAGGATTCTCCAGAAGATTCAGCAGTATGGTCTTTTGGAACACATATAAACACTATGGCATATAGAATCCTCTTCTGAGGTCTGGAAATGGATTCTCCAGGCAATAGTCTGTGGCAAAGTCACTAGAGTAGTTGTGGCATAAACACAGTATACAGAAGGCACAAACTGGTTGTCGGCGGAAGAAAGATGTTCTAGGCAGCCACTGGAAGGTACAACCTGCAGCGTCC
Source organism: Ambystoma mexicanum (assembly GCF_040938575.1). Lineage (NCBI taxonomy): Eukaryota > Metazoa > Chordata > Amphibia > Caudata > Ambystomatidae > Ambystoma > Ambystoma mexicanum. The sequence continues at coordinate 411,522,778 of NC_090933.1, read as the reverse complement.
CAGATATCCTTGGAAGATTAAAGTTCCAAAGGGTGAAGGACCTGGAGTGGTTTCAAGTAGATAGGAGGAAGATGCGCTCGTAGCAAAACCCCTCCCGCAGTTCCAAGGCGAGAATTGCCCAGTATAGGATACAGAGGAGAGGAATCCGACAGGAGTAGCCAGATACCGGTGAAAGGACTGGACAGGAAAGGAAAGTCATTACAACAAAGAGGAGAGGCTTCGGAACAGGCAGAAATGAGAGAACAGTCAGAGCAAGGGGAAAGTAGCCGGAAGGTAAGAGAGAGCGAGGGTCGGGAAACAAGCGCGGTAAAAAGCCTGGGTGAAAGTGGAAACGAGTAAAAATAGAAAGGTGCAGGAAAGCAGGGCAAGGAAGAAAAACTCTGCAAAGAGCGGAATGAGAGACAGAGCCGAGGGCCTCAGAGAAAAACTAAGAAACAGAAGGAGCATAGAAACAGGCAGAGCATACAGTAGAAGGCGCTGAGGGATGCGCAAAAGCGGGCCGGACAGGACCGGGAAGAGGTATAGAAGAAAACTGTGGAAACAAACGCACAACAGCGAAGTCCGGAAAAGGCTGTGACGGATACAATGCACCGTTCTTAGGGAACAGTGCGTAGATATACAGAAGGCGGCCATGTTGGGTGAGGACTAGACCGAGTCCTCTAGCTGCAGGTACACCTCACACGTGGCTGGAATTTCCACCTTTGCAAAAGCCTCCAGGGGCGCTGCATTACACTACCTGGGCACAAAGGGAAAAGGCTAAGCCACTGGTAATGCCAAGTCTTTCGGCAGAGCATATTTTGCTCATGTGGACAACCTACAGATTTTGGCTTAGGGTGTCGAAGCCACCAAGGAAAACAGGGAACCCCATGCATTTCCGAAAAGAGGACACCCCTGGGAATCCACAGAGGTCTGACCGGCGCAAATCGTCCCAGAATGTATTACCAACGATCCCCAGCAAAGTCCAAAGTTTTGCGGAAAAACACACAATTTTCAGACATTTCACTCTGGCCACCCACCGAAACATGCCGCCAACACCATATGTCCTACCTTCCCGCGTTCCCACAGGTGTCCCGACGAAAACTGTACCTCACATGTGTGGGTGCACCTACCTAGGTGCAAGGGGAAAAGGCTAAAGCACTGGTAATGCCAAGTCTTTCGGCAGAGCAGATTTTGCTCATGTGGACAACCTACAGATTTGGGGCTAGTGTGTCGAAGCCACCAAGGAAAACAGGGAACCCCATGCATTTTTCCGAAAAGAAAACACCTGTGGGATTCCACAGAGGTCTGACTTGTGCGAATCGGCCCATAATGTATCACCCACAATCCCTGGCAAACTAAAAAATAGGGCGATGTTTTTTTTCCCAGACATTTCACTTTGGACACCCACCAAAACACGCCACCAACAACACACGTCCTACCATCCCGCATTCCCACAGGTGCCCCGACGAAAACAGTACCTCACATGTGTGGGTTCACCTACCTGGGCACAAAGGGAAAAGGCTAAACTACTGGTAATGCCAAGTCTTTCGGCAGAGCAGCTTTTGCTCATGTGGACAACGTACAGCTTGGGGCCGAGGGTGTGGAAGCCACCAAGGAAAACAGGGAACTCCATGCATTTCCGAAAAGAAGACACCGGTGGGAATCCACAGAGGTCTGACCTGCGCAAATCGCCCCAGAATTTATTACCGACAATCCCCGGCAAAGTCAAAAATTTGGCAAAAATAAAACTTTTTTCAGACATTTCACTCTGCCCACCCACCGAAACACGCCACCAATACCTCATGTCCTACCTTCCTGGGTTCCCACAGGTGTCCCGACGAAAACAGTACCTCACATGTGTGGGTGCATCTACCTGGGCGCAAAGGGAAAAGGACATTTCTTTTTTGTGTGTGCCCATCTGCCCCCAGGGGGGGGCAAAACGTACTACCTGAGGCTTGGGGGGGCTGTGCCAACATTTCTGGTGGCCTCTACCTCCACCCCAGGTAGGCCCAAACCTGCAGCTCCATGATTTGGGGGGGCTTTTCTGTTGGCCGTCCCCTCCGCCTCAAATGGATGAGGGGACTTCTCATGTAGCCCTCCCTGAGGGCAGATGCCCCTTTCTAGGGGCAGAAATCTGCCCCCAGGGAGGGCTAAATGAGGTGCCACCCCATCCACTTGGGGTGGGGGAGAGGCCCGCCCCCCTTTCATAAATATAAATTCCTGGTGGTCTAGTGGCCCCAAAACCACCAAAACAAAACGTTTATTATTTATTTTTTGTTGATCCCCTTCCCTAGGGGCAGATGGGCCCAAACCTGCAGCCCCATGCTTTGGGGGGCCTTTCTGGTGGCCCTCCCCCCACCCCAAACGGATTGGGGGCATCTCATGTAGCCCTCCCTGGCGGCAGATGCCCCTTCCTAGGGGCAGAAATCTGCCCCAAGGAGGGCTTTAGGAGGTGCCCCCATCCACTAAGGTGGGGGGGAGAGGGCCACCCCCTTTCATAAACATAAATACCTGGTGGTCTAGTGGGGCCCACCCCCCACCTGTATTTATTATATAAAAAAATATATTTATATATTGATTTCTTCCCCTCATGTTGCCCCATCCTTTGGGGTCTGGGGCATAGCTCTCAACTCACACGCTTCTGGCGGGTGTCACCCGCCTTTTAAAGGGCTGACTCACCCGCCAAGCCTCCTGGACGCCCATTCATTCCAATGGGCGTCTCACCCGCCAAAAACAAAATGGGTGATTTCACCCGCCTTTCCGACACAAATGGTTGAGAGCTATGCTGGGGGGATAGGGCCGCTTACATTGTAAGCAGCCCCCTCTCACCCTCACTTTACACATAAATCCCTGGTGGCCTAGTGGGTATTGTTAGGCACGGATCGAGCGATCCGCGCCCAGCAATGCTTCAAAAAGGTGTCGTTGGAAAGGGGAAAGTCTCCCCTTTCCAACGACACCTCCCTCGATCTGAATGGCACAATAGTGCCGCAGATCGAGGGTTGGAAAGGTGGAGACTCACCTTTAATTTTCACTGCGGCATCCATTTCGGATGCGGCAGTGAAAATTACTTTCAGTTTCATGTTGGCGTGTGTTATGCACGCCGACGTGGAACTGAAGGAAATCCAACCCCCAGGCCGTGAGGGGGGAACTCCCCCTCACATAGCCTAGGGTTTGGATTTAAGTTTTGTGCGATCCCTTGCTCATTTTTTTGGTGGGGAATGTTTTTTATTGCCATTTCCATAAACAACAGTAATATAAATAATTCAATTGTTATACCTCCTCCTCCTCCTCCTCCTCCTCCTCCTCCTCCTCCTCCTCCTCCTCCTCCTCCTCCTCCTCCTCCCTTCCCCCTCCGCCCTCCTCAGGTGATAATCAGAGTTCTGTTTCGTCCCCACTTATCCTTCACAAAATGTCTAGTATTTGTATGTTGTGGGAACACCATTGAATTATAAAGTCACTTTAAGTGGGCTATAATGGTTCCTCATTCTTTGTGGAACACTTCTCGCCTTCTCTGCAGTTTGTACGTCATCCACTCTAATACAATACATTTCCATACCTTGTGTAGCCAGTCTGTCTGTGTGGGCGGGTCTTTCTGCTCCCAGTGCTGCTATGATCAGAGTCATTGCTCTCCTCTGCTGCCCATTTGAGCATTCCTTTTGGACCGGAGGCCACAGACCCGCTAGCCATACCGGATCCGGTATCGTTCCTGGCCCATGCAGCATCTTATTTGTTTGCTCTTTGACCTCTCACCAAAACTGCTGGAGGCGTGGGCAGCTCCACCAAATGTGTCTCCAATCCCCTTTGTACTGGCATGCTCGCCAGCATTTGCTGCTCGTGGTTGGGAACATTACTTGTAGTCTTTCGGGTGTAAAGTGCCACTGTATTAGCACCTTCAACAACATCGCTCTGACTTGGATGAAGCTGGTCAGTTTTGGGATTCTGTTCCATGTCGTGGCCCATTGTCTTGCTATTGGTTCACCCAGCGTTTTCTCCCATCTCTTCATGTACACCCATTGAATGTCCTCCCCCTGGTCATTTAGATGTTTGTATATGGTCGAGACCAGTTTATTGGTGCCAGAGTCTGTCGCTATGTAGGTCTCATATGGAGTTAGTTGCCTCGTAGCCACTTCCTTGTTGATGGGGGAAGAGACCCAATGCTTTAGCTGCAAGTATTTGTAGTCTTCTGTATCTTTTATCCCAACGGCTCTTTTGCACTCCTGGAGTGTCATGGGATCCTGTTCTATATACATGTCCCTCGGTTTTGTGCAACCAGCTTGTGTCCAGCTCCTATACGAGCTCTGATTCAGACCTGGTTGAAGTCCGGGTTGCCAAATAGCGGGGTGAGTGGAGACGGGAGTGTCGTTAACATGCCTCTTTTTAGTGCTGAATCCCATGCACCCAGCCCTGCACCCAACACTTCGCTCACCTTGACATTTGGGTGTTGTCGTTGCTTCGGTAACCATAGTAGGTTGGATAAGGGGGCCCCTGCTACTGCCTGGTCCTGCAGCACCCTTATTTGGGTGAGCAACTGTGCCACCCATTCCTTGATGACCCTCAGTTGTGCTGCTTCATAATATTTCCGGAATTGAGGTACTGAGAAACCCCCCTGATCTCTTCTTACCGTTCGGGTAGACATTGCAAGCCTGGGCGGTTTGCGTTTCCAAATGAAGGCCGTCACTAAATTATTAAGGGCCTTCAAGAATGTTCTTGGGATTGTCACCGGGAGCGTGTGGAAATAGTACAATATCTTCGGCAGGATCGACATTTTCACTGCCGTCAGCCTGCCCACCACAAGATATTCAGAGAGTTCCACTTCTCAAGGTGCTTTTTCACTTTCACTAATATATTCGGGTAGTTAGCCAGGTAGATCTGGCCCATTAAAGGTGTTAAATTAACACCTAGATACTGAAGTTCATCCGGGGCTTTGTGAAGTTGTGTCTCTACTGCTAGGGCATCCACTGCTTGGGGGTCCGCGGTTAGGTTCAGTATTTCCGACTTTTGCTTGTTTACCTTGAGGCCGGAAACCGCTCCGAATTGGGTTAGTTCGTTCAGGAGCGCTGGAAGGGAGGTCTACGGGGCCGTGAGTGATATCAGCATGTCGTCTGCAAAGGCCATTGTCTTCTGCTCCACTCCGGCCATCCTTATGCCTTTTAGGTGTTCCGTCCCCCTGAGTCTGATCAGGAAGGGTTCAAGGAATAGTGCGTATAGTAAAGGCGATAACGGGCAGCCCTGTTTTGTGCCTCTGGTTAAGGGACTCAACTTTGAAATGGTGCTGTTAATTGATACCCGATGCGACAGGGTTCTGTAGTTTGCTCTGACCATTTGTAGGAAGTTGGGACCGAATCCCATTCCGTCTAGGGTGCAAACAGCAGTGACCACTCCACCCGTTCAAATGCTTTTTCCGCATCTAGGGAGATCAGTATAGCTGGGGTTTGGGTGAATCCAACTTTTTCTATGAGATGGCACACTCTGCGTGTATTATCTGCAGTCTGTCTGGTCGGGATGAACCCCGACTGATCGGGTCCTATTAACACCGGGAGCAGGCGGGTAAGTCTTGCAGCCAGAATCTTTGTGTATATTTTAGCGTCCAGATTGATCAAGGCAATTGGTTGGTATGACCCTGGAAGTGTTGTGTCCTTCCTTGGTTTGGGGAAGACTATCAGCTTGGCTTCATTCATGTAGTTCATAATATTTCCTTGTACCTTAAAGTTGTTGCATAATTTTGTCATTTTCGGGGCTTGGGTCTCCCTGAATTTTTTATAAAAAAGGCATCCAAGTATCCATCCGATCCCGGTGCTTTGTTTTCCGGGAGATTTTTTATCGTTTGGAGGACCGCTTCTTCTTGAATGTCTATTTCCAAGAGTTCCCTGTCCGAGGCCGATATCTGGGGGAGTTGTATATTGCTCAAGTATGTCCTTTGCTCGTCTTCTGTGGGTGAGTCTGATTGGTACTAGAGTTGATAGTATGCCCTCATCACTTCGCCCATAACCCCATTTGTGGTTTGCATCTGGCCCTTGTCGTCTTTCAGCTATTGTGTGGTTGTCTTGCGCCCCCTTGCTCTTAGTTGCCTAGCCAGTAGTTTATCTGCTTTGTTCGCGCTGATGTAATACCTGTGTTTCAGGCTCAAGAGGGCCATTTCCACTTTCCTTGTCTGAAGTAGGTTCAGCTGCCTTTCTATATGTTTCAGGGCCATTTTCGTTTTTCACCTTGGGTTTCTCACTAGATCACTCTGTGCTGCTTTCAGTTCTCTTTCTAGGTCCTCCTCACATCTCCTTCTTTGCTTATCCCTTCGTGCCTTCAGTGCTATCAGTTCCCCTCGCCGAACTACCTTAAACGCAGCCCATACCACCCCGTGGGAGACACCAACGCTTTGCTTTCTTCAAAGTAGCGTTATATCTTCTCCCTGATTAGGTCTGCCTGGACATCATCGTAGATGATATCCTCCGGGAACCTCCATGACCAGATCCCTCTCTGTTGATTAACAATGTCAAATTGTGCTGTTATTGGGGCGTGGTCTGAGAGGGAAATCGGCCCTATTGTAATATCTGCTACTTTCCCGATCAGCCCCGTGGAGGCCCATATATAATCAATTCTGGATTGGGAGTTATGTACATAGGAGAAGTGAGTGAACCCCAGGGTTTCCCCTTTTTTGCACGCCAAATATCCCGCAGTGCCAATGTTTCAAAGGCTTTCCCTCAGGGCCCCTGATGGGGCGGTGGCTCCGCCTCTTGCGGTGTCACTCCTGTCTTTATGTGGGTCCCAGGCAATGTTGAGATCTCCCCGCAAGTATTATGTCTCCTGAGACGAAGTCTTCCAATATCTTTAGAAACTTTCTCAGGAAGATATCTTGCCCTGAAGTGGGTGCATAAACGGAGGCCAATGTGAGTGGTGTCCCTCTGATGGTTACATTGAGAAAGTTATATCGCCCTTCTTCGTCTGCAAGCGATTTCTGAACCTGGGCATGTAGTCCATCTTGTAGCGCTATGAGGACCCCAGCTCTCTTCTCACCCGCATTTGCCTGATATACTTGGGACACCCCCCTGATTCTGATTTGTGCCCTATCTCTCCTCCTTACATGGGATTCCTAGTATAGCAGGATATCCGCTTTATATTTCCACGCTTGGCGTTCCAATTTCTTCCTTTTGATTGGAGTGTTCATTCCTCTTACGTTGTAGGAAACGACGTTCACGGCTTTTGGTCCCTTATTATCCATGTTCCTTCCAATGCGTATATACTCTGTTGTGGCGTCTGTCGTGTCAGGTTTTGTACTGCCTGTTGTGCCATATTATTGTCACCCCTTCCACACCCCCCCTTCTTTCCTTTTACCTACCAGTTCTTCCTGCCTCCTCCATGCATCCCCCAACTTGCACGGTTCCCTCCCCCCCTTGAACTGTCCTGAGGTGGGTTCAGGTATCGCCTTTTGCACCAGGTCCTCGTTAAGCTCAGGGATAACTTCGTGGGGATTCCTAAACCCCACTCTGATTCCATGAGGTGGCACCGGTTGGTCCTCCTCCCCCGGCCGCCCTTCATCAGGTGTAGGTTGGCTGTACCCTAAAATCAGCTGTTATGGGGGTACTCCTCCCCTTCCCCCCCCTCGACAGGTTATTCTGTGTCGAGCAGCATTTTGCTGGTCCGGCCTTTCCTTGTGGCCAACCTATTTGTTCTTGGCTGGTGGTTTGGATTTCCTGCGTATTGTTTTCCAGAACCAGGGGGTGTGTTGCCGTTCAGGCCTTGCCGCCTCTTGTTCCGGGAGGTTGTCTTGGTCTTGTATATTCATAATTCGTAACCCTTCTTTGTGGGTGGTGATTCTTTGTTGTTTACCTTCCCATGTGAAAAGTAGGCCAAAAGGGAATGTCCATTTGTATTTGATTTGTTTGGTTACTAGTACCCTGATTACTGGGGCCATCTATTTCCTTTTTTGCAATGTCGATTAAGCAAGGTCTTGGAACAATTGTATATCAACCCCGTTCATCCGTATGTGGTCCATTGTTCCGGCCCTGCTAGAGGATTTGTTCCTTTTGTGTGTACGAGGCAAGCGCCATCAGGACGTCCTTAGGGCATGCTCCTGGTTCGCCTGTGTTAGGGAGAATTCTCTGTTTAGGCTGAATTTCCTAACCTAGTGAGTCCCCCAGCAGCTTTGCTGGATTTTTGGGGTTTATTTTTTAATCCTGCCAAGAGTGAGACTCTTTTACCCTCACTCTTGGACATGATTTGAGTGTATCTCTTTGATTCTATATGTGTTTAATGGGCTACGGGGTCTTTTACTCCATAGGCTTCATGTGTTTTTGTGATGTGTGTTACACAGCACCCTCAGTGCAGTAACACAGGGGTGTCATAGTGACCCCCAGTATAGACTCCATACCCTGGGACTGACTACTGTCTCCCAGGGCATGTAAAGTCACCATTGACTTTACTAGTCTCAAATTCTGAACAGAACCAGTACAAACCATCATATTGTGGACGTACTGGCCGGGGCAATTCAATTGCCCCGGGGTCTGTTAGTCGAGGGGGCACGTCTCCGTCCCCCCTGATCGAGTTTTGGCTGGTGGCAGTGGATACTACTTTTTATATTCGACCGCGAATATATCCCTATGGGATTTCCCATTGTTCGAGGCTACCAACTTTAATTATTTAATTCCTATAGCCTCGAACATACCGCCGGTTTATTTATTTAATATTAATTCTCCGGTTGGTATTTTTTGCCAGAACTCGGTTCTAAAATGACGTTTGTGTTCGCCTCTGACTCCAACCCAAGTTGAGCCCTTTGTTCCACTTTTTGGCGGGCTTCTCCACAGAAGCCCTCCAAAGTGGTGCCACTCTGTCTGGGGTACTTAGGAGGGGTGGAGGGGGATTTAGGCACCCTGGACTGAGTTGCCTAGGCAACTCAAGTCGCACTCCGTCCTGATTGGCCCAAGTGGTGAGCCGGCCGGCTCACCACTTAGCATGTTTGAGTGACAGCTAGGCTGAGTGAATGGGGGTTTTTTGCATAAAAGCAGGGCTTTGGGGACTGGAACTTCAGAAGTCGCCACAGGACCTAAGAATCCAACGAGGGAGAAGCTGAGCCGACCTGCTACGATGACACCACCGGTGGAGCCCTGCTGAACCGTCTCACCACTTTTCCCAACGACAGAGGAGATCTCCAGCCCGGAGAGTCTTCTTCCTTCGACTGGTGGGGATAACCAGTCTGCTTCCTTTTTCGCTTCCTGGAACATCTCAGGGCTGCCTTGCCTGTGCCAAGCACCCCAGCAACCGGGATACCACGTTTTACCACTACCGTGAATCCAAGGGTAGTACCTTTAACCGGAAAACTCTGCGGCTGGTTTCTTCCCTGGCAGTGCAACGACCTTCATCTTTCCTCCACGTCGAGATCTTCTCTTCCTCTGGACATCGCCGTGACTTGTAACCGCTGCCAGGAACAACTGCCCCCGCTGGAGGATCCTTTCCACATAAGGTACCGTGTTCCGCCTGGCCTCCCTTGCAACCGACTGTACGGGGTAGATTTAGCCCCCGGCTTTCGACCCTGGGTTAGCCTGGGACACCCTGGCTAAACTTTTCTGAGCCTAACTAAAACCTTTCCGAACTCCCTGCAAGACTTTTTAAGCCTGTTGTCATTGTGTGATCTTGGGTGCATTTGTGCCCTGCTCTCTCCCAGAGTGGGCCCGGCCTATGGACTTTGGCTCACAAGTAACTTTTGACTTTCCTGCCTTGCTTAAGAGTTCCTAAGTATTAGTGTGGTGTATTTTCCTACATTCCGCCTTTTTCCCTCCCTTTTTCGTTAACTTATTGGAATGCCATCTATAGTTAAGCGCTCACCTCTGGTTGGAAATAAGTGGTGTTAACTAAGACTTGTCTGATAAGGAATAAGGAGTGTATATATAATAATAGTAATTGTGTTTAGAGTGATTTACACTAATAGTGCTGCAGTGTTTCAATAAGTGTGTTTTTAAATAAATAATTATATACCTTGTTACCAAAGCTCTGGTCAGTGTTTGCTTGTGCTATTGTATCTGAGTGCCTATTGTGTATAATTTGCATACTGCCTAACTCTTCTTGAGGGAAGTCTGACTGCTCAGCCACAGCTACCAGGTAAATCTGGGTGGTACAGACTGCTACCAAGTGGGTTTACTGCCAACACCTGTAGTCCTAAATCTTTTGCAGTGGTCCCCAAGGGAGCTGCACAGGTTTCTGCCTAACACTGGTGGCAGCGGTGGGATTTGTATTGAGTATACACTTCAGAGTGCTTTAAGAGACCTTAGTGCAACTAACCACAAAGCTTAGCACTGAAAAAGTAATCTTTCTAACATGTCAACTATGGAAACCTATAGCCAAGAGTCCCTTGCTACAAAAACTGCTGATTGTTTAAGAGTTCTCTGTAAGCATAAGAACATCCTGACTAAAGGCAAGAAAATGGAATTGATAGAAAGGTTATTAGCTAACCAAAGTCAGGATGATGGTTCAGAGGAACCTACCATGCCAGAAACAGATAACAGTATAGAGATTGATGTTGATCAAAATGTTGATAATCTTGAGGAAGAGTCAGAAGAGGAGGGTGAGGCTGTTGTGACTGCCCCCCCCTAGCCCTCTGTCTGCTCTGCCAGCTGTACCTACTGGACCTTTACCAGGTCCCACACTTAGTCCTCAATATTTTGAGCTAGAGAAAATGAAACTTGAATTAGAATTCAAGAGACGGAATACTCAGGCTGAACAAAGACACCAGGAACTGAATCAAGAACTCAGGCTAAGGGAAATGGAGCCCAAACACAAACTAGAAATGAAGAAATTATCTGTAGACAATGCTTCTCTCTCTGACTCCTCTTGAGGTTCCAGTCCTAAAAGACCCCGGATACCTAAGGAATTGATTGGTATGTATGAGCCTAAGTTGGATGTGTTGGATTGGTTGTCTCTGTTTGAATATAATCATGGGCTCCAGAACATCACAGGAAATGACTTACTCACCTGGTTGTTCTCTAGGCTTCCCCCCTGTTGCAACTGATGTGGTAATGGAAATGGGGGAGGAGGATAAGAAGGATTATGAATGTGTGAAACTAGCTTTGATAGCTAGATTTGGGAAGACCCCTTCCAAGTATCTTAAGAGGTTTAGAACCCTCAAAAATCATGATGGTACCCCTTGGGCTACCTGGGTGAGTGAAGGGTTGAAAAACTTAGAGGGATGGATTAAGTGTTACAAAGTGAACACTTATGAAGGTATGAGAAATGTGTTTATGTTGGAGTCAATTTATGATGCCTGCTCTCCTGAGCTCAGACAGCACTTGGCTGACTCAAAGGAATTAGATTCCAGAAAACTAGCTAAGGCTGCTGACTTGTGGGTTGCCAACCGGGCCACTCACAAGGATTCTGGGGTAAGTCAGAAAAAGGATGAGGGGAGACAGCCTAGAAAGGACTCCAAAGAGAATTCCAATACTGCAAATTCCAAAGAGGGCCCCAAACAAAACCATAAGGGTAAGCCACAAGGGAAACCGAATCAGGCTAGTGTACCTTCTGGTCCCAGACCAGAAGGAGGTCAGAACAAGCCTCCATTCCAGAGAGCCTTTGGCTCTTGTTATGTTTGTAAGGCCACTGACCATGTGAAAGGAGATCCCAGATGTAAGGGTAAACCTTCAGGGATCCAACTTGCCTCCTTAGCCTTCGCTCAAGAAGAGGAAGTCCCAATGGCAAGTGGAAACTTTCTACTGCTGGCTGATGAACCCATGGGAGTCTCAGCCAGTGTTTCTTTAGTCTCTCTGGGGTTGTGGGAACAACAGAATTTAGATGTATATAATTCTATCCCAGATAATACTAAAGAGTATTATAAGCACAGTGTCCAGGTGAATGGTCAGGAGACTCCTGCCATTAGGGACACTGGGGCCAGCATAACTGTGGTGGATGAATCATTTTTCAAGGCAAAGGATGTTGCTAAGGCACCCAAATGCCTCACCAAGTTAGCTGGAGGGCCTGTGCAGATGTGTCCCCGGTTACCAGTTCTCATACAGTGCAATGATATGACTGTAAAGATACCTGTCAGTGTACAATGTGAGGTGCCAGGAAGGGTTCTGTTGGGTAATGACCTGAAAGCTCTTGGAGTTGTGTCACATACCCCCAGACCTCCTAGTAAAAGGTTACATGAGCTCACTAAACCTGTATGAGAGAAAACCTTGAGAGGTTCTTCTCAGGAGATGATGAAGAAAGATATCACTCCTCCTCCACTGGAGCAAACTACTGCAATCTCAACCAGATCAGGAGCCAAGACTCCGAGGAAAAAGCCAGCAGCAAGCACTCCAGTGCTTCCAACAAGGACTTCCCCTAGGATGTCCAAAGGTACACCAGTAACTCCCCCTCCAGCTGAGGCTGAGAGGGCGGTTGAACCCTGTGTGGTTGAACTAGACTCTGAAGAAGAGCTAGTAAGAGGCCAAAACCTTATTGGAGATTTAGATCCAACGGACCATCCTGAGCTGCAGTCTTTACTGGCAGAAGGGGGACCCAGCAGATCAGCTTTCCGTAAGGGCCAAAGAGAATGTCCAACTCTCGAAGGTCTCCGCCAACAGGCAACTTCTCAGGCTGATGGGCAAGAGCCTGGGAAGTACAGGTTACACTGGGAAGATGGCCTCTTCTACAGTGAACAAACTGAGTCTGAACCTGGAGACTACAAGCGCCTTGTAGTACCTCAAGAAAACAGACAACAGTTCTTACAACTAGCCCATGAGATACCTCTGGCTGGTCAGTTGAGTTTCAAGAAGACCAAGGAAAGGCTCTCTCTCTACTTTTTTTGGCCAAAGATGGGGGCTGAAGTAGATAAGTACTGTAAGAGCTGTCATACCTGCCAGACTTCTGGTAAGGTTGGTTCCAAGAATGTGGCACCTTTAGGGCCTCTCCCAGTTGTGGGAGTCCCATTTGAGAGGGTAGGGATTGACATTGTTGGTCCCCTTGATCCCCCAACCTCCTCAGGCAACAGGTTTATCCTTGTTGTAGTAGACCATGCTACTAGGTACCCTGAGGCAATTCCTATGAGGACTGTTACAGCTCCGGCTGTGGCTAAGGCCCGCCTTGGTATTTTTACCAGGGTTGGGTTTCCTAAGGAAGTAATCTCTGACAGGGGGTCAAATTTTATGTCCCACTACATGAAAGCCATGTGGAAAACCTGCGCAGTTACTTACAAGTTCTCAACAGCATACCACCCTCAGACAAATGGGTTGGTAGAAAGGTTTAACAGAACCATGAAGAGCATGATAGGTGCTTTAGAGGAACCCCTTAAACGAAAGTGGGACCTTCTACTACCATGCCTTCTCTTTGCTTATAGAGAAGTCCCTCAGGAGGGAGTAGGTTATTCTCCCTTTGAGCTTCTTTATGGCCATCCGGTCAGAGGTCCATTGGCCCTGATCAAGGAGGGGTTGGAGAGTGTTCCTTCCCCCAATCCAGTCAGAGTGACTGACTATGTGATAGGTCTCCGACGGAGAATGTCCCACATGATGGCAGAAGCAAGTGACAACTTGAAAGCTGGACAAGCTCTGGTCAAGCATTGGCATGATCAGAAGGCTAACATGGTTGAGTTCACTCAAGACCAGCTAGTTCCCGTTATGCTCCCAACATAGCAGAGGGCCTTGCAAGACAAATGGATGGGACCCTTCAAGGTTGTGGGAAAACTTGGAGGGGTCAACTATCTGGTGGATCTGGGCAAACCCAGGGAAGCTCCCAGAGTCTTCCACACCAACCGCCTCAAAGCCTTTGTCTCTAGACCTGAAGTAGGAGCCTTGCTTCTAGCTTCATCGGAAGAGGAGGAGGAGGAGGAGGAGGAGGAGAGTGAAGCTCTACCTGACCTCCTTAGAGGCTTACCTTTGGACGCAAAAGGTTGAAGGAGTCAATCTCTCTTCAGATCTGACACCTGAGCAACAAGAGGAGTGGATGATCTATGTTAAATCAGTTTGCCTCCCTGTTCTCACTTTCACCAGGCTTGGACCCTTGGGGCCAGCATGATATTCTCACTGGTGACTGTCTGCCAGTCAAAAGCAGAGGGTACAGAATGTCAGAACATGTCAGAACCCACATCAAAGGTGAGGTCAAGAAGATTCTTGATCTCGGGGTAATAGAGCCCTCTACCAGTCCATGGTCTAGCCCAGTTGTGTTAGTACCAAAGGCAGGATCCAAAGAGTTGAGATTCTGTGTGGACTATAGAGCTCTTAATGCAGTCACCAAGACTGATGCCCACCCTTTGCCAAGGACAGATGAGTTGGTGGATAGGCTTGGCGCAGCCAAGTACCTCAGCACATTTGACCTTACGTCAGGCTATTGGCAAATAGCCCTGACAGACCATGCCAAGGAGAAAACTGCATTTCTACCCCAGTTGGCTTATACCAATTCAAGGTTATGCCTTTTGGACTGAAAAATGCACCTGCCACATTTCAAAGGATGGTAAACCAAGTTCTAGCTGGGATGGAGGACTTCTGCATGGCATACTTGGATGACATTGCAGTCTTCAGCCACTCCTGGGAGGAACATGTGAACCGCCTGGGACATGTTTTGCAGGCTCTTGAGCAGGCCCATCTGACCATAAAGGCAAGTAAATGCCAAATTGGACAGAGTAAAGTGGTCTACCTTGGGTATGAGGTAGGAGGTGGAGAAATAAGGCCTCTGCTCAGCAAGATTGAAGCTGTGCAGAATTGGACAACACCTACTACTCAAACCCAAGTGAGAGCCTTCCTAGGCCTCACTGGGTATTACAGGAATTTCATAGAGAACTATGGGACCATAGCTTCTCCACTGAATGTAATCTCCTCTCCTAAATTCCCTAAAAAGGTAAAATGGAATGAGGAGTACAATCAGGCATTTGAAAACCTGAAGAAAGCTCTGTGCCAAGCACCACTACTAAGAGCTCCTGACTACCACCAAACTTTCATTGTACAGACTGATGCTTCCAATGTAGGTATAGGTGCAGTCCTTAGCCAACTGGATGAGAAGGGTAGGGAGCACCCCATTTGCTTCATCAGCCGTAAGCTGAAGGATCCTGAGACAAGGTGGGCAACAATCGAAAGAGAATGCTTTGCTATTGTGTGGGCACTGAAGAAGTTTAGGCCATACTTGTATGGTTCTACTTTTGTCATTCAGACTGACCACCAACCCTTGAGATGGTTGATGCAAATGAAAGGGGAAAATCCAAAACTATTGAGATGGTCAATCTGCCTTCAAGGGTTTGATTTCACCATTGAGCACATGTCAGGGTGTCACCATCAAAATGCTGATGGACTCTCTAGGATGTATGACATCGATTAGAGGTATGAGGTTCATCCAGGAGCGGATTAAATCCTCCTGTCCCTTAGTCTGGGGGGGACGAGTGTTAGGGAGAATTCTCTGTTTAGGCTGAATTTCCTAACCTAGTGAGTCCCCCAGCAGCTTTGCTGGATTTTTGGGGTTTATTTTTTTCTCCTGCCAAGAGTGAGACTCTTTCACCCTCACTCTTGGACATGATTTGAGTGTACCTCTTTGATTCTATATGTGTTTAATGGGCTATGGGGTCTTTTACTCCATAGGGCTTCATGTGTTTTTGTTTTGTGTGTTACACAGCACCCTCAGTGCAGTAACACAGGGGTGTCATAGTGACCCCCCAGTATAGACTCCATACCCTGGGACTGACTACTGTCTCCCAGGGCATGTAAAGTCACCATTGACTTTACTAGTCTCAAATTCTGAACAGAACCAGTACAAACCATCATATTGTGGACGTACTGGCCGGGGCAATTCAATTGCCCCGGGGTCTGTTAGTCGAGGGGGCACGTCTCCGTCCCCCCTGATCGAGTTTTGGCTGGTGGCAGTGGATACTACTTTTTATATTCGACCGCGAATATATCCCTATGGGATTTCCCATTGTTCGAGGCTACCAACTTTAATTATTTAATTCCTATAGCCTCGAACATACCACCGGTTTATTTATTTAATATTAATTCTCCGGTTGGTATTTTTTGCCAGAACTCGGTTCTAAAATGACGTTTGTGTTCGCCTCTGACTCCAACCCAAGTTGAGCCCTTTGTTCCACTTTTTGGCGGGCTTCTCCACAGAAGCCCTCCAAAGTGGTGCCACTCTGTCTGGGGTACTTAGGAGGGGTAGAGGGGGATTTAGGCACCCTGGACTGAGTTGCCTAGGCAACTCAAGTCGCACTCCGTCCTGATTGGCCCAAGTGGTGAGCCGGCCAGTTTGAGTGACAGCTAGGCTGAGTGAAGGGGGTGTTCTGCATAAAAGCAGGGCTTTGGGGACTGGAACTTCAGAAGTCGCCACAGGACCTAAGAATCCAATGAGGGAGAAGCTGAGCCGACCTGCTACGATGACACCACCGGTGGAGCCCTGCTGAACCGTCTCACCACTTTTCCCAACGACAGAGGAGATCTCCAGCCCGGAGAGTCTTCTTCCTTCGACTGGTGGGGATAACCAGTCTGCTTCCTTTTTCGCTTCCTGGAACATCTCGTGGCCGCCTTGCCTGTGCCAAGCACCCCAGCAACCGGGATACCACGTTTTACCACTGCGCAAATCCAAGGGTAGTACTTTTAACCGGAAAACTCTGCGGCTGGTTTCTTCCCTGGCAGTGCAACGACCTTCATTTTACCTCCACCGCGAGATCTTCTCTTCCTCTGGACGACGCCACGACTTGCACCCGCTGCCAGGGACAACCTCCCCCGCTGGAGGATCCTTTCCACATAAGGTACAGTGTTCCGCCTGGCTTCCCTTGCAACCGACTGTACGGGGTAGATTTAGCCCCCGGCTTTCGACGCTGGGTTAGCCTGGGACACCCTGGCTAAACTTTTCTGAGCCTAACTAAAACCTTTCCGAACTCCCTGATGGACTCTCTAGGATGTATGACATCGACTAGAGTTCGATGTGTTGCAACCGACTGTACGGGGTAGATTTAGCCCCCGGCTTTCGACCCTGGGTTAGCCTGGGACACCCTGGCTAAACTTTTCTGAGCCTAACTAAAACCTTTCCGAACTCCCTGCAAGACTTTTTAAGCCTGTTGTCATTGTGTGATCTTGGGTGCATTTGTGCCCTGCTCTCTCCCAGAGTGGGCCCAGCCTATGGACTTTGGCTCACAAGTAACTTTTGACTTTCCTGCCTTGCTTAAGAGTTCCAAAGTATTAGTGTGGTGTATTTTCCTACATTCCGCCTTTTTCCCTCCCTTTTTCGTTAACTTATTGGAGTGCCATCTATAGTTAAGCGCTCGCCTCTGGTTGGAAATAAGTGGTGTTAACTAAGACTTGTCTGATAAGGAATAAGGAGTGTATATATAATAATAGTAATTGTGTTTAGAGTGATTTACAATAATAGTGCTGGAGTGTTTCAATATGTGTGTTTTTAAATAAATAATTATATACCTTGTTACCAAAGCTCTGGTCAGTGTTTGCTTGTGCTATTGTATCTGAGCGCCTATTGTGTATACTTTGCATACTGCCCAACTCTTCTTGAGGGAAGTCTGACTGCTCAGCCACAGCTACCAGGTAAATCTGGGTGGTACAGACTGCTACCAAGTGGGTTTACTGCCAACACCTGTAGTCTTAAATCTTTTGCAGTGGTCCCCATTGGAACTGCACAGGTTTCTGCCTAACAGCCTGCTCTTCGTGGGACCACCTGATGGATTAAATCTATTTGGATTTCTGTGTCATCCTCTATGGAGAGGATATCCTTGAAGACTTGTTGTACCGCCTCCCTGCGATTTTTGTATTCGACCGACTCCACCATATTTTTGATTCCTATGTTCGACCTCCGTGAGCAGTTTTCGAGATCTTCACATTGCAGCTCTAGGTTGTAGGCCAGGTGTGCTATACGTTCCTGGGACTCGCTATTTTGCCATGCCTCGTCCAGGTTCTGCACCACACCCTCCAGCGTATCCGTTCTTTCCCCTAAGGGATGCCATGTCTGCTTTAATTTCCTGCACAGCCTGTTTAATTTCTTCCCTTATTGCATCGCATTGGGTGCAGACTGTGGTCATGAGCTGGTCTTGGAGCTCTTTGAACCATGCCTGCATGTCCTCTTTCGTGGCCATGTTTGTTCCGGTAGCATCTTGGCCTTGATTTACGCGCTGATCGTCTTGTCCTTTTCCCCTCGGGTGGGCAACCGATTCCGTGCCTCAAAGCTGCACCCGGTTAGGTTATTGTCTGGGTGTCTGGGATTGCGTGGAGTTTTGTGCCACTTTTCCCCTTGATTTGGACATGTGTGCCGTTTCTCTTATGGTTGCTTGGCTCCTCGCCTTTGCAATATCGTGCAGGGCCTTGATTGAGGGGGAGAGCTGGCTCCTGGGGAGTGTTCTGGTTGATCCATTGGTCTTCTCCATCATGTGGCTTCTTGTGGGGCCCCCCCACTATACTGTGGTCCATTTCTTGCTGCCCTTTCTCTGCGTTTGGGTGGCCCCCAGGTGCGAATTAACGGACTGTGTTGTTGCTTAGGGCTCGGTGGATCCGGCCTTTCGATAGCTTTGACCTCCCCTTCTCGCCCCGACCAGGCCTCTGATCCGCTATTCCCTTCTGCTGTGGAGGATGTTTGTGGTCTGTGGTGGTTCTTAGAGGTCATTATCTGTTACGGAGCATTTATGGGGTGGGTCCATTGCCCAAATCGGGGGCCCTGCCCCGTAGTGATGAGCTTGTGAGAGGGTTTGAGAAAGGGGTCTCATGGGCAGAGACGTCTTTATGGGAGGGCAAAAGGGGCACTTGCCCAGGGCCCCCACCTTGGAGGGGCCCCCCACAAGGCTACCTGATCTAAAGTAAGATTCCATTGTTCACCAGACTTAAATAGCACACGCCAGGAGATTTTATGGCATGCTGCTAAGGTGCTAAACCGATTGTCTGTCTGTTTTGACAAGTACATTCTGCTTTGATCAATTAATCATGTAATGCTTTCTGTGTTCACTGTGGAATACATAGTTGGTGTGTTCCATACTGCACAACTTCTGTAGTATTTTTTCCTTCTTGTGGGAATTATGTTGATCATGTGCAATAGCCAAAGTTGAAATCCATATTGATAAATTGAGTGCCACAATGGTTCAGACGTTAGCTCAGTGTGTTAAGCATGCATTGCAGAGACGTGTGTTCATATGAAAGATTAGAAGAGCACATTCCAGCAAGTCTGGCTGAACCTTTCCTATGTCCGAAGTTTATAAACCTACCTGCATATGTACTTGGTTTTGCAACATAAGAGGTGCTATTATCAGCAATGCTCCTGCACCAGATAGGGGTTGCTATCAAAGCTAACATGTCATTCGTATGGTGAAGGTCTAGAAATTGGTTTGTTCAGATGGGGTGTTCTAAAACCTAGGCAATCCCCTCCAAATATGAGCATAAAATATTAGTCCAAAAGGTGAATAAAAGACTGTGGAACAAAAGTGTTCATGCTTGTATCCTGGCTTTGCCAGCAGACGATACAGTGATCCTGGTCAAATCATATATCTCTTGCATTACTGTGCTGTCTTATGTGAGGTTTGCCTTCTTGCATGCTGGTGGCATTGTTTAGCTCATTACTTGATCTTTCTTCTTATGTAGGCCATTTGAGTGGAAGGGGTGGTAAACAGGAGAGAGCGGACCAGATGTTGTAGGCATTGGGCAAGCATATTTTAAGGTCTGTTTGTTTGACACAACCAACCTTTTATTTTTTGTTTAAAAGTCAAAAGGTTTTTCTGCACGTTTATGAATGACAATTTCACAAGCCATTGTTTTGGAAGTATTTAAAGCTTAAAAGTACAAAACACATACCTAGATCAAATCTGGTAAATCACATCGATTGGTATGCTGGTACTTATATACTTTCCTTGATGATGGAGAGAATGTAGCTAGAATCATTCCCATTTTGCGTAACACCCTTCTGTAATGTTTTGGTTTTTAAAAATTGTCAGGTTTGGAAATGTGATGTGTACTTTGCAAGTCAGTTTTATAAAATGAGATTGTTTAAGTACATGGTAAGAGCTGGAAAAGAAAGTGTTCAAATGCAGAAATTGCAGAGTTGGCACAAATCCCAGCTTCACCCCTTAAGCAATATGTGATCCTGGTCATCTAATTTAATCTTGTATTGCCTAACCTCTCAGTGTTGCCAGTCCCTAAACCTTTCAAAATTGTCAGCCCCTCAGTGTAAACCTTCTCAGGGTATGATCTTCATAAAAGCCTCACTCATGGTTTCACTGGCTATAGAGTTGCTTCCACTAGAATAGTGAGCATTGATCTACTGCACACCACAGGCACTTGTTCCCTTGATCTCTAATGGCAACGCTATTTGAAAACCATGTGCCAGTTCTAATCTCAGTCTGTCTGGATAGAGACACCTTGCTGGTAGCGTCTAATTTGCATTCACTATCCATGCTACGCTATGTGTAGCTTTCTCCATCATTACAATTGGTCTACTCTATCCATGCTTGAACACATTTGCATTCTCTGAGGCAGCTAAATTTAGTTCTCTGCCTATTCTGGGTTACAAAACCAAAAAGGAAATAGAACTGCTACGTTCCAGGTTCATACCCAATTTTCGTCAATAAATGGAACAAATATGTGGTGGGAATTGGGGAGCCTGGTATATTGATACTAATGGATTAAATCCCTAAGTTTGTAACCCATGAGATTGTCCAGAAAGAAAAAAGGTAGAAAAAGGAAACTCACACATCAAAGGTTGTGAACATACATGATTTGTATTAAAACAAAGAACATCAAAAAGACATTTGTAAACAACATACATTTGACAAATTTCAATAATCTAAACATCAATAACTAATAAAATACCCATCTGGGCTCTTTAGTGCTTGCTAAATGACACATATTAAACGTAACCCATGAGGGGAAGGTACACAAATGATTCTAAGTGTAAAGCATGCCCCATGTGTAACACATGTGGGAGTTGTGAAAGTTAATGGACCTGTAACCATCTAGGTCCTAGAGTAGCTTGTATTCAAGAAAGCATCTCATCTTGCAGGTGCCAACGTGACAGGGGGAAAGAAAACCGTGGTCAGATTGTCAATGTCAAGTGCTGGCCTAATAACATATGATTGATGGACCCCAAGGGGACTTGTTGGTTTGTGTAATCCCCTTGTACATAGTGCACGTTTCGGCGGAAGAGTTATCCAATTCGAAAATGCATCAGAGGGATAAATGTTGTTCAACAAGAACCGCCTTCATCAGGGCAAGTAGGTGGCCCCTGTAGCAAGAGAAACCAAAACAAGAGAAAAAACAAGAAAAAATGAGTAAGAGTTTCTTATTTGTCAGAACCTTAATTCTTTCTGGACATAACTAGGTTAATTAGTAGCAACAAATGTATTATGCAAAAACCCAAATGTCGGTTTCGTTAAAAAACTTAATTGCTTGGAGGGCAAACAGAACAATAACAAGAATGGAAACGAATACAACTATGATTTGTACGTGGTGGTGGGAAAACATGCCTAACTCACCACGGAAACCTTGTAGTGACTCTCACTGTGAGGCAGGCTCCCCGTCCAGGTCGGGCCAGTCAAACTGCACTATTTGTTGCTAGTGGTGAGTATGTGTGGCTGAACTCAGTCCTCACGATAAGGTGGTCCAGGAACCAACCTGCTCTGCAAAAAAGGCAAGGAATGAAAAATGGTTTCATTGCAATCTATGCTGTATATGCAGTCTTTTAATGCATTGAATGCTCAGTGGATGCTGCAGGATATATTAAAGAAAATGTGCCCACCCGGACTGTATGAGGAACTGGTAGAGGGTGTTGGAAGTCAAAAGAAAAAATGCTTTCCTATTTAGGAAAGCTTCGTCCCCTGCACACTATCTGCGAGGCCAAGGCCTAATGGTTACTTAAGAATTAGGTGGCAAGAAACCTATCAAGAGGTCCCTAAACAATGGAAACACACTAAACAGGTTACCACCCTTGGTTAATTGAAATAGAAGACATTTTTTAGGCAATTTCAAACATATTTGTTCTGGGATCTAGATCTTCCCCAATAAATTCTATTTGACAACTTATAGATCAATTCAAAACAATACAATTTATTATTCATACAAAATAATGGGAGTTGGCCCAACGCGTTTCGAGTTCAAAAAAAGACTCTTCATCAGGGGCATCTTTTCATTTTCGATTACATTTCTACAAAGAAAAGAAACATTTTAAATTTAAACAATATAAATGAATGTCTGTGTATATAAATATTGCCAAAAGACAATTTACAAAACCACTTGAGTGTGAACAATATTTCAAAATCACAAAGTAACGCTCAATTCCTCGAGTTTAAGAGTATATATTTAACATCAAGAATCTAGTGACCTGACTAGTTTGTTTGTATATGTTGCTGGGGTTGAAAGAAGCGCCACAAAGCTATGCTTTTCGATGTGAATCTCATTGGTTGGGAAGATTGTCTTCAACATTAAAACAACAAGAATATACAGAAAACCTACAGATGTAAACAGCTGCCTGCACCATAGCAGTTTCCACCCGAAACATCTCAAAGAGAATCTTCCTTACAGCCAACTCCTGCGAGTTAAACGTATTACATCGGATACAGCCACATTACATTTGGAATATGAAACTATGCGGAACAGATTCACTGAAAGAGGCTACCCACGGGAGACCATACAGAAAGCCATAATAAGAACAGAATCCCAGGAAAGAAAGGAACTCCTGGCAAGCTATAATAAATCGGATCCCAAGAACTTGATACACTCACTGAAATACTCAAGTCAAAGTTTTCAAGTAAAAAGGATAATACACAAAAATTGGGACCTGATTAAGTCAGACAAAACTCTACAGGAATTATTTCCAGATCCACCAATGATGGCCTATAAAAGGGGAAAGAACTTGCGGGACCAATTGATCAAAGCAGAAAGACCAAAAAAACCATTGCAAACGATACTTGCGAAACAAAAAACAGGGACATACCCATGTCTCCACTGTCAGCACTGTAACAATATCATCAAAGGCGATCATGTACGACATCCGAACACTGGTAAAAAAATACATCTGAGACATTACGCAACATGTGACAGCAGAAATGTAATCTACGCCATTTTATTGGGGAAGATCTAGATCCCAGAACAAATATGTTTGAAATTGCCTAAAAAATGTCTTCTATTTCAATTAACCAAGGGTGGTAACCTGTTTAGTGTGTTTCCATTGTTTAGGGACCTCTTAATAGGTTTCTTGCCACCTAATTCTTGGCCTCGCAGATAGTGTGCAGGGGACGAAGCTTTCCTAAATAGGAAAGCATTTTTTCTTTTGTCTCTCCCCTCCGGCCTAGATACCAAGGCCGAGTACCTCTCCCCCGCACCTGTACTTAACAAAACACTAATCTAAAGTGCCAAACAAATTCGTATGGCTAAAACTAAACTACTTTATTCAGAAGAAGGTGTGCTTAGTGTATTGATCACTTTTCTAGAGGGTGTTGGAAGTGCCTGTGTGTTCCGTGCACAAAGGATCCCGCATGAGGACATAAGAGATACCTGGGCTAAAGGTAGCTGGCTCCCTGGGTTTGGATGTCACTCATTTGGCGGGGGCGAGGCGAGACTTCACTTGTGCCGTCACCGTATCTGAAATAGGGCTCTGGCAGCTGGAGGACTGGTGTCAGGCTGCCCCTGTTAATGTGGGCAAGAGTGGAGGAAATATAGCCTTTAATGTACAATATAAATTTTGACATGTAGTGAGCTTGTGACTCAGCTCAAACTGTAAATTTTACCTGGGGAGTCGTTCATGTAGCACTTTCAAAGTCGTGCCGTCTGGGCGATGGTTCCCAGATGAAATAAGCGTTACTGATGTGTGCGCTCAGGCGTGCGTTTGTCACGGTCTGGCGCACTGCTGCAGGCTAGAGGCGTCCGCATCGCTGGGGTTTTAAGTTTCAAGAGGGTGTATACATCTGAGGGCCAATAGAAACGCGAAACGTATAGTGGCCTAATTGGTTGCCGCATCAGGAATGCGGAACCGGCTCAAGAGAGTCCGCTGGGTCAAAGGGGGCTGAGTCACCAGTTCGAGCCGATGCTGGGTGTGCGAGGGGAGAAAACATGGCAAGGTAAGCAGGACACTCTATGGCGCGGGGCATAAATGTAAGAGCCCTCATAAAAACGCCATGTGAAATAGTAATGCTCTGGTAAGGGAGACTATGAAGAGGTGGCTTTTGGGCGCCCGATTTTGCATAAAAAAAAGGGGGGGGTGTTCGAGTGAGTGGGTGTGCGGCGGCTGTCCAATCAGGGCGGGGCTGAGCCTGCCTGATTGAAAAACAGTGTTGCGCTGTCTGAGTAGAGTACTGCATTTGTCTGCACTTGGTTATGATAAAGGCAGGCAGATGTAAACAGCGATGCACTGCCTGAAAAAAATACTCGTAGTAGGTAGTGACACGGAGAAGTGCTATTGAAAAGTTATAGCACGCCCGTGTGTGCTGGAAGTGCACGTATGGGCTTCTAGCATGGCATGGTCAGCGTGTTTGGTAACCAAGTATCCTCATCTGGGAGCTCGGTCATATTAAAAGTGGAATAGGGGTGCGTTTGTCCACTGCTACAAAAAATAGAGTGGGATCTCTTTGGGACGGTTGTAGAGAAGCACATTCTCTCCGGGGGGAAAAGAATGCACGTCTACGGGTACAGGGGGAACAGATCACTCCCATTAATGTGGGAAGATTTGCTGTTCATTGAGGCACTCTTCTACCGAATCCAATCTGTAAATCCACCTGCATTCAAGGTCCAAAAGTTGTCCCTGGGTTACATGCACTTTTTACATACAGTCCTGCATTAATACTACAGGCTGCATGCCTTCCCGGATGCTACTGATAAAAAGTATCCTGTTTCTATACTAGAATAGAAGTAACCTCTTCGTAGATTGCTAATGTTGGCCTTCAAATGCTACTAGTTTATCAATCTGATCAGAGCAAGAATGAAGAGGCAAAGGGGACTTAAAGGGAGTAAACATGCTTATTTTTAATGCTGTGAGGCGGCATGTCTACCTATGGGTTTTGCTCACGGTGCGGGGGAGGGTGCCACCAGATATACTTGATCACTTAATTCCTTCGGTTTGATTGAGGGGACCCCAAAGATGTCCATGCCCACGGCTCCAAAAAAGCTTAAGATGGCCCTGCTCATGGGCCTGCACACGCTCCTGGGTCTCTCTTTAGGTCTGGTTCTCTCTTTTGCCTGGAGTGGATGGTGCTGCCTGCACGAATCCCAGTGGGGAGGGGCTCCCTGCCCCATCCCCAGTGTTCTCCCCACTTTTTGCTGCTATGAGGTGCTTGTATACTTCGATTGTTGACCCCACTGGGGATGGAATTGCAGAGCCTCACACCCCTGCTTCGTGGGTATTATTGTTGTCGTCTCCCTGATTATTAGTGGGAGGGGGGGGTTGTCACGATTCCCCGGGTCTTCTCCTTTAAGTATTTTGCACGATCTGCATGCCGCTCCCCCCCTCGGGGTCCCCTTTCGCTTTCCCCCCGCTGCTGCGGGGCTGAATGTTTCTGTGGTGGGCGCTGGGCCGGCTATGTGCTCCGTGCGAAGGCTGCGTCTCTCTTAGTCGCTCGCGCTTGGTGCTTGCTGTTTTGGGCTGGGGGGGAACAGGGAGAGCTCCTTACCCCGGGTGATCTTTTCTTTGCCATGTGGCCGCAGATCCTCCGGCTCCGTCTCCTCTCACTTCCTGCCGGTGTCTTGGGGCCTGTGCTGCTTCTCCTGTTAGGTCCTGCGCTTAGCCGCCGTCCCTTGGTCTCATGGGTGTCCCGGCTCCTCCGTGGGTCACCGTGCTGGCTCCGCCATCCCGATAGAGGTGATCGGAGATCCCATCCTCTTCACTGCCACCACCATGCCCCCTATTCTGTGTTGTTCTTCACTCTTCCATGGCCTGCGGGCCGCTTCTTCAGAGGGGGCTCCGCCGGTCCTTCTCGTTGCTTTGCTCACACCCCGCCGACCCCTGGTGCACTGCAGGTTGCGATGGCGGATGCACGCTCCTCCACACGCGCCTCCTCACCCAGCCGGTCGGGGGGTTTGCAGGGGGCCCCACAAGGGACACGGGCTCCGGTGTCACCCTCGTTCTTGCCTTTTTCTGTCTGCACTCGCTCCCCTCTGTGCTGGCGGGTCACCCTGCAGGGTGAGGCCTGCTTATGCTTCGTCCACTTCGGCACCCGGACCGAGATCTGGAAAGGGAGACTTCCCCAACCTCTAGGCCACCAGTGCGCTCAGCTCGCCTGGGGGGGGCTCCATTTGTTGATGCCAATCTACTTTATTGGCTATCTTCTTTGCTGCGGCCCGGGGGGGAGACGGAGCAGCATTCACACACCTCTACCCCTCGTGGCCGCCATCTTGGAAAGCGCGCAATGCCTGCTTTGCAGGGATCGCACAAAAAAAGAGTGCCAGAAAGGATGAGCTATCTCGTCCTTGGCACTGTGAACGTAGTGTCAAGGATGAGATGCCTCGTCCTTGGCACTAAAGAGGTTAAACATAAAATACACAAACAAATGTATGGCAATTCACAACAAACATCAACAATGGTATTTTCAATATATTCAGTCTTTCTTGATAAACTAGGTGAACCCCCCTTTCCCAGTTTACAACTTAGATTCAGTTCCAATGTTCAACAAAAAGAAACAAGGAAATCCGGTTTTGCAACTAAGTCTTAATTCAGTTCTTGGTTTCTTCAATGTGTCAAAAGAAAGTTTTGTCAACCAAAGTTCAACCCACATAGACGTTCTTCTTTTCCTTGAATAAAGACTTTCCACTTCATCAAATAGTTTTTTTTATATGGTTTATACAAATCTTTAAAAAAGAACAAAACAACATAACAATCCCTCACCCCCCCTTCCTCATAAATTCATTAACTTAGATGCAATATGACTTCAACACTTACCTCATCACGACTTGGGCGGTAAACGTGGCAGATTATCCGCCGGACCTAAATAGCGCTAACGCCAAGGCACCCGGCGGATAATCCGCCAGATCACGAGTTATCGTGCACGCCCCCCGGTCCAAGGCGTTAGCGCAATTAGCGCAAACCCTTAAAGCCGGAGCACAGTGCGCTACCGCCACTTCGCGCTCATAGCGCGCGGGAAACGCGTCACCGCCGGAACGGAAAATAAAGCGGCGGCCATCTTGGAAATCACAATCCGTCGGATATCAGAGCCACTGGAAGCCATCCACGCAATCTGAAGCCCAATAATGAGTCAGGAGCGCACTAGGGGCAAGTCTGCACTGGACAGGGTCCGAAAACACAAGTTCAGTGTTCAGGAGCTTGAGGTGCTTGTGGATGAGGCACTGACGCACCACCATGAGCTGCAGCAGCGCAAAACCAGCGCCCAGCGCCGAGGCCAAATATGGCGATCTGTCGCAGAAAGGGTCAGTGCAGTGGGGCACGTGCCCCGGGATGGGGAGGACTGCCGCAAGCGGCTGAATGACCTGCACGTGCGAGTGCGAGGCATCCTGTCCCAGCACAGGAGTGCAAGCAGGGGCACAGGAGGAGGGCCACCACCCCCCCCCGACCTCACATCATGGGAGGAGAAAATGACAGGTGTCATCGACGTTGGAACCATTGAGGGCATTGGTGAAGCGGAGGCAGGGACTGGCATCAATCCAACGGCAGGTGAGTCCCATCCCTGAATACATGCATCTGAATGAGAGTAAAGACATGTGTCTGAGGCTCTGCATACACCCGTAAGTGAGGGCCACATCCCTAGAACGGTAGTGCTGCCTAGACGACCCTGTACGTGCAGTGCATGAATGACCGGGGCAGGGGATAGACTCCCATAGCCATAGGACAGCTACATAGAGTGGTACTGTGCATCAACACAACCACAAAAGCCTGAGCGTAGTCCACCACAACCATGCGTTCCCATGCAGTGTACCTCCATGCACATCCACAACAAGCACCACATGGTGACTGAACAGAATGCAAGTTGAATGCGTCATTGTTACTGTCTTCAATCACACTTGTTGGCATGACCTGCATCACACAAATGTAAGTAGCATTGTACTAAAAGCACCCCCTATGTACCTCACAGGCACACGTCGATGCCAACAGCCCGGTGATGATGGCGATGAGGCCACACAGACAATGCGCCCACAACACCGTGCCTCCACCAGCACCAGCACCACCAAAAAAGGCCACACCCATGGGAGACAACACCGGGGAACACCCACCTAACCTCGACGCAGCCCCGCCAGACAGCAGCGACAGCCACATGGCCACAGGGAGGCGACCGTCAGCTCACCAGAACCCAACATCCACAGCCCCGATGCCGAGGGAGAGAGGCCGGAATGGGAGCCCAACGTGGGAGCAACACCTCCACGTGTGCATCATGCCACCACACAACACTCCCACAGCAGTAGTGATGGGAAAGGGGTGTCAACACCCCATGGAAGCCCAGGCAGAGAGCAGGCAGGGAGGCCCCATGTGCCTGTGCGTGGCTGCAGCACACCACAGCCCGATGTGGACACTCCATCCTATGGGAGCCCAGAGGGCCATCGATCGGAGCCAGGCAGCCCAGTCCAGTGTGGTGGCATGTCGCCATGCAGATCCCCCCCCCCCCCCCGACAGCGCCCAATTCGCGGTCCACCACCTGACACACCAGTAGAGGCCTTTGTCACAGGGGCAGCAGTCATGGGCCGGCTGAATGTCATTGAGGCAAAACAGGCCAAGGTGGAAGCAATGGCAAAGGTCCAGAGCCGGCACATTAAGGCCGTGAGCACTTCCATCCGGCATGGGTGCCGGTACATTGCGCGGGACAATGCCCGCACACGACAAGTTGTGCAACAATGCACCGCTGCCCTGACAGGCTTTGGGCAACTAGTCTGTGAATTCACGGAGGCAGTGTCTGCACTTGCAGAACAGCAACGCAAGGCCAATAACCTCATGCGCCAGCACATGATGGGCAGCGCTTCCATACCCTCAACTTCCACCACACCCACAGAGGGTTCACTAGACTCATCTCCAAGGCGCCGGTCCTTGCGCCACCTGAGGGCACGCACACCGGAGGGTCCTGGGAGAGGGAAGCGCCCGCGCCCATCCTAGTGGTGCATGGCATCATTGTTGTTGGCCTGATGAGGCAACTGTACAGTTTGGGGTTGTACACTGGGGGGAGGGGGGATTGTTGGGTGTTCACTGGGGGGAGGGGGGATTGTTGGGTGTTCACTGGGGGGAGGGAGGATTGTTGGACGGAAAATAAATCACGTTAAAAAAATCACAATGCATGGACAGTAGTGATTGTTACAAATGCAATTTAATGTTGAAGTGACATATGTACAATTTACCTATTACCCATTTCTAAAAGAATCCATCAATCAATACCCGTCTGGCCAACCTCCCGTCCCTCAGCCCAACCCTTTGTGCATGTGCAACACCTTCTGGCACTTCATCGCCCTCACCACCATCCGCAGGTGGCTGCACATGAGCATCTGGGGGCAGTGGCACATTTCTGCGACAACAGATGTTGTGCAGCATGGCACATGTCAGTACTATTTTTCCAACTTTTTCTGATGCATACATCATTGCACCTCCCGTGCGGTCGAGGCAACGGAAGCGTGCCTTCAGCAGGCCAAATGCCCTCTCGACGCAGATCCGGTTCTTTTTCCGGTGGTATTTCCGGTTCCTGTAGGCAGCCTCATGTGCCTGGGGTGGTACAAGTGCCACATGTGTGCAGTCCTGGGCTGCTATTACATTCGGGACTTGGGCAATGGCATAGAATTGACCCTTAAGCTGGTGCACCTGGGCCTGTGTGGCTGGCAATGCAATATGTTCGTTCACATGATTCAATAGTGCATCAAGCACCTGTCCCAGCATGGCACTGAATGTGGACTGGGCCATTCCATGCATCATGGCAACGGTATGTTGGAAGCTGCCAGTCCCAAGAAATTGAAGCACAGACACAAGCTTCACTAGGGGAGGTAATGCTGTGCTGGTGGCTATGCGGCTGCATATGTCACCCTGGATTGTGTCCAGCAACTGGGTGATGGTTGCCCTGTCCAGCCGATATTCTGTCACCAGTTAGGGCCCAGGGTGTTGGCCTGACCCTGGGGATGGCTGGCCGCCTTGCTGGTGCTGCTCTCCTCCTCCTTCTCCTCACCCCCACTCCCCCCTGCACTCCCAGGGCCCTTGGCCTGGTTCACTGGCCTCTGTAGCTCCAGGTGCAGCAGGTAGAAGTCGACATCAAGGCTCCCAGCTCCAAATGGCAGCATGGTGTTGGGGAGGGTGTGTTGTGCATGGGTGGGTTCCTTTGTAGGCCTCAGATTTACATTGCCTCCACCTGGGCCCTCATTGATGTCTCCTCCCTGCTCCTGCTGGTGTAATGGGGTTGGGGAGGGTGTGTTGTGCATGGGTGGGTCCTTTGTAGGCCTCAGATTTGCATTGCCTCCACCTGGGCCCTCATTGCTGTCTCCTCCCTGCTCCTGCTGGTGTAATGGGGTTGGGGAGGGTGTGTTGTGCATGGGTGGGTCCTTTGTAGGCCTCAGATTTGCATTGCCTCCACCTGGGCCCTCATTCCGGTCTCCTTCCTGCTCCTGCTGGTGTAATGGGGTTGGGGAGGGTGTGTTGTGCATGGGTGGGTCCTTTGTAGGCCTCAGGTTTGCATTGCTTCCACCTGGGCGCTTATTGCTGTGGCCTGTGTTCTGTTACCTCCAACTTTTTGCTGGAGGTATTTTCAGCGGATTATCCGCCGCTTTTCTGGCGCTAATAGCGCTTACGCCGCACTCGTGATTGATGATGTTTTAGCGCTAAGGCTTCCTGGTGCTGTTATGGCCGGCGCTTGTACTGCCGGCTGTCCTTGCGCCGGCGGTGTTTGGAGTCGTGATCCGACGGACCCTTAAAATCGGCGCTAAGAGCGTTACCGCCGATTTTAAGGGTTACCGCCCAAGTCGTGATGAGGCCCTTAGTCCTTATTAACAACTTTTCTAGGTATTAAGTAGCAACCGGCATAGCTCCTACTCATTCAAGTCCGCTGCTAGTAGTTGCTAGCAATTCTCTTAAATCTCTCAAGAAAGATGTTAATGCATAATTCAATTTACTGCCCGAGCCAGTGAACATCATCAGCCACCAGTTCTCGCCACTCAGCGATCGAAACTTGCCAACAATTGAGGCTAGATGTTTAGTTCTCTTATCTCGAATAGCATTACAGAACAAAACAAGAGGTTTTAAAGTTTCTTCGTGTTGATTGCAGAATCTGCAGGTTAGATTTTTGTCACGATTTTTTGCCCACGTGCTTAGTTTTTCTTTAGTTTTAAAGGCATTTAGCCGAAAACTTAAGACCAAAGATCTTCGATGTGTGTCAGGAAAAAGCTCCACAAATTTTGATGGTTCGTTCAACGCTCTTGACTGACATGGCACATCTTTCATCATTCCTTGTTTTGTTCTTTGATCTACAGTAGCGATCCAATTAAGCCTCCAAAGTTTGGTCTTTGCCAAAGTCGGGCTGCAGTGTAAGGTCGAGATCTCAATTACCATGTGTTTAAGCAGGACCTCACATCGTCGAGACCATAAAGCTGGTATACTTTTTGCGTTACCATTGTCAAGATTATGTAAGATTTGGAATTGAGGAATGACTACTTTCATTGTAGTTTTGCGGTAAAGGGCTAACAAATTACAACATACGCGTGCACTCATAGATGTGAGCCTTAGCTCATATCTTATACACACAGCTGGAGTGCCCTTAGGTAGCTGTAAAAACTTTTGTCCAGAAGATGTTTTCTAGTGTTGCCCACAACTCAAATGGGCATCCCAGGGCACACTCTGCTCCAAATAGAAGTTTATCACAGGTCTTAGGGAAAATCTACCATATTTTTTATTGAGGATGGATGCTTCACATGCAAGCTGGCGACACGTGATTTTTGCTGTTTCCACCCATGGACCATCATCAATGTGAGAACTCATCTTCATGCCCAAGTATCTGGTGTTGGTTACCATGTTTAAGGTTTCTTTCCCAAGGCGCCATTTGAACCTTTTCCCATTCCTCCTCTTGATACTTCTTAGATTTTGTAGGACCAATAGCTCACATTTTTTTTCATTGAAGTATAGACCATTATTTTTTGCATATATTTCTATAGCGTCTAACTTCTGCTGAAGACCAATTGGAGACATATTGAGAAGGATTAGATCATCGGCGTATAGTGGCCAATTCACGTGGCTCCCATGTAATTTTGGTGGAAATAATGGAACCTCCTCAAGCGTGAAACCAATGTCAGAAACAAACAGGTTAAAGATGATAGACGCTAGTGGGCAACCTTGCTTCACACCGCAGAAGGTGTTAATAGCGGCCGAAAAGGTGCCAGTCTGATCTAGACGAATCCTGATATTAGTTCCAGTGTGTAGTGCTTTTATTGCCGCCAATAGGCTAGCAGGACACTGCCACATTTCATCTTGGACCACAGCATTTCCCTGTCAATGATGTCAAATACATGTGAGAAGTCTATTAGGGCTAGATATACTTTACCACCAGTTCGTATTGCCTCCATCTTGATTAGGTTTATTATTAACAAGTTCAAACTACATCCAACACCCTTCACGAAGCCCGATTGTCTCGGGTCTATGTGCTGAGACGCTATAACCCACTTGACTAGCTTTTGTTGTAGCATTGTAGTGTATACCTTCCCCAAAACGTCCAGGAGCGTTATGGGTCTGTAATCTTTGGGATTGGACCTGTTACCTTTTTTAAATATAGGTACGATAACAGCACTTCTCCAGGATGTTGATATGCTGCATTTGCTATTGATTCTATGAAAAAAGTCTGGACATATTTTAGCCCACTCTTCAGGGTTCTCTTTCAGAGTGTAATTAGTTAGGCCATCAGGAACTGGAGCCCTCGACGTGCTTGCCCTTTTAATGATGTCAAGGATGTCACTTTTTTCAAACTCTAGGTTCCAATGAGTTAGAGTGGGTAAATTTGGTTCCTTAATGTTACCGTTTTTGCTGTATAGTTCACCACAAAAAGTTTTCCAGTCGGCTTACAGAACTGGTTTGTAGCGCTGTTTGTTCTGCGCTCTCAGTGTTAATTATTTTCCAAAAGTCTTGAGAAGAACAAGTTACTCTCTTACCTGGTAACGTTCTTTCGATGGGATGGTCCGACGACGTATTCCATATCTTTGACAGTAATCACCACAGCTCTGCTGCTTCGGAACATTTTCGGCGTCTGCGTCCTACGTCGATGACGTCGATGCGCCGTCCCCGAGGACCTCTTCCGACGGCACCCGATGTGACAAGTAGGACGCACGACGCCCGTAGCCTCAGTTGTAGTTTTTTTCCCCCAGAATGTGTGCCACCAGTCTTCTGCCAGTCAGACACACAAGGCCTTGCGGAAATGTAAGCTGCAATCGCATAAGAAATTCTGCAGCGGGGAAGGTAGGGAGGGAGCGATATGGAATACGTCGTCGGACCATCCCATCGAAAGAACGTTACCAGGTAAGAGAGTAACTTGTTCTTCGAGGGGATTGGGTCCTCCGACGTATTCCATATCTTTGACAGACTCCCAAAGCAGTACCAACGCAAGGAGGTGGGAAAAGAATTTAGAACACAAATTTAGCATGCCCAATCAAATTGCGGAATAAAGGACTGCCTTGCCAAAGGCCAGATCCTGTCCTCGGATGGAATCGAGGGAGTAGTGACGTACGAAAGTATGTACAGAAGCCCAGGTGGCTGCATCACATATGTTACGAATAGGAACACCCCTCTGTAGGGCAGTAGATGCAGCCATACCCCTGGTAGAATGGGCCTGCAAGCCAGCCGGTGGGTCCTTACCCGCCAAGCAGTAACACTCAGAGATAGCCAAAATAATCCAACGAGACAAAGTCTGTTTCGTCACAGCTTGTCCCAAACAATTTCCAGCGTAACCAATGAAGAGTTGACCGTCCACGCTGACCCGGAACATGCGTGAAATATAAAAGCTCAACGCTCTCCTAGGATCAAACCTATGGAGCCTCTCCTCTTCCTTACCAGGATGCAGAGGAGGATAGAATGCCCGAAGAACAACCTACTGGCCCAAATTAAATTCCGAAACCACCTTCGGAAGAAAGGAAGGACGAACTCAAAGGACAACCCTGTCCTTATGAAACACAGTGAAGGGTGGCTTAACTGAAAGTGCCTGTAACTCACTCACTCTGCGAGCGGAAGTAACCGCAACCAAAAACACAGTTTTAAGAGTTAACAGTCTCAAAGGGCAAGAATGCAAAGGCTCGAACGGAGCACCCATAAGAAACTTAAGAACAAGGTTCAAATCCCAACCGGGCACCAGAAAAGGTGACGGAGGGAACACATTAGTGAGCCCTTTCAAAAACAGAGAAATTAAAGGAATATTAAAACAGGAACATTCTTCAAACGAGCGCTTAAATATGGACAGCGCCACCAGGTAACCTTTAATGGTACCCACTTGCAAGCCCCTGTGGGCCAAAGAAAGCAAAAAAGACAGAACCATGGGAATGTCACATTCAAAAGGATCCACATTCTTAACTCTGCACCAGTCGCAGAATTTACTCCAACGGCAACGGTACAGAGACTTTGCTGCCGGCCGTCTGGCCGAGAGCAACACCTCCACCACGTCTTCAGGGAGGTCCCAATCCTTATACCTCAACCGTTCAGAAGCCAAGCGTGAAGGTTGAGGGATCTGACCTCTGGATGGAGAACCTGACCCCCCTCCCGTGAGAGCAGATCGTCTCGGTAGGGAAGACGACGTGGAGGGCAGATGGACAAGTCGAGAAGGTCCGGGTACCACGTCCTCCGGGCCCACGCCGGAGCAATGAGGATCATCCGGGAACCGAACCTCCGTAACCTCCGCAGTACTTGCGGGATGACGGGGACTGGAGGAAACGCGTACAGCAGTGGGAATAACCACTCCACCACGAACTCGTCTCCTAAGGTACCTTTTGGAGGAAATTCCCACAAGCAGAACCTTTCGCACTTCCGGTTGACACTGGAGGCAAACAGATCCACTTGAGGGGTCCCCCAAAGGCCGAAGATCTCCAGGAGAATCTCTTGAGCCAGCTCCCACTTGTGAGAGATCGTGCTCTGCCTGCTCAGAGCGTCCACCGTCTCGTTGTCGTCTCCGGCCAGATGAACAGCTGTGAACGAAACTTCCGGTTGGATGGCCCAGAACTCGAGCTGCATCACCTCCCTGCACACAGGAAGTGACCCTGCCCCCCCCCCTTTTTGTTGAGGTAGTGCATGGCCACCGTGTTGTCCGTCAAGATCAGGACACTCTTAGTCGGCAGAAAAGCCTTCAGGGCTAGCCTGACGGCCCTCGGCTCCAACAGATTGATATGGAGTCTGGACTCTGTCGAAGACCAACGACCGCTGACTGTCAACTCGTTTGGCATGAGCTCGCCATCCCGTGAGGGATGCGTCCGTCACGATCGTCACCTCCGGCCAGGGAAGCCAAAACGCAGCCCCCTTCATCAGATTGCCTTTGACGGCCCACCATAGAAGGTCCTGGGCGACCGAGGGCAGCACCTGAACAGGGTCCGACATCCTGCTGGAAGATTGCGACCACTGCATCTTGAGTGCCCACTGCAAAGATCTCATCCGTAGATGAAGAATGCAGGATGCCATCAGGCCGAGCAACCTCAAGAACTCGAACGCCCGGAGCGTCTGGGCAAGTTGAAACTTGTGCACCATCTGCTGAATGTGAAGAGCCCTCACCTGGGGAGGAAAACACAGCCCCAGGGATGTGTCGAGCACTGCTCCGATGTACTGGAGCCGCTGTGTTGGCGTCAAATGGGACTTCTTTAAATTGAGCGCAGCTTGTGAAGCGAGTGGCAGGTGATGGACAGACGATCCAGGACTTGCTCGGGAGAGCTCCCCCTGATCAACCAATCGTTCAGGTAGGGGTAGACGTGAATCCCCCCTTTCCTGAGATGCGCTGCCACCACCACCATGAGCTTGGTGAAAACCCTCGGGGCGGAGGTCAATTCGAACGGCAGGACCCGAAACTGAAAGTGCGAGTCGCCAACCGCGAACCTCCGGTACTTCTTGTGCTTGGGATGGATCGGCACATGGAAGTAAGCGTCCTTGAGGTCGAGAGACACCAACCAGTCCTGAAGTTGAAGGGCCTGGAGGACTTGAGAGAGAGTAACCATCTTGAACTTGTCCTTCCGGAGGAGTTTGTTCAAACCGTGCAAGTCCATGATGGGTCTCAATCCCCCATCTTTCTTCGAAATCAAAAAATAAGGGGAATACCATCCTTTTTCCTCTCCGCTACAGGCACCAGTTCTATGGCGCCTTTCTCCAGCAGGGATTGAATTTCCTGCGCAAGGAGCGGATCCGGACTCTTCAAAGAGAGGTTCCCAGGTGGATTGTCGTGAGGCCTCTGCCGAAAGGGAAGACAGTAGCCTTGGGTTATGATCTCCAGAACCCACACATCTGAAGTAATGGCACGTCACTCTACAAGATGCTGCGCCAGCCTTCCCCCAACCGGCGAACCATGGGACATGGCCTCATGACTGAGTGGTAGCGGTTTGCTCGTTGCCTGAGGGCAAAGAGGCAACTGCCCAAGTGGCTTTGGCACCTCGAGTACCCTTTTTTCCACCTCTGGTACTCCTACGGTGGCCTCTTTGACTGACAGCTCCTCTCGCTTTACTGAAGGATGAGTAATAACGAAAGGAACCTCCCCTCCATTGTTGTCCCCTAGGATGAAAAGGCAGAGGTTGTCGAACTGCAGTGCCCAACGACTTCGCTGCAGCTTTGGAGGTCTGCAACCTCTCAAGGCTCTCGTCAGCCTTGCTGCCAAAAAGATGTTCACCGTCAAAGGGCATGTTGAGGAGCCGTGACTGCACATCAGGAGCGAACCCCGACTTCTGCAACCAAGCAAACCTGCATATTACGGTGTTCGCCGCCATGGACCGGCTGACACAATCTGCCATGTCCAAACCCGACTGAACGGCCTCACACATGGCATCCTTGCCATCCT
Source organism: Ambystoma mexicanum (assembly GCF_040938575.1). Taxonomy (NCBI): domain Eukaryota; kingdom Metazoa; phylum Chordata; class Amphibia; order Caudata; family Ambystomatidae; genus Ambystoma; species Ambystoma mexicanum. The sequence goes on along the minus strand of NC_090933.1, from coordinate 411,485,991 downwards.
GGGCCATAGCAAAGAACTATCCCGTTCGTCCCCTTCGGGAATATGTTCTGCCGCTAATGCAACACAGTTCCACAGAGTGTGTGTGAAACGAGACAAGGCACATACGGAGTTGGCCACCTGAAGCGCCATACCCCCTGAAGAAAACACTTTCTTCGCCCAGCCATCAAAACGTTTGTCGTCCCTATCTGGATGGATGGTTGGATACGACGCCTGCTTTGCCGGGGACGTAGCCGCCTGCACCACCAAACTCTCCGGAGTTGGATGCCTGGACAAGTAGCAGGGGTTGCTACTGGCTGGACGGTATTTTCGCGACAAAGACTTGCCCACTGCCGGGAGACTCTCTGGAGCAGCCCAAGCCGCCGCCACCCTTCTCTGTAGAGCCATATGAAACGGCAGTACCGGGTCAGTGGGGGGACCAAGATCGAGGATGTCCGTAAGATCAACCTGAACAAACTCCCCTGGGGGAGCCGACCATCCCAAGTACTCGGTGACCCGAGACATAAGGCGCTGGTACGAAGAATCGGCATGAGTGCCAGGCTGAGGCCTACAAAACTCCACCTCCGGAGAGGTGTCCAGTCCACTGGCATCATGCAGTGACTGCCTCAGGTCTTCAAATTGGCTATGGCCTGAGAGAAGCTCATCTGGCACCGTAACCAGAACCAAGCCCTCATCAGATCCCTCATCAACCTCTGAAATGTACTCCAGGCGGTGAGAGGAAGACACCTGGGGACCAAAGCTATGCCTGACCTTAGCCAGAGCCTTTCTAGGGGCTTCTCCCGTGCCACGGGGCCCCTCCGACACCACCGCCTCGAAAGGCGTTGAGGGCGCCGAACGAATCGGCGCCGGCGTCGAGAGAATCGCGTCAACGTCGAGTGAATCGGCGTTGAACCGTGCTGACCACCCGAGCCCAAAGGCGTGCGAGCGGTGTCTCTCGACCGATCACGACCGACCCCACTCGGAGGCGCAGATGGACCGGTGCCCTGCGATTCGAGAATCGCTAACATCTTCTTCCCGAAGGAAGCCTATTCCTCCGGTGTCGCTTGCATGGTGGGATAAGCGACCCGCCGACGGGCGGAGTCCTCGATGCCGGCGCTTCCGGGAATGCCTCGAAGAGGCAGAGGAGTGGCGAGACCGACTCCTGGAAGGAGACCCACTGGACCTCTGACGATGACGCGGAGAGTCGCCTCTCGAATCATCCGTCGAAAGCCCTGCAGACCTCGACTTCCGGGGCTTAGACACCCTACCTACCGACAGCTTCTTCTTGCGCTCCCACAAGGCCTAGGCTGTGAGCGACTGGCAGTCGACACAGTCGTCCTTGTCGCGGGCCTTCCCGAGGCACAAGAGGCAGGCGTCGTGCGAGTCCGTTACCGACATCTTGGACCCAGAGTCCCCACATTTTTTGAAGCCCGGACGCGGGTTGAAGACGAGGTAGACATCGTCACGAACAGGCTTTGTCACAAAACCGAACAGGTTCAAAGAACCGAGAAGATTACAACAGAAACTCCAAAGAGTCGAGGAGTACCGAGATTCACGAAGCGAACACGTTTGCGGAAAAAATGGAACTGAGGCTACGGGCGTCGTGCGTCCTACTCATCACATCGGGTGATGTCGGCCGTCGGAGGAGGTCCTCGGGGACGGCGCATTGACGTCATCGACGTAGGACGCAGAAAATCTTCCGAAGCAGCACAGCTGTGGTGATTACTGTCAAAGATATGGAATACATCGGAGGACCCAATCCCCTCGAATTCTTATTTTTCAATTTTGTCATCATAAATTCTGAGTCCTTTTGTAAGATTAGCACTTCATGAGCTTTTACCCAATTCTTATACTTTTGTTTAGCAACTTTTTTTTTTCTTGGCCGACTCCATTCCATTCTCGCTATGCGAATTTCTGATTTCACCCGCATTTGTGTTTTCCGCTCCAAAAGTTCCAAATCAAATGTTTGTTTTGATATGAATTTGCGTTTTTTTAGCCCATGTTTCTTTTCCATATATTGAGTCAATAGATGATCATATTCGACCCCATCTTGTTCCTTGGCAATTGTGTTTGCATCGTCGTTATTTAGATGCAGTCTCACTCCGTTGGATTCAACGTTTACACTGCAATCCCATTGTCTGCTTTTTGGATCTTTGGCTATGTCGAGCATTAACCTCACCATGTTGTGGTCACTGTGTGGCCTGACGATCACATGCATGTTAACTGCCTGCTCATGTATACTGTTGGACACAAAGAAATTGTCTAAAGTTGATTTTAGACCCAGTCTACTCCACGTACAGTTAGCAAGTATATCACCTCTGATGTTCCCGTTTAGCATCCGCATGTTTCTATCTCCATTTCGAGACACCACCTGGTTGCTATCCTGTTGTTTTTACCTTGGTTTGGATTAATGCAATTAACATTTAAATCTCCACAGCTTATGAGTGCCGGTATGCTCACTTCTGCGTACATTTCATCAATTAGAACTGAGACTTGATCAATAAAAGTTAAGGTCCCTGTTGCTGAATGATTCCAGTAGAGATTAATGACAAAGATTGCATCCTGTCTTGAGGTGTTGATCACGGATACCTGAATGTATGAAGATAGATTCCAAGATTTAATGAGTCCGAGTTCAGAATTTTTCCTAACGAATGTTAGGAGACCTGCCATGGGTCTTCCTTTTAGATTGCTTATTGCTGTGTTAAAGGCTATTTTAAATTCATCAGACAGAGGACACTCCAACAGCCAAGTTACTTGCACACACATCAAGTCTATATCCATTAACCAGTTGTTCTGAAATAGATGCAAGAAGCCTCTGGTGTTCCAGTAGCCAACCACAAGCGGACTCCTGTCCGTAGGCGCTTGGCATTATTTATTATTTGTGTTTTGAACTTTTGTTGCCAAGGCTTCGGCCACCCAGTGCCAATCATCAGATGGCTCGATTATCTTCTTGTTTCTTTCGTGTGCCTGCCTGTCGTCACTCATTCGAGATCCACAGCCAAAGGTTATTTTGATTGATTGTTTACCCAATCCTTCGATAGGGTATCACCACTAGGATCACTTGCTCTGCGAGCTGCATTTGACTCGATTTGATTTACATATCTTACTTCGATTTTTTTCCCAGAACTTGTAGTCTGCTCCAACATGTGCCCTAGTGTTTGCTCTTTTGTCCATTGTTTTTCATCATTGGGTGAATCTTTGGTTCAATCGCAGATGTCATCAGCAATTTTGAATATATCAAATCCCAAGGACATAAGGGTAGGAGCAGCGTCCAACATGATGTTAAATATAATTTTAGAGTCCAAGTGTAGAATTACCTTATCATTTTGCGTTTTTTCTACAAAGTCCACGATTTCTAAGTCATTGGATTCGATGGTTCGGAGGCTGGGCACATAATGGAGTAGACGTAACACATTATTGCGGTTCAGGATGAGGTTATCGCTATTCACAATACGTTCTAGTCCAATTTTAAAAGTTGCCAATTATTTTTTCTCAATCTTTGTTGTCACTTTTTTGATATTGCTAGGGCACAAGTCTGGAGCCTTCTGCCCTGCTTCACACGGTCTACTGTCATGTTTTATTGCAGGCACTTGAAGTTTTGGAAAAGATCTGAGTCCATTTGCACAGTGAAGATCGGTTCTTAATTCAGTGCCAGAGAAGGTTGCCACAGACGGTGTGTCCCCTTTACCTGAGGTAAGCATCTGTGTTTAATGGGCTAATCTTTCCCATCTTTCATTTAAGGTGGTGAATGTAGGGATAGAATTTGTCAAAAGTCCCTCCGCAACGGATGCCACCAATTGAATTAGTGTGCATATTCTTGCAGAAAGGACAATTTGGGGTACATTGTCTTCGACCACTTTTGTCTTTTTTGTGAGTTTGGTGTTAATCTTGATTTTTTTTCACCATTGATAGTGTTTCTACTGCTTGAGTGTCCATTTCTGACTCCTTAACTAACTCAACCTGATCATCCGTAGATGGAATTTCAGTACTGAAAGTTCTTTTTAACAGGGATTTACACAAGTGGGTTTATGAGGTCATCTTCGTACGTAGATAAATCCATCAAATCAACGGATGTTTCGTCACTGACTATTGCTTCGTCTGTTAAATTTGATTTTTGTTTGTCCTCATCCTTTGTTTTTTTTGGTTTCTCGCGCTACTTCACTACTAGTATTTACTGTGACATTTCCAGTCTTGATGTTACGTAGACATTTTCTTGAACTGTTTGAAGAGCTTTGTTTTTTTGCATTTTGATTTTTTTTTTATGTCCATTTTTTTCCCAGCCTTTTTCCTTGGTTTGATGTTTGCTTTACTAAATATGGAAAATAACGCTCCTGAGCCAAGGCAATCAGCATTGCCTCCATTGGGATCATCCATCTGCTCTGCCGTGTTTTCGTCTGTGTTTTTTCTCCTGATCCAAGGCGATCCCCATTGTCTTCATTAAGATCATCAATGCATTCTACCAAGTTTCCTGATGTAGATGGAATCTGAAAGTCTGTTGATGCAGGGTTTCCCTTCCCCATACTGCTTTCCAGCGTGCTGGAGAATGAAGACCTCATATTGAGTTCTTTTGTTGACTCTATAAATAAAACAGTGTCATCTGGTGTTGTGATCATTGTGCCTTAAATCCAACATCTTTAAACGTTTTTGGTCGCTACACTGTTTCCCAGCGATTTCTCTCATAAGTGGCATTTCAGTGCTTGAAGTTTGCTGGAGAGCGGGCAAATAAGTCCGCTCTATGGGGATCTTGTTGGAATCCAGTCAGACGCAATCGCCTGCTGTTACAGAAGGTACCTCTTTGGAAATACAATTCTTGTTGTTTACGTGATTTAATGGCTCATGTGACGCTCCCCCTTTTATTATTTGGCAGTACTGTGGAACTTGGCTCTTTTGTTTGGGGATAGCATTTGCTATTTACTTTAAGTTTCAGTAGAGCCAGAGCTTCTTTTGTCACTTTGGCAAACAATTTCCTGTCCATGTTGCTGTTTTTCTTTCGTTCAGTTAGAGTATTTAAGGAACCATCAATCCTTTTATTCATTTCATGATAGGCAAGTTTAAACAGGGTATTGTCATTTTCCACATTTAAAACCTTTGAGTTTATTAAGGCAACCAATGTGATTAGATCTTTGATGTTTTCATTAAGCTGTTCGTTACGTTTAATGAAGTGCGTCATCGTTAGCGCCATTGTGGACATCAATCAATATTGGTTAGTAGCTCTTTCATTATCTTTTGAAGTGCATCTGTACCAAAATCCTCTTGTTTTGCCCGAGATCTAAACTTGGCTCTCCTAATCTATGGGTTTGCACGTTCCATTATTGACGAGTCCGTAGATGATGCTTCAGAGGTCGAAGTGGACACTTTCTTGTGTCTCAGTGTTTGTTCTTGTCTGCATGAGGTGTTCTCGTCATGCTCCAGAGGCTGTGTTTGTTGTTTTTTTAGTTGAGAGCAACTCAAACTAGATGAAGAACTAGGATCTATCCTTCTGCGTTTATGCAGGCCAGTTTGCCAACTCTTATTAGAAACTTCTTTTGGAGCAGTTTCTAAGCACCTAGTCAAATCGTCGTTAAGTTCTTTGTTGCTCTCTAGGTCTTTGCTTTTGTGAGTTTTATTTAATTGGGCTAAATCAAGTAAAAGTTTATTAACAATTTCCAGAGAGTTATGTCTTGATCCCACCGCTCCCAGTCCCGTTAGGGACTCTACTGCGTTCTCCGGAATCAGATGAGGTAAAGAGGCACACAAAACATCATCTTCTTTCTCACCAGTAAACTGAAGGTCACCCGACTCCCATTCTTGCGGTACAGTCTGCCGTGTTTGGCGAAAGTCTTGAATAGGTACTCCAAACTCACTACACACATCTAAGTTTGCAGTTGGCTTTAAAGATGCGGCACACATTTGTGTTGTTGAGCTGGAAGCGCTAACACACAGTCCAGTTTGTTGATTGAGGATATCAGAGTTCACGGCATTGGGCCCAGTTGAATAACGCGCCACACAAGGACGCATAGTTGTGGCACCTGAAATGTGATCCCAGTTAGGTTTTGTCCACCATTATTGGTGTCATTTTCAAAACTGTGGTCCTTAGGGATACACACATCTGTAGAATAGAAGTTGGAGGGCAAGTTGTCATTGGACAATTTGTCTTGTGAAAAATGCCTAAGGGGGCGCTGGTTGATAAGTATAATTTGGCCACCCGACTTGAGCACATTAGAGGACAAGCCACCTTCGTCCGCCATGTCATAATTAACATCATTAACAATGTCGTTCTCAATGTCAGCTGATGCCGCTGGTGCCGCCCCAGGCAATGCGGATACCGCGGCATCACAAACGCAGGAGCAACTGCTTCGACTAAGGTGACTACTTCCTTGCATTTTATTTACAGCATCGTCGGACACATCCACCGGCTCAGCGTCCAGCCCGACCGCGATTCCACCTGATCCACAAGCTCACGTCGCAGCTGGGCTTGTGTCTTCGGTTGTATCACTGACATCGGTTGATAGAGGGATTTCCCTCTCTCTCGCATATGAGTAATTTCGGTCAAAAAAGGGAATTGATGCAGCCGAACAGCCTCAGTCCTGTCTCACAACTCCAAGGACTCCAATGACTCTGCTCGACTCTGCGACCACTCCGCAGTGCGAATCAGTTTTTAGCAGAGTGCCACCCACAAAGAATAGAAACTGGAGAGTTACTAGAGAGTTTCTGCCACTGTCACGCCACTCCAATGACTCTGTTCGACTCCACGACTGCTCTGCGGTGCGGTTTTTTGCAGAGTGCCGCCCACAAAGAATAGAAACTGGAGAGTTACTGCCACGCCACTCCAATGACTCAGCTCGACTCCGTGACCGCTGCGCAAGTTGGTTTTTAGCAGAGTGCCACCCACAAAGAATAGAAAATGGAGAGTTACTGCCACTCCCACGCCAATCCAATGACTCTGCTCGACTCCGCCCGACTCATCAAATAGTATCAATGTTATTTCAGGTCGAGATGCTTTGCCACAACTCATAAATGTCAAAGAAGAAACACAGTTCTTTGCTAAGCTCAACAAACAACTTGTGGTAAACTAAATGAAACAAAGTTCTGGTAAAGTTAATCAGCACAGCTTCTATATTTGTCAGGATGACTTAACAGCACTTCCACCTGAATCACTATTATCTCATCTTAACTTCTACAAGATTTCCCCATGCGGGTCTACTCGCCTGCCCCATAGTGTTCCACATTCAACTGTGCCTCTGAAGTTTCAAATCCACTGACAACCCAAAATATTACCACAGCTTCAGCAGTCTGTATCTTTGTGACTTTGAACGTTTTATACAAGACAAGATTCACTTTAGTGCACTTCAACACCTTCAAGTAAGCAACGCGCTCTTCTTCTGAACATTCACTTTCCAAAAGGGCAGCCTCTTTGCCACTCTTGTCCATCTGTAACAACAACACCACAATGCCCTTAGGATGTAATTGTCTCTTTCTCCTATTGGCTTTGGCAATGTAAGTTGTATCAGCTTTAAGAGAACAATCACAAGCAGCCAGCTTTCATTTCCCCAACCTTGCCTTTGCCTCTTTGCATCCTGCCAACCAGAATAGTTTACTCATAAACCATGTGTCAGACTTGTTTGGCTTTAGGCAATACTTGCACACTTTTGGCTTGGGCAATGCTGGTATCCTGTTTGGATTATGGGAATAATTGCACCACACTTTGGCTTTGGGAAAGGCTCGTTTCACTCCTGGCTCCAGTAACACTTGTTTCACTCTTGGCTTGGGCAATGCTTGCTCTCAATACCTAATAACATTAATGTTCAGTGTGAGGAAACTAAGGGGGGGGCTTGCTTTTTCTCCCTCTGAATCCTCCTCTCGGGTGTTACAAAACATAGCGCTGCCCCTGAGGCAGGAGGCGTGGAATTGGGCATTATACAATATTAAACAAAAACTGAAGAAACCCTGCTACAAACAACGCAGTGTGTTGTCTTTATTCATGCTTGTTTTTTTCCGCACATGATTGTGTGCACAGAGGTCACAGAGTGTCTAGGAGTACAAAGATTATTTTAATACAAAAGTAGTAGTTGGTACATTTTCATTAAACAATACATAAAACCTAAAACCAATATTCTAGGACAGTACATATATTTGAAATAACAAATACTTGGAAACACCCAAAAAAGAATCAAAGGAGCAAAAAACAAGAGATAGAAAATCAAAGAAGAACACAAAAAACAATTCAAACAGTCGTGTGAACTACTATAAGGTAGGCTAATTACTACTCTGAAGCTGCTCCAGGGTATAGAGAATATTACCCTGGAGTGTTTTTTTGTCTTTTAAAATTTTGATATTGGTGGCATTATTAATAGATAATCATGCTATTAGTCTTTGGGAAAGGCTTGTTTCACCCTTGGCTTGGGCAATGCTTGCTCTCAATACCTCGTAACATTAATGTTCAGTGTAGGGGGGGCCTTGCTTCTTCTCCCCCTGAAACCTCCTCTCGGGTGGCCAGGGAAAGGCTATCGCTTTTGGATCCTGACCCTGGGGGTGGATATGCAAGGGAGGTTCCCCCGGGTGGAGGGAACTTGGAGAGTGGGGAGAGGATGTCCTTAGGTGAGGCATGGTATCCCCCATTTCCGTTTCATAAGGAACCCTCAATCCCACAAGACTTCATAGGCTATTGTCAGCCCTTTCCCTGTCTTTCCCCTAAAACATTCCCTAAGAATCAACAGTACTCTACTGGGAGGAGGAAGAGACCAACTAGAACAACACATCCTCATTCTACTAATGGACACATATACAGATCTCAACACGGAGTACTGAGATGAGGAAGAGACCAACTAAAGCAACTCATCCTCATTCTAGTAATGTACACATATATATGCCTCAACTGGATACTGAGACAAGGAGGAGCACAGCAAGAGTGTAAGGCAGGACTACTGCTTCAGCAGTGAGCAGTCTAGTCCTTGTTTGTCCAATCATGATGGCAGGAACTTTAAAAAGGCGGAAGCCTTGCAGAAAAAGGGACCAAGTTGGAGTGGCTGAAGCCAGCTGGGAGAGCCTGAGACACAATTGGTGGCATGTGAGTAGGCAAGAGGATTGCGGGAGTCATGAGGAGTGCAGAGCTGGGGCAGCGGAAGGAGGATGTAGAGCAAGATGGAGGTCCAGGCTGGCCTGCCGCAGTGAAGCAGACGAAAGCCAGAGGACCTGCAAGGAAGTCTCCGTCCGAGCGACAGCCTGCCAGTGGTAAAAGCAAAGCCGCCAAACGCCAGCGCATCACAGAGGTGAGCCGCCACAGGGAGCAGATGAACCGTGGCAGGTAGAGACTCACAGAAACGCTGTAAGCAGAGATCAGTGAGTCTGCCCGATGAAGGGGGCCTGGACACGGCAAGGGGGCGGTTGAGCCTGTATGAATTGTTAAGTACTTTTGAATACCGAACGAAGCAATTAAAAGTACTTTTGAATGCCGAATGAAAGGAGAACCATTATAAGTCCTTTTGAATACCGAACAAAGCAATTACAAGTATGTTTCAATGCTGAATTAAAGGATAGCCATTATAAGTACTTTTGAATACCAAACAAAATGAAAGCCTTTATGAGTATTTTTGAATACAGAATAGAGTGAAGGCAAGTTTTGAGCATTCGTTAATATTTGAATATACAAATTCAAATAAATAAAATGGAGTGAAAGAAAGGTGCTGAATTGGGCTGATACCACGAACCGTATTATCTGAGAAACCACGCATTGGCTAAGGCCAATAGAATTCAAGGAAATTAAAGTTACTCACTGTAGTGACTAGAGTACCCCTAGTCCATAGTCCCCTTTCCTCCATCCTTGTGGGCTTTCCCCAACATGGGGACGGTACTGGAAACTGTGGCAGCAAAAAACTGAGCTTCCCCTTTAAATTTAGTATAGCACGCTTAGGCTCCACCCTCCGGCAGCTCACCTGAGTCCCCTTTAAACACATCGGATGATTAGATACCTGGCTAGACTTATTACATATTAGCCATTGGCATACTAGTGGGGGAATGCAGGTGGGATGTATGGAGGAAAGGGGACCATGGACTATGAGTAATCTAGTCACTACGGTGAGCAACTTTAATTACTAATACATCCCATCCCCTTTCCTCCATCCTAGTGGGTGATTACACTGAAAAAGACCATAGGATGGGGCTCGATACCCTGCCTCATATCTAGGATGAAGCAAAAAAATTCTTCAGAACCAGCTGACCAAACTGCATCGCGCCTGGAGCTGGTGTCCAGTGACTAGTGCTTACAGTAGGTCGACGGAGTGGCCCAAGTAGCTGCCTTGCTGATGACCTCCCAAGAAGCATGTCTCTGAAACGTGATGGCCATTGCCTTGGCTCTGACAGCATGGGCATGAATTCCCTCAGGAACCAAGGAAGGTTGCGTCCTACCACATACATTTCATCTCTTTACATACACATTTGTTGTAAAGATTTAACCATTTCACATGCTTATTATACGAAAACGGTATAGTTAGCTTACTTTCATTTAGGAAAGGGGAGCAAAAACACTTGTTGAGTACACTTAGCTTTTTATTTAGCCAGTGTCTAAAGATGCAGACTCAGTTCCACATTTTGTTTATATTTCCCTGCGTAAGGGATTCTTTTTACAGGGAAACAACAAGTTCTGCATTTCACTTGTATTCATATTATATAGAAAAAAGAGCACAAATATAATAAAAACACAAACAAGTGAGCATTGACATAATATATACACACACGTGCAGTTCAATTACAGGGCAGTGAAAACAGTTGTGGTTAGCCTCAATGTACAGAACATTTCTTTACTTTAAATATTTCAGAGGGCAACCAAATAGTACAGTAACAGTCGGGTTCAAACTGTGATAATCAAGTTCAAGAATAGTCACTAGTACATCCTTCTTGGTATTTTTGAGGTGCACTAAGTGTTTGAAGTTGGCAGGTTGGGGTGTGACCTAGTCATTAGTCTACGTCTGGATGTAGATCAAATGATGATGCGGGACAGGGGTAGCTTGCCCTAAAAGATGGATTGTCTCGTGACGTTTCAGCAAGGAAGCCTTCTTCATGGGCCTAGACCGGGTCTCCCTGGATGAGGTAAAGTGTGGCGCGTCTTCCTGTGGGGGTGAGGCGGGGGAGCCTGTCGCCGTCTTGCTAGGGGAGGGTGCTCCTACTACTACACATGGCAAATGGAGTTCTGTGCCACCATTTACGAACAAGTGGATGGGCTGGTCAGGACTGAGGTGGTTGGTGACTGGAGGCTTGTTCCTGCATCTTGGTGGGGCAATTTGTGTTCCACTTTTGTAAGGCATGTACATTAAGTTGCAGGCCAGGATGAACGTTGTAAAGCAGTTTGTCAGGTCTGGGAGGACCTGAGGTCTTAAAGCGGGTGCGTGTAACTCTGCGCGCAGAGGTGACAGCCACCAGTAAAACCTAGTTCAGTGTCACCAAGCAGATGTCCACAGAGGCCATCGGCTCAAAAGGATTGTGCTGCAAAGCTGCAAGAACCACATTGATGTCCCAGACCGGTTCAGCCTATGAAACAGCAGAAAAAGCCTAGACACCCCCTTAAGGTGGTCCTTAACCACCGGGTTGGTCGTAGAAAACACATGCTCTGGGGAATTCTTGTAAGCCCCAATGGCTGCCAAATAAGTGCAGCAAGTATCCACCTGAACTCCAGAATGAACCAGGTCTGCTGTAAAATCTAGTACGTCATCCAGGGGATAGGTGACAGTATCCAGCCCCTTGTCACGAGCCCAATGGCAGAACCTAGTTCATTTACTCTTTTACTGGGACCGAGTCGAGAGCTTCCTGGCCTGCTGAATGATGTCCCACTTGTCATTTGAAAATTGAGCATGCTGAGGCCTCAGCTGGTCAGGAACCAGGCCGCCAGCTTGGCCCGGTCCAGATGCTCCATCGCCCTGCCCCGCTGCATCAGGAATCCTCTTCTGGAGATCGGAAGGTGGACAGGACCCTACGAGCACAACTGCAGCACATCCAAAAACCAGGGTCTCAAAGGCCAGTGAGGGGCAACCAGGATGAGGCTGCAACCCACCGAAGCCTGAAAATTGCGGAGGGTCCGTTGGTGGTGGGCGGGAATGCATAACACCTTCGGGAGTGTCTGCATCTCCCAGAGACCCCTGGCCCCGTCCTGCCCATGAAGCAAACTGGGAGCACTTGGAATTCAGAGAGGATGCAAACAAATCCAGGTCTGTGAAACCCCAACACTGGAACAGAGGCAACAAGGGGTCGGTGTGCAGCTCCCACTCGTAGGTGTTGAACCCCAAGCGACTCAGCTGGTCTGCTTCTGCATTGCTGTCCCCTGGGAAATGGACTGCTGAAATCCAAATCCCCCTTCATCAGGGCCCATTCCCAGATCGATACCGCCTCCATGCATGAGGGGGGAATAGGTGCCACCCTGCTTGTTCAGGTAAAACATTGTAGTAGAACTGTCCGTCCTGACAAGAACAGACCTGTCCATGATGAGGGGCAAAAACACCTTGAGGGCCATGCCCACTGCCCTCAGCTCGAGCAGATTGATATGCAGGAGGGCTTCTGCCCTGGACCATGCTCCATGAATCACAAAGCCCTCCAGAGTAGCCCCCAGCCCGAAAGGGAGGACTCCATCGTCACCACCAGGGTAGGCTCAGGTCAGGTGAAGGGGCTACCACTGAACAATGCTATCCATCAGCCACCAGCGAAGATCCGGCAGTAGGAGCAGTGGTACGGGGACCCTGTGCGACAGAGACCTCGTCTCCTGATCCCAATTGGCCGCCAGGTGGAGCTGGAAGCACCTCATCTTGAGGTGAGCGTGCTGTAACGGGAGCACGCACAAGGCCATCAGGCCCAGAATGTGCTGGAACCACCATGCCGAGGTGGTCGAGAAGGCCAGAAAGTGCCCCACTGCAGATTTAAAAATGACAGATCCAGCACAAACCTCAGGCCAGCCTGGTTGTTCTTGGGTACTGCAAAAATCCTGGAATAGTACCCGAAGTCCCTGTCTAAAAGAGGATCAGATTCTATCGCCGGCATCTCCAACAGCGAAAGGACCTCCCGTAAAAGAGCAGAGGACACGATATGATGATGAAGAGGAGGAGAGGATGATAGAGGCAAAGGAAGAGGAAGAATGAAGCCGTGAGACTACAGATAGCATCCATGGGTTGCTGAAAAGACACTTCCAGGTGTCCTGGAAAAGAGCCCAATGGCCCCCCACAGACGAGCTGTGTTCTCCGACCTTGGCATCACTGCTTCTTGGCGTCAGAGGAACGGGATCGGAAATACCCACGCAACGTCCTCTGCTGCTTCCTCCTGTTGTCGCTGGGCAACCTGTAATGCCTCCGTGTATCACGGTCCAGGAACCCCTTGAAGCCGGAGAAAGCACAGGGCTTGAACTCGGTCCTGCCCTGCGACTGATGGAAGGATTTCTATCCAGGTTTTGTCAGGATGGCCCAGTACTTGGCGGTTTTCTTCTTAGTCAAGTCGCCATCGGTTGACAAATGAAAAAGGTCCACGCCCTCGAAGGGCAGATGCAGAATCCGCTCCTGCACGTCAGATGAAAACTTAGTGGCATGCATTCACGACGGCCTCACCTCGACACCAAGGCACAGCCCTCTGCTGGCTGTGTCGATGTGGGAGACCGAAGGCTCCATGAGATCCTGAGCAATGGCTCGGGCATCTGCCAGACCGCCTTGAGGGATGCTTCCTTGTCCGAAGGAAAGTCGGGCAGAAATTCCCTGAGCTCCCGCCACAGCTTCTGGTTAGCCGCAGCCAGGAGGGCGCCTGCGTTGGCTTGCCGCAGATGCAGTCTTGAGATGGAATAATAGCGCTTTCCCAAAGACTTGAGGACATTGTCGTCCTTGTAAAGACAACTGGAGGTGGCTCCTGTGGAGGAAGACGATGGTTTAGAATACAAGGACGGCGCAGCCACCACTGAAGAATGAGGCTGTGGATAGGAGGCCAGGAGGATTGGCTCCCCATCCGTCAGCCTGAACCTGCTGTCCAACTTCTTGTTCATCTTGGTGTGCTTACCAAAGACCTGGAACTCCTAACTCCTGGGGGGCTTCAGCGGGCAGATGAACCCCCAACAAATCTGCCATGGCCTTTGGGTGGTTGAAAGGCCTTAACGGATGCCGAGGGTTCATCGTCCAGGGCGTCGTCGTCATTGTCCCCCGCCCCCTTTTTCACAGACCGAGGGAAATCCGGGCCCTGGGACACAGGTGCCAATAGGGTCCCCCTAAGTCCGTTGCCAAAGACAGGTCCAATGGCTATTGAGGGGGAGGCGTTGGTGGTACAGGAGGTGATAAAGCGGTCTGAACAACCGGTAGGGCCTAGACCAGGGGAGGGACCGGCACTGGAACCAAAAGCGCTGTAGGAACGAAGGAGTACCCAGATGAGAGGGCCAAGGCAGTGCCACCTACGGGATGACCTCCTTCACTACCATCCTTTAGGAGCCCCTTCATCTGAGGGGTACGCAAGAGGAAGCGCACAAAGAAGTTGTCCTCGCAAGTAGCCGGTACCCTAGAGGCCCGGCCCTCTGAGGCACTGGGCCTCCGCTCCTGGTCAAAGCGCTGAGGGGTGTAGCCGTAAGGCTGTGATGGGTAGATGTATCCCTGAGGAGACCAGATGCCTGTACCGTACAATCCACTGCCGCTTCCAGAGGGAAGGGGACTGAAATCATCTTGCAAAGGCCATTCGATGGGCGAAAGCATGGTCAGGCCCTGAGCTGGATCCAAGATGGCCGACGGCTTGGCAGGCATCGCCATGTGCCTCTCTGCCATTTTGAAGTCTTGCACCACGCCCTAGGTGGGAGGGCGCAGAGGCCCTGAGACACGAGAGGCCTCAGACAAAGGAGGATACAGCTTGGGTCTTGCACCCTAAGCAGAAGCTTTGACTTCAAAGATCACTCTCTTAGGCGCTGAGCCCTCGGGCGAGTGGCCGGTAGTTTTAACGCCCTGACTCACGACCTTGGAGCGAGCTTGGGTAGGCTTGATGCCCTTGGCACCTGTGCCAGTAGCCATGCTGGATCGTGCAGAGGACAGACTCATGGAGGTGACACTCGACGATCCCTTAGCCCCTGGGGAAGAAAAAGCGGACACACTTGATTGCCTGTCCAAGGACAGCCTGGTAGGGCCCCTAGCCCCTCAGCTTGGGAGCCGGTAGCCAGGAAGGCCCGAGTCCTAGCCCCAGTAGAGCCCGACAGGCCCCTCGGCTTGGGAGCCGGTAGCCTTGGAGGCCTCAGGCCTGCCAGAACCTGAATCAGAGGAACCCCTGAAATGTGGGAACCCTGGGGAAGGAGTCGCTGCGCTGTGGAGCCATGGTGAACAGAGGGCCCACCTTGTCTTGACGAGAGGTCCTGCAGACGAACGCTTTAAAGTGGGGCAGAGAAAAAGTGTAGTTTTCCCTCCACCGCGACAACCGATTCCTCAATGCTCTGTGACCGAGAGCTCTGCAAGCAGAACATGCATCCCAGCGGTGATCGGGCCCCAAATACTCAAGAATGAGCTGTCACATGAGGCCAATCACGTGAATCCTCCTGCGGCCAACTTGCTCCAGGGGAGGCCAGGCACCGAAGGGAAGTTAAATAAGATTGAAAAAACAAAACGGGGAGCAAGGGGAAAGCTAGAAAAGTCTCTGCGCTGGCTACCAGGTCTGACACCATCCGTGTGGAAAAAGGGACTGAGGTGAAGCGCCGGAGGGCAGGGCCACACCCCTGCATGATATACTAAATTTAAAGGGGAAGCTACATTTTTCGCTGGCGAAAGGTTCCGGTACCGTCCTCATGTTGGGGAACGCCCACAAGGATTGAGGAAACGGGATGGGACATACAGGTATTGTACTGTATGAGAGAACGAGCATTGGCAACAGCCAAAGAGTTAAAGAAACTGTATATTACGAGGAAACCTGCATTGGCAAGAGCCAGAAGAATATAAGAAAGTGTAACAAGTACATGGTGGCCAACACAGGTGAATAAAGCAAGCATCACTGTCAAATGGAAGTAGTGGCACATTGTTGATGGAAAGCAGTCAAGAAGGGGTACCGGTTGCGTGACCTGTAATGAGTGGACCGTATGGTCCGACAGCTGCGCCTAGACCAAGGGTACTTGTATGTAAAAGACACTGAAAGTCTCCATAAAGAAGCTTGTGTTTTTTTCAACAATCTCTTAAGTGATTTTGAATTTAGGAAACAGAATTGCCTATGTGAATTAGTGAAAAGTGGCAGTATTCAAAGAGCTGGGAAGTGTCCCAAAGAACAGTGTTGCTCTCTTTTGTTGAAAAGCTGGACGATTTGAACACTTGGGGAAGGGAACCCTGTTGCCTTGTGAACTGTTTTGAACTTGGGGAAGGAGAAGCTGATTACAAGCCAAGAGCTGGAAGAAGTTCTGAACTTTATTTGGACGCTACTTATTTTGAAGCCGACATCCCTACACATTGTATACAGTTAGTTGTGAAGGCAAGTATAGGTTTTGGACACAGACATTTGATTTGCTCTTCATGACACAGACTAGCCTTAGCTTTCTGTAGGTAGGGATGCCACCTCAGCATAGGGAAAGTTAGGTCTTACTCCATCCTGCCTTTTAAGTTAATAAAACCTTTGTGAACCAAACTTGAATCGGTTGTCTGTGTCTACTTCATTGTGGCTTCACATCAGTCACTTAACTTTAGTGTTAAATTGTTTTCAACTGCGTTATAATTGATTCAGAGATTACCCTGCATCTCAGAATCATTTGAGCCATGCTCTCAGAAGAGTTGAAGTTGGGTAGACTACAGTTTAGACAACCTGAACGCAAATGGCGTTGCAACTATGATCCGCAGTTTAGGACCCTATTAACAACTAGCTCTATGGCCTACTCTACTGCAATTATTGCAGCAAAAAAACCTACTTTGCTTTGAGAATTGAAACATCAGTGGGTCAAACTAAAACTCTATTTGCAGTGGTTAAGTCCTTATCTTCTTTGTCAAACTGCTCTCCTGTCAAGCTGACTAAGAAGACTAAGAAGATGTGCGACTCCTTGTCTCAGTTTTTCATTAGAAAAATTTAGATTATTTGTGCTAATATGTCTGTGAACACTACACTGGTTGCTAGCGCCCTGGTCCCTGCTAACCTTCTCCCGGACACAGCTACTGACACCCCTGGCTGGTCCTCTTTTCCCCTCTTTACTGAAGAAATAGTTCTTAAAGCCCTTCTTCAGATTAAGTCAAGTGCTCCTTCCGATGTTGTGCCACTAAGAGTCCTGAAAGAGATCACACTGATTACGGAGGCTGTTAACACCTCCTGTCAAACAGGGTTGATTCCTCGAGAGCTAAAGGTTGCTACAGTAATTCCACTTCTAAAAAAGCCCTTGCTGGATCCTTCCATACCTGCTAACTTCCGGCCTATTTCTCTTCTTCCTGCTTTTATGAAACTTCTGGAAGCACTGGTCTCTCCTCTCTTGTCTTCTTTCCTGGAGCTGTCCTACTGTCTCGATCCAGCCCAGTCTGGCTTTCGGCCAGGCAGGGGCCACGAGAGCGTCCTTGTTTCTGCACAGGTTGACTTGGACAGGTTGGTTGATGCAGGAGGTGTCAGAGCCCTGATATTGTTAGATCTTTCAGTGGCTTTCGACGCGGTCGACCATCATCCCACCGTGCTATCCCGCCTGGCTCAAGTCAGCATATCCGGTCAAGTCCTTGCCTGGTTTTCTTCTTTTCTTAAGGATAGAGCTCAATCTCTCTTGCTTTCCCCCTTTTGTTCTGAATCTTTCTGTCACACTTGTGGTGTTTCTCAGGGATCCGCTTTGTCGCCCATTCTCTTTAACATATACATCTGGGCCTTAGTGTGTCTCATCCACTCCTTCAGCGTCAGGTGCTATTCGTACGCCGATGACACCCATATGCTGATCCGGTTGGATCTCGATCGGACTGAGGTGTCGTTGTGCCTTCATAGATGCCCGATGGCCGTGGGGGAGTGGATGGGCCTTAACTGGCTAAAGTTAAATGGTGACAAAACAGAGGTACTGGTGGTGGGCTCTCTCCCTGACCCTTCACTTTGGATTTCAACTTTCTGGCCCTCCTCGCCTTCTTCCTGTGCCTGCCGTGAAAGTAAAAAATCTGGGAGTTATCATGACAGCCACTCTCTTGATGGAAGCCCAGATATCATCTGTCTGTCTACCTGGGCTATTTCATTTGAAAATCATCCAACAAATCCTTCATCTTATACCACCTTCCGTGTGGCCGCAGGTGGTTGCTGCTAGATAGCCGACTGGATTACTGCAATTCCTTGAATCTTGCACAGCCTAAGGGGCTGATCCGTCGGCTACAGCGCCTTCAGAATTTTGAAGCTCGGGTAGCGACTGGATCACCATACAGTGCTCATATTTCTCTAGTCCTCCGCCATCTCCATTGGCTACCAGTGTCCCAACGTATTGAATTCAAGTCACTCTGTATCGTGCATCGCGTGCTTCATGGTCAGGGAGCGGAATATTTGCGTGTTAAATTCTCTCGCTACCTGCCCAAGCGCTCTTTAAGTCAGCTGGTCTGCTCTGTGTACCATCTTTTCACCGTTCCCGATTGGGTAGAAGTGCCTTTTCTGTTGCAGCAGCTCAGCTGTGGAACAATTTGAATGTCGAAATGAAAAAGATTCATAACGACTTGGCCTTTTAGGAAGATCTTAAAAACATATCTTTTTTAATCACCTTTTAATCACCATGGATGGTGGTTGATGACTGTTTGTCAAGGTCTTTCTCTTCTCTCCAGTGCCATGATGCCTCTGGGCGACGGTGCGCTTTACAAGAAGCCTTAACATAACAAGACTGGGAGGCCAAAGGGGACTTGTTATAAAAATCAGAAATTCTCATCCCAGTATAAGTGACGAACACTTGAAACCAAAGCTAACGAACTTGAACAGTGCTTATGTGAGAAAGAGCAGTGCAGACAACCCTGAGAGGGAAACCAATAGTGCTTGGGAATCATCACCCTGGTAAGAGGAGAAGCTATCCCATTATTCAACAAGGAGAGAGTTGAACTGTATCAATTTAAGAAAGACAATCACATAATACCTGGAGAGGCAAACAGAAAATACTTGGGGATCACTACACTGGGATGAGGGGAACTATCTGAAAGGAAGGCATATCAAACGGTGAAGACAGACACAAGGGATCACAGTTCAAGGGTGTTTATTGTACTTCAATTGGGTTTGAATAATGCCCATCTGATCCTAAATCTAAAGATTGGAGCAATCTGCGACAATCAAATAATAATGAACGCAGTCCTGGTAGAGTCTGGTCAAAATAAAAGGGCCTATACTAATAAACCTATTGCCAATACTTACTTCTAAATACAAATGGTGTGGGAAACAATGTTACACAAAAGAAAAGTGTTAAATGATATGTCAGGATAGTCGAGGAGTTAGCTTCCCTTCCCCACGTTTTCAGCATGAGACAAGGTGGCACACTCGAGCCAAGCACATACTCTGGCTTTTTTAGCACGAGGATGCAGTTCAAAATCTCAGTATCAGGACCTTCTATGCCAAAGTCTCTTTGCCATTCTAAATCTCTTATTTCAGAGGGCCTGATGCGACAAACATTCAAAGCTCCTTTCTCTTCAGGATTTTCCTATGCACAACTTCGCTGTGATTCACTGTTCACCCCGAGTCCCACTCTGCTGGGCTCCAAACCACTTTAACACAAAATCTTCAATTGGTCTCCCTTCACCGGACTCGGACCAAATGTATCAGATTTTTCAAACTTTCTTTACTATATCAAAACCCAAGACTTTCGGCTGTGCACAAGAATTTGCTCTACCCGTCGCAGGATAACTTAGATTCACAATTTGTAGCTGGAAACTTTACAAAGATCTTTGTTTGAGCACCCACGCGGTGCCGGACCACTCTTATTGTATCAAAATCTCTTCAAAGTTCAAACACTCATCAGTAGTTCAACTTTACTTGCGTCTTTTATCACATGCGTTTTAACAATGTTAATTCCAGCGCTCCCATACAATGTTGCTGTTTGCAACCTTGACTTCAACACAGACCGGTCTTGTATCGGTCTCCCCAAGTCACCGGCTGTGTTGATTTCACTGATGCCGCTTTGTTCTTGGAGCCAAGGACGGTAGTACGGTGGCTGCTGCTTCTCCCCACCTTGATTAGTTACACGGGAATTCCCCGGGTTTCTCCGACACACAATACATGATTCTTCAGCCTGGTTTCCTGGTCTTATGCTTTCAATTTCGAGGGCTCTTGAAAGTAACGGTTTCTTGTCGGAAAGGTCAAGGAAACTTCCCTCCTTGCGATCCCCTCCTGTTTTGTAGTATTTCTTCTCTCGTTCAGCTGCCGCCTCGAAACTGCTGTTTTCTAGGGTGCTTTGGCACGCTCAGAGTGTGCTCTCGTACCCCGCCTTTTATCCTTGTGGGGAAGCTTATTGGAAGTCAGGTTTGAGTGATGGTCAGTAATTGCCTCAGCTCACCTGACCATTTTATTGGGACACGTCAGGTATATTGCTCGTGTGTTAGTCTGTTTTCTCCCAGAGTGCGCTGTCTGTGTGAAAGTGTTTGTGCAGGAAAGGGGGTGGGGTGATAAAGTTCCTATGTATGGTATCTGATAGGATGGGGTAAAGGTGTTACAGTAAAGAGAGTAATACTGCGTCTCAACATCCAGTGTCCCACTCTGCCAGGATCCCTCACCCAGGTGATCCTCCCGCACTGGTCCACCCCCAGGGTCTGGATCCAAAGATGATGGCCGTGCCCTGGCTACCTGAGAGAGAGATCCGCGGGGACTAGTGGGTGAGACACCTTCTGGTTTCTCACATATCCCATAGTTCAACAATGAAAGAGTGGAATATAACAGAGACAACATTGCGAACTAAAAGACAGGGAAATCCCCCAGATAAATATACAAAAGAGACCAGACTGGAAAGAGCTGAACTATAATTGTCCACACAGTAAGACTCACACAGGGAAATATACTTTCCACGATTACTCAAAATTAATCACCCGGTTCGAGAAAGGTTAAAAAAAAAAAAAGACATAACTAAAGAGGAGAGAAAAGCCAACAATATTGTGAGAGAACTACATAAATTGATAAAGAAAGTAACGATAGACTTGTTAAACAAAATGTGTGGCACTGCATACCTGTTTTTCCAGACTGTCGCTGTGATGAAGAAGACACACTGCCCAAGATTAGGTTTAGAAGATCGCGCAGAACGGGGTGCCGAACCAACACCTCCCAGAATGAAAACAGGGAAGTCCTGGATCAGCTCCCAATGCCATAGGACAGCACTTCCCTGATTAGCGTGATGTAGATACAGTGCAAGCACTGACAGGGAAGGCCACACAGGATCATAGATGTCCACAATGATAACTTGGAATAGGAGGCTACAGGACGAGTAAAGCAGGATGCAGGCGAGGATCTCACAGCAGGAGGAAGACAACCAGGCTGGGGCACAGAGCACTAGGCACACAGGGTTCAAGAGAAAGCCACTGAAAGAGTCTGGGAAAGAAGGAAGGATAAAAGGAATTAAGGCAGGGAGCCACCTAGGAGGAGAGAGGAGGCTCAAGGGAGACTGGAGCCAAGTCTAAAACAAGGTAGGAGCAAGTGAGGAAAAACAGGAACTGTGTATAGGAGAAGGAAAAAACAGGAGCTGGTTCCTGGAGCGTGGCACGGTTCAAGGAAAAAAGGCATTGAGACACAAAGAACAGGCAACAGCTGGGGCTAGAAATAAAGCGGGGGATGAAAGAGAGGTTTGGACCTGAAACCGCTGTCGCCGAAATGCCAGGAACCCTAAGCATGTGCGGAGCGCCGAACACGGATGCCCCGCACTGTCCAGGAAAAGATGGCCGTGCCCATGGGGATTGTTGCTTGCACCGAGTGAACCCACGGCAAACTCCAGCAAGGTTACAACCGCCACATAGGGGCCCAGGCAGGACACCCTGGCAAGGTAAGGGGTGTGACAAGATTATTTTAAAAAGGCATGTTAACAAGAGAAAGAAAAAGAAAGAAGACAATTGCAAGAAGCAATCATCAGGAGACGGGATTCATTCTCCTGATCTTAGTTTGTTTAGAAAAGTGGCAGGGTCAGTTGTTAGGGCAAGCTTTAGACAGTGGATTTATGCCTTTTGGACATTTACTGACAAACCAGTGAATTCATCAATGAACGCAGTCATCATTTTTGGTACCATTTTCACTTTTTCATTTGCGTAAAAAAAAAAAAGAAAAAAAAAACACCCATGCTTCAACTTCTTCCATCCTGAGGGCCCTAGTGCTGAGCCGGGTGCATTATTGCAATAGTGGGCACACCTTAAAGTATCTACAATTGCTTCAGAATCAGGCAGCAAGCCTGGTGCTCTGCTTCAGGAAAAGGGACTGCATCACATCAGCGCTTAAATCCCTCCACTGATTGCCCTAAAAATCTAGTGACCTTCAAAATGCTCTGTATAGTGCACCGGGTTATGTGGGGCTCTGCTCTATTGCACCTTCCAGCTTATTTGCCCAGATTCACCTCTACTAAGACCCAGAGCTCATCTGGTTCAGGCCGGCCTAAGTGGCAAAATCAAAGCAGGATAATGGAGCACATAACATGGGGCCCAATTTATGGAACTACCTTCCTGCCCATTCAAGTTTCATAAAAGCACTCAAAACGTTGCTGTTTCATGAAGCTTTTCTTCAATGAGCATCTTCTCAGCCCATGATCACTAGACAATTAACAATCCCTCAAGTGGGGGAATTCACATAACTGCTAAGTTTAAACTCAATTCACCGGGCTGGTTTTAATTACATAGTTGTAATATATGTACTACTGTGATTCAAGAGTCATTCAATTATTTGTTAGCAAAACAATTAGAAGGTATCTACTACAACCACATTGCTCCCTCCTCATTTTGATGGCACGTCAATGCCCAGGTTAATGATCCTTTACTCCCATTTTCTGATATAAAGTGTGGTTTGTGACTACTTGAAAACACGTCAATCACTCAAAAGATGTCCAAGAAAGAGACCAATAACAATCTGTCACAATCTTTTTTATTCTTTGTTAAAATACCATTCTTTATTCTTACAATTATCAAACAAGTAAAGGATAAAGTTACAATGACATTAGGGTAAACTAAACCAGTGCAAAGTAAAGCATCCAACCAGTCAAATGTGTATCTCCTACATATGGGCACCCCATAATGTTCCTACACAGAGCTACATATCACAAGCTGGCAGGACAATCAAACTAGGTGATGCATGTCCACCATTAGTGCACACTCCCACAGATCAGGCGACACACTTGGCAGGCCTTTATTCCTATCACAGGAAAGAAGGATGCAATCCAGTATTTAAAGGTGCAAAAAACAAAATGTTTATGAACACATACAAACAACTTGTGTATCAAAAGGCAGTATCTCAATGTTCATTGTTAAAACGGTAAAACATATCCCACTCATCGGAATGGTTATTAAGTTCATAGGTAATGACAGACACCTTAACCGAACAACAGAGTAAGGTTGAAAACATCAGAACTTAAACTCTGTAATTGCATCACTGGCTGTCATTTTGTTACTAGATGTGAGCGGTCATAGTATTCTTGCAATATAAAATTCTATGGATTGTTTAAAATATTTGCAAACTATTTCTGTCAAAACATGTGCTTTGAGCAACTATGCAGAAAGGGTTATAAAACCAACAGGTTGCCAAATAGTTTTCCTGTAAACTGCCCCATCGTGCCTCTTGTAATGACCCTCACACCATTTCATCAGCATAATCAAACTTATTACTTACTACAACACACTTCCATCTCTACTTGATATCACTACTCAACCATTTAAAAACTTCCAAATACGTTTTTTTCCAGAGGACACCAAAAAAGCTTGGATGCTAGGACTGGAAATACAACGAACATTCTTATTGCGTTACTGGTCCGTAGCAGTGGAATGTGAGCTGATAGAAGAAGGGAACCAGATAATCAGGCTGTGGAAAAGTAAACAAAGTGACTTTTGTAGCTTTCCAACCACATATTCATTTTAAAGACTAGTGCACACATGAAAATCTCTAGTTAGACAAGATAAGGAATATGCAAGCATAATTGTATATTATTCGATTTCTACGTTCCAATGCTAAGCCTGTCTGATGGTTACTCTGTTCCAAAGACTTAGGTTGTGCACCCTTCAAATAGTCACTGGTAAAATATTTGAATCAAATGCCTGACATCTAGGTTTTCTGTTCTTTGCCTTTTGGAGAAAATATTGCATTGTATGGTTGCCGCCTTCTTGGACGCAGACACTGAGAAAGTTCCTCTTTAATGTAACCTGAAACAAAAATAAACAGGTCTAAATAACTAGGTTTTTCAGCGTTATAAAAGAAAATGCTATTCATTGGAGTAGTAATTATTTCCCTTAATCCTAAATCTTCTCACACCTTTTGCATTAGGAGGTCACCTTGTGATATGGTGTCACAACGATGAGGAGCCGCCAGTCCCAGGGTGAAGTCTGCAAGGGTTCCACATGGAGCAGTCTGATAGCAGGTTGCTGATCAACACACTGGAGCTGGCTCTGCTGAAGGACAGCCCATTATGAATTGATATAGCGTGCCCTTATTTGACTAATAGCCTCAATTTATGAGATGTATTACCAGGAACACCAAAGGCTACATATGCCTATGACTTAAGCCTTATTTTTTTTTAATCTTCCCACAATCCTATTTTTTGGTCTGCATTTGGGGTGCTGTGCATTGGCCACTAGACCCATCCCATTGTAGGTAGATGTACTGCAGTGTTATATTGTTTCAAACTGATGGACAAGATGTAGCATTTATTTAACTAGAGCCAGGCACTATATATATATACATTATATATTTATATCTAGCATGAGAGTCAAAAATCCCTGCCCAATGAGTCCACTTTGGCAGCACATCCTCAAGGGCTATTCACGATATGCTGAAATAATTTGCTTGGCCTCACATACTTTATTAGGATCCATGACTAATGTATTACTCACTCAGTTTATGGAGATAGCTCTTACAAGCTAGGAAGGGGAACATCTTATGTTATACTCTTTATCACACCACTGTAGTTCATCTAGTTGACTGGTGCTGTATCTGCAGACTACTTGCTTTCTGTTTAGAATATATGTATATAACTAGCCTTGATGTTATGGGTGGTGGCCTTGATATATGGGACAGCTAAACATTATAATCAACATGTATTATACCCAATCAAACACTATATATATATATATATATATATATATATATATATATATATATATATATATATATATATATATATATATATATATATATATATATATATATATAAAAAACTAAGGCCATTTTCTGGAGGCTTTGATTTGGGCCAATTTGCATACCCACAATGCTTTGCTCATGTGGCTCTGAAGTGGAGGGGACCTTCTAGCAATGTCATGTGTGACTTGGCTCAAATGACTTATTCTTTATGTATTGTGTATATACATATTCAGTGAAACAATTTTGTTAAAGGGACTTTATAGTTACCTTGCACTAACAACCTATCCATATTATGGTTAAAAGTAAAACCGAAAGCCGCCCAGAAATTCGCCAGTTATGGTAAGCTAAGCAACCATAACTTGCGCCACCACCTTGCACTGCTAAGACTATCATCCATGACATCAACAATGACATCACACATGTAATTGATGACATCACATGTGCATTTACTTTTCATGAAAAGTCTCTACAAGGGATTGTCATTATAATGTTGGCAGAAAACTATCAGATGTCACTGGCAGAAATATCATGACATACATAGTTCATTAAGCAATGCATTGCTATAAACACCATTGTATTACAGAGTTATTTCCAGTATAGGAACCTACTTATGTAGAAACTTAGATGTGTGCAGCATACACCATCAAGGTGCAATATTCATAATGTTGGATAGTGAAATAATGAATGCTTTCGTTTCTGAGTTTTCTGTATTGTGAAACATTTAATAAGTGGCTATTAATGCCTCATTTACAACATAATTGTAGTAATACACACAAAACAAAGACACCACAATGCATACAAATATGAGCATATGCAGGGAAAGTAAAGTAAGCAAAAAAGCACCAGTATTACCAGAAAGTGTTCATAACATAACTGATTATCTTCATGCACAGAAATGATTGCTGTGTTTTAGGCCTGCTTCTTCCCCTATTTATATGTATCATATGATATGACTGATCCCTAAGAACATATGAGAAGTGTACGGTCTACAGATATAGTAACTTTTGCATTTTTAGTTCCTGACTGTCAGTGAAGAAAAGCACCTGGCCTAGACATGTCAATGAACAAAAAAAAAGGGAGCCGGAAATGTGATGTCATCAGTGATGTCATCAATGACATTTGTAATGTCATCTTTCATATCATGGGTGTTAGTCTTAGCAGTGCACAGTGGTGGTGCGAGTTATGGTTGCTTAGCTCACCATAACTGCCACATTTCTGGGGTTTTCCGGTTTTACTTGTAACCATAATATGGCTAGGTTGTTATTAGTGCAAGGTAACTAGAACGTCTCTTTAACAAAGTTTTTTCATTAAATTTGATAGGTTTTTATTAGCGCAACTGAACCATAATGTCCCTTTAACAACATTTTTTCACTGAATTTGATAGGTTTTTATTAGTGCAACTGAACCATAACGTCCCTTTAACAACGTTGTTTCACAGAATTGCATAGGTTTTGACCAGGCTACCCTTAATTTGTATAGATGTACCATACAACATGGTGAGCTCCATGGCCCCATGCCGATAACCACAAGGTCCACGGACCGTGCGACTGTTCTTGAACCTCGGGTAGCATCCACACTGCCCAATAGTGCAGGGTTGTTTCACATTATGGTAGCATACAGCAAAGAAAGTGAACATCTTTTAAAGACCTACACATAAGTCAATTGTAAGGACAAATTAAATAGGTCTACACACTTATAAAAGCAGCAATGTAATTGCATAGAGTGTGCAACATAATTAAATGCACCAAGCCGGAAAATAACCTGGGCTTCCAACAATATTACCTCAAGGCTGCTTTACAGACAAACTGAGAAGCAACTGTCAGCAGGACAACTGCAAAGTACTGACAGCAGAACTGTACTACAAAGTGTTAAGTACACTATATTTTTCCTATAAATGTGCAGTTTGTTCTGTGTACAATAGTAGTACAAATTATGTCTCTTTTTTTACACAGAAACGGCAAGCACTCTGGAGTGGCTTGAAGAGAATTTCCCTTGTGATGAAATGAGTGAAGACAGTACCTCCATTGGTACACTGTGCAGTTTGAAAACTAAGAGAATATACATTGCTTCACATGTAACTGAGACATTCTTTTCTTTAACAGTACATACAGGAAATTAAGGGAATGGCCCAGAAGCAGCAGCTCCTCCACAAGTCCATGGGCACATAGAAAACCAAACTAACAGTGTGCAAAATCAACTAGTGAGCCTGGAGGCAAAAATGGACCAATTAATTAACAGTTTTGGCGACTTGAAAGATTTTGTACAGAGACATATAATGGACAATATTAAATATCACTGCCCCACTGTCCCAGCCAACCATCCCCACAAACTCCCTGTGAGCAAAGACGTTATGATGAGACCTCAATCCCTTACTCCCGATGCCAAACCTGCCCAACCTGTGGAAAACCCCCAATTCCCCTGTATATCTCTTCATTTCTGCTACCCCTTCCCTTTCTTAATTGTGCGTATTTATGTGCATAAACAAAGTTCTATGGGTACACTGTTGCAGTGTGTGTGTGTGTGTGTGTGTTTTCTTTTTTAAAAGCCCTGTTAGGAGTCCATGGAGTGCGGTACTGTCCGGGATGTCCGCAATTAATCAAAATGGAGCTGTCCTACAGACACCGCGCCTGTCTGGGAAGTCCGCATTCAAAATGGAGGTGTCCGTAGGACTACGCGCCTGTCCTGCTTGTCCGCAAAACTGTGACTTACCTTTAATTAGTTTGGGGACCCCACCCCTGTCCCGCAGACACTTGGAGGCATGCACATCTCCCCCCCGGAGTCCTATGAACATTGTGCTTTTTTGAGCAATCCAAGGTGTTTTACTGTGAAACTTCACCCTTGCAGAGGTCCCACACCATGCCCCTTGCGATCTGGACACTTTTTGGAACTTTTTGAGCCCAGCTTGGGGTTTGAAAAGTCCGCGAGGCGCGTGACTGTCTGCGAAGTGCTACCCAGCACCCCTATAAAAGGCCACACCCGAGTGCTGCTCCTGTTCTGTTTTTGGATTTCCAGAACAGAGCACCTGCTATCATTGGCATTCCATTGCTGGATTACTTGGCTGTAATTGGCATTCCTGTTGGTTGTGGCTGACCAGGACTACTGCTGCAGGTTGCTGTTCAGCTATTGGGCATATTGCTGTGTGCCTGCTGTTTTGCAGATTGGTCTGTTCCTGGTTCCAGAATACTTTTTCTTGCACAATGGTATCCAGGGCTACCTCTGCTGCTGCCTCTACATCAGTACAATCCCCACCACCTCCATCACCACCACAACTTTCCCACTGTCCTGGGGAGGGTAACAGGCGTGACGATTCAGAGGAGGAAGAACAGGAAGACGAGAATGAGGCTAGTGCGGCCAAGGTTCGCTGCAATGAGTGCGGCATGAAACTCAGTCGAAGCAACCCTGGGCTGTACAGTTATGGGACTACCTCCATGCGGCAACACCCAAGATCCAACCACAAAGCAGCAGTTCGGAGGGTCGTCCCCTTCGAACAGGGTAGTTGGTTGAGTTCCAGTGCAGCATCCTCGATATCTGCTCCTGTCACCACAAGGGACACTCCTGTGGGGCAGAGCATTCCTCCAGCAGCCTCGCAGGCCATACGCACCGCAGTAGATCCTTACCTTTCAAAGGTCACTGTTTGGTGTGTGTACTGTAACGCAGTACTCTGCAGGTGTGAGCAGTTCTGGAGTGGTTTCGAGGCTGCGGTCCAGGGCACGAAGGAAAGTGCCCCGTACCTCGATGAGGTACACTCAAAACCTTCCTCTCTCTATCTGCCGTTTCTTCACCCTGTGGTTGGTGCCCCTTCCTTGCCCTCCCTACACTTCCCTCCCTTGTGTGTCGCGTTTAAAAAAATGCAAAAAAATCACAAAACTCACAAATTACTAAAGAAAAACGTCTCTTTTCAGAGCCACCTTTCACAGTTCAAAAATAGAAGTGCCCAAAAATCGGTGCAGGCCCCTGCGCAGTCCGCAGACAGCGCGGTAGTCCGCGGACTCCGAAAAAATGTAGATGGTGGCACCATCAAAAACATTGCCCTCATTTACAGGAGAAAGTGGTGGCTCTGAAAAGAGCCTTTTGTGGTGTGTGTTTGTTTTTGGAAAGTTTAAAGTGGCCAACACCTACTGCAAAAATGCTTGCTATACTTGCAAAAAGGGCTACAATGCATTTTGGATATTTTGCAAAAAAAAGCTCAGTAAGATGGACTCCATCTCTGCGAAAAATGTTGGTGCTACGAAATGTAATGTTTTCATTGTGAAAGGAGGACATTCCAACATCTCTCAAAAAGACGCAAACAGCTGTTACGCTCACCTGGCTCCCACAGGGGCGTCGATCGGAACTGGACAGCTGCGGTTTCCACCCATGTGACGCGTAGCGCAGAGATGACAGACTGGACTGGCCCACCTAATCTCGTCTGCTTGACCCGAAGAAGTATTCTCCCTAGGTTTTTAAAGGATGAGCTCTCCATCCTGCGTAGAATGCAGGGGCGCGTAGATCACCAGTTACTTTACTGGTCTGAAGGATATGGAGAGTTCCAGAACAATATTGACTCTGAGGTTCCTGGCGAGGAGCCGTAAGTATATAGTTCGTAAGAGTTCAAAATGTCTGACTTTCACTCTTGTTCGATTCCTTGCAGCTTGACCCTAGAGAAGATTGCCTCGTGCGGCTGGTAAAGTTCAGGTAAGAGTCTGTATTATCCACCACTGTCCAGTAAATGACAACTGTATGTAATCTGTTGCTTTCTCCCTTATGAAATTATGGCATTTTGAGGAATAATACCTCTGGCGGTAAAATCAGGTAAGTCTATTATGGTGAAAGAGATTCCCTTGGTTTGTTCTTTCGGCTCACCTGGCTGTCCTTTTGTTCCCCTTAGGTGCCGGAGTTCGGCAAAGATGAATGGAGGCTGCGCCGGTATGTGGAGATGAAGAATGCCTCCGGCGGTAAAATCAGGTAAGTCTATTGTGGTGATTAATATTGCCTTATTATTCTCTCGGCTCACCTTGCTGTTCTTTATTCCCCTTAGGTGCCGGAGTTTGGCGAAGAAAGGATGAAGACAGAGGTGGATCGTGGAGGTGCTGCGAGGACTGGTGAGTATAGCGCGACGCTGCAGCAGGCGATGCGGCGCGCATCAAATAACGTCTTTCTTCCTATTCGAAGGCGCGATGGATCCAGAATCAGGTGAGGAAATAAATATTGTTCTTGTTCTAACCTTTTTCCTTTTTTCTAGGAGCTCCAGACTCAAGGCAGGCGTGGCAGAAGACTGGATGCTGGCTTGCAGGCACGGTGAGCGTTATGCTGCAGGATGCAGAATAACGCGAAGCATGAGCTGCTCTTCGGGCGTGGTTTAAATAGCCTTCAAAGTAGTCCCAGGTAAGAAGTTCCCAAGACTACACTCGGGTAAGAAAATAGTCCCTGAAATAAAGTAGTCCCCCTTCAGACTTCACATTGGTTTGAATGCTGAGCAGCATGGTCTGTATGAGGTAAGTGAAAGCAAATGAGCCTATGAGCCTGGCGCCTATGGCGCCAGGACTGTACCCAGATAGCCCCTAGCCAGGGCTGCTGGGTTTTTCCCAAGTATCTGGATGCCTGCTCCCGGGACAGATGGATCTGGTCCGGATGCCCGGGGTAGGAATCATGACAGCACTCCCCCCCCCCCCCACCCAAAAACCCTACCAAGGTCGTTCTTCCTCTTGGCCCTGGTTTGTCCTGGAAGTCCCGATGGAATTTTTTCACCAGTCGGGGTGCATGAACGTGGTTACTAGGTTCCCAGGATCTTTCTTGTGGTCCGTAACCTTTCCAGTCAATTAAATAAAAAAGTCTTGAGTTAACTATCTTAGAGTCCAGGATATTTTTCACTTCAAATTCGTGTTCCCCATCAATTAGGATAGGATCAGGTGGATTGGTTAATCTTGTCCCTGGTTGGACTGGTTTCAGGAGTGAAACATGAAAGACGGAGTGAATTTGCATGTTAGGAGGTAGTTCCAATTTAACAGCCACAGGGTTGATGATGGCCTTAATGGTGTAAGGTCCCAAATATCTAGGGTTAAAGGTCTGAGTTCCTTTCAGGGGTATGTGTTTAGTAGCCAGCCAGACTTGATCCCCAATCTGGTATTGTGGAGCATTACTCCTATGTTGGTCAGCATTTCTTTTGTATTTCTCTTTTGCCCTTTTTAAATGCTCTGTTGCTTCCTTGAAGGCTTGTGTAATAGTAGAGTGCAAATGATTCACCGCGGGCATTATTTCTAGCTGTTGGGGCAAATCGAGTTCAGAGGTTCGAGGGTGATACCCATACATGGTAAAAAAGGGGCTTTGTCCAGTTCCTGAGCGTATAGAATTGTTGTATGCGTATTCAGAAATACACAAAATATCCTTCCAATTCCCTTCGGTTTGGTGTAGCATGCAACGTAGGTATTGTTCAAGAGTCTGGTTATTCCTCTCTGTTTGACCATCGGTCTGGGGATGGTGACTGGTAGATAGCCTCACGTCGATTTGCGCCAGTTGGCAGCATTTTTTCCAAAATTGTGAGATGAATTGACTACCTCGGTCTGAGACCAATACGGAAGGGAATCCATGTAGCCGAACAATATTTTCAAGAAATTCCTTGGCTAAAATTGCAACGGACGGTAATCCCTTTAAAGGAATAAAGTGGGCCATCTTGGAAAAAAGATCTACGACAACTGGAATGGTGCTAAATCCATTACATGGAGGCAGATCAGTAATGAAGTCAAGAGACAAAGTGTGCCATGGCGTAGGTGTAACATCCAAAGGTTGTAAAAGACCAGCTGGTTTCTTCTTCTGGCTTTTGTTTTGGGCACAGATTCCACAAGATGGCACAAATGATTTAACGTGTTTTCGCCAGGTGGGCCACCAAAATTGGCTCTTAATTTTAGCTTCAGTTTTTGCGACCCCTGGATGTCCTTCAATCAGCGCATCATGATAGTTGGAGATGACTAATTCCTGTAACCCCTTGTATGGTATGAATAGACGACCTTGATAGTACGGTAGTTCATTGATAACTAAATAATCTTGGCCTTTCTTTACCCAGTCCTGTAGGGCTGCTGGATTAAAACATTGCTTGATTTTTGAATGAATGTCTTCTAGAGTTTGTAGAGTAGTTATGCCAAGGATTCTTTCTTCTGAAATTATAGGTACAGGTTCCGGGTTAGAGTATGCTTCTCCCATTCCTATTCAGGATAGGGCATCGGCCTTGCCATTTTTACAACTTGGTCGGTAAGTGATCACAAAATCGAATTCTGCAAAGAATAATGCCCATCTAAGTTTACGTCATGATTGGGCCTTGGCTGTCTTCAAATATTGCAAATTCCTGTGATCGGTGATTACAGTTATGGTATGCCTGGCGCCGAGAAGATAATGCCGCCAAGCCTTGAAAGCAGATTTGATGGCCAATAACTCTTTATCGGTAACCGCACAGTTTAATTTGGGTGCCGAGAATTTTCTTGACCAGAACGCTACTGGATGAAGTTGGCCGGTTTCCGGATCCTTCTGAGACAGGACAGCTCCCATGGCTAAACTGGATGCATCCGTTTCAACTACGTATGGAAGCTCGGGGCGAGGATGTTTTAAAACAGGTGCAGACGTGAATATCAGTTTTAGATCTTGGAAGGCTTTTTCAGCTTCTTCAGTCCACAAGAAGCGCTTGTTCATTTCCAAAAGTGCTGTGATGGGGTGTACAATATGAGAGAATTCAGGGATAAATCTCCGGTAGAAATTAGCGAAGGCAAGCATGCTTTGAACTCCTTTAACTGAACTGGGTGATGGCCATTTGAGAATGGCATCCACTTTTCGAGAGTCCATTCAAACTCCTTTTGGTGTCAGGATAAATCCTAGAAATTCAACTTCTGTGGAATGAAAGACACATTTTTCCAACTTTGCATACAATTTGTGTTGGCGTAATTTTTCAAGGACTGCTCGAACGTGCTTAACATGGTTTGATCTTGAGGAGGAGTACACTAGAATGTTGTCTATGTAAACAACAACACAGATGTCAATGAGTTCACTAAAAACATCATTCATAAAATACTGGAAGGCTGCCGGTGCATTGCACAACCCGAAAGGCATCACCTAATATTCGAATAATCCATACTTGGTGCGAAAGGCAGTCTTCCATTCATCGCCTTTCTTCACGCGTACCAGATGATATGCACCTCGGAGATCTAACTTAGTATAGATACAAGCATCCTTCACTTGGTCCAGTAATTCGCGGATCAGAGGCAAAGGGTATCGTTTTTTTACCGTAATTTGGTTTAATGCGCGGTAATCTATAAGGTCACCTTCCTTTTTAGGTACGGAGAACAGAGCTGAGGATGCAGGAGACTTGGATGGGCGAATGAAGCCATTAGCAAGGTATTGATCCAGGTATTGTCGTAGGTGAAGGTTTTCAGGCTCCGTAAGGGCGTAGATCCTGCTGCATGGGGGTTGGGCACCGGGTACACGATCGATCTGACAATCGTAAGATCTGTGAGGTGATAAAGTGTTTGCCTGTTCTTTCTGAAAAACATCCAGATATTCTTGATATTCCTGAGGTAACTGAACAGGTGGGTTAGTGAATGTGGCCAGGCCCCTGTTCAAGGTTTTGTTTTTTGGTAACAGGTGTGTGTACAATCTGGGAACGTCATTCTCTTCTCTCGCCATTCTATACAAGTATTATGTGTTTCCAACCATGGCATTCCCAATTTTATTTGGAATTGTGGAGCCTTGATTAAGTCAAATACAATGCTTTCTCGATGCCCATCTTGACCCAACAGTGTCATCTCTGTAGTGGATTGAGTTACTGGCCCAGAGGCAATTTCAGTTCCATCGACGGTTGTGATGACATCTGTAGTAGTTATTTTGCAAAGAGATAGGTTCATCCTTGAAGCCAGTTCTTGATCCATATAGTTTCCTATGGCCCGCTATCTATGTACGCTCTTACTGCGTGCATACATGATGGCTGTCTAGGATCAATGAGGACCATTGGCACGATTAGGTGCGAGGTCTGAATTTCCTTTAAGCTCGGCAAGCGGACCTCTACGCTTGTCGGGCGTGGTCGTTTCCCAGATCAGACTCTGACTCTTGTCCGCAGCTCCTACCACCTTTTTGGGTGGTTTTACCGGGCAATCCCGTAGAAAATGTCCCGAAGTTCCACAGTACAGACACAAGTGCAACTGTCGTCTCTTTTCTCTTTCCTTCTGAGTTAAAGGTCCCCTAACCCCCCCGATCTGCATGGGTTCCGGTGCATCCGTTCCTTTGGGGGTAACATTGGGTTTAACCAACACTCGATTCTCGAACTTAGCTCGATCCGCCTTTCTATTCTGAAGTCAGTGATCTATCTGGACCACTAAGTCTATATATTCAGCACAATCCTGAGGTGGGTTCACAACTTGAGCCAAAACATCTTTGAGTTCTCCTCGCAGTCCACGATGGAATAATGTAATTCCCTTTACCTCAGGCCATCCTGTTTCCACCACCAACCTATTGAAGGTAGCGATATAGGTTAGTAGATCCTGGTTACCCTGTCGCAGGGACAAAAGTTTGTTATCCAGGGCCTGTCCCTGTGAATGTCGGGCGAATAGTCTTTCCATGCTCAATTGAAAACCCTAAAAGTCACGAAGAAGAGGGTCGTCCTGGTTGACTAGAGGAATCGACCAATCGGCTGCACTACCACTGAGATATGATAATACAAAGGCTACTTTGGGTTGATCATTTGGAAAGGCTCCAGGTCTGCATAAAAAGTGCAGGCGGCATTGATTCATAAACACGGTGAACCTTTTGGGGTCCCCAGCAAAGCGTTCGGGCAGAGCTAAAGGAATAGTTCCTGGTAGGATCACTTGCACAGGGTTGCTTGATGAAACAGGAGTTGGGTTCCCCCTAGTCCAGGCAGGGGTGTTTGTCCAGCCTGGCTTTGCAGCAATTGCCTAGCAAGGTCATCAGTTCGCTCCTTTGACAAAATCAGTTCTCTCCTGAGCGCATTAGTTTTTTGGCGGGCAGAATGTACTTCAGCCCTTAGTTCCCCTAGTAATTGGGCCAGTTGGTCAGTTTCTGAGGTCTCCATGTTAGGCAGAAACCTGTGCAGTTCCCTTAGGGACCACTGCAAAAGGCTCAAGACTACAGGTGTTGGCAGTAAACCCAATTGGTATCAGTCTGTAACACCCAGATTTACCTGGTAGCTGTGGCTGAGCAGCCAGACCTCTCTCAAGAAGAGTTAGACAGTATATAGAGTATACAAGATAGGTACCAAAATACAGTAGCACAAGCAAACACTGACCAGAGCTTTGGTATCAAGTATATAATTATTCATTTAAAGACACACTTAGAAACACTCTAGCACTATTATTATAAGTAAGTTAAAAAAACAGTCACTATTATCATATGTACATCCCTTATTCCTTATTAGACAAGTCTTAGTTAACACCACTTATTTCCAGGCAGAGGTGAGCACTTAACTAAAGATGGCACTCCAATAAGTTTAAGAAAAAGGGAGGGAAAAGGCAGAAATTAGGAACAGCAGACAAAACAATCCTTCAGAAACACTCAGCAAGGCAGGAAAGTCAGTCTACTTGTGAGCAAAAAGTTCAGAGGCCAGGTCCCTCTTGGAGAGAGTAGAACACCAATGCGCCCAAGATCACAAAGTTTAAAAGGCTTGGAGAGAGTTCAGGAAGGAATCAGTTCAGTTTAGAAAAGTTCAGTTAGCCAGCCTAGGGCCAACCCAAGTGGTAAGTTGAGGCTTTAAGAGTCACCCCACACAGACCGTTGCGAGGGAGGCCAGGCGGACACAGTACCTTTAAAATGGAGAGGATCCTCCAGCGGGGGCTGCTGTTCCTGGCAGCGGGTGAAAGTCGCGGCGTCGTCCAGAGGAAGAGGTGATCTCGACGTGGAGGAAGGCTGAAGGTCGTTGTACTGCCAGGGAAGAAACCAGCCCTGGAGTTCTCCGGTTAAAAGGTACTACCCTTTTATTCGCGGTAGTGGAGAAAACGTGGTATTCCGGTTGCTGGGGTGCTTGGCACAGACAAGGCGGCCACAAGATGATCCGGGAAGGCGAAAAGGCGGGCAAACTGGTTATCCCCACCAGTCAAAGGAAGAAGACTATTCGGAATGAAGATCTCCTCTGTCGTCGGGAAAAGTGGTGAGACGGTTCAGCAGGGCTCCACCGGTGGTGTCGTCGTTGCAGGTCGGCTCAGCTTCTCACTCTTCGGATTCTTTGGTCCTGTGGTGACGTCTGAAGTCCCAGTCCCCAAAGCCCTGCTTTTATGCAGAAAACCCACATGCATCAGTCCTAGCTGTCACTCAAACATGCTAAGTGGTGAGCCGGGCGGCTCACCACTGGGCCAATCACACCAGAGTGCGACTTGAGTTGCCGAGGCAACTCAGTCCAGGGTGCCTAAACCCTCTCCCACACCCCCTGTGGTACCCAGACAGAGTGGCACCACTTTTGGAGGCTTCTGTGGAGTAGCCCGCCAAAAAATGCAACAAAGGGCTCGACTTTGGTTGGAGTCACAGAAGCAAACACAAACGCCATTTTGGAACCGAGTTCCGGCAAAAAATACCAACCGGTGAATTTATATTAATTTAATAAACCGGCGGTATGTTCGAGGCTATAATAAAAAGTGGTAGCCTCGAACAATGGGAAAATCCCATAGGAATATATTCACGGTCGAATATAAAAAGTAGTATCCACTGCCACCAGCCAAAACTCGGTCGGGGGGAACTGGACAGTGCCCCCTCGAACAACAGACCCCGGGGCAATCGAATTGCCCCGACCAGTACGTCCACAAAATGATGGTTTGTACTGGTTCTGTTCACAATTTAAGACTAGTAAAGCCAATGGTGACTTTACATGCCCTGGGAGACAGTAGTCAGTCCCAGGATATGGAGTCTATGTTTGGGGGTCGCTACGACACCCCTGGGTTACTTCACGGAGGGTGCTGTGTAACCCACATACCAAAAACACATGAAGCACTATGGGGTAAAGGACCCCATAGCCCATACAACACATACAAAGTCAAAGGAACACCTCAAATCATGTCTAAGAGTGGGAGAAAAAGAGTCTCACTCTTAGCAGGAGAAAAAAATAAACCCCAAGAATCCAGCAAAGCTGCTGGGGGACTCACTAGGTTTGGGAAATTAGCCTTAACAGAGAATTCTCCCTAACACTCCATAACGCCCGGGTGGGATTTAGTGGGTAGGCTTCGCGGTCTGTTACGCTCACCTGGCTCCCACAGGGGCGTCGCTCGGAACTGGACAGCTTTGGTTTCCACCCACGTGACGCTTAGTGCAGAGATGACAGACTGGACTGGCCCACCTAATCTCGTCTGCTTGACCCGAAGTATTCTCCTTAGGTTTTTAAACGATGAGCTCTTCATCCTGCGTAGAATGCAGGGGCGTGTAGATAATCAGTTACTTCACTGGTCGAAGGAATTGGAGAGTTCCAGAACAATATTGACTCTGAGGTTCCTGGCGAGGAGCCGTAAGTATATAGTTCGTAAGAGTTCAAAATGTCTGACTTTCACTCTTGACGGATTCCTTGCAGCTTGACCCTAGAGAAGATTGCCTCGTGCGGCTGGTAAAGTTCAGGTAAGAGTCTGTATTATCCAACACTGTCCAGTAAATGACAACTGTATGTAATCTGTTGCTTTCTCCCTTATTACAGGTGCAGAGTGAGAAATTATGGCATTTTGAGGAATAATACCTCTGGCGGTAAAATCAGGTAAGTCTATTATGGTGAAAGAGATTCCCTTGGTTTGTTCTTTCGGCTCACCTGGCTGTCCTTTTGTTCCCCTTAGGTGCCGGAGTTCGGCAAAAATGAATGGAGGCTGCGCCAGCCCGTGGAGATGAAGAATGCCTCCGGCGGTAAAATCAGGTAAGTCTATTGTGGTGACTAATATTGCCTTATTATTCTCTCGGCTCACCTTGCTGTTCTTTATTCCCCTTAGGTGCCGGAGTTAAGCAAAGAAAGGATGAAGACAGAGGTGGATCGTGGAGGTGCTGCCAAGACTGGTGAGTATAGCGCGGCGCTGCAGCAGGCGATGCGGCGCGCATCAAATAACGTCTTTCTTCCTATTCGAAGGTGCGATGGATCCAGAATTAGGTGAGGAAATAAATATTGTTCTTGTTCTAACCTTTTTCCTTCTTTCTCCCTTTTTTCTAGGAGCTCCAGACTCGAGGCGGGCGTGGCAGAAGACTGGATGCTGGCTTTCAGGCACGGTGAGCGTTACGCTGCAGGATGCAGAATAACGCGAAGCGTGAGCTGCTCTTCAGGCATGGTTTAGATAGCCTTCAAAGTAGTCCCAGGTAAGAAGTTCCCAAGACCACACCCGGGTAAGAAAATAGTCCCTGAAATAAAGTAGTCCCCCTTCAGACTTCACATTGGTTTGAATGCTGAGCAGCATGGTCTGCATGAGGTAAGTGAAAGCAAATGAGCCTGGCACCTATGGTGCCAGGACTGACTCCTTCTATGAGCCTGGCGCCTATGGCGCCAGGACTGTACCGAGATAGCCCCTAGCCAGGGCTGCTGGGTTTTTCCCAAGTATCTGGATGCCTGCTCCCAGGACAGATGGACCTGTTCCGGATGCCCGGGGGTAGGAATCATGACAACAGCCTTGTTGACATTCCGCCTCGCGTTCTCCATTTGCGGACCAAATGAAGAAGAGCGCAGCCACACGTGTCTCTGCGCAATGCGAGAAAACATTACTCTGGAGTTTGTAAACATGTCCATGACTTTCCCAAGTGCCTCCTTCATCGCAAACTGCACTGAGATTCCAGTAACATGGCCTAAACCTTTCCCTCCACAATGAAAAATAATAATGCCTGGATGATGCGTCACCAAAGTGGCACAAAGAGGAACCAAATCCAGCCACCTCATGCCACGCAGTCCATACCAGTGCATATCCACATGATGGAATCCAAATATGCAGCCACTCCACAGTGCTCTGCATACACCTGCCCCCAATGCGTCCCCCAAAATCCAGACACTGCCTCCTGAAAGACACAGCCATAGCAATAGCAATCTGCACTCCTCTCAGCAAACAGACCTTCTGCCACAGTCTCTCCTTACACACCACACCCAGAAAACCTTATTGACCAATCCCCTGGCCTACACAGTCCCATTTCCATGCCTGCCAGCCACAAAAGCCCCAGACGTGGAACGTGCGATCCGCAGACTACCGCGGTGTCCGTGGACATATCGTGCAATTTACGGGGGTGGGGAAAGAAATGTAACCCAGGGTAGGAGATTTCCTCTTTAGTGGTGGCTCTGAGAAGAGCCTTTTTAAATTTATTTTTGGGGCTTTTCAGATTTTTTTCTGCTACACCTACTAAATGCACTTTACATGATTTTACAACAACATTCTGATTGCATTTTGAATATTAGTAAGAAAGATTTCATTCCCACAATCCGTAAAAGTGATGCCATCACAAAAAAAGATCTTGCACCATCCTCCAAAATGTTGTCATTTGGGAATGAGGACATCCCAACAGCACACATAAAACAAGATATCCCTTGGTTAACAAGACGCCTTCCTGCGTCTTGTTGAGGATTGTAGACACTGAGACAGTTCCGTACAGCCCTAGGTGGTATTTGGGAAAAGATGACCTTTACACGTGGAAAGAGGTACATTAGTCAATTCAGCAACTGCTTCACTTCACCCTGCAAAGTTATTCCACTCACATACCCCAAATACAGTCCTCCACAATTAACCACAAGAACATCTGGAATGTTGAAAAAAGACATTTTTACAAAGTGTAAATACACCATGCAAATTTCTCCCAGGCACACCACACCACAAAGCCTCCACTCCCTCCAATCCAAGGTTGGCAGAAATGCCACATATCTTTGCACACCTCTGCAGATTAGTCATGAAACAAACTCCCACCATCCACACACTGACTCTCACCAACCACTGGCATCTTCACTATACACTACAACGAAAAAAACGATTACCCTCTCTTCCTATAAAGCACAACCAGAACACCTGGTTGGCTAATCCCCAAAGTCCCATTTCCATGCCAGGCATCCTAAAAGGACCCGGATGTGGCACGTCCTGCCGGTGGACTACCGCACTGTCCGCAGACCCCACAACACAGGGGCAGCCCTTCTTCCCGTTCCACTTCACTCTTTGCAGCACTCCCTCATTGGCTACTGTTAAGCAGTCACACAACCATCCACCAATCACATCCAAGAACTCTACATCAAACTCTGTCATCACAGTTCAGAACTTTAGATCTACTGTTCAACACTCTGAGTACAGGTCTGTCATGGTCATGAAGTCAGGGACACAGGCATGCAGGCGTCGCATGCACAGGAGACCTGGGTGGCTTTGTCCTGGCAGCTTTGGCACCAGGCTCATGAACAAAAGTAAACAAGAACATCCATTTAACACCAAAAAGCTTTTATTATGGACATAGCACTTCAGATGCATTAACCTTGAACATTCCATCCATTAAGCAGCCCCAAGTGTATTCTTGGGTGTGGCTGCTAATGGATTGCCTTTGCACGTGCTCACTCTCTAGGAGTGGCAGGATGTGGCTGGTAAGCCGGCCCTAATGGGCGTGCCCACAATCTCAACTACATAAGCTGCCCCGATCCTCAAGACAGACACTTTGCGTTATTCTGCACTTGCAAGCAGCGTAACGCTCACCATCGCCTGAGGTCAGACTTACCTTTGAAGATCCTGCTTCCTGGACATCCTGCTTCCTGCCAGCATACTTACCAACTGGGGGAAGCTGTACTTACCTGTACATCTCTTCGGCGAACCAAGTATTCATCTTTACACTTTCCGGAACACTAAAATCTTCATCTTGGCACCGCAGCTCAACACGCTCTATCGTCGACAGCAGCGCCTGCAAGAAAAAACAGAAGACAAGGTTAAACATCGAAAAAACAGTCAGTTTAAGGTTGCGCTTCGCCATACTTTGCACTCTCCTTAAACCATCACTTACCTGCTGTCGAACATTGCGGTAGCATCCATCTTCCATCCGGCCACGTCTCGCGTCTCACAGCTGCATTGAGGCCGCATTTCCATCTAAGGGAAGAAAACAGAAGAGAGACATTATTGCGGGCATAAATAGGAGCAACATATAAAGACATTAAACAGAACAAACAGTATCACAAGAGCTCAATAAAGACTTACCAATCATAAGGAGAAGCATAGTCACAGCGGGACTGGACTAATCCTTATCAGGGATCAGTGAAGGAACTAGATCCCATTCGAAACGCCCCTGCCAGAAGTAGCAAGACGGAGATCTTATCTTCCATAATTCACAGGTGAGCTTTATGGGCCGGCGTATGCTCACAGAAACCGTACTTTGGGGTGAAGGGTTCGAGAGGTACAACAATCACAGATTGGTGCACTCACACACTCTTATGTCCACGCAGGAGCAGTATCACCACTTACCACCGCTCACAGCTTTGCTACTGAGGAAGAGGCCTGAAGGGGGTGATTCAAGTTCAGGGAGGGCTACAACCGTGCCCCAACGCCTCCGCAGAGACCAGGTGAGCGTAACAGAATGCGAAGCCTCTAATACTCTCTGCCTGGGCGTTATGGAAACTTCAGAAACAGATCAGTTAGCCCTCTTACTAGGGGAATTACGGGCTGAAGTACATGCTTCAAGACAGGAAACCAATGCATTATGGAGAGATCTTATTGTAACTCGAGAAAGAACTGACGAATTGGCAAGACAAATGCTACAAGCACAAGCAAGACAGGTTCCACTGCCTGGAGTGACCCATTCTTCTCATTCTTCCACACCACAACAATCCACACCGGTTCAGGTGGTTCTTCCAGGAGCAGTGCCTCTAGCCCCTCCCGAACGCTTCATCAGCGACCCAAACAAGTTTTTATGAACCAATGTCGCCTTCATTTCTTGTGCAGACCAGGAGCCTTTCCTAATGTCCAAGCCAAAGTGGCGTTTGTACTCTCGTATTTCGGAGGTAGTGCGGCGGACTGGTCTATACCTTTGGTAAATCAAGATGACCCTTTACTCCGGAACTTTGGGAATTTCCAACATGTGATGGAGAAATTGTTTGCCCGTCATTCTCAAGGTCAAGCTCTGGACAA
Organism: Ambystoma mexicanum; assembly: GCF_040938575.1. NCBI lineage: Eukaryota > Metazoa > Chordata > Amphibia > Caudata > Ambystomatidae > Ambystoma > Ambystoma mexicanum. The sequence continues at coordinate 411,443,812 of NC_090933.1, read as the reverse complement.
CGAGTTGTTGTCACTCAGACAAGGTATTCAAGATCTATTAACCTATATTGCAACCGTCAATCGTCTCTTAGCCCAGACCAACTGACCAGAAGAGAAGAGGACTACACTCTTTTACTGAAGGTTACGTGGAGAACTTAAGGATGTGTTGGCTCAAGCAGTGAATCCCCCCCCCCCCGAGAGGTGTGCGGACTACATAGACTTGACGGTGCAGCTCGATCATAGGTTGCAGAATTGGAAAATGGATCGAGCTAGATCAGAGGGACGGTCACTTTACGTACGACCTCGTGAGAATCAGACTAAACCACATGAACAGGCTGAGCCAATGCAAATTGGTGGATTATGAAGTCCCCTTACCAAAGCAGAAAGGGAAAAAAGAAGACAACAACAGCTTATTGAAGACAAGCAGGTCACTTCCACCGTGACTGCCCGGTAAAACCACCCAAGAAAACGGTTGGGGTAACAGACAAAATTGATGAAGAACAAGAACAGAACTCAGGAAACGCCAAAGTCCGGCAAGTGTAGGGGTCCGCTTGTCGAGCATGAAAAAGGAATTTGTACAGACCTCACATCTAGTCCTTCCAGTGGTTTTGGTGAATCACAAGCAACCATCAAAAATACATGACTTGGAGGCATATATTGATTGAGGAGCTGTGTGTAACTACATTGAATAGGCCTTCCTCTCCAACAGAAGCAGAAATCGGAAAACTTTGCTGCTGTGGATGGTTCTCAGCTATCATCCGGACCGGTGACACAATACACAGAGAAAGTCAAGCTTCTATGTCAGGACGGGCATCAAGAGGACATTACTTTCGATCTCATCAGTGCTCCTCAGTTCCAGATGATATTGGGAATGCCCTGGTTGGAGACCCACAACCCTAGGATCGACTGGCGAAAACGAGTTCTGACATTTCCTCATGATTGTGCCAACACATGTTACAAAAAAGATGACACCAATCTGAAACCAAAGAAAGGAATCGTGTTGGGCCTCATCAGCTCCTTACCGCTTGAATACCAAGATTACCAGGATGTCTTCAAAAAAGAGCAAGCCAACATTCTGCCCCCGCACAGACCCTACAATTGTCAAATAGATCTTGTACCTGGAGCCCAGATCCCTTGCACCCGAATTTACACTCTGACAGAACAGGAAAATCAGCATCTTAGAACTTACCTGGATCAGTACCTGGCGAACGGTTTCATTCGCCCGTACAAGTCACCTGCCTCCTCGCCCTTATTCTTCGTGCCTAAAAAGGAGGCGGACTTAAGAACTTGCATCGACTATAGAGCCATCAATCAGATCACAGTAAAAAAAATCAATATCCTTTACCACTTATACCAGAGCTCCTGGACCAAGTGAAACATGCTCAAATCTACACAAAGCTGGATTTAAGAGGAGCATACCATCTTGTAAGAGTAAAAGAGGGAGACAAGTGGAAAACAGCCTTCCGCTCGAAGTACGGCCTCTTTGAATACCAGGTCATGCCCTTCGGGCTATGCAATGCCCCCGTGGCGTTCTAATTCTTTATGAATGATGTACTCTGTGAACTACTGGACGTTTGCACTCTTGTTTACATTGACGACATTCTTATCTACTCAAATTCCATGGAAGAACACGTAGGCCATGTCCGGGCAGTCTTAGAGAAGCTTCGACAACACCAATTGTATGCCAAGTTGGAAAAAATGTTTTTCCATGTAACTGAGGTCGAGTTTCTCGGTGTCATGCTCACACCACAAGGCGTACATATGGATACACGAAAGGTGGATGCAATCCTTCAATGGCCCTCACCAACATCCATGAAAGGAGTGCAAAGCGTGTTCGGTTTCGCCAACTTTTACTGACGGATTATACCTGGGTTTTCACAAATTGTACATCCAATTACCTCCTTGTTAAAGAAAAATCAAATGTTCCATTGGTCGACAGAAGCTGAAGAAGTCTTCCAGAAATTGAAACTAGCATTCACTACAGCACCAGTCCTTCGACACCCATGACCAGACCTACCTTACATAGTTGAGACAGATGCTTCAAAAATAGCCATGGGAGCAGTATTGACACAACCATACCCTGAAACGGGACAACTACACCCCGTCGCATTCTGGTCCCGAAAAAGAGGCTTTTACAGCATCCGTCGCATTCTGGTCCCGAAAAAGAGGCTTTTACAGCATCCGACCCCGTGGCCATAATTCCTGAGGAAATAATTCAAACCAGAATAGCTGCCACCACGTGTGTGGATGACCAAAAAACTGTTTGCAATCCCTGATGGATCAATCAACACAACAGGAATGGCTGTTAAAAGGTGACCAGTACGCCATCGAAGACAATCTACCGTATTTCCGAGGACGATTATATGTCCAAGACCAAGAACTGCAAAAGCAAATCATCACAAAATACCACGATTCATTAGTGGAAGGACACCCAGAAATTACCAAAACTCAGGCTAAGGTAAAACAAAACTACTGGTGGCCAGCCTGGCGAAAAGACATTGCCCCATTTATTGAAACCTGCAGTGTCTGTGTACAACACAAGTCTCAGAAACAGAACCCGGCTGGCTTACTACATCCCCTAACAGTACCGCCAGCACCTTGGCATACCCTGTCCATGGACTTCATCACAGATCTTCCACTCTGCAATGCATACAACACCATATTAGCCGCCGTGGATTTATTCTCCAAAATGGCCCATGTCATCCCTCTGAAGGGACTGCCAACTGCGTCAACTCTCACTTCTGTGTTCCTAGGGCAAATTGTTCGATTGCATGCATTTCCATCAATATTAGTATCTTATCGCGGAACGCAATTTGTTTCTGCCTTTTGGAGAAAGTGTTGTACAATTGCCAAAATCGATCTCCGGTTGTCCACAAGCCATCACCCTCAAACTGATGGGCAAACTGAACGAACCAACCAAACTTTAGAGCAATATCTCAGGTGTATGTTGCAACAGTCCGAGGATTCTTGGAAAAATATACTCTGGATAGCTGAGTATGCATACAATAACTCAGTTCACACAAGCACAGGGCAAACTCCATTCTACACTGTGTACAGAAGACATCCGAGGGCATCGGTATTTGATCCACCCGATACCCTGGAAATGCCAGCCATAAAAAAACTTGCATAAAACCATCACTCAGTTTCTTAAGGAGGTGACAGAGCATCTGACCAAGGCTAAGGAAAGACAAAAACTGTTTGCTGATGGACATCAGAAGGAAGCTCCCGCCTACCAGATTGGAGAAAAGGTGTGGTAAGCATCCAAATATATTCCCCTGAAGGGGCCAAGAGCTTTCCACCCAAGATACCTAGGCCCCTATATTATAAAGTCCATAATCAATCCTGTTGCCATGAAAATGGAGTTACCATCTCACATGAAAATTCACCCTGTATTTCATGACTCTCTCCTCAAACCAATGAAGTCCAATACACTGCTTAGTTCTCCACCAGAGCCCAAAGTAATAGATGGAGAACAAGAATATGAAGTCAAATCCATCCTGGACTCCAAGGAGGTTCGATCGAAATTGTATTACCTAATTGACTGGAAAGGTTCCAGACCTCAAGACCGAACTTGGGAACCCAGTGAACACGTCCATGCTCCGCGTTTAATCAGACCATTCAATTGCAATAATCCCACCAAACCAGGACCGGGAGGAGAACCACCCTTGAGAGGGGCCTTGAGGGGGAGGGCTGTCATGGCATTGAAGTCAGGGGCACAGGCATGCGGGGGTTGCATGCACAGGAGGCCTGGGTGGACACTGTCCTGGCGCCTTTGGCACCAGGCTCATGAACAAAAGTAAACAAGAACATCCATTTAACACCAAAAAGCTATTATTATGGACATAGCACTTCGAATGCATTAACCTTGAACATTTCATCCATTAAGCAGGATGCATTAACCTTGAACATTCCATCCATTAAGCAGCCCCAAGTGTATTTTTGGGTGTGGCTGCTAATGGATTGCCTTCGCACGTGCTCACTCTCTAGGAGTGGCAGGGTATGGCTGGTAAGCCGGCCCTAATGGGCGTGCCCACAATCTCAGCTACATAAACTGCGGCGATCCTCAAGACAGACGCTTCGCTATTCTGCACTTGCAAGCAGCGTAACGCTCACCGTCGCCTGAGGTCAGACTTACCTTTGAAGATCCTGCTTCCTGCCAGCATACTTACCAATTGGGGGAAGCTGTACTTACCTGTACATCTCTTCGGCGAACCAAGTATTCATCTTTACACTTTCCGGAACACCAAAATCTTCATCTTGGCACCGCAGCACAACACGCTCCATCGTCGACAGCAGCGCCTGCAAGGAAAAACAGAAGACAAGGTTAGACATCGAAAAACAGTTCGTTTAAGATTGTGCTTCGCCATACTTCGTGCTTTCCTTAAACCATCACTTACCTGCTGTCGAACATTGCGGTAGCATCCATCTTCCATCCGGCCGCGTCTCGCATCTCACAGCTGCATTGATGCCGCATTTCCATCTAAGGGAAGAACACAGAAGATAGACATTATTGCGGGCATAAATAGGAGCAACATATAAAGACATTAAACAGAACGAACAGGATCACAAGAGCTCAAGAAAGACTTACCAATCATAAGGAGAAGCATAGTCGCAGCTGGACTGGACTAATCATTTTCAGGGATCAGTGAAGGAACTAGATCCCAATCGACGCGCCCCTTCCAGAAGTAGCAGGACAGAGAGCTTATCTTCCATAATTCACAGGTAAGCTTTATGGGCTGGCGCATGCTTACAGAAACCGTACTTTGGGGTGAAGGGCTCGAGAGGTTCAACAATCACAGATTGGCGCACTCACAAACTCTCATCTCCATGCAGAAGCAGTATCACCACGTACCACCGCTCACAGCTTTTCTACTGAGGGAGAGGCCTGAAGGGGGTGATTCAAGTTCAGGGAGGGCTGCAACTGTGCCCCAACGCCTCCGCAGAGACCAGGTGAGCGTAACAAAGTCTCCTGTGATTACAAAGCACCTCCAACAAAATGTACTGAAAAACTCTCCAAGATTTCTGCTTCCAGATTCATCCACATCTGCATCCATCAACACAAACTACAGGTATGCATATATTTTGTAGACTATATTTGCAACTCTTTTACGAATGCAAATGAACAGGGTACCTGCCACTTACCCTGCATAACCTAATTAATAAGGCTACTCCAAGAAACCAAATCCACGAACCTTACGCTCAACTTCCTCCATCTCACTTACTAAAGCTAGATTCAACAAAAACGATCAGGGGGCTCCTGCTTCACTGTCATCGCGCCCACACTATGGAACACGCTCCCTCCCTCCCTCCATCCATCAGGAACAAACCTTCCTACCTTGCATTTCGCAAACAAGCCAAAACCGTACTTTTTAACAAATATGCATGATTACCTATGTTACTACTGCTGACTGGACTGTACTGTAACTACCTATGTTTACTGTATGTAATCTAGCGCCGTGATACCTCCGGGTCCTGGGCGCATATAACAAATGAAATAAATAAATAAAAAATACAGTAATTTGTCCCATCTCCTACCATCAAGTGGCACTTACAATGCTGTGTGTTTTGAAAGTTTTCTTTTACCCATATCACCCATTGTAATGTGCAAACTCTTATTCTCTTCTTGCCTTCTGTCATTTTTACAACCACTTCCCCCCACAAACACACCTGCTATAAAAAGCCTAGAATACACACAGAAAAAGAAAACTGCAAGTATCTTACCAAAGCATAGCAAGTACATAGATTGCATGCATCTGAACAGGGTGCCTGCCACTTACCTTGCGTAACCTACTGAATAATCATACTGTCATCTGTCCCATCTCCTTACATCAAGTAGCACTTACTTACAATGCAGTGTGCTTGCAAACTTTTATTTTAATGCCCACTTGCATAACTGTTTCAAACTTCATATTTTCATTTTATCACCACTCTCTCTGATGTATTTGTAAATGAAGGTACATACTTTGCACAATTGACAAAACACACCATTGCTTGTAAACCCAGAAATGCATGTGTACATTGGGAACAGGGCCATTTGTAAATGTGGATAAATAAATGAAACAATGAGTTTCTGCACTCATGTAGCAAGCATATATGTGTGGGAAAGTTAATGGAATGCCACATAAGGAAACATTCTCCTTTGCAATCTGTGCATCTTTGAGCTTTTTCCTCACCCTACTACGACTTGCACTAATCTATTTCTAAACCAAGTAGTGCAACAGCAACTCGCACACTTGCAAAAGTGCACATCCTAGGACATGCTTATAACTACACCACTGGCCCCCATAGCAACGATGCTGATGCTACCAAATCCCCATTCCTATACAGTGTTGTGCAATTTCTCTCTCAGACACAAATACATACACATACACCACACACACTTCCTGCCAACAAATCCTCCTACAATTTTAAATAATGTGTTCTCCAACAGCAATTACTGTGCCATTAACACACATATGTACTAACCTCCTTCTTTCATAATTGCAGTGCAGAACAGTCTCCTGAAAGCCAGTTGCATCTCAAGTGGAAGAGAGAACCCACAAGAAACCTACTTTTCACATCTAACAAAGTAAGTGCAATACTGTAGTAGTGTTCTGCCTGTTACTTCGACAGTGCAGTGTTGTACTGTAGGCTACAAAATTCTATGCAACGCAACAGCATTTTCTTCACTCTTACTCATTGCACCTCAGCAGGTGCACACGTTGTATAGTCATCTGAACACCGGTATGGTAACACACAGATACCATTACAGCCTTCCCAACCTGAAGTAACAGCCCATTCCACAATCACATACCTCTTTATGTATGCCTAGCCTCATATTCAGACACTCATGCACACTGCACACAAATACATTGCACAACCTCTAAACCCACACTTTCTTTCTCCAACAGACACAAGAGAATGCCTACCAAAAAGCAAATCTGTAGAAAACAACACAGAAATAAAGCAAATAAAATGGAAAGCATACAAAATAGCCATCCGTCTCTAGCAGAATTTGTACAAAAAGTTCAAACAAAACAGCTAATACAGTCCCTGAGTAAAATTGAAGCAGCTAGCAGGAAAGAAAGTGTGACTCCTCTTTCAAAATGTAAAACTAAATAGAAATGTATTAAGAAGAATACAACTACCACGAGTGCTAACACTGCATCTACCAATGTTAATGTAGCCACAGGTAAGCAACAATTTTCCACCACAGAGTCCTTCAGAATCTTATAAAAACATGGGAGAAATCACGCTCAACCCTTAAAACTTACCGCAGAAAACTGATCCTGGAAGCTCTTGTAGACAGTGCAATGCTCCTCAAAAGGAACTTGTTTATATTAATTTTAAACAGAATGAAACCACTAACAAAATGAATTAGTAAACTACAAAAAGTAATTCGCAACATATGCAATATCAACATGGATACCTTTGCAAATGTATGTGCAGGTGAGTGAATTCACACAACCAGCACAGAGCCATATTTCATTGAAGAGGCATACAAACAAGCGCAAATAAACCCAATTGCCATACATAGTAGTGGCCGAGGGTATGAAAAGGTAGAAAGTACCATTATGACAGAAGAAATGCTGATTGCGAGAATATCCCCAACAAACTTACAATCAACTCTCCATTCCACCGAACCAATCCGTTTCGTCTACAAATGGCTGTGCACCTCAATGTGTAACGTACGAAAACAATCCTTAAAATCTTTGCAGCAGTTCCTCAATCAGTATGTGAAAGCCAAAGACAAATTAAAAATTAAACTATTACAAATCATGGACTCCTGTCCAGTGTGCAAATACATAGAACTATGAGGACATTCAATAGCCTGCAGATCCGGACCTGCTTGCAAAAGCACCTCCCACAACATCAAAACACACCATTCTACTATACGAAATCTCGTTCAGAGACTGTAATATGCAAAAAGTCCTGCTTTAGCAATGGGGCATTTAAATCACATTCTCCTACATAGAACAGCCAAAGAACTGCTGGAAAAATAGACCACATCCAAAGCAAATATTTTGGAAGTGAAGAGGGCCTACAAAATCCAGTACTTTTAGAAGAGAGAAGCAACAACCTTGCAGAGGCCAACCTTCTATTACACACATACAAAAAAGAAATAGCAAAGTTTAAAATCACATCTGCTGAAGTACCAAGTCAAGTATGTGTGTGTTGCTGCAGAACTTTTTATACAAAGAGCACCAAAACTGTAGATATAACGTACAAAATAAAAGACAATGAGGAATCCCAATGGTTCCAATTATCGCTCCATCTTATAGCAGAAAACAAATATGAAATTACTAACCCCTCAATACTTTGCACATATTGCACTGGAAAACTTGACAATAACCAAATGCCTTCACGGGCTATCACTCATAACTTGGAAATATTCCGACTGCCAAAACCACTCCTACAGCTTAATTTGTATTAGAGCATTGTAATCCAAACAGTGCACCCATTTCAAGCGATAATACACCTTCAACCAAAAACAGCCAAATTGCCGCCTTCTGAATTACTAAAAGGCATTTGTGGCAAAGTAGTTTATTTGCCATTAGATCTTAAAGAAAATGTAGACACTCTGGGAGTGCAACGGCCAATACATCAATCTTTGATTACCCTAATGAATGGTGTACCTACAAAAGACAAATAAATTTGGCAGCAACTAGTGGACTTAAAGTTAGAGAAACCCTGCAATATCTGAAAGAGAACAATACTACAAAGAAATAAACATTGAAGAAAACCTGAGACAAACCACTGAAATAATTCAGGACTCCTCATCAACTGGCCAATTTGAACTTCTAGAACCTACTATAGCCTCCAATATTTTAGACCAGTATACTATTCACCCACTGCACTCCAGAGACACCATAGACGATGCACTAGAAACATATCAAATAGGGTAAGCTAAAGGATATCCAATCAGCATATGGGAAAAAAGTGTAGAAGCACAAGCCTTTCCTCTACTCTTTCCTACTGGAAAATGTGGAAGGTACAATGAAAGATGCACACAAATAACAGCATCAGAATACCGCTCTTTACGAATGTATTCTGAAGACCCCAGATTCAGACAAAACATTGAATACATATTTAACCTCCTATTTGAAAGTGAACTAGCAACTCTATGTTACGGAGTTGCACACACATTGAAAACAGGTCACAATTTCCTAAACATGTCTGCTATCCAGCTACTTCAAAAGGTGGAAGAAAAAGATGAAGTTTTACAGTCAAGTAATACAAATCTCTTGGCAAACGTGGTTGGTACGAAAGAATACAGGTTCCAACGCCATGCATATGTATGGTGTATGCTACGCAACCTTGGCCCACCCACATGGTTTGTCACTTTATGTTGTGCAGAATATGCATGGGAAGACTTACACGATTTCCTACGCATAGCAAACGAAAACAAAGCAGGGACAGACATGAAAACACCAGGAGAACTCTGCTCTCTTGACCCTGTAAATGTGTCAAGGTACTTCCATCATCGCTTTATTTCCATGCTGCATTTCATCTGTAATAAAACCATTCCTCCCCTCGGAAAAGTGGAACACTTCTTTTGGAGAAAAGAATATCAAGCCAGAGAAGCACCACACATCCACATGCTTTTGTGGATTAAAGATGCTCCTAAATTTGTTCAGGACAGTGATACCACTGTTTTGCAGTTCATACACAAATATGTCACTTGCGAAATCCCTCCAGAAAATGCACATAGTAACCTACATGCACACACTTTGCGGTGTCAAAGACACAATTGTGGCAAGTATTGTCGGCGCAAATATAAAAACGAAGGCAAATACTACACCAAATGCCGCTTTGGTTTCCCTAGACCAGTTTCAGCAAAAGGACAAGTAAACAACTTCATGTCTTCTGTTAGACACAGTGTGAAAGGCAAATCGCCTAAGAACACATACTGCAAAAAAAGAACTGAAGCATTAAAGTACATCAATGATTACAATGCAACCATTGCCCTCCTATGGAATGCAAACATAGATGTGCAGTACATTGCAGACAATTCCACTGCAGTTGCACAATATGTCACAGCCTACTTAACCAAAGCTGAGAAAACAGAGCTGAAAGACCTCTGGGATGACATATCATCTGACAAAACACGGTCACAAAAATTATACAGCTTTGGCATAAAAATACTCTCCCATATAGAATGTGGCAGCTACGAAGCCGCAGACCGTTTAAACCCGGCACAGCCTTGTATGGGAAATCTGAAACAGTCTGGCTAAGCCTTGGTCCTCCTGCATCCAGAAAGAGTTCTCAAATCGTACCAAGACATAGAAACAATAGCCAAAAACGATCCCAACAGCAAGGACATTTTGAAAAACAAATTATTGGACACATTCTTCCCAAACAGCAGTACTGCTTTGGAAACCATGTGTCTATACCATATAGCCCAAAACTTCTCATACAAAATAATATTAAACCATATGAGAAAAAAGGTAAATATATAGTCAAAAGTTGCACAGGGCAGCCTGGTTAAACTTACCAAACGCAGACCGATTAATCATATGAAGCTATCATTAAAAACTCCTCAACATGGAGAACTTTACATGTCCCTACTGAAACTTTTTAAACCATGTAGAAAAGAAGAAGATTTATTGTACACCCATGCCTCCTATGAAGATGCTTTCAATGCAAGTGAAAGCACTATAACAGATATAAACTTTAAACAGTACAAAAACATGTTGGACAACGGACGCCAACAAGAAGATGAACTTCAAACACAACTAAATGTAGACACTCCTGAAAGCAGTCAACCTTCTCTTACAGGAAACCACAAACCACTTGGACAGCCACTCATAGCAAATGAGGCAGAATTAGCCATGACCGAAGTAGATAACACGTGTCAGTATTAGCAATCTGAAGAAAACCTTACTTTACTGAAATCACAACTGAACAATGAGCAGCATAGCATTTTCCTTGCAGTAACTAAAGAAATTGAACATGGCATGCAGCACAAAATTAAAACCTGTACCTGTCAAAATTATAAACATGCACTCCGGTATGTAAGTGGTCAAGCTGGTTCAGGCAAAACATTCTTAATACACATCATTAGCAAGTTCCTCCAACAATTGACAAACAAGCTTTCAGCTGTTGTAACTGCCCCCACAGGTTTAGCTGCCTACAACATAGGTGGTGTCACTTTACACCGATTGCTACTCTTTCCAGTAGAACACCAAAACAAATTAGACTACTACAAACTTTCAGCAGAAGCTGCTTTGGAGCAACGCAGAGTTTTGAAACAAATGAAAATGCTCCCAATAGATGAGGTGAGCATGGTCTCCAACTTAATGTTGGCTTTGATTCACCTCAGATTGCAAGAGGTCCTTAAAACAGACTACGAAGAACTCTTTGGAGGAAGACACGTTATTGTTTTCAGAGATCTTCTTCAATTAACACCAGTGGAAGGTGAACCTATTTTTAAAACCTTAGGGCACAAACTGTGCCGTATGCCACTGGGCAGCATAGGAAATGTAAATCTATGGCAACATTTCCAATACAGAGAACTAACTGAAAACATGCGTCAGTCTGCAGACCTCACCTATGCTAACATTTTGAAAAGCATTCGGATTGGTGTGCTTTCTAAGGAAGCACAGTCTATCTTAAATAGCAAACGCATCCATGAGCTATACGGGCATAACACATGTGCTACTGATGTCATGGAACAATTAGCACACAAAAATGTAAACTGTTTGTCCTTAATGTCAACCCTAGCAAGCTGTGCACAATTCAATGAAACAAAGTTGAAAAAAGAAATGCAACCAATAGTGCAAATGTACTCCACAGACAAACTGGACGTGCACGGTATGACAATACCTATGTGTCAAAAAGCCACAGCGCGACTAAATACCTTAGAAATCTCCAACATAGCTGGTTTGGAGAAAATGTTGACATTGGTTTAAACTGTAGAATAATGCTAAAGCGTATCCCTGGCGTAGAGCAAGGTTTTGTTAATGGAGCACTTGGTACAGTTGTTGGCTTCCAGACATACCCACGTGACAACAGCATTCAGTTTGGCAACATCCCCTCTGACAAACTTTCCTAAATTAAGAGGATAGGACGCTCAACAGCCCAATTCCTTCTTTTCAAAGACATGTATGTACGCAGAGAAAAGTTTTCTCTGTCTCTAGCATACGCAGTCACTATTCATAAATTGCAAGGTCTAACCCTAGATCATTGATTGACATTGGCAGCACAGTCTTTAACGAAGGCATGAGTTATGTAGTACTGTCACGCCTACATACACTTGAAGGACTATTTCTAGTCAATTTTTATGCAAGCAGTCAAGGCTGACATTCCTTGCATCGTAGAGTACAACAGACTATGTGTATTCTACACACCCCATCTCAAAATGTACCCTGTTCCTCAAAAAGGCAAACTTTGAAAAAGAAAACTAGTACAAACTCAACTTATACATGATCTCCCAACAGTACCACCAAAGAAATTGAAAGCAGCTGGTACTCCATCAATTACCACAACCACAGAAGGATGTACTGAAAAGGCAAATGCATACCCAACTGCACAAACAAAGAGAAATACCTCTTAAAAAGAAAAGCATGTGGACTTCCATCAAATGACTCAGACACAGAACTGTCTGGTCCATTAAAATTTTCCAACACAACAGGTGGAAATTGCTATGCAAATGTAGCAATCAATGTTCTATTCCAATTGCCACAATTGTTGAAAGCAGTTACTTAAACGGCACAGACCGGTTGTGTTTGCAAATGCTACTCCTTCATAGAAATGCACCAAACAATCCTGACAACACTTACAGTGTCTCAGGAATAAGGCAGGAATTGAACTACTGTGCGGGAATGGTTGGATTCACTATAAACACACAAGAAGATCCACAAGAATTTCTAATGTACTTACTGCAAGCACTGGAAAGCAAAAACATACCTATAAATGAAATCTTCCAGATTTCATACATGTGGAAACCTACATGCACTCTCTGCAGCCATGTGGGGCAGGAACAAGTTCCTAACGAGCGCTTTCTGTATGTATCTATACCTAACTGTGAATCCATTCCATTTCAACAGCTGCACGCTTACTAGCTTCACACACCGGTAAGTATCACTTGGCAAGAAAACCTACACAACAGTAGGCATAATCTACCACACAGGCGCCAAAACCAGTCCAGGTCACTATACTGCGTACATTAAAAAGAAATGTGGGTGGTTTGAATGCAATGATACTTCCATTACTCTGAAGCAGAGATTACCAGCAAATCTTGCAAATGCTTACTTAATATTCTTGAAACCAAAATGTACTGAAACCAAAATGTACTCCCTGATCTACAAATGTAGCATAGCCTACTGCCCAATACCCACCATCACATATGTAATTGTAAAAGAAAAATAGCCTTCTACCCAGTGAAACTGGAACAACTTAGCATACACCAACTGGCCCGTGAAGACATCAGTTGCGCTGCTATACAGTTTTTTCCCCAATGACCCAATGATTATAGTCACAGAAACAACAACAGTACAAACAAACACTAATATTGTTTCACACATAGTACTTAAAAAGAAAAGTACTGAGTATGAGGGTCTACAAACTGTCCTCAATGACATGTGAAACGACCAACTGGTACAATAAGGCAACACCTTTCTAACAAAGCCCATACCAATGCGAGAAATACGCAACTGGATATAACTCCACCCATAGTACTGCAAAGGCACTTCACAATAGTGAAAAATGTAAATCCACCAACAAGAATGAACGTGCATGAAGACATACCCTGCAAAACTAAGGAACTGTAAACGGTTATAATATACCAACTGGTATCTAAGTGCAACCATAATACTACACTATTACTTCCCATTACTACACAATTTGAAATCCACCAGCAAAAAAGCGAGGGACGGGAGACGGACCTTTTTCACCAGAAAAATCTTCTTCCCCTCTAAATCTAGAGGTGCGCGGAGGCGCAGCCCTGAGAGCATGCGCTGCCCTGACTCCGCCCTCCGGCGCCACACCTCAGTCCCCAAAGACGCGTCAACAGGTTTACCATTGCCTAATGACACTGGAATATAAGGGGGGAGGATGGTGGGACGTATGGAGGAAACGGGACTATGGACTAAGAGTACGTTAGTCACTACGGTGAGTAACTTATAATTACTCTTACGTCCCGTCCCCTTTCCTCCATACTGCATGGGCAATTACAACTGAATGTAACCCAAGGGTGGAGAGGAGACCCTCCTTAAGCAAACAGGTTCCAGACAACCGCCTGCCCGAACACCGCATCAGATCTGGAGCCGGCATCCAAACAGTAATGCTTGCAGAAAGCCGAGAGAGTGGCCCATGTGGCCGCCCTGCTTATGACCTGCCTGGGGACATGGCGCTGAAAGGCGATGGTTGTTGCCTTGGCCCTGACCGCGTGGGCATGCATGTTCGCCGGAAGGGGCCTATGCTGGCCCTCGTACGCTTCCTTGTTGGCCGAGACCATCCAGCGGGAGATGGAGGCTTTGGAGGCCCGATAGCCCGGCCTGGCAGCCCCAAAGTTGATGAATAGGGCATCTGACTTGCAGAAGCCCTTGGTCCTGTCCAGGTAGAATTTCATGGCACGCCCGACATCCAGGCAATGCAGGACTCTCTTGAGGCTAGTCCTTCGGGTCCGCAAACAATGTAGGAAGGACGAGCTCCTTGTTTAAGTGAAAGGCTGATGGTACTTTAGGTAGAATGCCGGATGGGTCCGCAGGACCACCTTATCCTTGTAAAAGGTGGTGTATGGCTCTGAGGCGACTAGGGCCTGGATCTCGCTGACCCTGCACGGCGATTTGAGTCCAACTAGTAGGGGCGTCTTGATGGTGACCAGCCTGATGTCTGCCGTTGCCATAGGCTCGAATGGCTTGTGCGCAAGGGCGCCCAGGACTAGGTTTAAATCCCACATGGGGTGTGGCTTCCTGATGGATGGGTAGAGTCTAGTGAGCCCGGCCAAATGTCTCTTGACTATAGGGTTGGAGGAGGAGAAGACCCCCTTCCTCCGAATTCCTGTAGGCCCCAATGGCTTAGAGGTATGTGCGGCAGGTGTCCACCTGCACGCCAGAGTTGGCGAGGTGGGCTGAGAATGACAGCACGTTGTCCAATGAAGAAGCCAGCGGGTCAATACCCTTGGAGTGCGCCCAGTGGCAGAACCTGGTCCATTTACTCTTATATTGGGCTCTGGTAGCCGTGCTCCTGGCCCCCTGTATGATTTCCAGATTGGATTGCGATAAGTTGAGGTGGCTGACCGTCACCTGCTCAGGAACCACGCTTTGAGGGCCAGCTTCTGAGGGGCGGGGTGGACGACTCTGCCCCCCTGCTGTGTCAGAAGATGTGCTGGGCCTGTCGGGAGGTGGATTGGAGGGACCGCCGAGAGGATGAGGAGCTCCGAGAACCATGGCCTGGCTGGCCACCACGGAGCTATCAGAATGAGGTTGAGTTGGTGAGACTCCTCGAACTTGCAAAGTACTCTGTGAATCAGTGGAGTGGGCGGGAAGACGTATGCTGACATGCCGTTCCACTGTATCCACAAGACATCGCCCATGGAGCCTAGGCCCTGCACCTGCCAGGAGGCGAACTGGGAGCACTTCTTGTTGTGCCTGGTGGCAGAGAGATCCACCTGGGGGAGGCCCCAACAGTGTAAGATCTCCTGTGCAACGAGGTTGTTCAGCTGCCACTCGTAGTTGTCCACTCCCAACCTGCTAAGCCTGTCCACTTCCAGGTTGGATTCCCCCAGAGGGTGCACTGCCGTGAGGTAGATGTTCTCAAAGGCCCATTCCCACATGTTGATAGCCAGTCTGCACAGGGAAGGGGACCTGGTCCCCCTCTGCTTGTTGATGTAGTACATACTGGTCGAGTTGTCCATTTGGATGAGGACAACCATATCCTTGAGACGTGGGAGGAAGGCTCTGAGCGCTAACCAGATGGCGTTCAGTTCCAGCCAATTGATGTGGTATTCTTGTTCTTGTCAGGTCCACGTGCCGTGGACCGAGAGGTCCTCCAGGGTGGCTCCCCAGCCCTCTAGGGAGGAGTCTGTGGTGATAAACACCTGTGGGACGGGGGGCCAGAAGGGCATGCCCGTTCGCAGGTTGCAGTCCTTGGACCACTATGTGAGGTCCAGGTGGAGAGAGATGGGGATCCTGATAATTTTGGCCTGAGAGCCCCTCTCCTGGTTCCACGACGCTGTGAAGTGAAGCCAAGTCCTCCTCATCATGAGTCTTATGTGGGGGACAGCCAACAGTACCGCTGCAAAAAGCCCCAGAAGAAGCTGGAACCACCAAGCCGAAGTAGCGATTCGACTGAGCAAGTGGGACGTGGCTCTCCTGATGGCCGCTATTTTGTCCTCCGAGGGGAAGACCCTCTCGGAGCGGGTGTTCCAGATTAGGCCCAGGAAGGTCAAAGACTGTTTGGGCTGCAGGTGGGATTTCTTCATGTTGAGTGAAAAGCCGAGGTCATGCAGCATGCTCATCAGTGTCTGGGAGCAGTGGTGAACCGCTTCTTGAGATGTAGCCAGTCGTCTAGGTAGAGGTATATATGGAGGCCCTGAACCCGGAGGAGGGCTGCCACCGCATTCATGAGTCTGGTAAAGACCCTGGGAGCCAAGTTGGGGCCAAAAGGGAGGACCTTGTAATGAAAATGGCAGCTCAGGATCCTGAACCTGTAACGCTCACCTGATTCTCGCAGAGGCGCCGGTCTTGACTGGGCGACTACCGTATCTTCAAAGGTGATGTGTAGCACCCGGTTGGCTCTTTGGGCTGGACCTCTGTGCACTGTATGCCTGACGTGTAGAGTAAGATGTCTTAGGTAAGTGAATGCCGAGCTCTCCATCTGCCTCGGGGCAGGGTGCTGTAACCAGTTTCTTCACTGGATAGGTAGCGCAGGCCTCTTGACTTCAGAGGACTGCTGTCCGTCGTTTACTGCACGAACGGTAAGTTTCGAGTCATTCAAATGTCTTTAAAGTCTTTAGTAATGATGTCTCTTGTTTTGCAGGGTTCCGGCGATGGCGGATGACGGGCTGAAGTGAGCTGAAGATGGAGCCCGTGTGATGAATAGAAGCGCCTGGAAGCACGAAAGTAAGCGCTTGTTGCCTGCTTCACTATGCGCTCTAACTGTCTTTTTATTTTGCACGTACGAGTTCGGAGCGGCTGCAGGGTGCCGGAATACCCACTGGATTAGATGTGGAAAGGAGTAATGGCACGTGAGTATTAAAGTTCCCCAATGTCTTTAAACGCACCTTGTTTTGTCTTTCAGATGCGGGATGCAGCGCCGAAGGCCTCCGGAGCGTGCAAAGAGTTGGTAAACTTTTGTCTTTCAGATGCCGGAATGCAGTGTGAAGACCTCCGGAGCGCACGAAGAGTAGGTAAGCCTTTGCCTTTCAGATGCCGGAATGCTAACCTGTTCTTTCTTGTCTTTATAGGTGTTGCTGAAGACTGGATTCAGGATGGTAAGCCTTTGCCTTTCAGATGCCAGAATGCTAACCTGTTCTTTCTTGTCTTTATAGGTGTTGCTGAAGACTGGATTCAGGATGGTAAGCCTTTTTCCTTAGGCCCAGGACCGGATGCAGAAGACACGATGAGCGTTCTGCTGCAGAGGTTGCAGAATAACGCAAAGCAAGATTCATCCACCGGGTGTGGTTTAAATAGCCTCCTGTAGTGCTTAGATGTCTCCTTCCACAGCCACGCCTAAGTAAGAAAAGAGTTCCTGGTAAGAAAAGAGTTCCTGCCTTCCAGAAGAGTTCCAGTGTTCTGAATCTAGGGAGTGGCTCCAGCCCCACCCAACAGGAAAAGTAGTTCCAAACAGAAGAGGATCAGAGGCTCAACTGGCAGGCAAGTAAGCAGCATGGTCTGCTGAAGGTAAGTCCACCCAAGCATTATGAGCCCGGCGCTTCCAGCGCTGGGACTGGGCATATTTATGAGCCTGGTGCCACTGGCGCCAGGACTGGGTCCAAAAGGTCCCAATTGGGACTGGTTGGCACTCGGAACCTGGGTATGGATCTGCTTCCAAGGGAGTTGGGAAAACCCTGACCTTTTGGAAGCAGAGATCATGACAGTACCCCCCCTCAAGGCCCCTCCCAAACCGGGCTTCTCCGGGGGTTTTGGCTTGTCAGGAAATGTTCGGTGAAATCTTTTGATTAGGCGAGGAGCGTGGACATATTCAGCAGGTTCCCAGGATCTCTCTTGGGGGCCGTAGCCTTTCCAGTCAATTAGGTAGAATAGTTTAGATTTGGAGATCTTGGAGTCCAGAATGCTTTTGACTTCAAACTCGAGTTCTCCATCCACTAGGATAGGTTTTGGAGATTTGGTTAGTCGGGTTTGAGGTTGCACGGGTTTTAATAGAGAGACGTGGAAGACCGGATGTATCTTCATGTGCGGGGGCAAGTCCAACTTGACCGCTACTGGGTTTACTATGGTAGTGATGGAATAGGGACCAAGGTATCTTGGGTTGAATGTGCGTGGCCCTTTTAGAGATAGATATTTGGTGGATAACCAGACTTGATCCCCTACTTGATAGTGAGGGGCTTCCTTCCGATGTTGATCTGCTCCTTTCTTGTATTGTTCTTTAGCCCTTTGAAGGTGAGAAACAGCTTCCTTAAAGGCTTGGGTGATTGTAGAATGCAGGTAGTCTACTGCTGGTGTTTCAAGATCTTGGAGGGGATCCAACTCCGAGGTTCGAGGTTGACTGCCGTTCAAAAGAAAAAACGGGGTTTTCCCAGTTCCCGAATGGACAGAGTTATTGTAGGCATACTCGGCTATCCAAAGGATATCTTTCCAAGTTTTTTCAGTTTGTTGCAGCATGCAGCGTAAATACTGTTCCAGAGTTTGATTGGTCCTCTCGGTTTGTCCGTCGGTCTGAGGGTGGTGACTGGTCGATAGTCTCACATCAATTTGAGCCGGCCGACAGCAACTTCGCCAAAAATGAGAAATAAATTGACTACCTCGATCCGAAATTAGAACCGAAGGAAAACCGTGCAGTCGGACGATGTTTTCGAGAAATTCTCGGGCCAGAGTTGCTGCTGTTGGCAAGCCTTTGAGCGGAATGAAATGCGCCATCTTGGAGAATAAGTCCACGATTACTAGAATCGTATTGTATCCGGAGCATGGAGGTAGATCGGTGATGAAGTCCATAGAAAGCGTATGCCAAGGGCGAGGTGGGATGTCAATAGGGCGTAAGAGGCCTGCTGGTCTTTCCTTTTGACTCTTGTTTTGGGCGCATACTCCACAGGACATTATAAAGTCTCTGATATCTTTTTTCCAAGACGGCCACCAGAAGTAGCGCTTGATCTTTTCTGAGGTCTTGGCTATACCGGGATGACCTTCCATTAAAGAGTCGTGATAACAAGAGATTACTTTTTTCTGTAAATCTGTGCTGGGTAGGTATAATCGTTCTTGGAAATACAATAAGTTGTCCTTTACTGCAAAGTCCTTTCCCTGCAGATGCCAATTCTGTATGTCTGCTGGAGTTACAAGTTGCCTGGCTTTATCCTTAACTTCCTCTATGGATTCTGTGGCGATTACACCCAGAATTCTTTGTTCGGGAATGATTGGTACAGGTTTAGGGTTGACCAAGTGTTCTTCCACTCCCATCCGAGAAAGGGCATCGGCTTTACCGTTCTTTGTACCAGGTCGATAGGTAATTATGAAGTCAAACTCGGCAAAGAATAATGCCCAACGGAGTTGTCTAGAGGATTGGGCTTTTGCGGTCTTCAAATATTGCAGGTTTCGGTGATCCGTAATCACAGTAACGGTGTGTCGGGCCCCCAGCAGATAATGCCGCCAAGCCTTAAAGGCAGACTTGATAGCCAGAAGTTCCTTGTCAGTAATCGTGTAATTGATTTCAGGAGGCGAGAATTTGCGGGACCAAAATGCCACGGGATGCAACTGATTGGTTACCGGGTCCTTTTGTGATAGAACTGCCCCCATGGCAAGGCTTGAAGCATCAGTTTCCACGATGTAGGGGAGTTCGGGGCGAGGGTGTTTTAAGATTGGTGCAGAG
The DNA here is from genome assembly GCF_040938575.1 of Ambystoma mexicanum. NCBI lineage: Eukaryota > Metazoa > Chordata > Amphibia > Caudata > Ambystomatidae > Ambystoma > Ambystoma mexicanum. Next base: position 411,423,868 of record NC_090933.1, on the reverse strand, counting down.
ATAAATTTAGTCTTCAAATCCTGGAAAGCTTGTTCCGCCTCGGTAGACCATTCAAAACGTTTGTTTTTCTTTAACAAGGCAGTGATGGGCTGGACTATTCGAGAGAATTCGGGGATAAACCTGCGGTAAAAGTTAGCGAAGCCTAACATGCTTTGCACACCTTTTACGGAGGATGGTGATGGCCATTTGAGAACTGCATCGACCTTCTTTGAATCCATACGCACTCCGCCAGGTGATAATATGAATCCCAAGAATTCAACTTCAGTCACGTTGAAAACACATTTTTCCAATTTAGCGAAAAGTTTGTGTTGACGCAATCTTTCGAGGACCATTTTCACGTGTTTCTGATGTTCAGATTCCGATGAAGAATAAACGAGGATGTCGTCAATGTAAACAACACATACATCTATGAGCTCTCTGAGGACATCGTTCATAAAATATTGAAAGGCGGCCGGGGCATTGCAAAGTCCGAAGGGCATGACCTGATATTCAAATAGCCCATACTTGGTGCGGAAGGCCGTCTTCCATTCATCGCCCTCTTTTACTCGTACCAAGTGGTAAGCTCCTCTAAGATCCAGCTTTGTATATATGCATGCTTTTCTGACTTGGTGCAGGAGTTCAGGGATCAAAGGTAACGGATATCTATTCTTAACAGTGATCTGGTTCAGGGAGCGATAATCGATACAAGTTCTAAGGTCGCCTTCCTTTTTTGGAACGAAGAACAAAGCTGAAGAAGCAGGGGACTTGGAAGGACGAATAAACCCATTTGCCAGGTATTGTCGAAGGTGAAGGTTCTCAGGCTCGGTGAGGGCATAAATTCTACTACAAGGAGGAGTAGATCCAGGTATCAGGTCTATCTGGCAGTCATAAGACCTATGAGGAGGTAGAGAGTTAGCCTGATCCTTCCGGAAAACATCTTGGTATTCTAGGTATTCGGGAGGTAACTGGGGAGTCTCTGAAGAAATTGCGGCCAGTGCAACACCAGGTGGAGGGTGACAAGTAGAGACACATTCTGGAAACTGGACCGTTCTTGCTCGCCAATCGATCAGAGGATTGTGTTTCTCTAACCAAGGTATTCCTAGAATAATCTGAAACTGAGGGGCCTTGATCACATCGAACACGATCTTCTCATGGTGTCCATCTTGACTTACTAGCGTCACCTCTTGAGTGGTATGCGTTACTGGCCCGGAGGCTATCTCCGTACCATCCACCGTAGTAATGATGTCCTTTACAGCCTTGGGACAAAGAGTTAGATTCATCCTCAAAACCATTTCATGATCCACATAATTGCCGATGGCACCGCTGTCGACGTAAGCTTCAATTGCATGTAATCGATCCGGATTATCAGGGCTAATGAGGACCATAGGTATCACGAAATGCGAGGTCACGGAACTGGTTTTCACGCTCGGCAAGAGGACCTCTATTCTTGTCGGGCGAGGTCGTTTCCCTGCTCAGAGTTTGTAACTTTGGTAACTGCAGCTCCTACTGCCTTCTTGGCAGGTTTCACCGGACAGTCTCGAAGAAAGTGCCCTGAGTTTCCGCAATATAGGCATAATTGCAACTGTTTCCTCCTTTCCCGCTCCCTTTGTGTTAGAGGACCTTTCAGACCCCCTATTTGCATGGGTTCCCCGGAGTCTACTCCTTTGGAAGGAGTTGGCGGTTTGGAAAATACTCGAGCATCAAACTTGAAACGATCGGCCTTCCTGTTCTGCAGCCTGTGATCTATTTGAACGACCAAGTCTATATAATCCGAACAGTCTTGTGGGGGATTCACTACTTGGGCTAAAACGTCTTTGAGCTCTCCACGTAGACCTCTATAAAACAGCGTAATCCTTTTGTCCTCAGGCCATTGAGTTTCCACTATTAGTCTATTGAAAGATGCAATATAAGCCAAAAGGTCTTGATTACCCTGTCGCAACGAAAGAAGCTCATTGTCCAAGGCCTGCCCCTGTGAATGTCTTGCGAACAGTTTTTCCATACTAAGCTGAAAGGCTTGAAAATCATGGAGAACCGGATCATCTTGATTAACTAGAGGGATCGACCAGTCTGCCGCATTGCCACTAAGGTACGAAAGTACAAATGCTACTTTTGCTTGATCAGTTGGAAAGGCTGCTGGCCGGCATAAGAAGTGCAACCGGCACTGATTGATAAATACTGCAAACCTCTTTGGGTCACCAGAAAATCGTTCGGGCGGAGCCAGAGGTACATTCCCAGGTAGGTTGATCTGCACTGGATTCATAGAGGATGTTGAAGGAAGATTTGCCCCTGATGCGGGTAACGGGGTCTGTCCGGCTTGTGACTGTAGCACTTGTCTAGCAAGATTGTCTGTTCTCTCCTTGGAAATAATTAGTTCCCTTCTTAGAGCATTCGTTTCCTGACGAGCTGCATGCACTTCTGCCCTTAGTTCCCCAAGTAACCGGGCTAGGGGGTCAGTATCCGAGGTTTCCATAGCGCCTGGGCGAGAGTTTTGCGGTAGGCTTTGCGTTCTGTAACGCTCACCTGATTCTCGCAGAGGCGCCGGTCTTGACTGGGCGACTACCGTATCTTCAAAGGTGATGTGTAGCACCCGGTTGGCTCTTTGGGCTGGACCTCTGTGCACTGTATGCCTGACGTGTAGAGTAAGATGTCTTAGGTAAGTGAATGCCGAGCTCTCCATCTGCCTCGGGGCAGGGTGCTGCAACCAGTTTCTTCACTGGATAGGTAGCGCAGGCCTCTTGACTTCAGAGGACTGCTGTCCGTCGTTTACTGCACGAACGGTAAGTTTCGAGTCATTCAAATGTCTTTAAAGTCTTTAGTAATGATGTCTCTTGTTTTGCAGGGTTCCGGCGATGGCGGATGACGGGCTGAAGTGAGTTGAAGATGGAGCCCGTGTGATGAATAGAAGCGCCTGGAAGCACGTAAGTAAGCGCTTGTTGCCTGCTTCACTATGCGCTCTAACTGTCTTTTTATTTTGCAGGTACGAGTTCGGAGCGGCTGCAGGGTGCCGGAATACCCACTGGATTAGATGTGGAAAGGAGTAATGGCACGTGAGTATTAAAGTTCCCCAATGTCTTTAAACGCACCTTGTTTTGTCTTTCAGATGCGGGATGCAGCGCCGAAGGCCTCCGGAGCGTGCGAAGAGTTGGTAAACTTTTGTCTTTCAGATGCCGGAATGCAGTGTGAAGACCTCCGGAGCGCACGAAGAGTAGGTAAGCCTTTGCCTTTCAGATGCCGGAATGCTAACCTGTTCTTTCTTGTCTTTATAGGTGTTGCTGAAGACTGGATTCAGGATGGTAAGCCTTTGCCTTTCAGATGCCAGAACGCTAACCTGTTCTTTCTTGTCTTTATAGGTGTTGCTGAAGACTGGATTCAGGATGGTAAGCCTTTTTCCTTAGGCCCAGGACCGGATGCAGAAGACACGATGAGCGTTCTGCTGCAGAGGTTGCAGAATAACGCAAAGCAAGATTCATCCACCGGGTGTGGTTTAAATAGCCTCCTGTAGTGCTTAGGTGTCTCCTTCCACAGCCACGCCTAAGTAAGAAAAGAGTTCCTGGTAAGAAAAGAGTTCCTGCCTTCCAGAAGAGTTCCAGTGTTCTGAATCTAGGGAGTGGCTCCAGCCCCACCCAACAGGAAAAGTAGTTCCAAACAGAAGAGGATCAGAGGCTCAACTGGCAGGCAAGTAAGCAGCATGGTCTGCTGAAGGTAAGTCCACCCAAGCATTATGAGCCCGGCGCTTCCAGCGCTGGGACTGGGCATATTTATGAGCCTGGTGCCACTGGCGCCAGGACTGGGTCCAAAAGGTCCCAATTGGGACTGGTTGGCACTCAGAACCTGGGTTATGGATCTGCTTCCAAGGGAGTTGGGAAAACCCTGACCTTTTGGAAGCAGAGATCATGACAGTACCGGAGGAAAGAACGATGGGGTTGCCAAATCGGGACGTGCAGATGGGCGTCCTTCAGATCCAGTGAGCACATCCAGTCTCCCCTGCATAAAGTCTCTGCAATAAAGGCTGGCGTCACCATCTTGAATCTCTGAAGAGGTAAAGAGAGGTTGAGGGTGGAAAGGTCCAGTAAAACTCTATGGTCAGCATAGTTCCTTTTCTGAATGGCGAAGATCCTGCAGTAAAAGCCTAGTCCTCGCTGAGAGGCTGTGACCTCCTCCATGGGCTGGCTCAGGACGAGCGACTGAACCTCCCCCAAAATAGTTGCTGTCCCAACTTGTGGGAGAGGAGGAGAGTAAGGAGGAGAGGCAGGAATAGGTAGACGGTACCCCGAGGAGACTACTGACAGGATCCAGGGGTCCGCAAAGTTTTGTCGCCAGAGGTTTGCGTGAAGAGCAAGCCTGCCCCCCACTGGTGACTCGTGGACCCGTAGGGGTCTGTCAAGACTTCTTACCTTTGGAGGCAGAGGAGGGGGACCGGAAAAAGTCCCCCCCTTTTGATGCTTGCGCCAACTAGGGGTTGGCGAGCGTTCCGGCTGCCTAGGCCTCCGTTCCTGGAAGTCGCGGAAGCCTGCAAATGAGCAACCCTTATCCGAGCGCTGCTGAGACTGGGAGTACGCTTTGGGCGTGGTCTTTGTCAGAATGGATAAAGATTTGACCATCTGAGAGCTATTCTTCTTCTTGTCCAGCTCCTCGTCTGTGCTGGAGTGAAAGAGGACATCCGGGTTGAACTTGGTTGCCCGGAGCCAGGCCATCCTTCTCATGTCCGTGGCAATACAGATGGCATGTCCAGAGGTATCAATGTGTGCCAGAGTGGACTCCATGATATCCTGAGCCACGAACTTGGCTTCGGCTAGCCCTGCCTTAAAAAGTGATTGGATGTGGGCAGGGAGTTCCAGGAGGAAGTTGCAATTTCCCGCCATAATCTTTGGTTAGCGGCTGCCAGCATGGCATCTGCGTTGGCCTGTCGCAGGTGTAAGGAAGCATTTGAGTACAGCTTCTTACCATATGCCTCCAAGGTTTTCTCCTCCTTGCCTAACAGCGCCGTAGATGACGAAGACGAGGACGCCTGAGGATTGGAGTACAGTGATGCCGCAGCGATCACAGAGGAGTGTGGCTGAGGGTGGGAGGAGAGCAAGAGTGTATCCCCCTCCATCTGCCTGTACTTGGGGTCCAGGCGGCGGTTGACTGGCTGGACAGAGTGGGGTTTGAGCCACCCCTTCTTGGCGAGGGATTCCACGTCGGTCTGTAGTGGAATCCCTGTTCTGGCAGAAGGGCGCCTCGTGAGGACTTCAGCGAGGACGCCCTTTGCCAGTTGTTCAACCTGGGGCTGGGGAAGGCCCAGGTATTCCGCCAGGCCAGAGAGATGTTCGTGGAAGGCCCTGGCTGATGAGGAGGAGGAGGAGGAGGATGATCCTGACACACCATCAGTATCCTTGTGGTCTGGGGGATCCGGTGGAGGAGGAGTATCCGGGGCCGGAGGCTGGGGCACAGGGACCACTGCCGGAGGGGCGGAGGAAGAGGCTGGTATGGAACCGGAGTAGGCTGAGGAGCCGGCTGCGCCGGGGCCTGAAGAATCGGCGTCTGTGGTGCCGCTAGCATAGCGGGAAGGACTTCCCCGACTGTGTCCTTGATGATAGCCCCCATGTCTGGAGACTTCATGAGGCAGAGGAATCTCTCAAAGATCCGGAGGAGGAGGGCACTAAAGGGGTTACTAGAGGCAACTGAGGCCACTGTCGACCCTGTACATACGGTTGCAAGAGAAAACAGCCTTGCGCATAAGAAGGGTAGGCCGTAGGCCATATACCTGGTTGATGCCAGTCCCACCTTGATACTCGTTCTTCGCCGAAGTCCTGCATAGGCGTCAAACGGGTGTCCTTATCCGGCACGTCGGCCATTTTGTTGAGCTGCCTACCATGTGGCCTCTAGATTTAGAGGGGAAGAAGATTTTTCTGGGGAAAAAGGTTCTGTCTCCCGTCCCTCGCGAGGGACGCCCATGCAGTATGGAGGAAAGGGGACGGGACGTAAGAGTATGTTTTGTATGTGGTGCTGCCGATACACAATACATTTTTACATTTCTGTTAAGCTGTGTTCGCTATTGAGTTACAACATCTGGCGGTAGTTACAAGGGACTGCATTTTGTCTCACAATTTATTGGACACCCAGTTTTACCCCTGTAAACTTTAATCTGGGTCCCTCTCAGTAGTGTTACATATGAAGGAGGCTGATAGGCCGGGACGGCCATTCAGCAGCCAGATATCAGAACTGGGGCTTAGCAAAAGAGCCACAAGAGCATCCAGTAGGGACAAACTTGGTCTCCAAAATCAGCAACAGCTTCTTCACTCTAAATACTCTAGCATGTAAGTAGCCCTGCACAAATCCAGCAGAACTGTAGGCAGGATCAGAATCTCCCCTAGATAAAACTATAAGTTCCTGGGCTGGCATAAGCCAACTCTCCATACACACACCATGGTTTTTAACAAAGCTTTTGGTGGGCAGCCAATCAGGTTGGCCCCATAAACAGCCAAACATTCAGGTACCCTCACACAGAATGAGCAACGGACTGCCCAGGGCTAAGGACTGGTCTAAATCAGCCCAAACCACAATGAGGGTGCAAAGCTTGGTCCAAAGTGAGCACATGTGTGCACAATGTCAATTTTAGGAGTGCCTCATGATTTTCCCAGACAAAGAGGTGGCCCAAAAACAAAATGGCTAACAGCAAGACTTATAAAAACACATCCATACACCAATGGCTACCGATAAGGTGTATTGGGTTAATGTGCTAAATTGGCTTGCACCATTGGTAAACCAACATTCAATTACAGCTACCACCAGCCTTCTGTCTAACACAAATGTAATATAATCATCCCAGGGCCAAAATGGGGGTGCTTAAAAAGCACCCCATAGCCCAGGAGCCCTTCAGGTTACTATGGAACCACATACTCAAAAAAAGGGTTGCAATGGCCAGGGGACTTCAGCAGAAGCCCCTCTGACCACAGAGAGGTCAGAGAACCTAAAAATAAAAGCTTGATAAAGCAAAAAGTTTAGTGGTCCCCAAAAAGGTAGAGCAAAAACCCCAAAAACTGCATTTTGCACTAAAGAAGGATTTGGATGAAGGAGTTGGATGAAGAATCAGCCCGAAACCACTACTGAAAGAACCAAGAGGTCCAGCGTGATGAGGCTCTTTGCTTGATGAAAGAGTGCAATGTGATGAATTCTGTAGAGTCCTCACAAAAACCCTATCTAAAGTCTCCTCTGAGGTGGCCAGGGGAAGGCAGCCGCTAACTGATCCTAACCCTGGGGGTGGTGTTAGCCTGGAGGATCACCTGGGAGGAGAAGGTCCCCAAGGGAACGGGAGGACTCGGTTGGGAGAGACACAGTATATTTCTTCCTTTGAGGAGGAAGAAGCCAGAATGCCAGGGTGTATAAATGCCTGTTGCCAGAAGAAGCTTTTCTTCCCCAAAGCGAATTATCTTAATGGTAATAAAAACTGTTCCGATCAGTCTTGTGTTGGAAGTAGAAATTATTTCCCCAAGGTTAAGCATAATTGTAGAGGGGAAAGATCCTGTGTTCAACAAGGGACTATGAAAGATGAATCTTTGAATATTACCATGAAAGTCATAAATTGCCTAAAGAGCAAAACCATGCATTAAACCCTTATTATACGCCTTTTAAAAAGGTGCTTAAGGATAGAAACAAAGTTTGTAACAAGTATCCCTTTGAAAGGAATACAATGAACATTGGGGACTCAAGTCCCACAATGCCAAAAGTACTGGGATGAAGAAGAGGGATGCAGATACTTTGAACTGCAGGTTGCAGACCATTAAGGCTAATGAGCCACACCTGAGGGAGACTAAGAGGCATAAAAGGCCCCCTCAGGTGCAGGCCATAGAGAGTAACAGCAGAAGGTGTAGTACTTGCCGTGACTCCACAGCAAAATTGCAGCTCAAGGAAAGCAGAGATGCCGAACTGCTGACTTTTGGCGTGCGGATGCCGGTTCTGCGAGGGTCTCTTCCTTGCAGAGGTTGCACAGCGGGAAGTGTTTTATGTGAAAGCTTTCCATCTGAGAATCATGTTTGCAGAGATTGTGCAGCGGGAAGTGGGAACGCTCTCCCGAAAGCAGAACAGGCTAGGCTGGCAGGCGAGCACCTAACAGCCCGTGGAGCAAGGAACATTCCAATTTCAAAAAGGGTCGGCAATCCGAAAACCAAGCAAAGCAGTTTTCCCATCCACAGAAGAAGCAGAGAGACCAATGGCAGCGAAGTGACCGGATCCGCAAGCCAACCTCAGTGAGTTCACTTGAATACTGTGACCCCAGAGTACGCTGTGACTGCCCACCAACCGAATGAGGGCCTTTTGAATACCGAACTAGTGAAAAAGAAACAAAGTGGCAGAAAAGTAAATACTGTATGAATCGAACTGGTGAAAAGCTAAGAGATATTAATGTTGAATGTCACATTGATAACAAGGAGAGGATGTGGCAGAACCGTTGTGAATTTAAAGGTCAGAACAATTATCAAGACTACTCAAGGGCAATATTTCTAAAACCTAAAGCCAACAACTATTCCCAAAGCCAAAAGAGGGCAAAAAAGAATATAGCTGAAGAGAACCAATATTGCCATTGTCAAAAGGGGGAAGTTAAGCAACCAGCTGTGTATGAACCCTATTTTAAGAAAGAAACGGAGGCAATAGAAAGAACTGAAATGAGCAAGCACCGACTAATCCAAATAAGAGCAGGAGTGGGAGAAACCCAGTATCATCACTTAGTTAAAACCTGAGTGTGAGAACAAGAGTGGCAGGAAGGCTACCCTTTTGGCAGAAGGTGTTCAGGAGGACAGGAGCATAACCTGCATTGCATGTGGCAATTAGAAGTGTGGAACAAACAGCATCAATGTGTCTCATGTTTTCGCAGCAGTAGTATTCAACACAGAGTGTGGAAAGTCAAAGACTTTATAAGTTGTACAAAGCAGAACTGTGTCACAGAAGGGCTTGTAGTACTGGTAGTAGTAGTACTTTCACATTGTCCTGACAGGAGAGCACACTGGGGCAAAGGACGTTTTGTAGTATAAGCCTGGCAGGTGAGTAGACCAGGCAGAACTCTTTGAAGTACTGTGGTTTTATATTACCAAAAGCGTTGAAGTGGCAAGACTACCAAAGCTCATGATTCATTGTTGTGGAATTATCATGGCTAATCAACTTTATTGATAAGTGCATTGGGAACTATTGCAGAATAATCCTGACAGAAGTATTTTCATTAACATAAATGCACTGTGGAAGCACATCCTTTTGTTGCAAAGAGGTAATTGCAGATGAGAGTGCATTGTGAACTATTTCAGAATCATACAGACAGAAATATTTTCGTTGAGATGTATATACTGTGGAATTACACCTGTTAGTTGTCAAGATGATGATGTGTGGAATTCTCCACCACTAGTGGAGAGGCAAAAGACTTCTGGAACATTTTTGAACTGTTGGTTATTCACAAGTGGGAGATTTACCACAGAAGAGGAACTTATTTGAACTTTGTGATAGTACCAGACTCCCTTATTCTTTTTGAATTGTTGATTGAAATCCTGTTTCAATCTGGGGAAGGAACAAGTTACATACCTGTAACTCCTCTTCTCCAGCATGGTCTGGCATGCTCATGAATAGTCCCCGTCGTCAGGCTGGGAATCCTCAGTAAAAAGAAAAGCAGTTAGCTTTAGCCTGAAAACTGTATTTCTCCTCTAAACCAAGCACTGTCCTCTGGGTCATTCTGCCCCCATCCAATGACAGTCATCTCCCTAAGCTCCATCCCTGGTGGCCAGATTTGGTATAGCTCATAAAGGGGCAGGTTGAACCAAGAAGAGCCACTGAGGGGAAGGAGGGAGGGTTCGCATGTGAATCCATACCAGACCCATGCTGTAGAACAGGAGTTACAGGTAAGTACCTTGTTCCTTCTCCAGCATGGGGCCTGGTATAGATTCACATGCTCATGAATATGATTAAACAGCAGTACAAATACACAACCACAAGAGGTGGCAAGCCTCAACAGAAGCAATACACTTATCCCTGGAACAGACTTGCCTCAAGCAAACAGGTTGCAAAGCATCGCTTGGCTGACTGGGGACTCCTCCCTGGAATTCCAGTTGATGCAGTGGAACCTTGTGAAGGTGTGCGTAGACCAGCACGCAGCAGCCCTGCGGATGTCGAGCAGGGGCAAACCAGAGAGAAACGTCCAGCGAATGCAACTCCCTCTCAGTGGGCGACAAAGGATTCTGGAAGAAAACTGGAAGAACCAAATGCTCATTGAGATCAAATTCAGAAGGAACCTTCAGCATAAAGGTGGGATGGGTCCATAGCACCACCCTCATACCATGGAAAGACAAATACGAATGCTTGCAGGAGAGTGTCAGAATCTCCCCGACACGCCAGGCCGAGGTGATGGCCACCAGGAAAGCAGTCTTTCACGAGAGGAACTTCAGAGGGGCCTGGTGCAAAGGTTCGAAAGGAGGCCCAATAAGCTTAGTCAGCACAATGTTGCACTCCCAAGCCAGAGCAGGAGCCTTCACTGGCCAAAAAGTTCTGAAGAGGCCCTTGAGGAACTCCTTGACGAGCCTGTGTGACCACAGCAAGGGTTTGCCCGGTGTCTGTGTATATGGCTGCCAGGTGCACCTTGATGGAGGCGTGGGCCAGATCAGCTTTGGCCAGCGAAAGCATGTATGGAAGGATCTGTGATCCGCGTGTAATTTGAGCTCTGCACCACGCCGTCAATCGCTTCCATTTGTGGCCGTAGCAAGACAGCGTCAAATGAGGCCCTGGACTTAGCCAGGATTTTCTTGCATTCCAGCAGCAGAGCATAATGCCCAAACTCTAGGGCTGCAGGAGCCAGGCCATGAGGCTCAGCGACACTGGGTCGTGTTGCAGTATCCATTGGCCCTCTCTGGCAAGGAGGTCGGGAAGTGGAGGCAGCCCGATGGACCGTGCCACTCAAAGACGGAGCAGGTCCGGGTACCAGATCTGCCATGGCCATGCTGGAGCGATGAGGATCATCCTGCAATTACCATGTCTGGGTGTGTTGATCACACGTAGCAGGAGCAGGATCGGAGGGAAGGCGTACATGGAGAGCCCCTCCCATGAGAAAAGGAAGGCACCCCCAAACTCCGCTGTTGAGGGAAATTGCTGGCGAACTTCTGACACTTTGCGTTGGCCGCCGTCGTGAAGAGGTCGATATGGGGCTGACCCCACTTGCTGAAGAGACAGGATACTTGCACCTGCTGAAGCTCCCATTTGTGGCAGGACCGCAGCTCCATGCTGAGCGAGTCTGCAATGGTGTTCTTGATGCCTGCCAGGTGAAAGGGGACGAGGAACACGTCTTGAAGAATGGCCATGTGTGCCACTGGGTTTTGGCCTCCCGGGAAAGCGCAGGAGAGCACGTCCCTCCTTTCTTCTGGATGTAAAACATGGTGGTGGTGTGGTCTGTGAAGAAGCGCACCACCATCCCTCAAACTAAGGCAGAACGACTTAAGGGCCCAGAAGACTGCCCGGAGTTCCAGGACGTTGATTTGAAGGTCCTTCTCCGGGCGCCAGAGTCCCCTTGCATGGGACTGTCCGGTGTGGGTCCCCACACTTCTAGGCAGGCACCTCTGGTGACCGTGGTCGTGAATGGGGGCATCTGGAAAGGAGCCCCTTTGATGAGATGTGATCGTACTCTGCACCACAGTAGAGCTTGTCAGAACTCCTGGTTGAAAACAACCTTGTCCGTCCAAGTGCCCGTGACCTGCAGCGACCGTGCATCCAGGAACTCGAAGAGGAATCATCTGGATCCTGCAGAATGGGAGGAGGTGAATCCAGGAAGACATCATGCCAGACAACGACTTGATGGCTCGCACTGTTGTGGCCGTCACCCTCTCTGACGAGGGGGAACTAAGCATGCGATCGTGTTGAGGTGGGTGCCCAGGAACAGAACGTTCTGCAATGGCTCCACACAGGACTTCGGTTAGTTGATGGAGAATCCAAGATCCGCCAGAAGGTGAATGGACTCCCTGGTCTGCTGGATTGCCAGCATGCGAGAGCGGGCGCAGATCAGCCAGTCCTCTAGATAAGGGAAGGCATGGAACCCCTTAAGGCATAGATGCGCTGCCTCTCGGCGCTGAATTCAGGCAGAAGGGTAGGGCCTTGAACTGATAATGCTGCCCCTGGACCATGAACCGTAGGAACGTCTGATGTTTTCGAGGTCCAACGTTGCCAGAAAATCCCCTTCCACCAACTGTCCGAGCACGTGCTGCAACGTGACCATCCTAAACTTTTGGGATTTCAAGTATTTGTTGAGGCATCTTAAGTCTAGGATTGGCCGCCAGCCTCCTGACTTCTTCCATACCAGAAAGTATCTGCAGTACACTCCAGAGTCCCGGTGGTGCTGGGGACGGTTCAATCTCCCCGTTTGTTAACATGGCCTGAACCTTCTGCAGCAGCTGTGCCAAGTGTAGTTCTTGACGAGACACAGGAGGAATTCGAGGACACCTGTGTTGGAGCTCCAAGATGTGTCCCTGACGAAGAACGTCCAGCACCCATTTGTCCGTGGTGATGGTCTTTAACTTGTTGACAAAATTTGCTAAGTGGCATCCCACTGAGGTGCGCATCCACGGCTGGTTCAGGCCTGCTTGGGTGTCTGCGTCCTGCGGGTGACAACGCTGTCCTCTGCTGCCATAGGCCTGCAAGTGGCTTCTGTAGGCCTCCTGAGCCATGTCAACTCAATGGTGGGCTGCCGATAGGGGGTGTTATACCCCTTGCAGGACCTGCCGGGCTTCTGGCTTGAGGATCAAAAGAACAGCGACCTCCACTGTTGCAATGTTCCCAGTGAGCGTGCCGCCTCCGTGTCCGTCTTAATTGTCTGGAGAGACTCGTCCACGGTCTTGCCAAAAAGGATGTCCCCATCAAAGGGCAGGTCTACCACCTTGGAGTGGACATCCAACCCTGACGTTGGTAGCTTTCAGCCACCCCTGTCATCGAAAGGACACCCCATTGCCCAGCTGGCGGAACCCAGTATCTGCGATGTCCAAAGCCACTGTGATGCCATGGTCCGACGCCACCTCACCCTCCTGGAACAGGACCAGGGCAAGTCCAAAATAGGTCCAAGCTTATACCACAGATCCCTGTCGTAGCGGGATAAAATGGCCAGGGGATTAGCAGCCTTGATGGTGGATGCTGTGGTGTCAATGATGCGCGTGCCCATTGTATCCAGTCTCGTCCCCTCTTGGTCAGGAGGCACCATGGCTGAAGCCGATGGATTTGCTGAGCGCTTCCTGGCGGCAGGCCGAGACCACAGAGTCAGGAGAAGGCCTAGACCTCAAGCACCTGGAGGCCGAGTACAGAACCCTGTACTCATGTTCCACCCTATCTCACTTGGGAGGCGCGGTACTCTGCATCTTCATTAAGGCCAAACCTTCCTCCCAGACATCATCCAGCAGTGAAATGAACATGACGGTCCCCCCCTTCTTTATCTCCTCTGGCACACCTCATCCGGTGGCAAAGACCTGGCGGGCTCGTCTGCACCCAGTGGGTCTCTGTCTGCTCCGTCTCCGTCTGCTGGTACATAGTCATCGGACTATCAGAGTTGCCATAGTGTCCGTAGCTGCGCCTGTGTAAGGGGGCTTGGCCACTACAGGGGTCAAGGCTCGATGCAGACGCGGTGGGGGTGTCGGTTGATGCCTCGGACCATTCAGGTCCTTTTATTTACGCTTTGCCCTTGGCGGGCTCTTGGGCCTTGCAGGACTCCGGGCTGGAGCTGGCGCAGGTATAGCAGGCAGCCTTTGCTGTATATCCGACACTAGAGTGTGCAATGTCGTAAGGATGTCCAACGACATGTCACTGGGCGCCGGATGAGGGATGGAAGGAACAGCCGGCAACGGCGTGGGGCAGAAGTGCCTACTTGTGCTAGATGGCGATCCTGGTTCATCCCGTGGAGATCCCTCCAAGGACATGGTCTCACTGCCCCTCTCATGGGCCGAGTAGTAGTCCTCTAGCAAGTCATCGTCCTCAGAGCTCATGTAGAAGTGCACCGGCTCCTTTGATGCATCCTTTGGCATCTCTCCCCCTTGTCTGGCAGGGAGTTCTGTGGGGCGGTAGCCGATTCCTGTCCTTCTCCAGGAGTGTGGTGACTATAAGAACCGCCACCATCACCGCACTAACCCAGCAGCCGTACGCCATGGTGGCAAGGTCACTCGTAGGGTTATTGTTGTGTTCATAGGGACCACCTTCGTCGCTAGGTCCCCCTTTGACAAAGTTGTGAAAGTGGCTGACTGAGTCATCGACAAAGTGGAAGCAGAGGATTTTGACAACGGAATCGTTGTTCTGGTCGTCAATGGTGTCATATACGGGGACGAGTGGAGCCACCCGAAGACCTCTTCTTTGCAGGCTTGTCTTAAGAAGGCAAAGGAAGCTTCGAAGGGGTTAAGGATTCCACTTAGAGGGAGCGCCCCTCACTGGCAGGCTCGTCTTGGATGTAGATGGTGACGGTGATCGTGTCCTTCCCGAACGGAGACCCGAGGCGAACCCAGTGGGACCCCATAGCGTGGAGTTTTCTTTTGGACCCACGGGTACGGGGCATCCTCAAAGGTCCTCAACCTCTTCACCGGGGGAGTTTGTTTATGGGACTGGACGGTCCTGTATGAGGCCTGACGGTGCCCTGGGGCAGCGTCAGAGGCCTTCCCTAACTTGAGCCACGCTGCTAACCTGTTGTACCGGTCCTTTTTGGTCTCCTTCGAAAAACCACGGCAAATCTTGCATCCCTCCTCATCATGGTACGGGTGCAGGCAATACAAACATTTTTGATGCCGATCTTCGACATACACATTTCTCAGTCCACATTAGGTGCATATCTTGCAGAGACTTCTCTTCTCCACGGAAATAGTGGAAGGCGCAAAGTAGGCTCAAGCCTGGGCCTCTCGAAACTTCGAAGAGAAGATATGTGATGATCTTCGCTAACAACGGATCCCCGCTGCTGGTAGGCAACCTGTGGTTGAACGATGGAACAAAATCAGTCAAAAATACCATATTGTATTGAAAAAAACTCGAAATATCAAAAGGCTCGAAGAGCAAGAAGAGAGGACTCCCAACAATGCAAAGTGCAGTGAAAATCTGATGATGGACAGCAGGGGTGGAGCTCAGGGAGACGACTGTCATTGGATGGGGCAGTATGACCCAAAGGACAGTGATTGGTTTAGAGGAGAAATGCAGTTTTCAGGCTAAAGCGAAACTGCTTATCTTTTTACCGAGGATTTTACCATGCCAGACACCATGCTGGCAAAAGGAAATTCACCCAGATTACAAGATGGAACTATTCCTAGTTCTTACAGATCACTGTTCAATTTGTCATGTTTAAACTGCTATGCATTACCTTGTTGAGTTTATTATATGTACAAGTGTGAGGGACAGAATCCTTTTGTGAGAGTGTTTCCTTTAGCTTGTTTTATAGGTAAGGAAATCCTCGTTGGGTTAGGGATAGTGAGGCGTTTATCAAACCCTTTTGAGTTTAATAAGGTTTAAGTTACTTACCTGTAACTGTTGTTCTCCAGCATGGGGGTCTGGCATGGATTCACATGCTCATGAATATTCCCTGTTGTCAGGCTAGGAATCCTTGATAAAAGAAAAAACAGTTTCACTTTCGGCTTGAAAACTGTATTTCTCCTCTAAACCAAGCACTGTTCTCTGGGTCATACTGCCCCCATCCAATGACAGTCCTCTCCCTAAGCTCCACCCCTGGTGGCGACTTTCAGATTTGGAACCAAGAAGAGCCACAGAGGGTAAGGCGCAAGGGTTTGCATGCAGGTCCATGCCAGACCCATGCTGGAGAACAAGAGTTACAGGTAAGTAACTTAAACCTTCTCCAGTATGGGGTCTGGCATGGATTCACATGCTCATGAATAAAGATTACACAGCCGTACAAATACACAACCACGGGATGTGGCAAGGCTCAACAGATGTAACAACACTTACCCCTGTAACAGACTCACCTCAAGTGAACAGGTTGTGTAGCACCGCTTGGCCGACCCGGGACTCCTCCCCGGAATCCCTGTTGACGCAGTAGAACCTTTTGAAGGTGTGCGTGGACCTCCGGTTGTCGAGCATGGGCACCCCAGAGAGAAATGCTGTCGGCTCTGGTAGGGTGGGCTCTTGGCCGGCCTGGCAGAGGTCTGTTAGCCAGCCAATGACACTGCATGATGCAGCCAGAGACCCACCTGGAGATGAAAGCCTTCGACAAGGCATTTCTGTGATTTACAGGTGATGAACAACTGAGAAGTCTTCCGAAAATTCGCCATACATGCCATGTAGTACTTCAAGGCATGAGCAATGTCCAGCGAATGCAAGGGCCTCTCCTCTGGCTACAATGGATTTGGGAAGAAGACCCGTAACACCAAAGGTTCATTGAAGTGGAATTCCGACGGTACCTTTGGCATAAAGGTGGGGTGTGTATGCAGTACCACCCTTGAAGCGTGGAAAGTCAAATAAGGCTGCTTGTAAAACAGGACCTGGATCTCCCCGACCCGCCTGGCCAAGGTGATAACACACGAGTAAAGTCGTCTTCCACAAGAGAAACTTGAGCTGGGCTTGATGTATAGGCTCATGAGCTTAGTCAGGACAACATTCAGCTCCCAAGCTGGTGGGGAAAAAAAACTCCAGAGCCCCTTGAGGAACTCCTTGACGAGTCTGTGCGAACACAGAGAAGGCCTACCCAGTGACCTGGTGTAATGGGATCTGGCAGCGAGGTGCACCTTGACAGAGGTGTGAGCCAGTCCAGCCTTGGCCAGGGAAAGCAAGTATGGGAGGAGTTGCGGGCAGAGGGGTAATCTTCTGAGTCTGGCACCACAAGGAGAAACGCTTCCACTTGTGGCCGTAGCATGTCAACAAGGCTCTGGCCGTGGCCAAAATGTCCTTACATTCCGCAGTTAAAGCATTACGTTCAAACTCTAGGGCTGAAGAAGCCATGCCTTTAGGTTCCGTGACTCTGGGTCATAGTGAAGAATCGCCCCTCCCTCTCTGGCGAGAAGGTCCGAGAGCAGCGGTAGCCTGATGGGTGGGGCCACTGAAAGACGCAGCAGGTCCGGGTGCCAGATTTGTTGTGTCCACGCCGGGGTGACGGATATCATCCTGCAGTGGCACTGTCTGAGTGTGTTGATCACACGCAGCAGGAGTGGAAACGGATCGAAAGCGTACGGGAACAGTCCCTTCCCATTGGAAGGAGAACGCATCGCCCATGTGCTTCGCCTGAGGGAACCTGCTGGCGAACTTCTGGCACTTGGAGTTCGCTGCCGTCGCATAGAGTTTGATCAGCGGTTGGCCCCATTCATCGAAAAGAAGGTCGACCGGGTACTGGCCAAGCTCCCATTCATGGCAAGAACGCAGCTCCCTGCTGATCGAGTCCGCGATGGAGTTCTTGACGCCCGCCAGGTGAAAAGGGGCGAGGAACATGTCCTGACGAATAGCCCAGCACTGCAGATATTGGACCTCCTTGGAGAGGCCCAGCGGCCAGCCCGGCCTTACTTCAGGATGTAGAACATGGTGGTGGTGTTGTCTGTGAAGATCCTCACCACCTTGGCCCCTCAATGAAGGCAGAAAAGACTTGAGGGCCCAGAACATGGCCCGAATTTCCAGGACGTTGATGTGGAGGCCCTTTTCTTCTGGCTGCCAGAGGCCTCTGGCAGGCAACTGCCCGGTGTGGGCTCCCCAGCCTTCTAGAAAGGTGTCTGTGGTGACTGTCTCTTGGTAAGGCTGAACTTGAAACGGGGTCCCCTGGACGAAATGCGGTCATATGTCCCACCACTGCATCGCCTGACAGAACTCATTGTTGAGGGTGATTCTGTCTGCAAATGTCCCTTGCATCCACCTCACATCCAGGAACTCATGGAGAGGTCTACAGAGGACGAGGCTGATGTCTGCACCGATGACAAATGCTGTACTTTTCCCTGGATGGACACAACCCCCTCCCCCGAAAGGGACGCCAAACACGTTACTGTGTTGAGCCGGGCACCCAGAAAGAGCGCGTTCTGAGATGGCGTCAAGCAGGACTTTGGATAGTTTATGAGAGAATCCCAAATCAGTCAGCAGACGTATGATCCTTGATGTGTGCTTGCTCACCAGAGCGTGGGATTGAACGAGCCAATCATCCAGGTAAGGGTATATGTGGATGCCCTGCAGATGAAGATGCGCTGCCATTGGGGCCAAGCACTTTGTAAAGACCCTTGACTGATTGATAGGTTATTTACAATGTGCCTATACCCAAGTGTTTCAAGGTGCAACCAGGCAGGGGGTGGTGGGGGGACCGGGGAGGACAAGACAAACAATCTTATTAGGCCTAGTATAATTTAGATCGTGCAAGTGCACAGATAAGAAGTTCAGGGGAGAAGTGCACCCAGTGCAACAGTGCCCTGGGTTAAGTGCAAGGGAGGCAGGGCTTCCAAGGGGAGCAAGCCCGGAAGTGCAAGGAAGGTCAGGTGGCAGTGCAGGGGGCCCCGAAGGCAAGTGCTAGGGACGGGACAGGGGGCAGGTGTCCTATATGACTCAGAGGCAGCCAGTCAACGTAACTGAGCAGGAGGAATGGAAGAATAGCAGAGGGAAGGCAGAGAGAAAAGGAGGCAGAGGAAAGGTTAGCAGGGGAGAGGAAGAGAGAAGGAAGAGGAGAAAAGGAAGGTCTTGAGGAGCTTCTGGAACTTTAGGAGGTCCAGCTCAAGGCAGAGAGTGGCAGGGAGGCCATTCCAGAGGCAGGCACCTGCAGAGCAAAGAGATCTACCAGCCAGTCTCTGCTTGGAGAAGCGATTCACCCGCAGAGAATTAGAAGTAGACGAGCAGAGGGGTCTTGAAGGAAGTTACATAGGAGAGAGCGTTGGAGATAGTATGGTCCCGGTCCTAGAAATCCCTGTGTGTGTGCGCAGAGAGTCTTGAACTTGATCCTTGCAGCCACCGGGAGCCAGTGGCGGAATTTCAGAGCCGGCGAGATGCAGTCCCTGGGCTTGAGGTCAAAGTTAAGTCTCACTGTCCTGTTTTGGATGAGTTGCAGATGGCGGAGGGTAGAGTTAGGTAGACTGAGAAAGAGGCTGTTGCAATAGTCAAGCCTAGAGAGAACCATGTTTCTGGAGACGGTGAGCTTCTGGGGGAAGGTGAGAAAAGGTAGAATACCTCTGAATAGGTGCAGTTGAAAAAGGGACTTTTTAGAGATGTCCGTGTTGTGTGGAGAGGAGAGAATGGAGTCAAAGATGACCCCAAGGTGGGTGAGGGCACAAGGCAAAGGGAGGCCGGCCAGAGTGAAAGGGGAAAAGCGGGAGCAGGTGCCCCAATTAGAAGGATCTCAGTCTTGCTGGCATTAAGGCAGAGATCATTAGAGACGCACCGTGCCTGAATAGTGGGGAGGCAGTCGGGGCTGAGCGAGGAGGAGTGTAGCCTGAAAGAGAGCTGCTTGTCACCCACATAACACAAAGTTAGAGGAAAAGGTAGAGATCAGGTGGGCCAAGGGGGCCAGATAGACATTGAAAAACTAGGGCGAGAGGATAGATCCCTGGGGAACACCACAAGTTGAGAGTGTGATGGAGGAGAGGAAGGAGCCAAGTTCAACCTGGGAAGGTCGGTCCAAGAGGAAAGTGGAATGCCATGCCAGAGCCTGATCCGTGATGAGGTGATCAAGATGTTGCGGTTCACTGTGTCAAAAGCAGAAAGAAAGAAAGGTCGAGGAGGATGAGGACAGGGGGAGAGTTAGAGTCAAGGTTATAGAGCAAATCTTCATGGGTGTTCAGGAGAGCAGTTTCCCTGCCTATGGCTGCTCTGAAGCCAGACTGATGGTCATGGAGACAACCAACCGATTCAGTGTGGAGGGTTATCTGGGATATAGCCAATTTCTCCAGGAGTTTGCCCAGGAAAGGAGTGATAGAAATTGGATGATAATGGAGGGGTGGGCAGAAGGCTTTTTGAGCAGGGGGTACACAAGGCAGTGCTTGTGACGAGAGGGGGAAACTCCAGTGGCAAAGGAGTTGTTGCAGAGATCGGCCAAGGCGGGAGCAAGAGAGTCAACGTTGTCCTTAATGGTTCTGGAGGGGCAGAGAGACACCTGTTTGGATGAGACTTTCATAGACCGGACTTGTCTGGAAACCTCATCAGGTGTAACCTATTGCCTTTGGAGTAGGGAGCAGGACAGTTTGTCAGAGGGCGAACCTGAAGCTCCCCATTTCCGATGAGCTGCTCTGCACTTGCGTTTCATAACGGCCAGGTCGGAGTCGTACCAAGAATTGCACTTTTTTGGCAGGCTTCAGGCAGATCCTCATGACAGGGGCAAGGATGTCAAGAGTGTTAGAGATGAAAAGGGGAAAGTTGGAAAGGGCTGTGTCAGGATGGGAGTCAGCCGCAGGAGTAGGTGGAGCAGAGTAGGTGGAGGCAAAGGCTGCCACTGAACCACTCTTCATGGGTTGGATGAGTAGTAAGAGGGTTAGAGAGAGGGATGTCAAGAGGAGATGAGAGCATCCAAGGTGTGTCTGGCAGAGTGGGTCGGACCAGAGGGTAAACTGGAAAGGGAGAGAGAGTGTCGCAAAGGTTGCGGAAAAGCCCTGAGGAGTCGGGAGAGTCCATGTGGATGTTGAGATCCCCAAGGAGAAGAATCTGGGAGGGAGAGGAGAGAAGAAGTGCGGTGTCAGCCCATTCAAAGAGGAAGAGGGTGGCCTGGCCAAGTGGCCTGTAGAAGGTGACCAGGGCCAGAGAGGAGCCAGGAGACACAGAGAGCCCGCAGATCAGGCAATAAAAAAAGGGGTAGACTTGCTTGGGAATGATGGAGACAGGAATTCACTAAGGAAAGATCAGGGCCACTCAGCCTCTGGGCCTGTTGGGCCTGGGCACGGAGAGGATCTTGTAGCCCACAGGGAGAAGTGTGTCAAAACTCGTGACAGAGCTGGCCTTAAACCCAGTCTCGGTAAGAGGGAGAACATCTAGATCCAGCAGTTCAAGGAGGTGGCAGATTTCAGAGGAGTGTTTGACAGCAGAGTGATAATTTAGAGTAGCAGTGCAGAGCAGGTTGACACTTTTGAAAGACTTCTGGGGAGGGGTACAGGGGTCCCCAATGGAAGTGGCAGAGGAGCCTGGGAGGTAGAGAGAGGAGGAGGTAGAGGAGCCAAAGAAGACATGGATGGCAGAGGGGCCAGAGAGGTGGCAGCCAAGGGAGGCGAGGTTACCAGGAGAGAGGCATCTGGCAAGGGAGCCAGAGAGGTAGAGGGAGGCGAGGGAGCCAGGAGAACCACAGCTGGCAAGGGAGCTGTTAGGCAGAAACCTGTGCAGTTCCCCTAGGGACCACTGCAAAAAGCTTAAGACTACAGGTATTAGCAGTAAACCCAATTAGTAACAGTATGCACCACCCAGATTTACCTGGTAGCTGTGGCTGAGCAGTCAGACTTCTCTCAAGAAGAGTTAGGCAGTATATAGAGTATACACGATAGGGCTAAAAAATACAGTAGCACAAGCAAACACTGACCAGAGCTTTGGTATAAAAGTATATAATTATTTATTTAAAAACACACTTGTAAAAATACACTGGCATTAATATGTCAAGCAAGTTCAAACACAGTCACTAGAAATATATAAACCTGCCTAATTAATTATTTGACAAGTCTAGGTTAATACACCACTTATTTAGCAAAACAGAGGTGAGTGCGTAACCATAGATGGCACTCCAATAATTTGTTGAAAAAGGGAGAGAAAAGGCAGAATAGGAAAATCACACAGTACCAACACTTTTAAAGAACCACAGCAAGTCAAGAAAGGCAGAGTCTACTGTAGAGCAAAAAGTTCATAGGCCAGGCCCACTCTTGGAGAGAGCAAGGCGGAATGTGCCCAAGATCACACAGTGGAAATGCACTCAAAGTCTTTGCAGTGAAGTCAAAAAGAGGTTGGATCAAGTTAGAAAGGTAATGTTAACGGGTCCGAGGTCACCCCAGGATAGAGAGTCAAGGATTTACAGGACACCTTGGACAGTCTGTTGCAAGGGAGACCAGGCGGGACACAGTACCTGAAATGGTGAGAAAGCTCCAGCTGGGGCAGTTGTTCTGGCAGCGGGTGCAAGTCAGGGCTTCGTCCAGGGGAAGAGAAGATCTCGACGTGGAGGAAAGCTGGAGGTCGTTGCACTGCCAGGGAAGAAAACAGCTGCGGAGTTTCCCGGTTAAAAGGTACTACCCTTTTATTCGCTGTAGTGGTGAAGCGTGGCTATCCGGCCGCCGGGGTGCTTGGCACGGGCGATTCTACCACGAGACTATCCAGGAAGGCGAAAAAGGCGAACTGGTTGGTCCCACCAGCTCAAAGGGAAGAAGACTCTCCTGGAAGAAGATCTTTTCTGTCGGCGGGAAAGTGGTGGGTTTCGTACAGCAGGGCTCCACCGGTGGTGTCGTCGTCGTAGATGGCTCAGCTTCTCCCCTCTTCAGATTCTTTAGCTCCTGTGGCGACTTTTGAAGTTCCAGTCCCCAAAGCTTTTATGCAGAAAACCCCCATTCATCAGCTTAGCTGTCAATCAAACATGATAAGTGGTGAGCCGGGCGGCTCACCACTGGGCCAATCACACAAGAGTGCGACTTGAGTTGCCAAGGCAACTCAGTCCAGGGTGCCTATTCCCCCCTCCCACACATCCTGTAGACCCAGACAGAATGGCACCACTTTTGGAGGCTTCGGTGCAGAAGCCCGCCAAAAGTGGAACAAAGGGTTCGACTTGGGTTGGAGTTACAGAGGCGAACACAAACGCCATTTTAAAACCGAGTTCTGGCAAAAAGACCCAACTGGGAAATAAGGAACAAGTTACTTACCTGTAACTGTTGTTCTCCAGCATGGGTCTGGCATGGATTCACATGCTCATGAATATATTCCCCGTCGTCAGGCTGGGAATCCTCGGTAAAGAAAAATCAGTATCAGTTTCGTTTCTGATCTGTCTTTCGTAGTAGTAACCAATCTCTGATCTCTGCGTCATACTGACCACAGCCAATGACTGCCCTCTACCTAAGCCCCGCCTCTGGCAGCCATCTTCAGATTTGGTAGCACGGGAAGTAGCAGTATGACCAAGTGAAGAGCCGCATAGGGGTAGGCGGGAGGGTTCGCATGTGAATCCATGCCAGACCCATGCTGGAGAACAACAGTTGCAGGTAAGTAACTTGTTCCTTCTCCAGCATGGGGTCTGGCATGGATTCACATGCTCATGAATATAAGAGTAAATAGCAGTACACACATGCACAACCACGGGGGGTGGCAAAAGGCTCAACATTAAGCAATACAAAAAACTCAACATTAAGCATCTCTTACCTCCTCACCAGGCTCACCTTAAGCGAACAGGTTGCGCAGCACTGCTTGGCCGACCCTGGACTCCTCCCTAGAATCCCGATCGACGCAGTAGAATCTCGTGAAGGTGTGCGTCGACCTCCATGTAGCAACCCTGCAGATGTCCAGCAGGGGCACACCAGATAAGAACGCCGTAGTAGCAGCGATCGCTCTGGTCGAATGGGCTCTCGGACGGCCTGGCAGCGGTCGGTTAGCCAACCGGTGGCAGTGCATGATGCAGCCGGAGAGCCATATGGAAATAGAAGACTTCGAGAGAGCCTTCCCTTGATTCACAGGTCCAAAGTTCACGATTAGCTGTGATGTCCTCCGAAAACTCTTCGTGCGGTCCACGTAGAACTTCAGCGCTCTAGCCACATCCAGCGAGTGCAAAGTCCTCTCGGCCGGCGACGAAGGAGACGGGAAAAAAACAGGTAACACCAAGGGCTCGTTAAGATGGAAGTCCGACGGCACCTTGGGCATAAAGGAGGGGTGCGTCCTAAGCACCACCCTCGAGGCATGGAAAGTCAAGTACGGTGCTTTGCAGGACAGGGCCTGGATCTCTCCGACTTGTCGTGCGGAGGTCATGGCCACCAGGAATGCAGTCTTCCACGACACAAACTTCATTGGTGCAGAGTGCATCGGCTCGAATGGGGGCCCCATGAGCCTGGTCAGCACCACGTTAAGTTCCCACGCCGGGGCCGGGGCCTTCACCGACGGGAACGACCGGAACAGCCTTTTATAAACTCTTTTCCAGTCGATGGGACCACAGGGACGTCCATCCTGTGGTTCTGGTATATCTGGAGATCGCCGCCAGATGAATCTTAATGGAGGCATGGGCTAGCCCAGCCTTTGCCAGCGATAGCAGGTACGGCAGCACTTGAGGGGCCTTAATCCGTAGGGGGTTGATCTTCTGTGCTCGGCACCAGATAGAGAACCTCTTCCAATTATGACCGTAGCATTTGAGAGTCGAGGTCGCCCTGGCCTTTGCAAGAACCTCTCTGCAATCGGCCGGTATATCGTAGCCTCCAAACTCTAGCGCTGCAGGAGCCAAGCCTGCAGGTTCAGCGACGCCGGGTCGTGGTGGAAGATGGCGCCTCCTTCTCTGGAGAGAAGGTCCGCGTCCGCCGACAGCTTGATGGGAGGGGACGTTGACAAGTCCAGAAGGTCCGGGAACCAGATCTGCCTCGGCCACGCCGGTGCAACGAGTATCATCCTGCACCGGGACCTCTTGAGCTGGTTGATGAGTCGAAGCAGCAACGGCAACGGAGGGAACGCATACAGGTATAGGCCGTCCCAGGGGAACGAGAACGCATCGCCCATGCTTCTCGGCTGGGGAAACCTGCTGGCGAACCTCTTGCACTTCGAGTTTGTCGCTGTTGCGAACAGGTCGATTTGGGGTTTGCCCCATCGTCGGAAGAGTTGATCCACCTGATCCTGGTGCAGTTCCCACTCGTGACACGCGCGCAGCTCCCTGCTGAGCGAGTTGGCAATGGTGTTTCTTTCTCCTGCCAGGTGGAAGGGAACCAGGAACATCCCCTGGGCGACCGCCCAGTGCCACAGATCCTGTGCCTCCTTGGATAGGGCTGGGGATCTGGTGCCTCCCTGCTTCCGTATGTAAAACATTGTCGTGGTGTTGTCCGTGAAGATCCGCACCACCTTGCCCTTGAGCGACAGGAGGAACGATTTGAGAGCCCAGAACACGGCTCGGAGTTCCAGGACGTTGATGTGCAGGAGCCTCTCCTCCGGGAGCCAGAGGCCTCTTGCGTGGAGATCTCCGGTGTGGGTGCCCCAACCTTCCAGGGAGGCGTCCGTCGTCACCAACTCCTGGTACGCCGGCGTCTGAAAGTCCTTGCCCGCCGTGAGGTGCGCTCGAACGTCCCACCACTGAATCGCCCGTCGGAACACCTCGTTGAGGGGGACCCTGTCTTCGAAGGTGCCCGTCGCCTGCATCCAACGGGTGTCGAGAAATTCTTGAAGAGGGCGCATCTGTAGTCTGCAGAGGCGCACCAGGTAGATGAAAGAGGACATCATCCCCAGGAGGGACTTGATGGACCTTACCCTGGCCACGTCCGTGGCTAGCAGGCGCTGCACTTTGCCTAGAATGGTCTTCGTCTGTTCTTCCGACGGTGCCGCCAGGTGCCTCACTGTATCGAGCTTCGCTCCCAGAAACAGGGCCACCTGCGACGGCACCAGGTGGGACTTTGGGTAATTTATGGCTAATCCCAGGTCTGTAAGTAGCTGGACGGTCCTCGCAGTGTGTTCGACGGTGAGTTCCCTCGTCCTTGAGCGGATGAGCCAGTCGTCCAGGTAGGGGTAGACGTGAAGCCCCTGCAGGCGCAGCCGCGCCGCCACAGGTGCTAGGCACTTGGTAAAGACCCTGGGGGCCGACTTCAATCCGAACCGCGGTGCTCTGAATTGGTAGTGGCGTCCCTGGACGACGAACCTGAGGAACTTTCGGTGACTTTTGAGGATGGGAACGTGGAAGTATGCATCCTCCAGGTCAAACGACGATAGAAAGTCGCCTTCCTTCAGCTGTCCCAGTACGTGCTGGAGGGTGACCATCCTGAACTTTTGTGACCTGATGTATTTGTTCTAACGACGAAGGTCCAGGATGGGGCGCCAGCCGCCCGTCTTCTTCCTGACGAGGAAGTACCTTGAGTACACCCCAGAGTCTCTTCGGGACAAGCTCGATGGCGCCTTTCCTGAGCATCGCCTGTACTTCCAACAGCAGTTGCGGGACGTGACTTTCCTTCCTGGCCACAGGTGGAACGCCACTTCTTCAGGAATTCGATAGAGTGTCCTCTTGCCAGGGTATCCAGCACCCAACGGTCGGTGGAGATGGACTTCCACACGCCAACCAACTTCGTCAGCCGCCCTCCCACCGGGGCGCTTCGGTGGGGGCCCGAGACCACGGCCAGTTCAGTCCTGCTTGGAGGTGGTGGCCTTGCCACCCTGGCCACCTTGCCGACGGCGGCGAGGCGCTCCCTGCTTGCCGCGACCCCTGTAGGCCTCCTGAGACGAGGAGCGTGCCGCCTGGCAGTAGGACGACGAGCCACCGCTGGATCCCTTGGAGGCACCCTGTCTGCCTCCGGAGCTCTGAAAGGGCCATCGTTGCTGAAGGGCTCCTATGGCGTGGTCCGTCTCCGTGTCCATTTTTATGGCTTGGAGGGATTCATCCACCGCCTTCCCGAACAAGTTGCTGTCGTCGAACGGCATGTCCAACACCCTGGTCTGGACGTCCTGACGGAAGTCGGTCGCCTGGAGCCAACCCCGTCGTCGTAGGCAAACACCGTTGCCCAGCTGGCGGAACCCGGTATCGGCAATATCGGTTGCCACCGTTATGGCGTGGTCCGACGCCACCTCGCCTTCCTGAAGTATTTCCAGGGTCTCGGACCTCTTGTCCTCCGGTAGGAAGTCCAATATGGGGGCCAGCTTAAACCAGAGCTCCCTGGTAACAGGCCACGATCGCCAGGGTGTTGGCCGCTTTGATCGTCGTCGCCGCCGACGAAATGACCCGCCACCCCATGGCGTCCAACTTCTTTCCCTCGCCATCCGGCGGGGAATTCGATGTCGAGGCTCCTGACCCCGCCGCTTTCTTCTTCGCCGCCGACGAGACGACCGAGTCTGGCATTGGCTGGGCCCTGAGGCACAGGGGAGCGGTTTCGGGGACCCGGTACTTCTTCTCGTACCGGTCCCGTTTGGCTGGTGCCGTGGAGGGGTTCTTGAGAACCGACAGGCCCTCCTCCCAGATGTCATCGATTAGAGGCACTGCGATGACAGTCTTCCTCTTGGCCTCCCGGTGCTGATAGAGGAAACCTTCCTTTTTCTGCTCCTCCGGGCAGAGCTGGAACAATTCGGACGCCCTGGCGATCATGGCGTGGAATGAGCCAATCTCGTCGGGCGGCGAGGCCCGTGCGACGGGAGACCCGTTCCGTCGTTGTCGCCCTCAGAACCCGTCGTCGAGCCCATCGCACCGTCATCTCCCGACTCGTGGGAGGATGAGGAGGGAATTGTAAGCCATACGGGGGCGAGTGGAGGAGAGGGTTGGGTCCTCCGTCGTTTGTTCTGAGGACTTCCCGACAGGCCAGGTTGCGGGTCCTCCGGCCTGGGCCGTGGTAATCTCGTCCTTATCTCAGAGCATAAGGACTGGATCGCAGACAAAATGGCCGCCGAGGTATCCTGAGGCCTAGGTTCCGGCTGCGCCGGAAGGGAAGGCTGCTCTTCCTCGCCATCGTCGTCTTCCTCGGTTATCTCCCGAGGATCTTCCTTACGGGATCGAACCTTCTCGAATTGGACTTCGAGATTCCTCACGGCCTCGGTCAGTTCCTCCTCCGAGGCTGACTCCGAGCTCGAGGAGGCTACCGTGCCCCCCCTCGCTTCTTCCATCATGGTGGCCATGACGATGGGCTGAAAAGAGGATTCCCTCCTTGGCGGCAGGGAAACTCTAGTCCCGGAGGCAGTCTCCGCTGGCGGGGTCTCTGCCGGCTTGGCCAGAGTCGCCGCGATCGCCTCAATAGAGGCCTTTGCCTGCTGGGTAGGGGCCTTCACCACCTTAGGTGTGTCCCGGGCCTTCTCCTTAGGGGGAGGGGCGACGCCTCGCTCCCCCTCTTCCGAGATCGGACGGGGCTTCTCCCGAAGCTTACCCGGGGTCTTGGACTTCCTCTTCCCCGAACCGGAGCGCTGGCTCGTGGTTGACGGTGCCGGGGAAGGCGCGCCCTGCCTGGCGACCGAAGAGCCCGACCTTTCGGCGCTCCCGGAGCCAGCGGACTCGCGGCGCTTGGCCTGGTGTTGGGCCCCCGTCGCCGGGGCGCCCGCACATGACTTAGAAGACCGCTCGGACCCTTTCTTCTTCTTCTCACCCGTTGAGCCCTTCCCCAACCAGCTGGCGAGACGGGATCGACGGTCCCTCATGGTCCGCTCCGACAAGTTCTTGCAGAACTGGCAGTCCTTCTCTACATGAGTCTTGTCCCCATGAAGACAGTAGAGGCATCGCGAATGTTCGTCTTCCTTAAACACATTCTGCAGCCCGCATCCAGGGCAGCTGCGAAACAGCTTGGGTCCGGGTGACGAACTCGCATCCTGGGCCATCTCGAAGTAGGCCGCGAATCTTCTGGAATCCTCCAAGAAGTTGATTCGACGAAATATTCACCCTTGAGGGGCGTAGGAAAATCCCGTAACGGGGCCGTTAACGGGAGTAGAAACGGTGGAGCTTGAGGCTCGATTAACTGAAAAAATGTGAAAATTCACCTGAAAAAACGCGAAACACGTAGTAAAAGCTCGAGAGCTAAGCACAAGGACTCCCAACACTTGAACGTGCGGTAAAAATCTGAAGATGGCTGCCAGAGGCGGGGCTTAGGTAGAGGGCAGTCATTGGCTGTGGTCAGTATGACGCAGAGATCAGTGATTGGTTACTACTACGAAAGACAGATCAGAAACGAAACTGATACTGATTTTTCTTTACCGAGGATTCCCAGCCTGACGACGGGGAATATATTCATGAGCATGTGAATCCATGCCAGACCCATGCTGGAGAAATATTAAATAACCCGGCGGTATCTTTAACATTGCACCAAAAAAGTGGTGTGTTTAAAATTAATGTGAAAATCCCATAAGAAATATTCCAGTGAAATATTTTGCGTGGTAACCAGTGCCCCCTTGGAAAACAGACCCAGGGGCAATCTAATTACCCCTACCAGTACTTCCACAATATGATGGTTTGTACTGGTTATGTTCACAATTTAAGACTAGTAAAGTCATTGGTGACTTTACATGCCCTGGGAGACAGTAGTCAGTCCCAGGGTATGGAGTCTATGTTTGGGGGTCACTGTGACACCCCTGTGTTACTGCACTGAGAGTGCTGTGTAACACACTTACCAAAACCACATGAAACCCTATGGAGTAAAAGACCCCATAGCCCATAAAACACATTACAAAGTCAAAGGATATCTCAAATCATGTCTAAGAGTGGGAGAAAAAGAGTCTCACTCTTAGCAGGAGAAAAACAATAAACCCCAAAAATCCAGCAAAGCTGCTGGGGGACTCACTAGGTTTGGGAAATTAGCCTTAACAGAGAATTCTCCCCAACACTCGCCCCCCCCCAGACTAAGGGACAGGAGGATTTAATCCACTCCTGGATGAATCTCATACCTCTAGTCGGTTATAAACACCCTAGAGAGACCATCAGCATTTTGGTGGAGACACCCTGACCTATGTTCTATGGTCAAATCAAAGGTTTTCCTTTGTAAGCTATATGACCTACAAACCCTTTGAGGAACATCAGTCTTTTTGAAACTATAGGGGATCTGGTTGACCAGTCCCTCAGAAGTTGGTACAACTTCTGAACCTGTGTTAGGCTTTTTCAAGGGGCCCTTATAAAAGATTCCCTTAGATCTAGAGGGGCCTCCAGAGTTCCTCACCACTTCTCTGTTGGGAGAAGGTTGGGTTTTGGGCCCCTTGGTTGGAGGGGATGGAGATAAGCAAGGCACATGCTTCTCCTTCCTTTTAGATCTACCCTTACCTACTTTAGGAGTTTCACTCCCAAGATTAGGATTTGAGTTGGAGTCTTCAGTAGAAGGTCAAACAGTCTGAAGGTTTTTGGCCTTAGACTTTTCTTTCCTGGTTTTCCACCAGCACTGAGAATTACCAGTTCTCTTAGGCCTAGTTAAGGGTCCAGTTGGTCTATCCACCTCTTCCTCAGAAGCAGGGGGAGTCACAGACTTTAAAACTGGGGGAATAATGATGGAGCTTGGTTCGGGCTCCCATTTCCCTAACATTTTAGCCTGAAATTTGCCTGGGTCAGAGGTCAATTTACCAACACCAGGGCTTGTAGTGGGGTTCTCAGTAGAGGTTCCCATAGGCTTAGAGTGGTTCCTTAAGGTGGCCTCTCTAGCCAATTTGGTTTGGTTCTGGGTCTCCATACTGGGAGGCCTGGGGATACTGGATACTACTCCTAGAGTTCTTAGATCACTCCACAACAGGACTCCCCCAGGCACCTCAGTCTGAACACGGACAGGAATCATCACTGTCATGTTATTACACTGAATGAGGGCTGGTAGAATTGGAACCATTTGGACAGGGCCTCCAGACATCCTAGTGGGACCTTTGGGTGCCTTAGCAACATCCTCGGGCCTGAAAAAGCTTTCATCCACTATTGTTCTGCTGGCCCCAGAGTCTCGCCTGGCAGGAGTATCCTGGCCATTGACAAGAACACTGTCCACATAATAAACTTGAGTTTTCTGGTATGGAGTTGTACACACTCCTATTCTGATCACTAACCAGATCCATGGACTCTACTGTTAAACTTGCTTGAAGACCCAAAGTTTCCTCAGCAAAGACTTCAAAGTGAGCACTAGCCATTTGGACTTCCTCCTCAGGAGTGAAGGCTAAGGAGACTGTGCTGATCCCTGCAGGTTTACCCTTATATCTGGGATCTACTTTGATATGGTCAGTTGCCTTACAGACATAGCATACTCCAAATGCTCTCTGAAAGGGTGGCTTGTTCTGACCTCCTTCTGGTTGTTGACCAGAAGGTACACTAGCCTGTTGTGGTTTACCCTGGGACTTACTCTGGTTATTTTGTTGTTTGGGGCCCTCTTTGGTTTGGGAGGTATTAGAAATCTCTTGGTTCCCTTTTGGTGGCTGCTTTCCCTCATCCGTTTTCTGAGTGACTCTAACGCCCACCTGGTTCCCACGGGGGCGCTGATCTTGTCTGGATTACTGCGGCCTCTTCTAGCGTGATGCGCAGGACCCGGAACACTGATTGGACAGGACCTCCAAATCGTGCTTCCTTGGCCCGTAGGAATATCCTTCTGCAGATGAGAAAGGGGATTAACAGTCTGCAGAATGGTGTGCTAGCTCCCCCCTTCCCCCCTACGTTCCTCTCTATTCCTCCAAACCCGGTTTAAGCTCACCTTATGGTTTGGAAGGTTGAACTCTCCATCCTGCTTCTGGTGCAGGGGCGCGCATTCGTCCAGTTACTTCACTGGTTTTCAGAATGGCGCTGGCAAAATCCACTTGACTTTCCTGAGCGATGCGCCGTAAGTATGAAAGTTCAAAGTTCAAGTGAGGCCCCCTTTATGCTGTCTTTCTCACCTGTGATCTGTCCTTTATTTCAGGTGCAGAATGAAGGCGATGCGTCGAGGGGTGTCTTCAAGGGTTTGTAAAGTGGTTATTCCCAAAATTCTTTGTTTGGGAATTATCGGCACAGGTTCTGAGTTTGTGTCTATTTCTTCCATTCCAATTCGGGATAGAGCGTCTGCCTTACCATTCTTAGAACCGGGGCGGTAGGTGATTACAAAATCGAACTCAGCAAAGAACAAAGCCCATCAGAGCTGTCGAGACGATTGGGCCTTGGCAGTATTTAAATATTGTAAATTTCAGTGATCAGTGATCACGGTGATGGTATGCCGGGCGCCGAGGAGATAATGCCGCCAAGCCTTAAAGGCGGACTTAATGGCTAATAGTTCCTTATCGGTAATCGCATAATTTATCTCCGGCGGTGAGAACTTTCTGGACCAAGATGCTACGGGGTGCAGTTGGTTGGTTTCAGGGTCTCTCTGAGACAGGACAGCTCCCATGGTTAAGCTGGACGCGTCGGTTTCGACTATATATGGGAGATCAGGACGCGGGTGCTTCAAAATAGGTGCGGACGTGAACTTAGCTTTCAACTCCTGAAAGGCCTGTTCGGCTTCCTCGGTCCATTCAAAACGTTTATTTTTTCGCAAGAGTGCAGTGATAGGTTGCACCACACGTGAAAACTCTGGGATAAACCTGCGATAAAAGTTGGCAAAACCAAGCATGCTTTGGACACCTTTCACTGAACTAGGTGATGGCCATTTGAGGATGGCATCCACTTTCCGTGAATCCATTCGGACCCCTTTAGGTGTCAGGATGAATCCGAGAAACTCAACCTCGGTGGTATGGAAAACACATTTTTCCAGCTTGGCAAACAGCTTGTGCTGGCGCAGTTTCTCTAGGACGGCCCTGACATGTTTTCTGTGATCAGATTCCGAAGAGGAGTACACAAGAATGTCATTGATATACACGATAACACAGACATCGATGAGTTCCCGAAGGACATCATTCATGAAGAATTGGAAGGCAGCATGCGCGTTGCACAACCCGAAAGGCATCACCTGGTATTCGAATAGTCCATATTTTGTACGGAAGGCCGTTTTCCATTCGTCGCCTTCTTTTACTCGTACCAGATGATAAGCCCCCCGGAGATCTAATTTGGTGTATACGCAAGCGTCCTTCACCTGGTCAAGGAGTTCAGGGATCAGAGGCAGAGGGTAACGATTTTTAACAGTTATCTGGTTCAATGCGCGGTAATCGATACAAGTCCTAAGGTCGCCCTCTTTTTTAGGCACGAAGAACAAAGCTGAAGATGCCGGGGACTTTGACGGGCGAATGAAACCATTGGCGAGGTATTGATCTAAATATTGTCTCAAATGCAGATTCTCAGGTTCAGTAAGGGCATAAATCCTGCTACAAGGGGGTTGTGCACCCGGCACCAGATCGATTTGGCAATCGTACGATCTGTGGGGAGGTAACATGTTGGCCTGTTCCTTTTGGAAGACGTCCTGAAAGTCTTGGTACTCTGGGAGGTAGTTGCACGGGGACAGAGGTTACTGATGCTAGATTAATCTTTGGATTTTCTGGGAAGCAGGTTTGTGCACAATCCGGGAAGGTTATTCTCTTCGCTCGCCAATCAATTCGAGGATTATGTGTCTCTAACCAAGGGACTCCGAGAATAAGCTGAAACTGTGGAGCCTTGATCACATCAAACACAACTGCCTCCCGATGGCCATCCGGACCTACAAGTGTCACCTCAGCTGTGGAATGTGTTACCGGTCCAGAGGCAATTTCGGTTCCATCTACAGTGGTGATGACATCTTTGCTGGTTTTAGGACGCAGAGGGAGGTTTATCCTAGAGACCAATTCTCGATCCACATAGTTTCCTATAGCCCCGCTATCGATGTATGCCTTTATAGCATGCAACCGTTTTGGCTGTTCCGGATCTATGAGGACCATTGGCACAATGAAATGCGAGGTCTGAGAGTTAGTTTTGAAGCTCGGCAAGCGGACCCCTACGCTTGCCGGGCGTGGGCGTTTCACGATACAGAGTTTCCATGGATTTTATCAGCGGCTCCTACCACCTTCTTGGGCGGCTTAACCGGACAATCTCGTAGAAAGTGTCCTGAGGACCCACAATAAAGGCATAATTGCATCTGTCTTCTTTCCCGTTCTTTTTGAGTTAGGGGCCCTTTAACTCCTCCGATTTGCATAGGCTCTGAGGTATCAGCCCCCTTGGGGTTAGCGTGGGTTTTGGCCCACACCCGGGTTTCAAACTTGGACCAATCTGCTTTTCTGTTTTACAGCCTGTGATCCAACTGGACCACTAAGTCTATATATTCAGTGCATTCTTGGGGCGGATTTACAACTTGTGCCAGGACATCTTTAAGTTCTCAGCGTAGACGTCGATAGAATAACGTGATTCTTTTATCCTCTGGCCAACCAGTTTCCACAATTAGTCTATTGAAGGTTGCAATGTAGGATAGAAGGTCTTGATTGCCCTGTCGCAGAGATAGAAGTTCGTCATCCAGAGCCTGTCCCTGGGAATGTCGAGCAAATAACCTTTCCATGCTTGTTTGAAATCCTTGAAAATCACGAAGAATCGGGTCATCTTGAGTTACCAGTGGGACTGACCAATCGGCAGCACAGCCGCTGAGATATGACAACACAAAGGCTACCTTGGTCTGATCATTAGGGAAGGCCCCGGGTTTGCATAGGAAGTGCAAACGACACTGATTCATGAATACGGCGAATCGTTTGGGGTCCCCAGCAAAGCGTTCGGGTGGGGCCAGCGGCATGTTTGCAGGTAGATTAATCAGCACAGGGTTACTGGAAACCACAGGAGTGGGGTTCCCCCCGGAACCGGGTAAAGGAGTTTGTACAGCTTGACCTTGCAAAAGCTGTCTAGCCAGGTCATCAGTCCTTTCCCTTGTTACAATCACTTCTCTTCTGAGGGCATTAGTCTCTTGACGAGCGGCGTGTACCTCGGCCCGTAATTCCCCCAGTAGTTGGGCCAGTTGGTCAGTCTCAGAAGTTTCTATAGCACCTGGGTGGGAATTTGTAGGGAGGCTTCGCGTTCTGTAACGCCCACCTGGTTCCCACGGGGGCGCTGATCTAGTCTGGATTACTGCGGCCTCTTCTAGCGTGATGCGCAGGACCCGGAACACCGATTGGACAGGACCTCCAAATCGTGCTTCCTTGGCCCGTAGGAATATCCTTCTGCAGATGAGAAAGGGGATTAACAGTCTGCAGAATGGTGTGCTAGCTCCCCCCTTCCCCCCTCCGTTCCTCTCTATTCCTCCAAACCCGGTTTAAGCTCACCTTATGGTTTGGAAGGTTGAACTCTCCATCCTGCTTCTGGTGCAGGGGCGCGCGTTCGTCCAGTTACTTCACTGATTTTCAGAATGGCGCTGGCAAAATCCACTTGACTTTCCTGAGCGATGCGCCGTAAGTATGAAAGTTCAAAGTTCAAGTGAGGCCCCCTTTATGCTGTCTTTCTCACCTGTGATCTGTCCTTTATTTCAGGTGCAGAATGAAGGTGATGCGTCGAGGGGTTAACCTGCCGAGGTGAGTAGTAATGAGGGCGATCCCTCTAGATGTCCTTATCATTCCTCTGAAATGTCTCTAGTCCTTTCCCCATAGGGGCCGGGGTACGGTACCTGCCAACGGGGCGGCACCAACCCGAAATGTGGAAGAAAAGCCGGTAAGTGTTATGGCTGTTAATCAGGCTTTCCTTCTGTGTGTCCTTCTGCTCACCTTTTGTTTCTTCCTCTCTCCCCTAGGTGCAGAGATGTGGCGTCCGATGCTGACAGCCGCGATGGAGCCGGGAGATGTCTCGAGGACAGGACAGGTGAGTGAAGCGTGGCGCTGCAGCGAGCAACGCGATGCTTTTAAATTGAAGTCTTCCTTCAGGGATGCTGGCGAGAAGATTCCGGATGCAGGTAAGAAGCTTGAAATAATCCTTGGTTTTCACCTTTCTCTTCTCTTCCTTCCTTGCAGGTCTTCCAGGTTCAAGACGGGCGTGGCTGTAGTCCAGGAGCAGGAGCAGACACGGTGAGCGCTAAGCTGCAGGAAGCAGAACAACGCGAAGCATGAGCTGCTGTCTGGGCGTGGCTTAAATAGCCTCCAAAGAAGTCCCAGGTATGTATCCTTCCCCAACTAGGTATGTATCCTTCCCTGGCCACGCCCGAGTTAAAAAATAGTCCCTATGAAAAAATAGTCCCTTTCAGGTCTCAGGGAGGCCTGAAGCGTGCAGCATGGTCTGCATCAGGTAAGTGCACAAAACACCTCCCTTTATGAGCCTGGCGCCTATGGCGCCAGGACTGATGTCCAACATGAGCCTGGCGCCAAAGGCGCCAGGACTGAGTCCAAAGAGCCCCTATAAGGGGCCGCTGGGCTTTTACCCGAGGGCATGATGCCTGCTTCCGGGGGTGCTGGGCCTGGCCTGATGCTCCGGGGGTAGGCATCATGACAGCGACCCCTGAATCCTTGTGAGTAGCCCTGTTGGCAACCCACAAGTCAGCAGCCTTAGCTAGCTTCCTGGAATCTAATTCCTTTGAATCTGCCAAGTGCTGTCTGAGCTCAGGAGAGCAGGCATCATAAATTGACTCCAACATTACAAGATTTCTCATTCCCTCATAAGTGCTCACCTTGTAACCCTTAATCCACCCCTCTAAGTTTTTCAAACTTTCACTCACCCCAGGTAGCCCAAGGGGTACCATCATTGTTTTTGAGGGTCCTAAACCTCTTAAGGTACTGGGAAGGGGTCTTCCCAAATCTAGCTATTAAAGCTAGCTTCACACATTCATAATCCTTTCTATCCAACTCCATTACCACATCAGTTGCAACAGGGGGGAGCCTAGAGAACAACCAGGAAAGTAACTCATTTCCTGTGATGTTCTGGAGTCCATGATTATACTCAAACAAACTCAACCAATCCAACACATCCAACTTAGGCTCATACATACCCACAAGCTCTTTAGGCATCCGTGGTCTTTTGGGACTGGAACTCCTAGAGGATCCGGAGAGAGAAGCATTTTCAACAGACAATTTCCTCATCTCTAGCTCATGCTTGAGCTCCATTTCTCTGAGCCTTAGTTCTTGGTGCATTTGTTCTGTTTGAGCATTAAGTCTCTTAAACTCCAATTCAAGTTTCATTTTCTCTAGTTCAAGACATTGAGGACTAATTGTGGGACCTGGCAAAGGTCCACTAGGTACAGCTGGCAGAGCAGATAGAGGCCTAGGGGGGACAACGACATCATCCTCACCCTCCTCTTCTGGTTCTGACTCAAGATTATCAATACTAGGATCAATATAAATCTCATTACTGTTATCTACATTTGCTGGAGTGGTAGGTTCCTCTGAACCACCATAAAGACTTTGGTTTGCTAAAAACCTATTAGCTCCATTTTCTTGCCTTTAGTCAGGAGATTCTTATGCTTACAGAGAAAACCAGCAGTTTTTGTAGCAAGGGACTCTTGACTATAAGTTTCCATAGTTGACAGGTTAGAAAAAAAACTTTTTAGTGCTAAGCTTTGTGATTAGTTGCACTAAGGTATCTATAAGCACACTAAAATGTATACTCAATACAGATCCCACCGCTGCACACCAGTGTTAGGCAGAAACCTGTGCAGTTCCCTTAGGGACCACTGCAAAAGGCTTAGGACTACAGGTGTTGGCAGTAAACCCAATTGGTAGCAGTCTGTACCACCCAGATTTACCTGGTAGCTGTGGCTGAGCAGTCAGACTTCTCTCAAGAAGAGTTAGACAGTATAGGTACTAAAATACAGTAGCACAAGCAAACACTGACCAGAGCTTGGGTATAATAGTATATAATTATTTATTTAAAAACACACTTTGTAATATACACTAACACTAATATGACAAGCAAGGTCAAACACAGTCACTATTAATATGGGATACATTACTCACCGTAATCGTATTTCTGATGCTTGTATCTGCTTAGATTCACATGCTATGCATAGGCCGACATCTAGTGGAAGCTGCGGAGTATTACAGTTTGTTTTTCGAAAGTCGAAAATGGGCGTCGACACAGGCGTGCCAGTAATACTATCCCTAGTGTGACGTCCACTGTACCCAAGATCCCTCACGCGTGTAGGATCCTCAGATTGTATTTTTTCTGACATGAGGAAGCATGAGGAGTAGCGTGAGTACAGATAATCCAAGCAGATAGACAGAAAGGTAAGACTACAAGCAATCATGCGCCTTCTCTCGGAGGGGAGGAAGGGTGGGTCGCATGTGAATCTAAGCAGATACAAGCATCAGAAATACGATTACGGTGAGTAATGTATCCCTTCTGAGGCTTGTGGAATCTGCTTAGATCACATGCTGTGCATAGATTAGCGAGCAGTACCAGAAGAAGGAGGTGGGATGTGAGAAGGGTCATGAGCAAACAGGTGTCTTAGAACCGCTTGTCCCACTTGTGTATCTGTCTTGGAATGAGTGTC
Organism: Ambystoma mexicanum; assembly: GCF_040938575.1. Classification (NCBI taxonomy): domain Eukaryota; kingdom Metazoa; phylum Chordata; class Amphibia; order Caudata; family Ambystomatidae; genus Ambystoma; species Ambystoma mexicanum. Next base: position 411,386,105 of record NC_090933.1, on the reverse strand, counting down.
AATGCAGTAATGCTGAGTAAAAGTGTGAATAGAGCTCCAAGTAGCCGCTTTGCAAATGGTGTCGAGGGGAACATTTGCCATGAAAGCCAGAGTGGCACCAATGCCTCTAGTAGAGTGGGCCCTTGGTGTAAAAGGCAGAGTCTTTTCAGAAAGAGAGTAACACAGCTGTATACAGTTGATAATCCACTTCGAGATAGCGCCCTTAGAGACGCGATCCCGCTCTCTGCCTGTAGCTACGGAGACAAACAGTTGATCTGTTTTCCTTAGCGGTCTGGTTTTATTTACATAGTATAGGACCGCCCTACGCACATCTAGGGTGTGTAGTTTCACCTCAGCCGAGCTTTGCGGGTTTTGGAAGAAAGCCGGAAGCTCGATGGACTGGTTTACATGGAACTTGGATATGAATTTAGGTGAGAACCTAGGGTGTGTGCGTAAAACCAGTTTGTCCTTGTGGATAGTAAAGAAAGGATCCTGCACTGACAGAGCCTGAATTTCACTGACCCTTCTTATGGAGGTAATGGCTACTAAGAAGGCCGTTTTATAAGTCAGGTGTTTGAGACTACTTTTATGCATGGGTTCGAATGGGGGTCCCATGAGCTTAGCTAGCACCACGTTGAGGTCCCATCCTGGCGGTGGGTTCGAAATAGGAGGGTGAAGTCTCTTTACTCCTTCCATGAAGGCTTTAACCACTGGTACTTTCCACCACGAGACCTTGTTATGGGATGTGGTGTAAGCCGAGAGGGCTGCCAGGTGTACTTTCAGCGAGTTGAAAACCAACCCTGCATCCAGCAGGTGGAGCATGTATGTTACAACGTTGGAAGGAGTGCAATCAACCGGGTTGATTTGTTTATTCTGGCACCAGATAACGAATCTTTTCCACTTATCAAAGTAACAGTGCCTTGTATTTGGTTTCCTGGACTCTTTTAGAATGTCCATACACCTCTGTGGTAATTTGAGATGTCCAAACTCTATGACTTCAGGAGCCATGCTGCTAGGTTCATAGAGTTGGGTTTCTGATGCACTGTTTGACCCTGTTGCTGGGACAGTAGGTTGTACCAGGCTGGGAGTCTGATGGGTTCGCACACCGCCATCCTGCGTAGGTGTGGAAACCATGGTTGTCTCGCCCACATGGGAGCAACTAGGATGAGCGTCATCGATTCCTTGTTCATCTTGTACACCACCTTCCTGATGAGAGGAGTTGGTGGAAAAGCGTACGCAAACATCCCTGACCAGTTTATCCACAGGGCATTCCCTTGGGAGTCTGGCTGGGGGAACCTGGATGCAAATCCTGGGCATTGTTTGTTTTCGCTTGTGGCGAATAGGTCTATAGTGGGGAAACCCCACTGAGAGAAGAGATCTTCTACTACGTCTCTGTGAAGGACCCATTCGTGTTCTTTTGGGAGGGAGTCTCTGCTTAGAGTATCCGCTAGGGAATTGAGCTCCCCTGGAACATGTTGCGATGACAGGAAGATGTTCCGTCTGAGTGCCCATATCCATATTTTCTGGGCAAGCTTGGACAGATTTGGCGAACGAGTCCCCCCTTGCTTGTTCAGATAGAACATGGCTGTCGTGCTGTCCGTCCTGACCTGCACCGACAAGTTCAGTAGATGGGGCTCGAACGCCTTTAGCGCTCGGAATACTGCCAGAAGCTCTAGCAGATTGATGTGGTTCTTGGCTACTGAGTGAGACCAGAGACCCTGAGCTGTGTGGTGGAGATGGTGAGCTCCCCACCCAGTCAGGCATGCATCTGTAGTCACCACGGCTTGTACTTCGGGATCGTAAAAGGGTTTCCCCTTTGCGAGATTCTCTCTTGTCCACCAGTGTAGGCTCTGTACGAGTGTTGGCGAAACGACCACTAGATCGTCCCAATGACCACTTGCCTGAGACCACTGTTTCGCCAACCATTCCTGCATGGGACGCATGCGCAGACGCGCGTGGGGGACCAGGTAAATGCATGACGCCATCATGCCCAGTAACCGCATAGCTTTGCGTACTGTTATCTGTTGACCTGACTGATAATGCGGAATTTGCAGAAGTATATTCCGAATTCTCTCTTCCGAAGGGAAGGTCAATCCTTTCTGAGTATCTAGGATAGCTCCTAGAAACTGTTTTGAGGTGCTTGGCACCAGACTTGACTTTTTCTCGTTGATGGAGAAGCCTAATTCGTGGAGGAGGTCGATAGTCCTCTGAATGTTTGACCTGCAAATTCCTGGGGTTTCCCCCGTTATGAGCCAGTCGTCCAGATAAGGGTACACCTGGATTGCTTCCCTGCGTAGGTGTGCAGCCGCCACCGCCAGTACCTTGGTGAATACCCTTGGTGCTGAAGCTATCCCGAAGGGCAGTACCTTGAATTGGTAGTGGCGACTGTCTACCTTGAAGCGCAAGTACTTTCTGTGCGCTGGGAGCATGGAAATATGAAAATAAGCATCTTTCATATCCAAGGTTGCCATGTAATCCCCCTTTTTTAGGAGGGGGATTACCTCTTGTAGCGTGGTCATACGGAATTTTTGGGGCTTGACATACTTGTTGGCAGGCCGTAAGTCCAATACTGGGCGCATTGTCAAATCTTTCTTTGGCACAAGGAAGTAAGTTGAATAGATACCCTTGTTTACCTGGTGTCCTGGGACGAGTTCTATCGCGTCCTTTTCTAGCAGAATGGCGATCTCCTCGAGGAGGATCCTTTGATGCTCTAGGGAGTGCACTCTTTGTCGTGGAGGATGGTTCCGGGGACGCTGCAGTAGTTCTATACAATATCCTGCGGATACTGTTGACAGCACCCATCTGTCTGAGGTGATCCCTTCCTAAGCCTGGGTGAAGGTGGAAATGCGTCCACCTACTGGGGTTGCGTGGCAAGGGACCCTGAACTGAGCGTCACTGTTTTGGTGGAGGCGTGCCACCTCCCTTGTTGGGGCTGCCTCTGCCTCTTCCACGACCTCTCTTGTTACCCCTGCCGTAACTCTGGGTAGACTGCTGGTTGTTATTCCATTGTGTACCCTGTCCCTGGGCATAGTTGCCTCTTTGTGAATTTTGGCCGCGTGGGCGACGAAAATTACTGTTCCCCCTCTGGTTAGGGGGTTTGTTGGTAAGCTGGCCAAGGGATTCGAGAGTCTCATATTCATCTTTGGCATTTTTAAGTGCGTCTTCGACCGCTTTCCCAAACAATAGGTCGGGTTCCACTGGCTTGTCTATTAAAGAAGCCTGGGTTTCTGTCTTGAATCCCGACTGCCGTAACCACGCATGTCTTTTGATAACAGTACCTTCTGCTATCAATCTCCCTGCGTTGTCAGCGGCGTCGAAAGTTGCTTTTAAAATGCAACCAGACACGGCTCTCCCCTCTGCCGAGATCCGAGCCAGCTGGCCCTTTAACGGTTCTGGAGCAGAGGCAATGAGCGCCGCGACTTCTTCCCATTGATGGCAATTGTAACTAGCCAACAGGGTGGTGGAATTCGCAATCCTTGCCTGGTAGGCGGACGTTGAGGCTACCTTCCTGCCAAACCCGTAAAGTTTTTTGCTCTCCTTGTCGGGAGGAGCTTCTGATGAAGATAAGGGCGTGCCAGCCCTTTTTCTAGTGTTGGTAACCACTAGGGAATCTGGTTTAAGATGTCCCCTTATATACAGAGGGTCAGACTGGGCTGCCCGGAAAATCTTTTCAATTCTGGGGTTGACAGCTCTGGTGAGGTTCGGATTCACCAGGGAAGGATCTATTCTTCGTTGGATGGATTTGAGGATAGGGATGGTCTGAGCGACCGGTCTTCTCTCTCCTACAAACTCCTCCGCGAAGTCCCTTTCCTCCTGTACACCGTGGGTGTCGATGTGGAAGTGTTCCGCTGCTCGAGCGAGAACCTCGTTAAGGAGGGGCTGGTTATCAACTGGAGAGTCAGTAACTGGGGCTTCGCTTTGTACTGGGGAATCTACTCTGTAAATTTCCTGCTCATCTTCTCCCTCCTCCAGGTCCTCATCCTCTGCATAGTAATCTGTCCCGGTTTGTTCTTCCATAATTTCAAACTCCTGGTCCTCTTCAGGGAAAACTTGTCCCTGGTAACTGGGGAGTGGAGTAGAATATGGAGTGGAGTAAGGCTGAACCTCGAAGGGTTCAGGTCTTTCGAACCGGGGCTTTTTACTTAGCGGGATAGGATCGGAGGAGCCTGAGGGTGTGGCCCCTTGAGGGTTATATGAAAGAAAGTGTTCTGGGTTCTTATCATAAAAATCAGCCAAGGAAGACATCCTAGACATAACCCTGTCTATGTCTTCACTGGACCATTCCCTGGAACAGGGTATTACTTTAGCAGGTGGTGATTTATGGGACTTTTCAAGGGTAGACTTGTGTTTGCTTGTCTGCCTAGGGTGAGAGGATGGCTTTACAGGGGTGGAAGGCTGTGCTTTCCGCTGTTTCCCCCCCTCCCCGTGCGTGGAAAGATGTTTTCCCTGTCCCTTGGAGGCCCCAGAGACTTTCGACGCCTGGCGCCGAGGGTCTGGAGAGGTATCTGTGTGCTTTGGGCGTGGGGCCTCACTGGTGTTAACCGCGGTCTCGGTATCTTGGAGCGCGGCCTGGGGGTGGAAGTCGTCTTCGTCTCCCGACGATCGAACTTCCGTTAATGTGTGTAGTGAGGCACTCTTGGCAAGAGTGGATGATTGCCTTGCGTCGTGAGGCGATCTCGATCGAGAGCGCCCAGAGGACACCGAGTCGGACCGTTCTTTTTGTGCCTCTTTCCGGGAAGTCGACGTCGTCGAGGTCCGGTTGGTCTTAGTGTGTTTAGTGTGTGTTAGGTGTGTAGCGCTTGCGTCGCCGGGGGTCTTCCCCATAGCCGCCCTGCCGGACGACCTTCCGAGGTCGGGGACCTGGGCTCGTCGGCTGTCTTTCGACGCCATAATGCCCTCGCCGTCCGAAAGTACGGCGTCGCTGCCATCGCTGAAGGCGCCCTCCGCTGCCATGGCCTCCTGCCTGGCGTGGTGGGCCCAACGCTTTGTCGAACGGTCCTTAAGTGTCTTAGGTTAAAACCTACTACACGCTCTGCAGTTCGCTTCGGGGTGATCCCTCGGCAAGCAGAGATTGCACGTGGCGTGCCTGTCGACCCAAGGGTATTTGCGATTGCACTTGGGGCAGAATTGAAAAGGGGTACCCTCCATACGCACCTTAAGGCAGCGGGCTGCTAAGTGTAGGAATATATAAAATGTAACTATATATCAAGAGTGAAGAGTATGTACCACCCCCCACTCTCCCTACTTGTAAGGGCCGAGGCCAGCGGCCTACTAGGCCCGGGCCGAGGCCAGCGGCCTTCCGAGGCCCAGATCCGTCGTGCAGCAGTCGACGGTCGATGACTTCTCCAGCCGTCGTCGAGGTTGAGGGTCGACGTTGGGGTGGGGAAGGGAATGAATAAGAATTATAATTATAATAACAGCAAAAATATGGCTAAGGCCAGGGAACTCCGCAAGATGCTTCCGACCAGTATGGCGGAAAAAAACAATCTGAGGATCCTACACGCGTGAGGGATCTTGGGTACAGTGGACGTCACACTAGGGATAGTGTTACTGGCACGCCTGTGTCGACGCCCATTTTCGACTTTCGAAAAACAAACTGTAATACTCCGCAGCTTCCACTAGATGTCGGCCTATGCACAGCATGTGATCTAAGCAGATTCCACAAGCCTCAGAAATATATATACATCCCTAATTACTTATTGAACAAGTCTTAGTTAAAACACCATTTATTTTCAGACAGAGGTGAGCGCTTAACCTAAAATGGCACTCCAATAAGTTAGTTAAAAAGGGAGGGAAAAGGCAGAATTAGGAAAATGCACAATACCAACACTTTAAGAGAACCAGAGCATGTCAGAAAAGGCAGTCTACTGAGGAGCAAGAAAGTCATAGGCCAGGCCCACTCTTGGAGAGAGCAAGGCGGAATGTGTCCAAGATCACACAGTTGAATAGTACTTTAAAGAGTCTTTGCAGATAGTTTGAAAAGGGTTGGATCAAGTAAGGAAAAGTTAGTTAGCAGGTCCCAAGTCACCCCAGGATAGAAAGTCAAGGATTTACGGGACACCTTGAACAGTCTGTTGCAAGGGAGACCAGGCGGGACACAGTACCTGAAATGGTGAGAAAGCTCCAGCGGGGGCAGTTGTTCCTGGCAGCGGGTGCAAGTCGGTGCTTCGTGCAGGGAAAGAGAAGATCTCGACGTGGAGGAAAGATGGAGGTCGTTGTACTGCCAGGGAAGAAACCAGCGGCAGAGTTTCCCGGTTAAAAGGTACTACCCTTTTATTTGCGGTAGTGGTGAAGCGTGGCTATCCGGCCGCCGGGGTCCTTGGCACGGGCGATTGGACCACGAGACGATCCAGGAAGGCGAAAAGGAGGGCGAACTGGTTATCCCCACCAGTTCAGGGGAAGAAGACTCTCCGGGATGAAGATCTTCTCTGTCGTTGGGAAGTGGTGAGACGGTTCAGCAGGGCTCCGCCGGTGGTGTCGTCGTTGCAGGTCGGCTCAGCTTTTCCCTCTTCGGATTCTTTGGTCCTGTGGCGACTTCTGAAGTTCCAGTCCCCAAAGCCCTGCTTTTATGCAGAAAACCCCCATTCATCAGTCCTAGCTGTCACTCAAACATGCTAAGTGGTGAGCCGGGCGGCTCACCACTGGGCTAATCACACAAGAGTGCGACTTGAGTTGCCGAGGCAACTCAGCCCAGGGTGCCTAAACCCCCCTCCCACACATCCTGTAGACCCAGACAGAGTGACACCACTTTTGGAGGCTTCTGTGCAGTAGCCCGCCAAAAAGTGGAACAAAGGGCTCGACTTGGGTTGGAGTTACAGAGGCGAACACAAACGCCATTTTAAAACCGAGTCCTGGCAAAATGACCCAACCGGGGAATAAATATTAAATAAATAACCCGGCGGTATCTTTAACATTGCACCAAAAAGGTGGTGCGTTTAAAATGAATGGGAAAATCCCATAGGAAATATTCCGGTGGAATATTTCGCGTGGTTACCACTGCCACCAGCCAGAAACTCGACGATGGGGGACTGCACAGTGCCCCCTCGAAAAACAGACCCAGGGGCAATCTAATTACCCCTACCAGTACTTCCACCATAGGATGGTTTGTACTGGTTCTGTTCACAATTTAAGACTAGTAAAGTCAATGGTGACTTTACATGCCCTGGGAGACAGTAGTCAGTCCCAGGGTATGGAATCTATGTTTGGGGGTCACTATGACACCCCTGTGTTACTGCACTGAGGGTGCTGTGTAACACACTTACCAAAACCACATGAAACTCTATGGAGTAAAAGACCCCATAGCCCATAAAACACATTACAAAGTCAAAGGATATCTCAAATCATGTCTAAGAGTGGGAGAAAAAGAGTCTCACTCTTAGCAGGAGAAAAAAATAAACCCCAAAAATCCAGCAAAGCTGCTGGGGGACTCACTAGGTTTGGGAAATTAGCCTTAACAGAGAATTCTCCCTAACACTCCTCCCATATATCAGGAACCCTTCTTTCTTAGTTTCCTCCGGCACTAACTGAAAAAGGTTTGAGGCCCTGGACATCATGGAATGAAAGGATCCAACTTCATCTGGTGAGAAGGCCCTATGGGGTTTGTCCGTGTGCAGTGTTTCCCAGTCAGCTGGCACACAGTCGTCTTCCTCGTCGGTGCATGTAGCCGTAGTAGCTGTGTCCGTGTGCAGTGCCGGAGCTCCGGGTGGAGTCAGGTTGCGACATCGCGGTGGTGGCAGAGAGGTCAGGTGATGCCGAGGGCCAGCTGCCTCATTAGACTTCCTCTTCCGATGAGGAGGGCTCAACCTTGAAGGCCCCTGAGGGTCCTGTGATGGAGCAGCCCCCAGCGTTGGGGGGCAGCTTCTGCTAGATCTGCGTGACTAGTATGTTTAGAGTCATCCGAATATCTAGCGACAGGTCCCTCGGTTGAGGGGTGTAAGGAAACCAGTGGTGTAGGGTCCCGGCTGACGCGCCGCCTCTTGCGCGCAGGAGACGAAGGCTCACCGCCCTCAAGGTTTCCACCTCCTTTGTGGTATGTTTAGTAGTCATCGGGAAGATCAGCGGAACCAGTGTTGCGGAGCTTGGCCTTCTCATGGACCCCCCCGGGTGGGGCATCCTCAAAGGATCTCGACCTCCTCTTGGAGGGAGTTAGCTCCTTGGACCAGCCGGTTCTTGGTGAGGCACGAGTGTGCCCGGAAGCCCAGTCAGAGGCGTTGCTCGATTTGAGCCACGCTGCCAACCTGCTGCAACGATCTTTCTTGGCATTCTTATCTCGCATCCCTCATCATCGTTGTCCGGATACAGGCAATATAGGCATTTATGATGTCGATCTTCTATGAATACGTTCCTTAATCCACACTTCGCGCAGAGTTTGAAGAGGCCCCTGCCTCCTCCTCCTCCTCCTCGGACATGCTCGAAAGGTGCGAAGTAGGCCCAGGGCCGGGCTTTCTCGAAACATTGATGGACGATCCATGGTGAGGATCTTCGCCGGCAGCGGGGGACCTGCTGCCGGTAGCTGTCCTTCGGTTAAAAACGATAAGTCAAAATTAGTTCATTTTCTATGGAAAAAACTCGAAAATGCACAAAAATAGCTCAGAGAGCAATGTGAGGACTTCCAACACTGAAGTGTGCAGTAAAAATCTGAAGATGGCCACCAGGGGTGGAGCTTAGTGAGAGAACTGTCATTGGATGGGGGCAGTATGTCCCAGAGGACAGTGATTGGTTTCGAGGAGAAATACAGTTTTCAAGCTAAAAGTGTAACTGTTTTTTCTTTTACAAATGATTCCCAGCCTGACGACGGGGAACATTCATGAGCATGTGCATCCATGCCAGTCACCATAATGGAGAAAAAAGCATCTTTTGTAAAACCTTTGCAAACTTGTCCGCCTCACAATTCTGACCCCTTGCAGCAATCCATGCTCATTAGGCAGAAACACATCACTGGTTTTGTTTGTCAGATGAAGCCCCAAAGGGGGAAAGAAGGCCTTGGTGATCATCTGCTGCTTTTTGTGACTGAAGTGATGTAAATGTGTAAAAAGGTGTACCTTGATCCTCCCAGATTCTAAAGCATGAATTTAGGCAGGATCCTTCTTTCTTCAAGCCCATACAAGGTCCTAGAGATTTCCTTTTGTAGAGAGATAAGTTAATTGTATCCTTCCCTGGTGCTGGGTAGAATCTGATAAAATGAAGTGATTTTGACGATCCCATTCTCAACTAGTTTTCAACTGCCAACCCCCTTTATCAAGGAAGCATCTCTTGCATAATCAATGGGCCAGTAAACACTGAAATTCACATGCTTTTGTAATAGACAACGGCTTATGATTTTGCTGAAATATCTCTGTTTTGAAGGAAAAACATTGCTAATTAATGCAACACTTTCTCCTACTCAATCTGTGAATCGATTAAACAATTAAGAAAGCAATATGCAGTGGCCTTACCTCTTTCTAAGCAAGTCTGAGTGGTGGGAAAGCCGACTTCCCAAAAGTTTTCTGGCGTGCTAGGAGGAATATAGCGGAATCTGTGTCGCGAGCAGGAAGCCAGCTTCTGTGCTCGTTCTTCATCTGGAAGATCTGCATAATACTAATTATACAAATGAATTTTAATTTTGCTGTTTCATACAACACTATTCACATCAATCAATGGACACATCATTTTTGTTTCATTCCAATAAATCAAAGATTGGTGACACTGTACATTAATCTCTAACAGTATTAACTCCATAACACAATTGCTTAAAGGAACAGAAGAACAAGTTACTTACCCATGGTAAAGTTCTTTCGACTCAATGTTCCTCCCACGTATACCTTATCTTTGATATTTCCTAATATCCAGCTTGCTGCTTTGGGAAAATAAAAGTCCAAGTAGAGGGGCGCTGCGCGTCGATGACTGTCGAGTCGATGTTCCTCAGAGGCCTCCATCTTGATGTCAACGTCATCACGGGTATAAGTAGCGCACGCAGCGTCTGTTGCTCAGTTCTGTTTTTTAAGAGCGAAGCACTGTCCAGGATGAGACGGTTACTACCCTTGAGGGAGTGCAGACTGTAACCACAAGGAAAGTTTTACTGCGGGGAAGGATGGGAGGGGCGATAAGGAATATGTTGGAGGAACATCCAGTCAAAAGAACGTTACCATGGGTAAGTAACTTGTTCTTCGAATGGATTGTGTCCTCCAACGTTAACCTTATCTTTGATGGACTCCCAAAGCAGTAATATATATATATGCAGGCGGAGGGAGTAAAATTATTATTATTTTTTTTAAACTTTGTTTATTGTGCTTCACATTACAACAAGAGAGCGAGTAACTTACATGTAGTAGGCAAAGATACAATCAACATACACAGCGTGAAAGTAGTTTGTATAGAAAGGCAGGGGGCCAGCAAGTAGTATGGCAAGCAGAGATCACTTAATGCAGTGTCAAACGAGGCCTACAACTCAAACAGTTACATAAATTGGGGGGGAGAGATCATCAGGGTCATCCTCGGCGTCAGCCGATATAGAGGAGATATAGGAACGAAATGGATTCCAAACATTTCTGGGCCTTGACACTAGTGGTTGCTGGCTCGCCCAGGCCTCCTCTGCATACGAAGCCCAAGTTACAGCTCAAAGATACTGGGCAAGTGTTGGGGCCCCGGGGCAGAGCCAGCAAAACAGGATGCAACGTAAAAGCATACATAGCCCTGCTAGTTTCCTGGAATCAGGACCTGTTCTAGGGAGGTCATGAAAGAGACCTGTCAGTGGGATGGGTCGATAGTACAATCAAGGATTTCAGACATAGTAGTACAAACCTCCTCCCAGAACTGAGAAAGAAGTGGGCAGGACCACATCATATGTATGTACTTTGCATCATCAGAGCCACATCTGGGGCACCGGGGGGGGTGGGGGGGCAGGGGGGCGAGGGGGTGATCATTTGACATGTAATGTAATCTGATCTGGGTATAGTGAAACCTATGGAGTACCTTAAATTTTATCAATTTAAAGCAGGAATTGAATGATATATCATGGGTGCGGGCGCACATATAGGCCCAGCACTTATCAGTCATTTCGATCCCTAGATCCTCGCCTCAGGTAAGTCTAAATTTGTCAAAGGGGGGAATGGACTTGGCTTGTAGCAAGAAATATCACCTTGAAACCTTCCCCTTAGCGGACATAGTGTTCAGGATTTCAGATAGTATAGGATCATCTGGGGGAATTGCGGGAAAATCTGGGTACCTCATCTTAAGGGAGCGGCAGAGTCCTGAATATTGAAGCCAATGGGAGGGTTTCCCACGTATGGATATAGGTAAGTTTGGCCATTCAGGGAAGTTACCCTGCTCAAAGACATCTCGGATTGTCTCGACGCCCATATCGGCCCAGTGTTGCACTGCAGCAGGGAATAACCAGGGGGCCCCAGGGAAGAAGTCCCAAAGAGGAAGGATGCCATGAAAGGGATGTGAAACATTGGCCAGTTTCCACAGCTTATTTAAAGCCAGTGACATGGAGCCTACAAGGTCAAGAGGCTCGATCTTGTTACATTGAGCGGGGAGGATTAAAGAACGAGTATTGCAGCCCTTTACAGCGAGATGTTCGAGCTTAGTGTGTAGTGGAGGGTTCGTAGGTTTAAACCAGTGCGAGGCATATTGTGCCTGTGCAACTATCCAATATTTTTCAAAATTAGGGGCACCAAAGCCGCCCCCAGACATATGGACATTTAGTGTGTCCAATTCTTTTATTAAAAACTTTCTTTTTGCTTTGCATATCACATCACATTCACTTCAACTTCCCTCCAACATTAAGCTACATATACTGTTAAAAAAACATGACTCTCTTCCACTCCCCTCGATCTATACAATATTCATACATATTTGCACATTTACATTGTTTTGGTTAAAATAAGGTTCCGGATTGACAGGTTTCGTGGTGAATTCAGTCGCTTTCTGGGTTCTCTGTATCCGGTGGGGTGTCACATAGTCCAAATATCTTTTGGTCTGCATGGCGTCGGCAGCATTCCTATGCAAGTTTCCTCGCATTCGTTATTATATGTTAGGGCTGTAAGGAACTGTTCTGTGCGTGGGGCATGGCTGCTCTTCCAGCTTTGAAGAATACACTTCTTGGCTACTGCGCATGCGAGATTTAACAGTCTCCTCGTTTTTTCTGGGGTTTTTCCTATGTCGCCGAACAGGTATTTTTGGGGATTGAGCTGTGCTGGGATTTGTGTCATGTCTTCCAAAATATTCGCCACTTCACGTCAGAATCCAGCTATCAGGGGACAGGCCCAGTACATGTGGAATGCATCCGCACGAGGGCTGCTGCATTTCAGGCAATTTCCAGATAAGGAACTATGAAACTTCGCCATTTTGAATGGCGTATAATGGAGCTTGTTCAGCATTTTGAACTGTATTAGTTTTAGGCCCGCATTCAGCGAGACTTTCTTAGAAAGAAGACAGTATCTGGCCCATTTCCCTTATTCTATTGTTGTGTCCATATCCTTTTCCCATGAAGCCTTAATGTTGTTCAACGATTTTGTGTGCGTTTGGACTATATTGTATAGCGTGGATACCCCTGTGCAGGTTTGTGAATACAGCGATTGATAACATGCATGTTCGGGTGGTTCTACTGGGTATGTGGGCCATTGTTTCTTGAATGCCGCTTTCATACAGTGATATTGTAAAGTGACAAGTTGGTTTCTCCCTACTGTGTTCGCAAAATCCTCTGGGGTTACGAATCTACCATTTGGAAACATGGCTTTCATTTTAAATTCATATGCCGGGATCCAAGCCTTCTGTATGCTAATGTCGTATGTTGGCTTAATGCCTGGGAAGTTCCATAGCGGGGCCTGTGAATCGTAGGGTGTGTCTATGTGGGGCATCTTACTGATTGCGGCCCATTCTGCGATTGTACAGGATGCCGGGTCAAATTTGAGATTTCGCGAATATTATGGATCTCAGGTCTGTTGGCCGGACAGAGTGGCGCTCAATGGGAACATGTGGTGCTCTGTCTGTGGGGTCCTGCTAGTACTTAGCATATTGTGCCTGCGCCACCTGATCGTACAGATCAAAGTCGGGCGCGGCAAAGACCCCCATTTCATAGGGTTCCACTAGTTTATCCCATTTCAGCCTGTTGGCTCCACCATTCCATATGAAGGTGGTTGCCATGGAACGTAGGTTTTCAAAGAAAGGTTTGCATGGCCATATTGGAACATTGCTGAAAATATAGAGGAGCTTGGGGAGCACTACCATTTTGAGTACCGCGATTCAGCCAGCGAGTGATATGGGATGTCTAGCCCAAATTTGGAGTTTGGTATGGATCGTCTGTAATAGGGACTCGTAGTTGTCTACATATAGGGACATTTTGTCTCTAGAGACCAGGATTCCTAAGTATCTAATATGGTCAGTGCCCAACCCAGGCCATGTGTATGTGTAGGGCAAATAGTGGCCTGTGTCAGTGGAAACACTTCAGATTTAGTAGTGTTTATTTTGTAGCCTGCATGCGCAGTGAAGTCTCCTATCACTGTCAGTGTGGGGGCTAGGCTCTTTTCTGGTTCTCGTACATACAAAAGTGCATCATCTGCATATAGTGAGATGGATTGGTAAACACCGGCCATTCTTATGCCCCTCAGTTCTTGCTCCAATCTAATTGCAGCCGCCACTGGTTCTATTGTGAGGGCAAAAAGGATGGGAGAGAAGGGACTTCCTTGTCTGGTGCCTCTATGTAAAGTGAAATGGTTGGATAGGGAACGATTCATTAGGACCTTAGCTTTAGGACAGGTATAGAGCAATCTGACACATTGTATAAAGTACGGGCCGAACCCAAACTTGTTAAGTACTTCGAACAGGTATACCCATGAAAACGAGTCGAATGCTTTCTCAGCATCCAGTGATATAGCCACCGCCTGTACTTCTGGGTTAATATGTGCCATAATGCTGAATAGTCTACGCAAGATTAAGGCCGTGGACCTTGTTGGAATTAAACCACACTGGTCGGGGTGTATTAGGGTGGTCATTTTGGGTAATAATCTAGTGACGAGTACTTTTGCGGAGATCTTAGCGTCTGTGTTGATCAAGGAGAGAGGACGATTGGAGGAGCGCTCATGGGCAGGGCGTCTAGGCTTCAGCAAAACCGTTATGACTGCGTCTGTCATTGTATTAGGGTGTGAGCCGGAGCTCAGGTCTTCCTCCCATTCTAGGGTTAGTATTGGGGCGAGTATTGTAGAGTATGCTTTATAAAGTTCAGCGGTCAGGCCGTCTGGGCCTGGGGTTTTGCCAGCTGCCAATGACTTGATCGCTTTAGCAATCTCTTTACTAGTTATTTGCTGCTCGAGGGCCCACTTATCCTCTAACGAGAGCCTATGGAGAGTAATCTTGCTTAGGTATTTCTTTATGTCGTCCTGCGTGCGTCATGGTTTGCGTATAGGTTATTGTAATATTCTGTAAATTCAGCATTCATTTCTTCTTCCCCGTGTACAGCCATTCCATTGTCTGCCAAAATGCTCGTGATTGGGGTATGATTGTATTCATTCCGTAATAAGCGCACCAAATGATGTCCTGCCCTATTGCCCTCCCCGTATTTACACGCCCTGATTGGCGTGGACATGTACTGTTGTTCTTTAGTTGCAAAATCATTACATTTTTGGAGGGGTGCATTGATATCGGCCAGCGTACGCTTGTTATGTGTTGCACTATATTCGGTCTTTTTGCTTTCAAATATGTTTCAGTTTTATTTAATTCAGTTCTGACGGTCTTGAGGAGTCCGGTGGTTTTAGATATTATTCTGCCTCTCACCCATCCCTTGAATGTTTCCCATATGGTGGACCATTTGTCTACTGACCCTTTGTTCAATCAGAAAAATTCCTCCATTTCAATATATAGTGATTCTACCTTATTTGGGTCCCTTAAGATATTTGGGGGCATTCTCCACCGCTGGATAGGTGGTTTAATGTTATGTAACGATACCTCCAGTGTGACCGCAGAGTGATCCGAAAGCATGTGGGGAAGTATGTCGCAACGCTCAACTGAGTTAATCAGGGGGGAGGAAATTAACCAGTAGTCTATTCTGGATTCTGTATCATGTACTGATGAGTAGAACGTGTATTGTCTGTTGGGTGTATCCCTCTCCAGGCGTTGGTCAGGGCCAGTTCCACTAGGGCTTGGTGTATGATGGTGGCTGATCTAGTGAAGTTTCTTTGTTTACTCGAAGACCTGTCTAATGAGACATCAAGGATAGTGTTCTAGTCCCCTCCCTACAACACCCATGCGTCCGCTATCGAACCAATTTCAGCTAGGAGATGGACATAAAACTCGAGGTCGTCCAAGTTTGGGCCATATGTATTGACCAGTATCAATTTTTCGCCTGCTACGGTCCCCCAAACCACAACATATCTACCCTGTGTATCAACTTTGTTTTTTTCATTGGCAAACCCCAACGAGGGGTGTATTAGCGTGAGGACACCTCTTTTCTGGGATGAGTATTCGGTGTAATGTCTATTGTTACGCCACTGTCGCAAAACACTTTCATTAGTTCCTCGCAATGCATGGGTTTCTTGGAGCATGGCAATGTGTGGGCGGTGTCTATTTATATATGCCCCCACTCTGCTGGCTTTCGCCCTATTGTTCAGGCCACGGATATTCCAGGTAAGCATTTTAAGTTTTAACCCTGCAGGTGACTTTGCATTCTGCGCCATTACGGTGGGTTCCAACAAGGCTTGGGGGAGGTGTCATTTCTTAAGAAGGGATCAGCGCGTGATACAGTGATTGCATTTTTCAACATTCAACAAAACAAGTAACCTTCTCCTGGTGCCCAACTGGGGCTTCCAAAGAGAGTAACAGTGTTCTTAAACAACAGCCCCTGCCCTCCCCCACCCACACCATCGGCCCCAACACGATGATGAGCCCTTGTTACAAACTTGTGGTTCTTCCCTAGGGGGACGAGTGCAGCAGCGCAGCCCCTGTGGCCTAGTGCGTCTCATCCGGCCATTTCAACTTATGGGAACTCCTCCCCTTTATGCACCACACTTGCATCATAAACAATGTAAAGGATATCAGGTAGCTGCATTCAGTCATTGGAGTTTCCCGGTTCTTCCACCGGTTGTTGTAGGTTGTCTCGGTCGGGTTTGTTTCTTCCAGGGGGAAGTGGGATTGTTGCTTCCACATAGGCCATTGCCTCAGCAGGGGTTTCAAAGAAGTGTGCTCGTCCACCGTGCTGTATACGAAGCTTTGCAGGGAACAGTAGGGCGTATGGTACTTTCCTCAGCCTGAGTTGGCGTTTGATTGGATCGTAGGATCATCTCTGGGCCTGGACTCCAGCCGAGAAGTCGGGGTAAATGTGGATGTTGTCGTTTCCATGTCTCAGGGTTCCCATTTCTATCCCAGTCTCAGTGCCTTGTCTCTGTCTCTATAATTGAGTAGCTTAGCGATGACCGTTCGAGTGGGGGCGCCCGGTTTGGGGGCCGGAGCCAGCATATGATGCGCCCTTTCGATCAGGAACTGCGGGGAGAAGGAGTCGTTGCCAAACAGGGATTTCAACAGGTTTTCAATGTGTGATTCCATTGGACCCTTGCAGAAGGACTCCGATAGCCCGACAATACATATGTTATTGCGGCGCGATCTCGATTCCAGATCATCACATTTGTTCCGGAGCTTTGACATTTCGCCTTTCAGGAGTGTTATGTCATGGGTGTTCTGGAGGAAAGAGTCTTGGGGTTTTGTGGTCTCGGTTTCTGTTGTGTTCAGCACCGGATCGATTCAGAGCTGGCGTGGCCCGTCAGGCCTCTGTGCCGGGTGCATACGGGGCTGAGCCTGGCGAACGCGGGGCTGGGTGCGTGATGCGCTCGTTGATCTGTGCGGTTCTAGTGGATTGGCAACCCCATTGGTGGCAAAAGATGCTGATGTGAGCTTATAGTCCCAGGGTTTTTTCCGGCCCCCGTTCCCGATGGTTCCGGAACCGGACAGTCCAGGGCTGGTGTGATTTGTTGGGCTACTACGCCGGATGGATGCAGGGTTGGCTCAGATGCTCTTGATATTGGTCTGTGAGGGTTTGGCAGGTTGAGCCCCCCACGGCCACCAAGGATACAGATGCGCGTTTGTGGGCCCCCCCTTAGGACTTCAAAACCGGAATGGCCCAAAGCAGGAGTAGTGCGTTAAGCTACTATGCTGGGTGACTGTGGGACTGGTCTGGGTGTCCAAGGTTTCAGGTGTGTGAGGCGCCTGCTGGTGTGTAAGGGTCTCACGGGCTGACGCTCTCCCACCGACCACAGGAAATGCGAGTGCGGGCCCTCCTTGGGGCTTTTTAATCTAGGTTCCATTGAGCTGAGTTCTGGATCCGCGTGGAGGTGGCGTGGTCTGTCGGGTCGCTGTGTTGGTAGAAGGCCGGGTGTCGTGGGAAGGGGGCCTCTGGTTCTTTTCGTGTGTTTCCCCTTCTTTTATTCTCCCCTTCCCCTGCGGGTTCCGATCGGGTGCCTTTGCTGGGTGGCTGTGTGCAGGGTGGTGCTGCCGGAGCGTGACCGCCTTGGCCCGTGATGCGTGGCAGGCCCTTCCTCGGCATGGCCCGATGTATGGGAAGGGAGCGGGGGCCGTCCCAGTTCGGGCCCCCGGCCCCGTATTCCACGAGGCCGCGACCTGTGCGGCTCACGTGTGCTGCCAAGTGGTGCCAGGGCTCCGGTACAATTCCTTGTGAGATTGAGGGTGGAAGGGGGGAAGGGGAGAGGAGGCGTCCTTACCGGGTGACGCCAGCTGCTCCCCAGGCCTCAGGCTCAACTGCAGCCCGTGTCGCCGGCTCCCGCCAACTGCTGGCCTGACTGGCTCCCGCGGGGTCGGTTTCTGGATCCGCAGGGGCGGCTGCCGTTGGGGTCGCCTCTCCCCCGGCCCGCTCCGCCTCCACCAGTGCCTCCGCCGCGGCCTGTGTTCACATCCAAGCCGCGGGGTCCGAGTTGATGTTTCCGGCACTATGAGACGGTACGCTGTCTCGCCATGTAGCGGCGGGTGGGGAAAAGGATATTTCGGCACCGATTTCTTTTGTTCTTTCTGTCGGAGACTGCAGGGGTACTTATGAAGGCAGCTCCGCTATCGTGGCAGTTCGGGGGATGCAGATTCTTGATGAATATTTTATAAGGATTTATGCCGGAGAGGAGCTCGGCGTTTAGGCGGCCATCTTCGTTGCGCAACAGCGCCCCCTCCCAGGGTGTCCAATTTTAAACGGACCGCACCAGGATGCCACAGAAAAGTGCTTACAGTGCGAGTCAATGATTGAAAGAAGTCGCTGCCAGGCCATAAAGGGACATTAGAGAACTTATAAAGAAGTTGGGGGAGTACAATCATTTTAAGAATGCCGATTTTACCCGCCAGGAAGATTGGTAATTTAGCCCATCCCGTACATTTCCTTGTGAGGGTAGTTAGGTATTTTCCGAAGTTGGCCGTGTATAGATGACTTGACTGGCGAGCAACCACCACCCCGAGGTAGGTGATCTCGGTCTGTGACCACTGCGAAGCCCAGGGGGTCCGGGGGAGGGAGAGTGACTTCAGTAAGCAGAAACAGAATAAATTTAGAGCAGTTCACCTTGAGACTCAAAATCTCACCAAAGTGGATGACATTGTCCAGAAGAGGGGCAAGGTTTTCCGCAGGAGAACGAATGAAGAGGATGAGGTTGTCAGCTTAGAGGGAAACGATCTCAGGGGAGCCGGATAATCTCAAACATCTGTGTGCATGCCTCTGACGTATCCCGTCAGCCAGGGGCTCAATGGCTATAGCAAAAATCAGGGGTGAGAACGGGGAACCCTGCTGCGTACCCCTGGGTATCTGGAAAAGAGCTGAGCATCTGTCCTCCGTGCGGACTCTGGACACGGGCTAAGAGTAAAGCAATTTGACCCAGGATTGAAAGCGGGTTCCGAAGTTGCATTTCTCAAGGACACATCAGAGGTAGCTCCAAGAGATGGAATCAAATGCTTTCTGCATATCGAGAGTGGCTGCCACTGCCTGTATGTTCGGGTAAATCCGGCCAAGAATATTGAATAGGTGTTATACTGAAAAGTAACCCCATAGCCCAATGATACGTATAATATGTTGGCCAGAAGCGAATCGCATCATGTGACAAACATCGCAATCCGAGAAACCTGAATGTAACCAAAGGGAGTCCATTTTGTGTAACGCCGGCCATTTTCTTTTTGTGTAACGCTTTGCAAATGTATTCTATGCTTTAGATCCGCACACGGTGCGAGGCCATGGCTTGAACTCTGAAATGCTAACACAGACAGGAATGCAGGACTGTACAAAAATAAATTATTTTCCCTTTCCAACATCCTTGAAGCCGAGCAGAAGCTGCACCTAATCAGTAGTCCAGGTGCCGGTCTGTCTTGCTAGCACTGTTGTAAAAGGCCATTAAACATGAATTATATGCTGCTAGCGGTGCTCCTTCATGGAGGATGGTATTTTCTGCTTCAGAACTGCCTGAAGCTTAGCTCATGAGCCGTAGCAAACAGATAACGAAGTATGGAATGTTTCTCTGCTTAGAACAAGATATCCTTACCGAGCCAGCGCTCCATGTTCCTCATATTGTCAATCACTGAACCCTAGCCTGCATGACATGTATAAGGGCGGATCAAATAGCTTCTAACGAATGATGATGTATGATGTATATATACTGCTGCTTGAGCGCTGTTCGCTCTCTCGCATCTCACTGGGTCTGGGAACACACATCGTGAGGCGTTGAGAACCAGTCAGCCAACTGAGAAACTGAATAAAACCAGACTTGTTTGGAAAACGAACCTCACATCTGACGTGTCATTATAGTATATGGTTATTGAGCCTTAGTTTCCATATGCGGTCTTTATGGCCTAGCATAGGCGTCGTAAATTAAGGGAGGTAGAGCACCCGGGGATAAACCTGCTTGGTCTGGGTGTATGATGTAAGACATGTACAGAGCCAGTCTCAGAGCCAACACTTTAGCATAGATCTTGACATCACAGTTGATGAGGGAAAGGGGCCAATATGAGCCACATTGAGTGGGGGGTTTGCCTGGTTTAAGTAGTAGAGAGATTATGGCCTCACATAGAGAGGGGGGGGAAGGACGCCTAACTGACAGGGTTCCTCCCACAAAGCAAACGGCTGGGGGACTAAGCGGGCCTTGTATTGTTTATAAAATTCGACCGGGAGACCATTGGATCCCGGGGCTTTCCCAGAGGCCAGGGAGTCCATGGCCTTGGATATTTCTTCAGCTGTAATTGGTTTATCTATGGAGTCCCCCGTCTCGGCGGAAAGGACAGAGAGTGGAAGACTGTCCAAGTATGCCCCAACATCTACCGCAGGGGTATTGTCAGCATTAGAATAGAGGGATTCGTAGAATAAGTGGAATTCTGCATTAATGGCTTGTGATGATCGAGCCAGGTTGCCATCAGTCCTCTTCTAGAGCCGGGATGTGGGATAAGCCGGTCTCGTGGCGGAGAAGCCTAGCCAAGACTCACCCAGGGCGGTCCCCCTCACCATATTTGCGAGCCGAGTGGGGGTTGTCTAGGAACTTCTGTTCCCGTTCCGCATGAGAGCGAAATGTATCCCGTTCTATGCCGATGTCAGAGAGAGCATCAGGAGACTGAAGAGGCGTTCTGGGTCTCAAGGGAGGAGAGTCGGATTCACTCTTTACAATGTCCTTTCGGATTACTCGGAGGATCCCTGAGTCCTTGGAGATTGCTATGCCCCTTATGTAGGCTTTGAACGATCCCCAGAGAGCAGCCTGCGCGTGGACTGAACCGGTGTTCTATGCAAAGAAGTGGTCTATGGCAGTCCCTAGCTCTGTCTTAAAGGCAATGTCTAACAAGGTGTGTGGTTTCAACCTCCATGATCAAACTGCATTGTCATCTGTACCCCAACCGAGGGAGATTGTTATTGGGGAGTGGTCAGTGAATGTTCTGGGAAGAATTGCCATGTGAGTGATGGTTCTGATAAGTGAGTCTGATACAAGCCATCAGTCGATCCGTGAGAATGAGTCAGGTACTGTCATGATGTCTGCCCCCGGAAGACCAGACCAGGCCAGCAGCCCCGGAAGCAGGCATCATGCCACTTGGAGCATGCCCAAAAGCCCCAGTTAGGGGCTGTTTGGGTGCAGTCCTGGCGCCTATGGCGCCAGGCTCATAAAGATAAAGTCAGTCCTGGCGCCATGGGCGCCAGGCTCATTATTGATAACTTACCTGAAGCAGACCATGCTGCATACTCACCTGAGGCAGACCATGCTGCATGAAGACTCAAGCCAAATGAGGCTTAGGAGGGACTATTTTACTGAAGGGACTATTTTGTTACTTGGGTGGGGCTGTGGAAGAATACTTACCTGGATCTTCTTCCAAGGCTATTTAAACCACGCCCGGACAGCCACACGTGCTTCGCGTTATTCTGCTTGCTGCAGCGTAACGCTCACCGTGTTTTCAGCAGCTCCAGTCTTCAGCCACGCCCGCTTCAGTCCTGGGACTCCTGAAACAAGAAGAAAAGAAGGATAAAGGTTAGAACAGGAGTTTTAACTTTAATCCTTACCTGAATCCTTATCCCTTTTGCCACGGAACTGAAAGACAGAAGTCTTTGAAGCATTGCTTCGCATTCCTACGGCGCCGCGCTGAACTCACCTGCTTGGCGGTACTTCAGCATTCCATCACGTTCTCTCCATCTCGCGGCCGCCCTCCGACACCTTAGGAGACAAAGACAGCAAGGTGAGCAAGGGGACTCTCTAAGGCTATACAAGCTACCTCCAAGGACTTACCTGATTTACCACGGGAGGTACTCACCTCATCTCGGGTCGGCGCAGTCAACTCTGCTTCATCGCCGTACCCCGGCCCCTAAGGGGAGAAAGCAAAGACAATACCAGTTACCCCCCCACAAAACTTACCTGATTTACCATGGGGGTCTCACCTCATCTCAGGTCGGCACAGTCAACTCTGCTTCATCGCGGTATCCCCGGCCCCTAAGGGGAAAACCACAATAGACTTACCGGAATCTTACCAAGTTCCATTTGGAAATCTTCGAGTGGATTAATCGGCAACCTGCAAGGAATCGGACAGAGTGAAGATCAGACATTTGAACTCTTATGAACAATTGGACTTTAGAGTGAATACTGGAACTCACCAATTCCTCTATGCCAGTGAAGTAACTGGTCATCAACGCGCCCCTGCAGTCGATGCAGGATGGAGAGCTTATTCTTCCAAACCATCAGGTGAGACTAAGGAGGGGACATCAAGAGTGATCTGTGGGAAGACAACGGGAGTGGGGAAGGTGGGTTGACACTCAATTCCACGGGTAGTTAATTCCTCTTCTCCTTTGCAGAAGAATATTCTTGCGAGCCAGACAAACTAGGCTGAGCGGGCCAGTCCAGTCAGTCATCTCGGCGCTACACGTCACGCTGGTGGAAACAACAGCGGCCCTGTTCCGGTCGACGCCCCCGTGGGAACCAGGTGAGCGTAACAGGTACTGAGGAGTAGAAGGAGTACGCTTGGCAGTCTGGATGCATCAGTCTACATGCGTCTGATACCATCACCTGGGCCTGGACTTCTAGAATGTTTTTGGCTGCTCTGGAAAGTTGACAGGGCCTGGAGCCTGATCTATCAAGGTTCACGTTTAATATAGTGTTGAAATCCCCACCCCAGAGGATAGAGACTAGGGGGAACTCGGAAAGCAGGGATGCCAGATGCGTGTAAAACTATGGGTCGCCACGTTGGGACCATATATGTTAAGGAGTACAACCTCTCTGTTTAACAGCGTTCCGAATACCAAGACGTATCGACCTAGGGGGTCCACATGAACCACCTTATGTTGGAACTTAAGACTCTTGTGTATCAGGATCATGACTCTGCGGTTCTGGGTGGAATAGTCCGTATAATATTGCTGGGGGCCCCATGGTTTAGCGAACCGCTCACACCCACCAATGCGTGCATGGGTTTCTTGTAAGAAGAGCAACCTCACTTTGTGCCGTTCAACATATAATTGTAATTTATGCATTTTAGCATAATTACCCAATCTCCTGACATTCCAACTCATACAAACAAGGCTGTTGTCAGCCATTCGTAAAGGCAGTGAATATTAATAGTACTAGATATTGTGTTAAAAGTTGGGACCTGGGCTTAATGAAAAAATGAACGGGTCCCTGATTCATATGTAGGAATCTGAGCATGTTGGAGTACTCAAGCTCCCTGTTGCACGCCAAGCAATTTTCAACATAAGAAGCCTCCCAACCCACCCCCACCCCTCTCCCAATCAGAGAAGTGAAAACCTGGTTAACTTCCGGCAAAACCAAAAACAGCGGCAGCATCGCCTGGGGGGCTGTGTACTGGCCGTGAGTGGCGAAGCTTCCGAAATAGGGAATAGACTAGGCATTTTTGTGGTGCAAAGTATGAAAACAACATATAATTGGTAGAGAAGGCAACATGGTGAAACTGAGCATAAAATAAATTGAACCGTAGTAGACCGTAAACTATGGGGTCTGCCACAAACAGGCTCTGGGTCAGACTAGGTATTATTATACCGTCTTCGATGAACAAAGTGGTGTATTCCTAGCTGGCGAGGCGTGCGTGCTAATCCCGGGAAGTGTTTATCGATACATTTTGAGGCCTCCTCAGGGATGGTGAAGGGGTATACTTGGTTTGAGTGTTCAATCCTGAGTTTAGCCGGAAAAAAGCATCGAGTATTTGACCCCAAGGTCTTGCAGTCTCTTCTTGGCAGCCAGGAAGGTCTTACGCTCCTGCTGAACGGACACTGAAAAGCCGGGATATAGGTGAATTCTGGAGGAGCCAAGAAAAAGTTCCCCCTTGGCTCTCGAAGCACAGAGAACTGAGTCTCTATCGCAGTAATTTAAAACTCGTGCAATGATGGGGCGGGGAGGTGCACCCGGCCTCGGTTTTGCTGTCAGGGCACGGTGGGCTCTCTCTATTGCGAATTGTGGGGAGAGTTTCGGGGAATCCAGTAGCATAAGTAGGGTGCGTTCCATGTAGTCTTCCATGGGTCCGTCGATCTTATCTTCTGGGACCCCGATAATGCGGAGGTTGTTGCGCCTGGAACGTGATCGAGATCGTCCTGAACCTGTCTGGAGAGCGTAGTAAGCTCTGTCTGGAGGGCAGTAATGTCATTTTCAGCCACTCCCACCCTCACCTCCATCTCCGTAACCCGACTGTCAGTTTACTCCATATGGGCTTTGATCAATGATATGGTTCCATTCATGTCGTCTAATTTGGAGTGCAGGGCAGTGAACCCCTCACGCATGTAATCCATCATCTTCTGGGATTCCGTGGACTCGGAAGGTGGTGACGTGGCAGGCTCAGATGCAAGCTCACCAGGGTTTGGTGCCGCCTTCGCAAACATGTTGATGAAACTCTGTTTTTTGTTGGCTTCTTTTGTCATGATCCCAGCAGTTTCTGCAGGAAGCGAAATGTACAATGCCCAGGGAACGGCAGTGATTGAACTGAGCCAGGTAGTCTGACTATCGTGAGTATCAATGAGCGGTATGGTTGTCTGTTTCAGTCTGCAGTGGGGTAGTAGGATTCCGCCCAGTGTGTCTCACGGATATAGTATATAGGGAGGGCAGTTCTGAGTGCGGCACGATGTGGCGTGCCGGAAGCAGATCCGAGAAGGATGTTCAGGGATCGCGTATGAATATTCCATGAGCAGTTGCAGCAGAGGGGAGGTATAATGCTTAGTGATGTGGAGCCAGCTCCCCGTTGCCTCCCCGGTCGCAATCTCACGGATTCGCTGGTGACCCATGCTGTGCAGCAGAGAAGATGCGTATGGGTCAGTCTGATTCAGGAAAATCCCCTTGTTGACTGGTACCGAAGTGTGAGGAAGTCCCTCACTATTTTCTGCAGGGTGGTGGGCACTGGTTCTTGTACCCTCACGTACGTTTTACGAAGGCATGTTGGACCTGGAGTTAGGATAGCGATTAACAACTGGGTCCGTGATGTGATGTGGAGGCTCACAAGATCTAGGCAATAAGTCACTGTTCTGGGAAATAAAACTCTAGGGGAAAGCCTCTGTGGGTGCGAGGCACTTCAGAGGAGAGTGGGGTCCTCAGCTGTGGTAATAGGCAATGGCGCCCAGTCGGACTGGTTCAGGCCTCACCTGGGTGGATTGTGGCCTCCCACGTATAGTAGAGTGCCAGATGGTAAAATCAACAGTTAAAATGTCTGTCAGGTGTCCGATAGCCGGTTTAGTTTCTGGACCGGGTGGTTGTTGCAGAGCCTCTCCAGGCGCACAGTAGAATGTGGGTGGAGTCGGAGCCGCGGGTGGGTGGAAGAGCCGGTACTGTGTGTGCCCACTGAACGTAGAAGTAAGCTAGAACTCCCAGTGCCACCAAAGTATAGTGGCCCTGTCAGAGGCAGGCCTTTCTGCACAGTTCGTAGTGGAGGCTAGGTTGAAATTCAGTAGATACTGCTGCACCCGAAGCAAGAGTAAAAAAACAAGGAGGGACATTCCCCAGTGTTCGAAGATCAGTTATAGCAGCTATCCCTGTGCCAAATTCTAGGCTGAATTAATGGAACGTATCAGGTGGCTCACCTTGAGGAGGATGAAGTCGGCAGCAGCAGGTGGGCCCAGGCTGTAGTGGCCAAGGGAGCATCCGGGGACTACGTGTAGTGATGTCTCCCAACGGCCACGGCAGCGTCTGGTGCCGTAGGGATCAAGTAGGAGTGTCAGGCCATGTGTCGTGTGCAGCAGCCCCGGCTCCGTAACTGGATGAACCTCATTACAGCAAGGCAAGGGAGGCAATCATGCCAGTGCCACCGGGAGTGCAGATTTTAGAATGGTTACGCTTCCGTCCCGCCGGGCAGCGGGTGGTGTCGTGCATCATGGGCTGGTCATGGCGTGATCTCCACAGCTGACATCAGGGTCCACAAAAGGTAGTGGACAATTACGCGGAGCACAGCCCACAATGCTGAGGGCTCCAATTGCCGCATCGGTGGCGAGCAAGGCCGGGTGCGACCCAATACGCTGCCAGGCATTGGTCGGCTCAGCAGCTGCGGGCAGAGCAGAGCGTCCCCTGAGATGCCAATGCGTATGAGTCAGCTGCACAGGGGAAGGGTCTCGCGGCACGGTCCGGTGTCCCAAGGGGGCTGCAGTTCGAGGTGTGTGGTGTGCAGCACAGGGCACCCCTCCCCCAACCAGGCCAGAAGCCCTGGCATCGCGTTCAGCAGAAACAACACGTTATGGAAGCGTCTCTGGGCACCACCAAGGGTCCAATCCGCTGTTCAGAAAGGGCACGATTCCTCAGGAACAGCCCCCTCCCAGGCCACGATATCCGGAGAGTATATGCCTCAACTCATCAGTTCATAGATTTCCAAGGTGCAAAGCTGCACCAAAACAAAGTAGCAGATATAAAGAATCGTCCCTTTCTCGAAGCAGCTCTCCAGACGGCCATACTCTTGCAAGCGCAACAGCGCCCCAGAGGGAGTAAAATTTTACTTTTTAGTATGCACAGAGTGCAGTACTGCCTTTCCAAATTTAGATTATTGGCTAGTGGAGGAATCCAGACTATAACATCTTGTAAAGGTGTGTGCAGACGACCATGTGGCAGTTGCGCAAATGTCCTTTATTGGAACTCCCCTTTTGGATAGTGCTGCTAGATAGCCTTTTACCGTGCCAATCTGGAGTCCGATTTGCTAAATGCAAAAGAAAGGATAACACCATTGGTGTATTACATGTGAAAGGATCAACATTCTTATCTCTACACCAGCTGCAGAATTTGTTCCAACGGCAGCGGTATAAGGATTTTGGTGGCTGGCCTTTGTCCGGGAGGTCCCAATCTTTGTATCTCAGCCTCACAGAAACCATGCGTGAAGGCTGAGAGCCCTGATATCTGGATGGAGAACCTGGTCCTCCTCTCGTGAGAGAAGGTCTTCTCTTTGTGGAACACGAATTGGAGGACAGATGGAAAAATTGTTCAGGATTTCAATCAGGCGACACACACCTTGGTCTCGGCCTAGTATGTAGCGCACAACTGAGATGCTTTTCTCCTTATTTTATGCAGATTCAATTTGAGATGGTACACCACTCGTATTGCACGCCCTTTTCAAATACCCCGGGTCACTATGGACTATGAACCAGCCTGGTTGGTGAAAATGCAATATTTATTTATTTTTAAAATCAAATAAAATCAGACAATTTTAATATGGGGCAGCAATCCCCAATGGGGTGATAATTGGATGTAAGCAATACACTTGGTTTAACCTTCTAGTGGAACCTATACAAAACACCAGGAACAGGAGCACTTTTTGATTTAGGAAAGATAGCACCCAAGTTAGGATTTCCCCCTGCAATGTTCCCTCAGCCAACAAATAATTAAATTCTGAATGGATAGAAAGACACAGCAGGTAATCGGGACTAAGATGCAGAAAACGGAATCTAAATCCGACCTTCCCTCACCAAATAAGAGTGGGAAACGGATTTTAAACCCCTTGCAATGTTATGAAATGACACTCAGAAATGGACAAATACTTAATGAATGTGTGGTTAAAACTCCAAGGTAAATACCATTTCTCACTAAAGCAACAATGCCTAGACACTAACAATCACAAACAATGTATTCCCAAGAGCATACAATTGAAAACTGAGTGGAAAGTTTAAAACATGTTACAGCAAAATGACACGTGTAAAAGTTGCATTTCCTTTCAATTTCCGTGTAACTTCACCCAAACGGTTTCTAATAAAAATGGGTGATTATGTATCACAGGTACAACATAGAGGGGAAAATAGGTCTTTAGCTGGTGAATTGAGAGAGATTTGGAAGGTAGAGTGAGGTTCGTTTTTAGGAAAATATAGCAGTGAAAAAGAGAAATCGTTTTTTAAAAGTGAAAGTCAAATTTTACTAAAGCTTTATTTAATGGCAATTGAAAGAGGAACATGAAAGTTACGCTGCAGTTGTAACCCTTCATGCAGTGTACCCCTTTTCTTTAGGGAAAATTAATTTATTTAAACACATTATCGCTAAGGATTTATGATCTATGCAAGACAGAAATGAAGAGAAAGGTGTGCTAACGCTTGGAGATCAAGGGCAAGAACACAGAGAATTCTGACAGTTTTAACAAGTTACCAGGATAAGGATATGGATAGGATGGCTTAGAGAGTGGGATAAGGACAAATGCAAGACAAAGCAGACTATGGATTTCTATGGGGTAGGGATTATACTTACAGTCCACTTTTAGTTTGGGATTTTGGACCATCAATGGTTCTGGTCACTACACGGCAGCACGCCTGGCCAAGGACAGCTGGGCAAAGGACAGCTGGGCAGGGTCGAGTCATCGGATGGTAATTCTGGTGTCTGGATGGCACAGGTACCTCTGGATGCAGTTAGTGGGCAAGCAGTTAGTGGGTAGCAAACCAGACTGGTTCAGGATGCTTCCCAAAGAATACCACAGCTTTCCCCTTGTTAATGGGAGATTAGTGGGTTGATTCTGGATCAATGGCCTTGCTGTGAATAGGATCAGCACTGCTTGGGTTTTGCAGTGGGTCCTGGAGTAGGGTCAGCAATGCTTTGGACTTGTAGTTGGAATCTGGACTCAGCAGGGTGAATGGAACAGGAATGCTGGCGCAGGAAAATCAGGAAGAGTGGGTCCAGAGTCTTGTCAGGGACGCTTATTTATAATGCACAGTGGCAACATCCAAGTATATGGCTGGGCAGGCTTAGCTAGGAACACCTCTAACTGATGGGATTGGTCAGGGGTGCTAGTCCCCGCCTCACTCTCAACTGGTTGGATTTCAAAGCAGGAGGGCAGTTTTATGGTGCGAGTTTACAATGTTCAAAAACCTCTCAGTTATTTTAGCCAAAATCGATTTTGCCACAAACGGTACATTTATACAGTGGAAATCTCTTAGCAAATTATATACACAGGTTACATATTTTGTGTAGAGCATAGCACTCCAACTCTGCAATCCGTGAGACATTGTTTCGCCCTTCTACTACTTTTTGGTAATTTTGAGTATGAACGCTTCGGCCCCAAATTCCACAACTTTATACACATGTGTGGATTAAAATAAGGGATGTAGGTATTGTAAGGGAGAATTCTCTGTTTAGGCTGAATTTCCTAACTTAGTGAGTCCCCCCAGCAGCTTTGCTGGATTTCTGGAGTTTGTTTTTTTCTCCTGCCAAGAGTGAGACTCTTTTCTTCACACTCTTGGACATGATTTGAGGGGTTCCTTTGACTGTTAATGTGTTTTATGGGCTATGGGGTCCTTTACTCCATAGGGTCTCATGTGTTTTTACTACGTGTGTTACACAGCACCCCCCCGTGCAGTGACACAGGGGTGTCATAGTGACACCCCACCATAGACTCCATACCCTGGGACTGACTACTGTCTCCCAGGGCATGTAAAGTCACCATTGGCTTTACTAGTCCCAAATTATGAACAGAAACCAGTACAAACCATCATATTGTGGACGTACTGGTCGGGGCAATTCGATTGCCCCGGTGTCTGTTAGTCGAGGGGGCATGTCTCCGTCCCCCCTGATCGAGTTTTGGCTGGTGGCAGTGGATACTACTTTTTATATTCGACCGCGAATATATCCCTATGGGATTTTCCCATTGTTCGAGGCTACCAACTTTAATTATTTAATTCTCATAGCCTCGAACATACCGCTGGTTTATTTATTTAATATTAATTCGCCGGTTGGTATTTTTTGCCAGGACTCGATTCTAAAATGCCATTTGTGTTCTCTTCTGTGACTCCAACCCAAGTGGAGCCCTTTGTTCCACTTTTTGGCGGGCTTCTCCACAGAAGCCTCCAAAAGTGGTGCCACTCTGTCTGGGTACCACAGGGGGTGTGCGAGGGGGTTTAGGCACCCTGGACTGAGTTACCTTGGTAACTCAAGTCACACTCTTGTGTGATTGGCCCAAGTGGTGAGCCGGCCAGCTCACCACTTAGCATGTTTGATTGACAGCTAGGCTGAGTGAATGGGGGTGTGCTGCATAAAAGCAGGGCTTTTGGGACTGGAATTTCAGAAGTCGCCACAGGACCTGAGAATCCGACGAGGGAGAAGCTGAGCCGACCTGCTACGACGACACCACCGGTGGAGCCCTGCGGAACCGACTCACCACTTCCCGACAACAGAGAAGATCTCCCGGCTGGAGAGTCTTCTTCCCCTGACTGGTGGGCACAACCAGTTTACCTTCTTTTCCTCGCATCCCAGGACGTCTTGTGGTCGAATTGCCCGTGCCAAGCACCCCGGCAACCGGATAGCCACTTACCACTGGACCACGAATAAAAGGACCGCTCCTTTTAACTGAGAACTCCGCGGCTGGTTCCTTCCCTGGCAGTGCAACAGACTCCTGTCTTCCTCCCCGACGAGATCCTCTCTTCCCCCGGACGAAGCACCGACTTGCATCCGCTACCAGGAACAACTGCCCCAGCTGGAGTATTCTCACCACTTTAAGGTACTGTGTCCACCAGGCCTCCCTTTCTAAAGATTTCTACAAGGTAATAATAATCCCTTAACCTTCTGGACTGGGCTGGCCGCCTTGACCATCTAACTGGTCCCTTTCTTTTGGTCCAACTCTTTCTGAACCTTTTTGAGACTTTTGTGCACTGTTCAACCGTGTGACCTTGGACACATTTCGTTCTGATCCTCTTAAAGTGGATCCGGCTTTCTGAACTCTAACTTCACGGTTTGATTCTGCCTTCCTCTCTTGCTGTGTTCTTTTGAAAGTGTTGGGATCTGTTTCAATTTATGCTCTGCCTTTCTCTCCCTTTTAAACCAAATTATTAGAGTGCCATCTGCGTTAAGCGCTCACCGCTGTCTGAAAATAAGTGGGGCTTTACTTAAGACTTGTCTAATGTTCTTTTAAGGGAGTGTATATCTTTTAGTGACCGTGTTTTTGAACTGCTTAATATTAGTGCCTCTGTGTTTTATTAGATGTGGTTTTAAATAAATAATTATATCTCTTTTACACCAAGCTCTGGTCAGTGTTTGCTTGTTCTACTGTGTTCTTTTGACCTATTGTGAATACTCTGTATACTGCCTAACTCTTCTTGAGGGAAGTCTGACTGCTCAGCCACAGCTACCAAGTGAATCTGTGTGGTACAGACTGCTACCAAGTGGGTTTACTGCCAAACACCTGTAGTCTTAAATCTTTTGCAGTGGTCCCAGAGGGAACTGCACAGGTTTCTGCCTAACAGGTATAATAATTTGCATTGGCATCATGGATACTTTTCTTGTAATTCCCGATTCTTTGCCGTTTCCATTCCCAAAAGGTCAGTGAATTCTACCATGTCTTAAATAAAAGCCCTTAAAATCACTTTGAAACTGCGAAATGTTTACATTTTTACAAAGTCTTGCTGCAGAGATAAAAGTCTTTATATTTTTATTCATAAATAGTCTTTGGAAGCAAATGGCAGTCCTTTGTCTGTCACTGGGCCATTTTTTTCCTTTTCTTTCTTGAGCTGCCACCAACTTTCATTTCCTCCAGAGCAAGGTGGGGGTTTCCCATCTGTAATTAAGGTTTACTGCCCCTTCACCACTTCATACTTCCTTTTCCTGGAAATCCCATTGTCAGTGGGTTCAGCCTAGACTAGATTCTGTCCATCCTAATAATTATCACTGGGGTGTTAGTATCTGCTGAGAGAGGCCCTCCTGTGGGTAGCACCCCCCACAAGCAGAAACCTATTTTTCTTTTGGAATTTGCAACATCCAGCCAATATGGTTTAACAGTTTTACTTTCTTATATTTGGTCCTGAATTAAACAAGCCAGTTGAATAAAATAACCCATGTGTGTATTCTCCCCAGCAACAAACCCCTTCACATTGCTAGATAATGGCAGGCTTTCATTCAACAGTTTACTTTTAAACCGGGCCTTTCTCCATGAGTTTGCAAAGCCCATTTTACATGTGTGGTGAAAAGTTGCCAGTTCTTTTTAAATTCGGCCTCTGGATTCCCACACTGTCTTGCGGCTATAGTTGTTTCCTTGTATGCAGGAGTTTTGTTTGAAGCACAGATGTATTGAAATTGACATGGCTCAGATAGCTGGAGTTTCTTTGAACTACTGAGCTTTGATACATTGTAAAGAAAACAAACGTGTTTTCCCGTGCGGGAAAAGTGATGCTCCTTGTCAATTTTACTCAGAGTTGATTTGACAAGGCCTGTCATTCAGAAATCATGCCTCGTTTTGCTGAAGCACATTGAGAGATACTGGGCATGGGCCTTATTAATCACAGCGGCTTAAGGGAAAACAGATGGAAATAGCATCAGAGCAGCATTTTTTAAAGTTGAAAAAGTTTCCTTTTTAATGGGGATTTTGGGCTTGCAGCAAGGCAACGCTGCTTTTTCACTTTATTCCATCTGTATATGTCATAACACACTGGCACGCTCCCTCAGTGTGTGCCCTTGTTCCATCCTGCCCAATGTATGCTTGGCAAGACGGTGCAGGCATCTTTTTGTTGCGCAAAATGCAGTTTTAAGGCCAGGGTGCTCACAGGAGCCAGCCCAACCATTTTGCTGTTTCTGCGCAAATGTAGCTTGGTTTTGGCAAAATTCTGTTCAGTGGGTCAATGCAGCCCACAATGTGTAGAACGACCGGGTACCATGTTCTCCTGGCCAAATCCGGGGCAATTAGGATCATGGATTTCCTGAACATTCTCAACCTCATTATTACGTGAGGAATGACATGAATTAGAAGAAACGCGTACAGAAGTGGCAATTCCCAGTCCACCATGAACGCGTCTCCTAGAGCTCCTCACAGGGGAAATTTCCTTGAGCAGAATAGGTTGCACTTCCTGTTGACACTGGTCACAAACAGATACACTTGAGGGGTTCCACAAAGGGTGAAGATCTCTTGAAGGACTTCCTGAGCTAGTTCCCACTCGTGGGAGACTGTGCCCTGCCTGCTCAGAGGGTCCGCCGTCGTGTTCTTCTCTCTGGCTAGGTGAACTGCCGACAAAGAGATTCCTTCTTGTATTGCCCAGAACCAGAGCTGCATGGCCTCTCTGCACAGTGGTAGTGACCCTACACCTCCTCTTTTGTTGAGGTAGTGTAACGCTCACCTGACTCCCACGGAGGCGCTGGTCTAGTCTGGGTTGCTGTGGCCTCTTTGAGCGTGATGTGCAGAACTCGGAGCACCGACTGAACAGGACCCTCAAATCTTGCTTGTCTGGCCCGTAGGAATATCCTTCTGCAGATGAGAAAGGGGATTAACAGTCTGCAGAATAGTGTGCTTGCTACCCCCTTCCCCCCTTCGTTCTTCTCTAACTTCCTCCGAAATCCCCGGTTGAATCTCACCTTATGGTTTGAAAGGATTAACTCTCCATCCTGCTTCTGGTGCAGGGGCGTGTGTTTGTCCAGTTACTTCACTGGTTGTCAGAATGGCGCTGGCAAAATCCACTTGACTTTTCCGAGCGGAACGCCGTAAGTATGAAGATTACAAAAGTTCAAGTGTTGAGCCTCCTTTTCTGTTGCCTTCCTAACCTGTGATCTGTCCTTTATTTCAGGTGCAGAATGAAGGCGATGCGTTGAGGGATTGAATTGCCGATGGTAAACTCAGGTGAGTTAGCGATGGGGGCGATCCCTCTTAATGTCTTTATATTCCTCCAGTAATGTCTTTTGTCCTTTCCCCATAGGGGCCGGGGTGCGGTACCTGCCAACGAAGCGGCGCCGACCCGAAATGAGGAATGGTCCACCAACAGAAAACCGGTAAGTGTTATGGCGGAAAATTAGGCTTTCCTCATATGTTCCTTCTGCTCACCTTTTGTCTCTTCTTCTCTCCCCTAGGCGCAGAGAAGTGGCGACCGGTGCAGACAGTCGCGGTGGAGCCAGAAGAACTCCAGAGGACAGCAGAGTGAAGCGCGGCGCTGCAGCGAGCAACGCAGTGCTTTTAAATGAAAGTCTTTTCTCAGGAACGCTGGCGTGAAGGTTCCGGATGCAGGTAAGAAGTTTGATAAAATTCTTGGTTTTCACCTTTCTCTTCTCTTCTTTCCTTACAGATGTTCCAGGATCGAGGCGGGCGTGGCTGGAGACCAGATGCAGGAGCAGACACGGTGAGCGTTCAGCTGCTTGGATGCAGAACAACGCGAAGTGTGAGCTACTGTCTGGGCGTGGCTTAAATAGCCCCCAAAGTAGTTCCAGGTAAGTATCCTTCCCTGGCCACGCCCGAGTGGCAAAATAGTCCCAATGAAAAAATAGTCCCTTTCAGGTCTCAGGGAGGCCTGAATCTTGCAGCATGGTCTGCATCAGGTAAGTGTACAAAACACCTTCCTTTATGAGCCTGGCGCCAACAGCGCCAGGACAGAGTCCAAAGAGCCCCTATAAGGGGCCGCTGGGCTTTTACCCGGGGGCATGATGCCTGCTCCCGGGGGTGCTGGGCCTGGCCTGGTGCTCCGGGGGTAGGCATCATGACAGCACTCCCTCCCAAGGTCGTTCCCTCTGGAGGTTTCGGTTTGTTTGGGAAATTCCGATGGAACCTTTTTACCAGTCGAGGTGCATGTACGTGGTCGCTGGGTTCCCAAGACCTTTCCTGAGGCCCGTACCCTTTCCAATCAATTAGATAGAAAAGTTTTGATTTTGAGATCTTAGAATCCAAAATGTTCTTCACCTCGAATTCAGGCTCCCCATCTATCTGGATTGGTTCTGGTGGCTTTATTAATCTGGTTCCTGGTTGCACTGGTTTCAAAAGTGACACATGAAAAACAGGGTGAATCCGCATGTTAGCTGGTAGATCGAGCTTGACTGCCACTGGGTTAATAATAGCTTTGATCGAGTAAGGGCCCAAATACCTTGGATTAAAAGTTTGAGGTCCCTTGAGCAATAAGTGTTTGGTAGCCAACCATACTTGATCCTCTGTTTGGTATGGAGGCGCCTCACTCTGATGCAGATCCGCATTCTTTTTGTATTTCCCTTTCGCTTGTTGCAAATGTGCAGTTGCATCCTTGAAGGCTTGAGTTATCGTAGAATGCAAATGGTCCACTGCGGGCATTTCAAGGCTCAGAGGTGAGTCCAGGTCTGAAGTACGAGGGTGATGTCCATATAGGTTGTAAAAGGGGCTTTGTCCAGTTCCAGAGTGTACCGAGTTATTGTATGCATATTCGGCCACCCATAAAATATCCTTCTTACGTCGATTTGTGCCAGTTGACAACACTTTCTCCAAAAATGAGAAATAAACTGGCTTCCCCGGTCGGAGACTAGTGTGGACGTGAATCCATGCAAACGGATGATATTCTCGAGGAATTCCTTGGCAAGAACAAAGGCTGAAGGTAATCCTTTCAACGGAATAAAGTGGGCCATTTTGGAAAATAAATCCACCACGACCAGAATAGTATTGTAACCATTACAAGAGGGCAGGTCCGTGATAAAATCTAGTGACAGGGTGTGCCAAGGTGCTGGTGGACTGTCTAAGGGCTGAAGAAGACCAGCGGGTCTTGTCTTTTGACCTTTGTTTTGGGCACAAACTCCACAGGACATCACGAAAGATTTAATATCCTTTCGCCAGGAAGGCCACCAGAATTGTCGTTTAATTTTTTCCTCAGATTTGGCAATGCCAGGATGTCCTTCCATCAGGGTATCATGATGACGGGAAATAACCAGTTCTTGCAATTCCTTTTCTGGCAGAAATAAGCGTCCTTGGAAGTAAGGTAGGCCATCGTTGACCGAAAAGTAAGACCCCCTTTGGATCCAATCCTGCAAGGCTGTAGAGTCCAGGAGTTGTTTTACCCGTGCTTGAATGTCTTCAAGGGTTTGTAAAGAGGTTATCCCCAAAATTCTTTGTTCGGGAATTATCGGCACAGGTTCTGAGTTTGTGTCTATTTCTCCCATTCCTATTCGAGATAGCGCGTCCGCTTTGCCATTCTTACAGCCGGGGCGGTAAGTGATTACAAAATCGAACTCAGCAAAGAACAAAGCCCATCGGAGCTGACGTGACGATTGAGCCTTGGCAGTTTTTAAATATTGTAAGTTTCGGTGATCAGTGATCACGGTGATGGTATGCCTGGCGCCAAGAAGATAATGCCGCCAAGCCTTAAAGGCGGACTTAATGGCTAATAATTCCTTGTCGGGGATTGCATAATTTACCTCAGGCGGCGAGAACTTTCTAGACCAAAATGCTACGGGGTGCAGTTGGTTGGTTTCAGGGTCTCTCTGAGACAGGACAGCTCCCATGGCTAAGCTGGACGCGTCGGTTTCGACTATATAAGGGAGATCGGGACGTGGGTGCTTCAAAATAGGTGCGGACGTGAATTTAGCTTTCAATTCCTGAAAGGCCTGTTCGGCTTCCTCGGTCCATTCGAAGCGTTTATTTTTTCGTAAGAGTGCAGTGATGGGTTGTACCACACGTGAAAATTCCGGGATAAATCTGCGATAAAAATTAGCAAAACCAAGCATGCTTTGGACACCTTTCACCGAACTAAGTGATGGCCATTTGAGGATGGCATCCACTTTTCGTGAGTCCATTCCCTTTAGGTGTCAGGATGAATCCAAGAAACTCAACCTCGGTGGTATGGAAAACGCACTTTTCCAGCTTTGCAAACAGTTTGTGCTGGCGCAATTTTTCAAGGACGGCCCTGACATGCTTTCTGTGATCAGATTCCGAAGAAGAGTACACAAGAATGTCATCGATATATACGACAACACAAACATCGATGAGTTCCCGAAGGACATCGTTCATGAAGAATTTGAAAGGCATCACCTGGTATTCGAATAATCCATATTTTGTACGGAAGGCTGTTTTCCATTCGTCGCCTTCTTTTACTCGCAGCAGATAAGCCCCCCGGAGATCTAACTTGTTGTATACGCAAGCGTCCTTCACCTGGTCAAGGAGTTCAGGGATCAGAGGCAGAGGGTAACGGTTTTTAACAATTATCTGGTTCAATGCGCGGTAGTCGATACAAGTTCTAAGGTCGCCTTCTTTTTTGGGCACGAAGAACAAAGCCGAGGATGCCGGAGACTTTGACGGGCGAATGAAACCATTGGCTAGGTATTGATCTAAATATTGTCTCAAATGCAGATTCTCAGGTTCAGTAAGGGCATAAATCCTGCTACAAGGGGGTTGTGCACCGGGCACTAGATCGATTTGGCAATCGTACGATCTGTGGGGTGGTAACGTGTTGGCCTGTTCCTTTTGGAAGACGTCCTGAAAGTCTTGGTATTCCGGAGGTAGTTGCATGGAGCCAGAGGTTACAGACTCTAGACTAATCTTCAGATTTTCTGGGTAGCAGGTTTGTGCACAATCCAGGAAGGTTATTCTATGGCGCCAGGACTGATGCCCAACATGAGCCTGGCGCCAACGGCACCAGGACAGAGTCCAAAGAGCCCCTATAAGGGGCCGCTGGGCTTTTACCCGGGGGCATGATGCCTGCTCCCGGGGGTGCTGGGCCTGGCCTGGTGCTCCGGGGGTAGGCATCATGACAGGTAGTACATGGCCACTGTGTTGCCCGTCATTATCAGGACATTCTTTCCCCGTACAGATGGCAGAAAGACCTTCAGCGCTATTCTGATTGCCCTCGGCTCTAAAAGGTTGATGTGTAGCTTGGGCTCTGATGGGGACCAACGACCGCTGATGGTCAAATCGTTGGTATGGGTTCCCCCCCGTGAATGAGGGGTCCGTCACTACTGTTATCTCCGGCCATGGTTGCCTTAAAGGTTCTCCTCTCAAGATGTTCTCCGGACAGGCTCATCACTGAAGATCCAGTGAGAGACTGTTTGGGATTTTTAGGAGATCTGACATACTTCCTGAGAACTGTAACCACTGGGTCCTGAGTGCCCACTGAAGAGATCTCATTCTCAGGTGAGCCTCTGGCACCAGAAATATTTAGGATGCCATGAGACCGAGCAACCTCAGAAAATCAAAGGCCGGAAGATGTTGGGCATTTTGGAATTTTTTCACCATCTGTAGAATGTCTTGAGCCCTCACTTCTGGTGGCGAGGCTTTTCTAAGGGATGCATCTAGGACTGCTCCAATAAACTGGAGTCTTTGTGATGGAATCATATGGGACTTCTTTAAGTTGAGGGAGAAGCCCAGCCTCTGGAGGGAGTGGCAGGTATGGTTTAGATGATCTAGGGCTTGTTCTGGGGAACTGGCCCTGATCAACCAATTGTCCAGGTAGGGGTAGACGTGAATCCCCCCTCTCCTGAGACTCGCTGCCACAACTGCCATTAGCTTGGTGAAAACCCTCGGGCAGAGGTTAGCCCAAATGGCAGAACCCGAAACTGATAGTGAGAGTTGTCAATGGCGAACCTCAGGTACTTTCTGTGCTTGTGATGGATTGGCACATGAAAGTAAGCATCCTGAAGGTCCTGAGATACCAACCAATCCTGAAGCTGGAGGGCCTGAACGATTTGAGAAAGGGTAAGCATCTTGAACGTGTCCTTCCTGAGGAACTTGTTCAATTCTCGTAAACCCAAGATGGGTCTCATTCCTCTGTCCTTTTTCGGAATTAGAAAGTATGGGGAGTACCAATCCTTGTTCCTCTCCGCTACAGGTACCGGGCCTATAGCACCTTTCTCTAGCAGGTTTAAAATCTCCTGCATAAGGAGCAGATCTGGAAACTTTGAAGAGTTGTTCCCTGGTGGATGACTGAGGTGTTTGTAGGAAAGGCAGACAGTAACCTTTAGGGCAATGGTCTCCAATGCCCAAGCATCTGAAGTAATAGCCTGCAATTCTGTCAGATGTTGAGTTAATCTGCCTCGTACTGCTGTTTTGTGATGTTAGACCTCAATAGAGGTTTAGGGGCGGCTGACTAAGATGCTGAGGACAAATTAGCACATGCTGATGCAGTCTTATTTCCTCTACCTCGTCGACCACGGGGGAATCGTCTCTGGCCTCTTTGAGCCTGCTGTCCTCTACCTCTTCCGTATGCGCAGTAATAGCGAAAGGACCTACCCCCCCAGGGCGTACCTGTGGGGCCGTTTGGAGTTTGCCTTATGGCAGCTCCAAGTGATTTTGCTGCCGCCTTGGAAGTTTGCAGCTTCTCCAAACCGTCATCAGTTTTCTTACCAAATAGATGAGTGCTGTCAAAGGGCATATTCAGAAGTCTGGACTGTACATCTGGGGCAAATTCCGACTTCCACAACCTTGCAAATCGGCGGATTGTCATACTAGCCGCCATGACTCTGCTGATGCTGTCAGCAGAGGCGAGAATGCTTTGGAGGGATTCGCACATAGTGTCCTTTCCATCCTTGATAAGGTTCAAGAAACCGTCCCTTTCTTCCCCCTCAGGGATATGGTCAGCCGCCATTGAAATACACTCCCAAAGGAAGTGCGTAAACCTTGCCAGCGTGTATGTGGCGTTAGCAGACTTTAACACCATGCTGCATGCTGAGAAAACTTTCTTGGCCATGGCATCAAACTTTTTGTCATCCCGATCTTGCGGGATTGTGGGGTATGCATTTTGCTTTCCAGAAGAAGATGCAGCCTGTACAACTAGACTTTCTGGAGTTGGGTGCTTTGACAGATAAAGAGGATCTGCAGATGATGCTCTATATTTAGCTGTCAATCTTTTGTTAACTGCAGGGATCACATCCAGTGTTTCCCAATTGGTACATATCCTTTTATGCAGAGCATTGTGAAAGGGGACAATAGGATCCTCCTGTGGACCCTTGTCAAATATGTCCGTTAGGTCATCTTGTTCATACACAGGTGTGGGCCTAGACCACCCCATATACTCCATCACTCTAGACATAAGTGTTCTGTAATGTCCGTTTCTGAATGATCCCCTGCATCAGGTTTACCAAAGTTAACTTCCGGGGAAGTATCAATCCCACTTGCTACATGCAGGGAGTCCTGCAGATGTTTTATTCTGGACTCTTCTGAGACCAATTCTTCTGGGACAGAATGCCTTCCATACTCCAGACCAAAGGGTCTTTCCTCATCAGATGATTCTCCTTCCTCATAAATTGAGTATAGAGTATTGAAGTAATCTGAAGAGGATAGAGTATTGAAGTTATCTGAATGAGATTGTGGTATATAACTCTTTTCCAACGAAGTAGGAGTTATAGATGTCACTATTGGTGCCAAAATAGTCTAAATCGTTGACGATGACGTCAACAGCTTCGATAAAACTGTTATTGGCTTTGAGGTCATCGATGGAATCGACTGCGATGTCGATGTCTTCGACGGAGTTGTCAAAGGTATTGTGAATGGCGTCGAGGAGGTTGGCGCTCTAGGAGTCGAGGGTTTCTCCTTCGATATAGTCGCTGAGTGCGTCGATGACGCAGTCTTCGGCTTTGTCATATGAGTCGATAGTGACGACTTCTTGTGCGTCACAGAGGCTTTTTCTCGACTCGAGGAGTTTCTCCCGCCGAGGTCAAAGATTCACAGCTTTTGTGTTTGCCAGGTTTTTCTCCCGGAGTATCGCCTCTAGGTATCTTCGAGGGGGTCAAGGCCGCGTTCGATTACCTTTAGCATGTTTTTACGGAATTCCTCCCACTGTGCCGGGGAACTGTGTTTGGTTGGACATATGGCCCTCTCCGATGAACTGGAGGATGGGGATGAGGTGGGAGGCGACCTATGGTACCTTTTCTTACTATGTTTCGAAGAGGATGAATGGTGGGATTCACTTCGAGAACGTGACCGAGAGTGCTTTTTGTGACGAGGAGACGAAGATCTCGACTCATCGGAGGTGTGTTTGGATGGGGTAATGGACTTTTGGGGCTTACCCCTCTCCAATTTCCCTCTGCACTCCTTCAAGGCCTTTGCCGTCATTGACATGCACTCGTCGCACTCTGAACATGGATGCTCTGCCCCAGGGCACCAAAGACAGACCCTGTGTGGATCTGTCATGGACATCTTAGCCTCGCAGTCTCAGCATTTTTTTATACCGGACCGAGGGGTATATGGAGCCGATGAAGAAGACATCTTCGATGATTTTTGACAGGAACTTTGAAGAAATTCGATGGTATTCTTGACTATTAACACAGAACCAAGCATTTTGTTACCAAAGCGGTCAAGCGCAGAAAAACGGAACTGAACAACAGACGCTACGCACGCTACTTATACCCGTGATGACGTCGACATCAAGATAGAGGCCTACGAGGGACATCGACTCGACAGGCATCGATGTGCAGAGCCATCTACTAGGAAATATCAAAGATAAGGAATACGTAGGAGGACAAAATCCATTCGAAAATGTGCTTTCACAACTCTGTAAGTTTGCTTTGACACTGAAAATTCATAAAACAACTTAGTAGATAGGATCTCGGAGCCCACAAGAGATAGTTTGCAGGTAACGTGACCTTAACTGGTATAACCACAATGTATTCACCAGCAATGTGTGGTGGTATATGGTGGTTTGGTAGAAACACAGTAGATAGTTGTAAATTTGGTACTTAATTTTGGTAGTTCAACCTAAAATATATACATAATACCAAAATTAGATGAACCAAAATTACCACTCAAAAATGTGTCTTTTACAAAACTACATAGAACCATTGTGGCCCGCTCCCTAGCTTGTTGGGGATAATTTATCAGGGAAGAGCAATTACTTTATTCTGTGTGACTACGTGATTGTTTCTCTGCCATTCACTGCTAAAGATCCAGGTAAGAAGGGATGAATGTTTGAAGGGCTTGTGCATGCAGAAATGACAACGCTTTTGCAAATATGTATAGGATTATCACATCAATTGCCTGGCTAGAGTATTGCCTATAGCATCCGCCTACAAATAGTAAAGAACAGGTCTCGCTACTAGCTGCATCCATAGCTGCCAGGTGTCCACAGACTATCCACTGCAGGGTAGGAACAAGGTAATTATATGTTATGACGATCCTTCATATAGCGTCACTTTTCCCCAGAGCGGAGACCCTTTCCATGAGGCTAGGGAGGTGCAGACGATAACCAATAATCCCCTTAGGGGTGGTAATATGCCGGAGGACCTCATGGAGATTAACTTCCCTCCTGGGGATAAAGACGCGAATCAGGGACATGGCCCTTTAACTCCCAAACCCATAAGGAAGTAGCATAACCCAACTACTTTTTCCTAGACTTATGTCAGAAACCATGTGTTATTGTACTGGGTCAGACAATCTTAATATGAGAAGTACAAGGACGAGGGGAAACTTGAGAACGCTACAGTCAAGTGCCAAAACGCTTGACCAGCTGTGGTCAATGGAAGCGATGTTACGCCAAGGCGGACCCTGCTATATCAAGACACCAGAAACAAACAACGGTGGAAGAGTGACTGGGACAGAGAGATGGAGAGGAAGATAGAGTTGAAAAGTGAGATAGAGGTCAAGGAGATGGTAGAAGCCAGAGGAAGACTCAAGAGGCTTAAGGGAGAAACGTCAAAGGTGTGGCTCAAGAGAGCACACAAGAACGTCTCGAAGGCCATAGGTGTTGGCACTAGTGGAAGCAGAAAGTGGAGAAGGCGTCTGGCACGGAGGCAGAAAGCTGAAATTTATAGAAGTGAAACGTGGTGGCCGGTGGGCGAGAGTAAGGTAGAGAAAGAGGAGAATCGGCATAACACCCTAGCGAAGCAAGCGTATGTTGTTTGTGAGATGCCTGGAAAGCATTGTACCGGTTGGCTGAGAATCGGCCTAAAGGCAGGACAGAGATTGGGTTGTGGTGTCATGACCTGTAGCGGGTGGACCGTGCGGTCCGTCAAATGCGCTGAGACCGCGCAAAGCCACATCAGCATGCTTGAGAAGCATCCAGACAGGTGGTGGCTGAAAGACCCGTACGGAAGGGACGGTCGAGAACATTACCAACATCGGAACAATCCGCCGTACTTGGCCCAGAAACCAATCGCCCAAGGAGAGAAGAAACGATTGCTTGTCACAAGACCCCAGGCAGAACAGGTGAAGCCTCCCGACATTAAGAGCAGGTAACAGGAGTTTTTAAAAGTCCAGGAGGGAGCCAAGTTAAGAGAGCCAAAGTTAAAAGAGCCATGGAAAACAGGCAACAACAAACTAGTACGAAGAACTGTTAACAGAGCCAGCAAATATAAAGAACATTTAACTAAGAGAGAGGTAACACTCACCTCAGTGGTTGTGAATTAAGTCTGTCTTTAAAACTCCAACCCCAACTATACTGAAACATTATTTGAGGGGTTATCTTCTCAAACTCTGTTGAATGAAAATGAAAAGCATCCAGGGGTCTTCTGGAGCGTCATTGGTGAGAAGGAACAAGTTACTTACCTGTAACTGTTGTTCTCCAGCATGGGTCTGGCATGGATTCACATGCTCACGAATAAAGAATACATAGCAGTACAAGCATGCACAACCACGGGAGGTGGCAAAGGCTCAACATTAAGCATTACATCAAACTCAACATTAAGCAAATCTTACCTCCTCACCAGGCTCACCTTAGGTGAACAGGTTGCACAGCACTGCTTGGCCGACCCTGGACTCCTCCCTGGAATCCCGATCGACGCAGTAGAATTTCGTGAAGGTGTGCGTCGATCTCCACG
This sequence comes from Ambystoma mexicanum, assembly GCF_040938575.1. NCBI lineage: Eukaryota > Metazoa > Chordata > Amphibia > Caudata > Ambystomatidae > Ambystoma > Ambystoma mexicanum. The sequence goes on along the minus strand of NC_090933.1, from coordinate 411,342,837 downwards.
TAGCAGCCCTGCAGATGTCCAGCAAGGGCACACCAGATAGGAACGCCGTGGTAGCTGCGATCGCTCTGGTGGAATGGGCTCTCGGACGGCCAGGCAGCGGTCGGTTTGCCAACCGATGACAGTACATGATACAGCCGGAGAGCCATCTGGAAATGGAAGCCTTCGAGAGAGCCTTCCCCTGATTGACAGGTCCAAAGTTCACAAAGAGTTGTGACGTCTTCCGAAAACACTTTGTGCGGTCCACGTAGAACTTCAGCGCTCTAGCCACATCCAGCGAGTGCAAAGTCCTTTCAGCCGGCGACGAAGGCGACGGGAAGAAAACAGGCAACACCAAGGGTTTGTTGAGGTGGAAGTCCGACGGCACCTTGGGCATGAAGGAGGGGTGCGTCCTGAGCACTACCCTCGTGTCGTGAAAAGTCAAGTACGGGGCCTTGCAGGAAAGGGCCTGGATCTCTCCCACCCGTCGTGCGGAGGTGATGGCCACGAGAAACGCTGTTTTCCACGACAAGAACTTCAACGGAGCCGAGTGCAGAGGCTCGAACGGAGGTCCCATGAGCTTGGTCAGCACCACGTTGAGCTCCCACGCCGGGGCCGGGGCCGGAGCCTTCACCGACGGGAACGATCTGAACAGTCCCTTCATGAATTCTTCCACCAGACGATGAGACCACAAAGACGTCCGCCCCGTGGTTCTGGTGTATCGGGAGATCGCAGCAAGATGAATCTTGATGGACGCGTGCGCCAGTCCAGCCTTGGCCAGCGTCAGTAGATACGGCAGTACTTGGGGAGCCGTAATCCGTAGAGGGTTAATCTTCTGTGCGTGGCACCAGACAGAGAACCTCTTCCATTTGTGTCCGTAGCATTTAAGAATTGAGGACGCCCTGGCCTTTGCAAGAACCTCTCTGCAGTCGGCCGGTATGTCGTATCCTCCAAACTCTAACGCTGCAGGAGCCAGGCCTGCAAGTTCAGGGACTTCAGGTTGTGATGGAGGATGACGCCTCCTTCCCTGGAGAGAAGATCCGCGTCCACTGGCAGCTTGATTGACGGGGACGCTGACAAGTCCAGAAGGTCCGGGAACCATATCTGCCTCGGCCACGCCGGTGCGACGAGGATCATCCTGCACCGTGACCTCTTGAGCTGGTTGATGAGCCGGATCAGCAATGGCAATGGAGGGAACGCGTATAGAAACAGCCCTCCCAGGGGAACGAGAAAGCATCGCCCATGCTCCTCGGCTGGGGAAACCTGCTGGCGAACCTCCGGCACTTGGAGTCCGTCGCCGTCGCGAACAGATCGATCTGGGGTGTGCCCCACCGTCGGAAGAGGCGGTCCACTAGATCCTGTCGTAGTTCCCACTCGTGGCACGAGCGCAGCTCCCTGCTGAGTGAGTCGGCGATGTTGTTTTTTATCCCTGCCAGATGAAACGGCACCAGAAACATCCCTTGGGCGACGGCCCAATGCCACAGATCCTGCGCCTCCCTGGACAGGGCTGGGGACCTGGTTCCGCCCTGTTTCCTGATGTAGAACATGGTGGTGGTGTTGTCGGTGAAGATCCTCACCACCTTGCCCTTGAGGGACGGAAGGAAGGACCTGAGGGCCCAAAACACTGCACGGAGCTCCAGGACGTTGATATGGAGGGACTTCTCCGTCGGGAGCCAAAGGCCTCTCGCGTGCAGATTTTCGGTGTGCGCTCCCCACCCTTCCAGGGAGGCATCCGTGGTCACTGTCTCCTGGTGGCCGGGGGTCTGGAAGTCCATGCCCGCCGTCAGATGCGCGCGGGTGCCCCACCACCGGATCGCTCGTCGGAAACTCTCGTCGAGTGTGAACCTCTCCTCGAAGCTGCCCGTCGTCTGGATCCAGCGCGCGTCCAGGAACTCCTGCAACGGGCGCATCCGGAGCCTGCACAGGGGGATGAGGTAAATGCAAGAAGACATCATTCCGAGGAGGGACTTGATGGACCTCACTATGGCCGCATCCGCAACCAGCATCCGCTGCACCTTGCCCAAAATGGCCCTCGTCCTTTCCTCCGACGGATAGGCCCGAAGCGACACTGTGTCGAGCTTCGTTCCCAGAAACAGTGCGTCTTGCACGGGCACCAGGTGGGACTTGGCGTAGTTTATGGAGAATCCCAGGTCCGTGAGAAGTTGGACGGTCCTTGCCGTGTGCTCCACGGCGAGCTCCTTCGTCTTCGCTCGGATGAGCCAGTCGTCCAGGTAGGGGTAGACGTGGATCCCCTCTCGGCGCAGCTGCGCCGCCACCGGTGCGAGGCACTTGGTGAACACCCTGGGTGCCGACCTCAGTCCGAAGGGAAGGGCTCTGAACTGATAGTGACGCCCTTGGACCACGAACCTGAGAAACTTTCGGTGTCCCTTTAAGATGGGAATATGGAAGTAGGCATCCTCCAAATCCAACGGCGACAGGAAATCGCCCTCCTCCAGCTGACCCAGGACGTGTTGGAGGGTGACCATTCGGAACTTCTGTGCCTTGATGAATTTGTTCAGTCGTCATAGGTCCAGGATGGGACGCCATCCTCCCGTCTTTTTCTTCACAAGGAAGTATCTTGAGTAAACTCCGGAGCCCCGAAGCCTCTTTGGGACGAGCTCGATGGCGCCCTTCCTGAGCATCGCCTTTACCACCAAGAGAAGTTGAGGGACGTGATGTTCTTTCCTGTCGACAGGGGGGACGCGCGGGCACCTCTTTAGAAACTCGAGCGCGTGACCCTGGGCTAGGGCGTCCAGCACCCAAAGGTCGGTGGAGATGGACTCCCACACCCTGACGAAGCTCGCCAGCCGGCCTCCCACCGGGGTGCTTCGGTGGGGGCCCGACCCCACGGCCGGTTCAGTCCTGCTTCGACGAGGCTTTGCCGCCTTGACCTCCCTGGCGACAACGGCAGGGTCCGTCTGACTTGCCTCGTCCCCTGTAAGCTTCCTGCGACGACGAACGGGCCGCTTGACGGTAGGTGGAAAATCCGCCGCCGGAACCTTTGGAGGCACCCTGTTTGCCTCCGCCGCTCCGAAAGGGCGGCCGCCGTTGCTGGAGAACCCCAAGAGCCCGGGCCGTCTCCGTGTCTGCCTTGAAGGGAATCGTCCACCGTTTTCCCAAACAGGTTGTTTCCGTCGAATGGCATGTCCAAGACTCTGGTCTGCACTTCCTAACGGAAGTCAGTAGCCTTGAGCCATCCACGCCGCCTAAGGCACACGCCGTTGCCCAACTGGCGAAATCCAGTGTCAGCGATGTCCGTCGCAATCGTAATGGCGTGGTCCGACGCCACCTCTCCTTCCTGCAAGATCTCTAGGGCATCCGCCCTCTTGTCGTCCGGTAGGAAGTCCAGCAGGGGGGCCAGTTTGTACCACAACTCCCTGTCGTAGCGGGCTACCATAGCCAAGGCGTTGGCCGCCTTAATCGTCGTCGCTGCAGACGAGATGACCCTGCGTCCCATCGTATCTAATTTCTTTCCCTCGCCGTCCGGCGGGGAGGTCGACGTAGAGGCCGCGCCCCCCCCCGCTTTCTTCCTGGCCGCCGTGGAGACGACCGAGTCCGGGGTCGGCTGTGCCCGAAGGCACAAGGGGGCCGCGTCCGGGACCCGGTACTTCTTCTCGTACCGATCCCTTCTAGCCGGCGTCGTGGATGGGTTCTTGAGGAGGGCGAGGCCCTCATCCCAAATATCATCCAGTAGAGGTACGGAGAGGACCGTCTTCCTCTTGGCCTCGCGCCGTTGATAAAGGAAACCTTCCTTCTTCTCTTCCGGGCAGAGCTGGAAAAGCTTGGATGCCCTGGCGATCATGGAGTGAAACGATCCAATCTCGTCGGGCGGGGAAGCCCGGGTGGGAGGTGACGACGGCAGATCCTCATCGTAAACCTCGTCGTCCGTACCCGTCGCGGCCGTGTCAGTCCCCGTATCATCCCCACGAGTCGTGGACGGGGAGGAGGGCTGAACAGGGCGCGATGGCTGAAAAGGAGGTGGAGGATGAATCCTTCTCTTAGGGGGAGGGCTCCCAGAAGGGCCTGGCTCCGGGTCCCCCGTCGAGAGCGGTTCCTCCGCTGGTGGTAACGGCAGTCTCGTCCTTATCTCCGAGCATAAGGACTGTATGGCCAACAAAATGGCCGCCGAGTTGTCTTGCGGCACTGGTTGAGGGGATTCCGACGGGCGGTCAGGGGCCCCGTCGGCACCCTCGACGTTATCGTCGTCTCCCACGTCGGGGTCCCTCCCGACGGGCTGGTCTTCTTCCACGCCAACGCCGTGGCTTAAGACTTCGATCAGCTCTTCCTCAGAGGTTGAGGCCGAATCCACGACGACCTCCTGCCCCCCCTTTTTCTTCTCCGTCAGAGGTTTCACGGGGGTCCTGTCGATGGGCATAAAAGAGGACTCCCTCCGCGGTGGCAGGGAGACTCTGAGCCCCGAGGTCCCCACCACTGGTGTAGCCTCCACAGGCTGAGCCAGGGCCGCTGCGACTGTCTCGATAGAGGCCTTGGCCGGATGGATTAAGGCTTTCACCACCTTAGGTGCGCTCACCGCCTTCTCCTTGGGGGGAGGGTCACTGCCTCGCTCTCCCTCCGATGGGGCCTTCGAGTTCGACCGGGGCCTCTCCAGGAGCTTCGCCGGGTGCTCGGCCTTCCTCTTACCCGAACCAGAGCGTTGGCTTGTGGTTGATGGTGCCGGGTAGGATGCGCCCTGCCTGGCGCCCGTAGAGCCCGACCGTTCGGCGCTCCCGGTGCCAGCGGACTCGCAGTGCTTGGCCTTGTGTTGGACCCCCGTCGCCGGGGCGTCCTCAAAGGTCTTAGAAGACCGCTCAGATTTCTTCTTCTTCTTCTCACCTGACGGGCTCTTCCCTTCCAGCCAGTTGGCGAGACGTTGATGGCGGTCCTCATGGTCCGCTCCGACATATTGCCGCAAAACGCACAGTCCTTCTCCACGTGCGTCTTGTCCTCATGTAGGCAGTACAGACAAAAGGAGTGTTCGTCCTCCTTAAAGACATTCTGAAGCTGGCATCCAGGGCAGACCCTGAACAGCTTTCCGGGCGTCGCGCTTCCCTTCTCCTGGGCCATGTCCGAGATGGGCCTGAGAAACTTCTGGAGTCCTCCAAAAGCGTGGCTCGACGAAATCTTCACCCTTGAGGGGCGTAGACGAATCCGACACAGGTCCCCGATGATCGGATGAAGAAACGGTGGTGCTTGAGGCTCTTTTGACCGAAAAATCGAAGTTTTTGAGAAAAAAAAAACGTGAAAAAATAGCACTAACGCTCGAGAGCAATAGCACGAGGATCCCAACACTTGAACATGCGGTAAAAATCTGAAGATGGCGGGCGGGGCTTAGGTAGAGGGCTGTCATTGGCTGTGGTCAGTATGACGCAGAGATCAGTAATTGGTTACTACTACGAAAGACAGATCAGAAACGAAACTGATACTGGTTTTTTCTTTACCGAGGATTCCCAGCCTGACGACGGGGAATATTCATGAGCATGTGAATCCATGCCAGACCCCATGCTGGAGAACAGGGTTCTTAAGACGACTTTTGAGGACAATCATTGACAAAGAAATAACATCACAAAGCACATGGGAAGTAGAAGCCCTCCTGCACACACCCCAGAATCATCTAGGGCTGGTCTTCCGAGCAAAAAACAATCCCCCTCTTTTTAAAATAAAAAGCTATTTAACAAAAACAGAACAGACAGACGGCATGGCATTGACCTAGGAGGGCACAAATGATATGTAACATGACAAGAAGGGTCAAAGCATAGGCCACCAGACAGGAACACATCATCTACTGTCCACCCCGGCATTGAATCATGACCGCACCCATCATCTATGCAGCCTGTTGATGGGCAGTGTCCAAACTTTCTTTTCAAACCAAGTATAATGCAATGGAGCCCAAATGTCCTTCGGTATAAAGGCTGTAACTATTTTAGCCATAAAAGTCTCTTGCCTCTCATTAGTGTATACCCATTCTCGCAGCCATTCCCCATGAGCTGGGGCCAGTTTTGATTTCCAGTGCCGAACTTTACATTTTCTAGCAACCATACAGGCAAGATTAAAAAGCCTTCTGGAGACTGTTGACATTTTACCAATATCCCCGAAAAGGTATTTTATAGGGGATATAGTAGGGGGAATTTCCACAATATCTCCTAATGTTTCGGCCACAGTATACCAGTATCAAGTGATGGGCGAACAAGCTCAGAACATACGGAGTGTATTGGCTGGCTTAGGACCACATTTCACACATACATTTTCAGCCTCTGGGGAGAATTTAGCAATCTTAGTAGGAGTGCAATGCAATTGATTAAGCATTTTGAACTTAATCAAACGGTATCCAGCATTCATAGATACTTCCTTGGTGAGGAGACAGGACCTTCTCCATTGTAAATCTGAAAATTCACTACCCAGATCCCGCTCCCACTTATGACGCGCCCTGTTTTTGCTATCTTGCCCCATTTGAACTAGGCTATAGAGCTTCAATATCATCTGCCTATTGTCTCCCCATCTATTACTGCCGTGAGACAGTCATGTGTTTCAGGTTTCAACAGGAATGAGGGCCACAACCGTCTGGCAGCAGCTCCAATACGATAATAATGCAATATCTTTGTAAAATTGCACCCCATTTTAACTTAGAATTCTTCCAACGCCACAAACCGACCCCTCAGGGAATAGATCTCCCAGTAAAAGCTGCGCCTCACCAACCCATGATTTACATTTTCTTTTTTTTTTAAATAAATATTTTATGGTTGAGCGAACTCAACCTTTAATAAAACTTTCAAATAAATTCCATTTAAGCAATAAGCCCCGAGCAGGTGGGGCCTTACCACTTCAGGTAATGCCCTGGGCCCATAGTTACAGGCCAGAGCTAAGGGAGGGCTTTAACGAAGGCACCGGGGCATTACCTGAAGTGGTAATGCCCCTCTGCGAGGGGCTTATTGCTATTAGTACCCTGGCCCGTAAGACCGGGGTACTAAAAGAATCTTTGTTTCTGTTCCGAAACGCATCAGCGTTTCGAAACAGAAACCAACATTTTTTTTTACAAAAAATGGCCGCCGGGGAAGGGAAAACAAAGCCTGTTTTCCCTTTCCCTGGCGGCCACTGAAAAAAGTAAACCAAAAAATGACTGCCATGCAAACGGGAGAAGGGACTACACGTAGTCCCTTCTCTCTTTCCATGGTGCCCATTAAAAATAGTAAACAAAAAAAATGGCCACCATGGAAAGGAAAGAGGGGACTAAACATAGTCCCTTCTTCCTTTACATGATGGCCTGTCAAAGAACGGGAGCAGACGCGCTGGGGACAGAAGTGTTCCTAGCGTGTCAGCTACCCAAAATGGGCTGAAAAGAAGGTAAGTGGTGGTTTGGGGGGGCGGGGAGGGAATTCTGTGGATGGGGGGGACCACACTTGCCTCGTTCCCCCGCAGGGGAAGATGGCGGCCTCCAGCCGTGAGGCAGCTCGGAGCGGGGTGATTACAGCTGGTAATGCCCCGGGTCCGAGCCTCTTCATTGGCTGAGAGGCTGCCACCGGCCCCCTGCCGGGTGCTAATAAAATATGGCAAATAAAACATATTTCCTTTCCAGTTTAATAATTGTAAAAACCAGTACTACAAGCAATTGCGAACAAGGTTACTTAATATTTCATTTCTCATTCGGTGCAAATCAAATGGATACATCAAACTTCATTAAAATGAGTGGTGTTACACATCCTAAAACTCTTCTAAAGTCAATGTTCTAATGAAGCAGGTGATTCATATTACTGTGGAGGTGGTCCTACCAACCAAACATCTATGCCAAAACCCATTTGAGTCAACATATAGGGACAAATGGGTAAGCTTACGCAGATAGACACTGCGCAAATTATTCAGTGCAGGGCAGTCCAATACCCAGTGTTTGGTTGTTTCTACCACTCCTTTTATTTTTTTATTTTTTTTACAGAATCTACATAAACCAAGGTTCGCTGGAATCTTGTTATATCTTATCATAATTTGCTTGGAATTAAGCAAGTTCCAGTGAAAACTGATAAAGACTGCACCGGTCACTTTATCTCTGTATATAGTAAAAAATGGTGCAAACACTCCCCCTCCTTTTGTAGTCTTCCCTCAAATGTACTGGTACAACACTGTTTAGTGTAAAAAGAACTAAAATCTACAAATAAAGAATCTTCCACTGGGGATAAGATCTTACACAAGAGCGATAGTATTCTCCAGTGTGCTCGTGATTTTACTGAGACTAAGCCCAGATCATATCACACAACAAATCCTGGGAAGCTCATTGGTAGATTTAATATACATTTCCAAATTCTCCCCTCCACAATAGATAAATGATCCAGGCGGGCAAATGGGTGGGTCTCGATACCATAGAGGATCTTAGGAACCATTGTTGCCTCATAATATCTAATCACTGCTGTAAGTGAAAACCTGCCAAACTTTGGGTCAATCATTTTCGTGTGCATAATCAGTCTCGTGGTTAGGTCGTTCAGCTAGACCGACTATTAGTCAGAGAAGGTCTAGCATACTCTGGGAAACCCAAATAAATCAGAGAATCAACACACAGAACCAACAATTTGCCTGTCTACCATTTAAGATTACATTTCTTTCTACTGTTTGTAAATCTGATTATTTTAGATTTTGTGGGGTTCACACTGAGTGCATGATCCTTCATAAATGTTACAAAAGAAGTAATCAGGCGCTGAAGACCAATTTTAGTAGCGTCAAACAGAAATGAATCATCAGCATATAAGAGCCATTGGAAACAGATTGAAGAATTTAGGGGCGACCAGTGAAGCCGCACGGAGCGCCACTTTGATGTCAGCCAAGTAAAGATTAAATAGACAGGGAGCAACCACGCATCCCTGTCTGACCCCCCTAGCGGTTAAAATCTTCATGGACAAATCCCTGTGGTTGTTCAATCGGACTTGGTAACCATTCTTGAATGAAGAGCGATTAGCAAGCTGAGAAGACCTGCCGGTTTACCCCAGGTTGCCAGTTTTCGCCATAACGAACCCACGATCAAAAGCGTTGAAGGCAGCTGTTAAATCGAGGGAGGCCCCAAAAATTGCTTCATACCTTCCTCTACATGCCAAATGCTGTACTGAGTTGACAACCAAACCATTCAGGGAGGTCCCCATCTGTCGCCTAACACCAGTTTGCCATTTGGATACTCTTTCCGTCTCTGCTGCCCAGACCTCCAGGTGCTGAAGCACGATCAACGCGAATATCTTGCTATCTGCGTCGAGCAGCGATATTGGCCTGTTGGCTAGAGGGGTTTACTCTATCGCCGCTTTTAAAGATTGTCACAATATGGGCACAGGACCATGTTGGCAGAAAGATTCATGTGGTGAGTATGTTGGCAAACAGGATGGACAGGATTTTAGACCACGTCTTCTTATCAGATTTAAACACAAGGTTAGCCAAGCCATTAGGAACCGGTGCCAGAGAGGAACTGATGGTATTCATTACCAAAAGATCGCTTTTTCACCGAAATCCATATATGAGATTGTTTGGGGATTCCAGATAAACAACACCTCATCCCCAGTCAACCCTGTATGGCCTGCAAAGACCTGCCCAAAATACACTACCCATTCTGTCTCAGATAATCCATTTATTTGGAGCAGGGACTGGGGAGCATCACTGTTGTTAATAATCTGCCAAAATGGCTTTTGAGTTTTTGTCCCTCAGGCACAATAACATTGCTTCCCCATCCAATTGTACTCTTAGTGCTTTTGATTGTTTAACCCAATTTCGATGAGCTTGCTGAATTTTCCTTATTCCTTCACTCACTTCAGCAGTGCCAATCTTCCCACACCTTTTCACATGTGCAATCCTGTACCACATCACCCTTTTACGTTTGACTACCTCTTTATCATAGACATGCTTATGATTCTCCTTGATTCCATACTGACCGTTCCTGAACATCACCCCCCCTTGGCTTTAATAGGACCCCAATAAAGTTTCCAAATTCATTTGGAATACAAATTTTACATTTCCAAGACTGACCCGTTGTTTTCAAGTAGGTATCCAGTAGGCTATTTACCTTTTCAAGTTTACCTGAATTCCAACTAATCTGAGTATCAGAGCCATTATCTGTCAGCTCTGGGGCACATCTCAATTTGGGATTCACCTCCCTAGAATTCTTGCTACCGTTCCGTGGGATATCAAAACCAAACTTAATTAGAGCATGATCACTATACGTTGTAAAATGAACATTACATTTCGTGCAACAAGCACCCAGCCCGTCATCCACAAAGATATAATCGAGCGTCAAACTTGAGGGGTCATTTGTCCAGGTGAAACTAACCAGGGCTTGGAAGCAAAAGGTCTCATTCAAGGAGCATAACACCAGACCTCCTAGTGTCGAAAGCCATCTGCTTCCGTTCCTCCTCTTGGGACTGGTCACCACGCCAGAACCCCAGAAATCTGTTCGATGTTCAGAGCTTAGGCAGTCAGAGTTTAGATCCCCCAACAGCAGGATATGTCTACCCGGGGCTACTTTCCGCCATTCTAACACACAAGATGTGATGTCATGGAGCAAAGCCTCTAGACACCCCCATCCCTTTAGCCCAACAGATGTTCACTACTAATAACTCCTATGGGATCTCCCATCCAAAACTAATGTCCATGGCTAACAGTCCTCTAGTGATATTAAAGAATTCTTTACTGCCATCACACTGGAGGATTTAATTAGGGCCAGTAGTCCCCCCAAGCGGCGGCACAGAGCACCTTTCAGTGCCGGCTGACCATTAACCACATAACCGTCTAATGTGGGGGTCTGATTCAGCCATGTTTCCTGTAAGGCAATTATGTGAACAGTCTGTAACTTAAACCCTAAATCTGGTTCAGAGAACAAATGCCTATGACCCAGAGTGTTCCATGATATTAGGTTGAGGTGCGTTCCTCCTACACATGCAGAGAGCTCAGTATCATTATTTCTTTCTCAATGCATTGAGTAGCCACACACAATTATTTGTGGCCTATGAGTGTTCCATTTTCTTTTCAAGTGCATAATCTCAGTCCTAGAAACAGGGGTGACTCCCTCCTTATCTTCATCATTAAAGGAACAGATATCAAACCCCAGAATTCTCAGACTCGATTGCCAGAATGTCTGGGCTTGATTGCCTCATAAACAGCTCTCAGTTTTTCCTTTTAAGGGTTGGGGAGTCCCCTCACATTATGTGTCGACCACTTGAATGTTTACGTTAGCAGGGTACCCGCAACTCGTTACCCCTTGACCATCCCTCTCCTTCCTTCTTCCCAGTAATCTACTGGTCCCCAACCCTACAGCCACCCACTGAACTCTGTACCCTACCTCATTTCCTACGCCTTCACTGCCCCGTGCCTTCTCACCCCGGATCCATCCCCACCCCCCAGTGCCTTCCCGATCCCCCCATCAACCAACTCTGCTCCCTCCCCCATCTCCAGAATACCCCTTCTCCCTCCACCCCTACTCGCCCCCAATAACCCACCCCCTCATAGAACCTCCCTCCAGGTGCTTCCACCCTCACTGATAACGAGATGAAACGCCTGTGTTGTTCTCCTGCTGTTGCCCATTCCGAGGGTCGTGATCTTGCGCGCCGGGATGCGCTGTGCAGCCCTCTTGGAAATCCTGGCCCAAGTCCAATTGTAACAGGTCAGCCCCCTCCTGGATAGAAGTGATGCGCTTCTGAACGCCCTACCATTCGAAAACCAATCCGAACGGGAAGGTCCATTTGTATCGGATCGCTTTGGGGGCCTGCTCCCTGACCACCGGGCCCATCTGCCTCCTCTTAAGAAGTGTACTAACGGCCAGGTCCAAAAATAGTTGAATTGGGGGTTCCCTGTTAAAGCAACAGTTCTTTCGCCCTTGCAGCTCACAGGACCGCCTCTTTCTGCGTATAGAGTGTAAAGGCTGCCAATACTCTCTTGGCTTACTGTTAGGCCACCCAGACAATTTCCCAGTTCTGTGGATATGATGCAGTCCAATTTCCTCGGAATCCATGTTTTCCAAGAGCTCTGCGAAAATCTTCTGCACCTATGCCTTTAAGTCCTTGTCAGCCACCAATTCTGGCAGATGTTTGACCCGTATATTGATCCTCCTTGATCTGTTTTCCATATCCCCCATCTGTAGCTCCAGGTTTTGAGTGGCAAGGTTCAATCGCTCTATGGCTACGCGTGCTATGTTGTATCTTTTTCCACCTCCTTCAGGCCCATCTAAATGAGGCCCGTCGTTTCTCCTAGCTGGCCCACTTCCTGCCATATTTCAGCCAGTGCTTGGTCGCAATCCGATCTCATCAATTGAAATTGTTTTTGGAAGGCTCTGGTTAACGTCATATGAAGGCTCATCATTTCACTGTGCAAGTCCCCCTGGACAAGGGCTCGCTCGCCCACTTGCCCATCTGTTCCCCCTGATCTGCCATGTTTGGGGCCAATTTATTAAGACCCCTTGGGCCTCATTACGAGTTTGCAGGTAACTAACTGTCCTTACCGGCATGGAGCAAATACTGTGTCTGTGTAGTAAAGAGCCCGGTAATAGAGGGCTATTACGAGTTCGCGGGCACAAGCTTTGCGCCATGCCGCTAAAGTCCAAAAAATGGACCTTAGCGGCATCATGGAAAGCGCTGACAGCACTACCGGCATCAATGGATACGGCATTAGCGGCAAACAGTGCCACATTGGTTCTCAGCAGGTGATCAAGGTTTTTGTCCTCCAACCCTTAAACATTTGTAAACGACAATTGTTCAAGGCCATACAAACTATCATTAAATGTTTTAACATCTGTGTCCCTATTACAATAACGAGTCTCTCTTGCCTGGGGAACAGGTTTAGCTTTATTTTCAAAGCCACCCTTCTACATGCTCTAGAAAGGTGTTCAAACACTTTAAGGCTGTATTGCTCTTCCCCAAAAAGTGCACGGAACAACCATAAATTACCAATGCAATTATAGAGCAAATACTTCAACCCATAAACAGACAGACACAATAACTCACAACCATGCACTCTTTAGAAGATAATCCGCTCTTTACGGCTATTTATTCAAAGATTACAAGTACATAGAAATAACTCATAAAACTAATACAGACATAAATCACAGAAGTAAAGAAGTCAAAAAGAAATACATCACCGTGAGCGTAATAGAAGTCCTCATCTCGTCCAGAAACGTCTGGAAGACCCCGGGGACAGCCAGGCCGAGAGTACCACAGCTCACAGGAAGGCCAGACGGAGCGTCCTTCTCTGGCTGAAGTCTCACCTGGCCCCCTCCGTGTTTCTGCGTATATACATACTCCACAATGGGGAGTTAATTCTCGAACATTCTGGAAATTGCACCTGCGCAGTTGAGGAACAGCCGTCGGTTGCCAGCTGGGTCAATCTAGAGCTCCCCTCAAGGAACGCAGGGCCTCCCTGCTCTAAAAACACGCTCCATGGAGAACAGTAGCAAGCCATAACAACGTTAGCTTTCCCAGCAGAAATGGCCTTGACCGCATACCAGGTTTGGAAAAGCATGTTTGTCTCAGCACTGTGAATCTAAACACTTCAGCAAAATGTTTGCAGCCTTTCACTGCGGTGTGAAGTAAATATCCAACATGGCTCCGAGCACTCCCAGAATGCATTGCGCGCCCACGCCATTTTGAATCAAGCATAAATCAAGCATAACAAAGGCCCACCACCTTTCTCTGTTTGCGATACAGTCGTGTTCCTTCACCTTTTTCTCAACCCTAAGTGGAAAGTACATTAATTCTTCTTAGGAAGACTTGACTTTGGCTAATATGAACTGGGTAATAGCAACCCATGCATTTAGAACCTTACAGGCAAGGCTAATCCGCAATTCATTGAGTGATATAGAAAGAGTACTCTCAGGTGGTTCCAAAATGGATCTGAACAGCAGAAGACATCGCCATTCAAGGCGGGCCTGTAAAGAAACCAAGCCAAGTTCGTGACAGATTGCAGCAAGTGGAGTCCCTAACGGGAGACCCAGCACTTTCTTCCACATGCATACTTCCAGCATGGTCCAATTCCAGCCCGCCTCCAAAATGTCTGCCCCACGCATAGCTCTTGGCATGATTTTGTGATTGTACATTATTACAACTGATTTTAGTGAGAACCCACCAAATTTCCTATCCAATGTCCTCAACTGTGTAGCCATGCTCCCTGTCATGGCTTTCAACAATGTCATCCGAGAAACCTTAGAGGTCTTATCCCAAAGGTAAACCCCCAAGTATTTAAAACTTTTAACACCAAGGGATTGGTCACTAATAATTCAGTAATAATTCAGTTATACCGGGTCCGTAAACCCCTTTTCACAGGGTTCACCACCAGGACCGTAGATTTCGATATATTAAGGTCCAACCCTAAGTCTTTAAAGTACCTGCTGACTGCCTCAAATGAGCGCTGCAGCCCAATTGGAGCATAGTCCGCAAGCACAAAATTGTCTGCGTAGAAGAGATAGTGGACCACAAGTGATCCGAATTTTGTTGGATTTGCTCTAACCACTCTCAAGCCACCAACAATGTCAACTTTGCACATGTTGAACAGAAGAGGGGCCATTACGCACCCCTGGCGTAATCCTCGTTTTGTCTGAACCCATTCTGAAAGTGTTCCTTGCTGATCTAATTTTAAACGCACCCTAGTGCACTTGTGAAGTGCCTCTGGCATAGACAATAGCGGGGATGGACAACCTTTTGTGCATATTTTTCTCCATGATCTAGCTCTATTGATGCAATCAAAAGTCTTGCTTATGTCCAAAAAGTCAAAGTACATCTGTCTCTTCGATTTCACCGCCTGGCTAAGTAACAGCCTCAACAGTAGGCAATTCAATGAAGTGTTAGTGCCTCTTTTTTTTTTTTTTTTAATTCAAGATTTATTGATTTTGTACAAGTTCAACAGTCACTTACATCCAAAATTCTTCAGTAAATAAGTAGAGGGAGCATGTAAGGCAAGTACCATCTTCATATATCATGTGCAGTAGTTCCTGAAAATTAAACAGTATAGTGAATAAGATCAACAAAACCCAGTCTCGCCCCCCCCTTCCCCCCTCTCTAATATCTCCAAATACGTGATTGAGAAACACCATTAAACAATGAGACAACACCAGAAAGCTTCGAGTATAAATATGATATCCGACCAGGACACATAACATGACCCAAGGAGCCGCCACAACAAAAATCTTCGTTTGTTATCATTATTGGCACAAATCGCAACAATATACTGCACACATTGTCTTTACAAGGCATGCTTGGCTCTGAACTCAGACCAGGCACTTTCGACATCAGTAAGATCTCTGCGTAAAGCGGCGGTCAGGTAGTCCATTCTATAGAGAGTCTGGGCAACCCCAAGCCATTCAGTTTTACTAGGGAGCTTGGGCCTCTTCCACACCATAGTGAGGCAGGCTCGTGCAGCCATCAGCAGACCCTGTACCATCCTAGGTGCTTTTACAACTTCGTCCCCTGTTTCGATCAGACCAAACAAGATGAACATTGGCTGCTTCACCCTTTCTTCATCGTCCAGATCCCTGATCCAGCTAAGAACCTCTGACCAGTAGGTCTGGACCATGGCACACCCCCACCACATATGCCAGTAACCAGCCCGCTTCCCACAGCCCCTCCAACAATATGGGCTAACCCCCTGATACATTTTGGCAAGCCTGGTCGGGTCGTACTGCCATCTATACAAAAGTTTTATGGCATGCAGTTTGTACTGGCAGGATATTGAGGATTTCGCAGTGCGTCTGCAGATGTTTAGCCACAGCTTTTCGGAGATTTGTCTGCCCATATCTGCTTCCCATCTGCCCATAAGCACCAATGAGGGGGAGATATCAGTCTCGATCAGGGCCGAATACATAGCGCTTATCAGACCACTGGAGCCCGTACATCGATCAAGGATCATTTCAAATGGGGTAAGATCCCTCTGCAGCTGGTCCTTCCAGATTGACCTTGTCATTACCCCTTTGAGTCTCAAATACAGGAAAACTGAAAGCGTGCCTATGCCAAGCGCCTCCTGGAGCTCTTGTATGGTTATAAAGGTTCCGTCGCGCCATAATTGGCCCGCTCTTTCCAGCCCCCCTTGGTACCACGTTTCATAGCTTCCCGGTTCTGGGATTGCGTCTCGGATCCCTGGTGACCAAAGGTGACCCAAGGGAGATGGCCACGTTGTGACTCCCATCATTTTCCTGCCTGGTTTCCAAATTGCCCATAACGTACCTAAGATAGGGTGGGATCTGACTCTTTCACGCAACTGGGATCTGGGGACCCATAACCATTCAGGCACAATAAAGGGACGAAGGTGATAATTATCCAGCGCTATCCACTGGGGTTCCGAACGTTGCCTAAAGTGTGGGACAAGAACTCTAAGTTGCGCCGCCCTGTAATATGTTTCCATGTCCGGGAGGCCTACTCCCGCGTTGTCTTTGCGGAGCTGGAGTAAGGGTCTTGGAATTCTAGGTCTCTGGCCCTGCCACAGGAAGGACAAAAACATTTTTCGCACATCCATGAAGTATTCCGGGGGCATCCTAACGGGGAGCATCTGGAACAAATATAATATCTTAGGGAGAAAGACCATCTTTATGGCATTTAAACGGCCCATCCAGGAGATTGTGAGCTTGGACCACCGTTGGCTATCTTTCTGTAGAGCGTGTGACAGTGGTGGGAAGTTAGCTCCATATAAGGAGTCAAGGTCGCGGGTGACATTAATGCCCAAGTAACGGAGGGTAGTAAGGCTGACTTGGACTCCTAGCGGGGCAAAGCGTACGATTTCGGAATCCCTACTCTTATCAATCGGGAGGAGGACTGACTTCCCTGTGTTGATTTTTAGGCCGGCCAATGCACCGTATTCCTCAATTATATCAAGCGCAGCTGGGATCGAGTCTAAGGGGTCGGTCAAGTGAAACAAGATATCATCCGCGTATAGCCCCAGTTTGTACTCCCTGTCTCCCACCGTGATGCCCTTAACTCTACCGTCACTTCTTAGTTTCTGCGCCAATGGTTCAAGGGACATCACAAACAATATTGCTGACAGTGGGCAACCCTGTCTCGTACCTCTTTCAAGGGGAAACCAGCGTGAATATCCTCCATTCACCGCCACCGATGTCGTGGGGGAGGTGTACAATGCTTTAATGGCGCGGCAGAGTTTCGGTCCCAACCCATATGACACCAACACTCTTTCTAAAAAGTCCCAAGACACTATCAAAAGCCTTCTCAGCATCCAACGACAAAAGAGATGGGTCCCCCTTCATTCCCTGTGCCTCGTGTAGTAAGTGGAGTGTTTTCCGCATGGTATCTGCGCCCTGCCTGCCAAGAACAAAGCCAACTTGGTCAGAGTGTACCAATCTAGGAAGATATGTTTCGAGCCGAGCCGCAATGACTCTAGCATACACCTTAGCGTCGATGTTAAGAAGCGAGATGGGTCGCTAAGAACTACAGTATTTGGGGTCTCGACCTTCCTTAGGAATTACAGCCAGGAGGGCCTGAGAGAAGGACGGGGGGGCCTGACCTGTATTGAAAATATTGTTAAACAGGGATGCTAGGAAGGGGGCAAGGAGGGTGGAAAATGCTTTATAGAAACCCGGTGTAAATCCATCATCCCCTGGGGCTTTCCCTATTTTCAGCCTCTTAATGGCACTCTCCACTTCTTCCTCAGTGACCGGAGTATCTAGGGATTTGGCCTCCGCACCTGTGAGGGTGGGAAGACGCGCTCCCTCAAGATATGCGTCTACGCTTCCTACAGGGGGAGGGGGGTCACACATATATAGATCTTCATAGAAGTAGGCAAATGCCTCCTGTATGTCCTTCGGGGACGTGACCGTCGTATCTATCAGAGTGCCATCAGTCCTCTCAATTCGATCGACCCATCTCTCCGCTCTCTGCGCACGGAGGCGAGCTGCTAACAGAGCATCTGCTTTGTCCCCCTTCTCGTAATATTTTTGCTTAAGGCACTGTAAGGTCTGGGCTGTTTTGCCAGCAATAAGAATCCTCAATTCTTCTCTGAGTTGTTTAGCTTCAGTTAAATACCTAGGTCTGTCAGACGGGGTGGTCTGCGCCAAGTTCTGAGCCACGGCAAGCTTCTCCCTAATGCCCCTTTCTATCAGGGCACGTTCCCTTTTCCTTCGGGCCCCTTCCGGCTGCTTCCCACACAGCTACCTTCCCTACTTCCCCTGTATCATTAGTGGGAAAGAATTGCTCGATCTCTTTTTCAAAGGTCTCCTTAAAGACCGGGTCAGTCCAAAGGGATTCGTTACACCTCCATTTGGTATTGCGGGGTGACAGCTCATCCCAAGATATATCAATTGCAACCATGTCATGGTCTGACCATGCGGGGGGATATATAGTGGCAGCTTGCAGCACAGGTAGAAGATCGTTGGAGAGAAATATATAGTCGATGCGTGTGAGTGTGTCGTGGGGGAGGGAGTGAAAGGTAAAACCTCTGTCCAACGGGTGTAGATGTCGCCAGCTATCTACAAGGCCATAAAGATCAAGGGTAGACTTAATTTCAGCCTCAGTTCGAGTGTTGGGCGGGTCTAATGCGTCGGCCCTGGTCTGCCTGTCAATAGAGCTGTCCATCCATGTGTTAAAGTCCCCGCCCAGGACCGTGTGCCCCTTAGCCATGTTAAAGACCTTTTCAGAGATTTTGTGAAGAAAACGATTCTGCCCTTGATTGGGTGCGTAGAGCGTGGCCAGAGTGATTGTTATGCCCCCTATATTACCCACAACCGTGATCGCCCTACCCTCAGTGTCCGTCCATATGTCAAGAATTGTCATTCGGAGGCATTTGCGAACCAGAATTCCCACCCCTGCCTTTTTCAATATACCCGAGCTCCAGTAGGCGAGCCCAATCTCCCGTGACGGGATGGCTCTCTCCTCACCCCTCCGGTATCTCGTTTCTTGAAGGAACAAGATGTCTACATTCGATCTTCTGAATTCCCTGGCCACCATTGATCGTTTTGTGGGAGAGTTCAAGCCTTTGACGTTGAGTGTGCAAATGCGTAATGTGTCCCTACGGGGTGCGAGAGCCATCGTAGATGTAGTTAGTGATCGTGGGCGGCCATTCCATCTGTGCCACGGCACATATCCTGCCGGCCATCGTTATGCATGGGTCGTCATTATAAGAGTGGATCCCAGAAAATCCCACGGAGGCCGACGACCAAATCGTCTGATGCATACCATAGACCTCAGTGTGGCCAAGGTGTGTCTGCGTATCTGTTGGATCAAGATTGATGCAAAGTGTGTGTTCCTCAACCTCCCCCTCCCCCACCCCCCACACCATCCCCAACACATTCGGCGCCCGATTCGCCCAGGTTGACATCACCCAGCCGAACTCGGACCACCAGTGGAGACCGCAAAACAGGCGGTCCTACCATAATAAAGTCACTTATATCAGTGAGCCCCCAACTTTTGTGTGCACCTAACAATAACAATAGTTCAATAACAGAGTCATCAACCCTCCCCCAGGAGCTAGCGCAATGTGAGTATTACGCCATATCACATTCCGAGCGTCTGAGACACACAGAGCTAAAGATACCTCACACTTGGAGAAAGTGACCTGGAGGCCATCTATGGAAGTCTCATAGCAGGAGGTTGACTCTTATGCATGAGTTCGTAACCCCCTCGGCGGAGTAATTTGCCCAGTTTACCTTTTACCCAAGGGTATGCCAAAGCACTTCAGGCACCTTGTCAGTGTTCCATGTCCTGGGAGGTGTTCATCTTTCTGAATTTCCTAGAACCTGGGATCTTCCTCCGCCGTGAAGCCTTGATTTTCCACTCACCACCAGATGTTCCTTGATCCTCATGAGAGGGGGCACCTTCCGGCGAACCTATCAGATCTGACGTACAGTCAACAATGTCCTTCTCCGTGACAAGTCTCAATGTCGAGCCTTCCCATTCGAAGGTGAGGGAGAATGGGTACCCCCATCGGTACCTGACGCCCTTATCTTTCAACATTTTCGTGATCGGAGAGCACTTTTTCCTCATTGCTAGTGTGAGGGATGACAAGTCCTGGTAGAGAGAAATGGCGGAGTTCTCCAAGGACAATTGTGGGGCGTTTCTGGCCTTGTCCAAGATTCGTGCTCTGTCCGCATAGTTATGAAATCGAGCCAGGACCGATCTCGGGGCCCCCGGTCTACCTCCAGCCCTATGGATTCGGTCAATTTTAGGTGCGTCAATTGAGTCATCGTTGTAGAGGAGCTTCAGGATAGTGTGTAACGATTGCTTCAGGTCTTGTTCGGTTTCACCCTCTTTCTCAGGAAGACCAAAGACTCGAATATTGTTACGACGTCCCTATTTTCGAGGTCGTCGACCTTAAGGCGCAATTCGTCTGCTATGTTCGATATGTCTGCAATGCGGTGATCCATCTGTGCTTCCAGTACGTTTAGAGATGTTTGGTTGTGCTCAACCTGCTCGAGCCTGTCGTCCATTTTGTCGATCCTCTGCGTGATCTTATCTATCCTGTTACCAATATCTGCTCGCATGCCCCTCAGTTCGGCAAGCAAATCAGCTACATCCGCCTTGGTCGCGGCAGCCTCGGATCCTGCTGTCGACATTGTAGAAATCGAGGAGGGCCCTGGGGATCTGGCAATTGGTGAAAACGTGTATTTCGCCAACTTGGTCTTAGGGTCCATGAAGGGCGGCACCCCAAAGCACTTGGCGGGGTGAAAAACGTCCTAGCGGCCTCCTATTGATGTAACGTTAGCACCCGCGCGAAGGACCAGCTCTTGATACGGACACAAGCCACCAGGGCCTCCCGAGTTTTGTTCCAATATGTACTCGTAGAGTCCTCCTTCACCCTCCTCACCGGCTGCGCAGCCAAAGCGTATCACCTCTCAGGCAGCGAGTGCCGTTCCCGCAACACCGGAGAGGGCCCCCCTGGAGGTTAGGTAGGGGGGAGGATGAGGCCCCACCGTGCCGTCAGGCCGAGGACAGGCCGGCAAAGACCAGCAGTGGAGGGGACAGCTGCCCCGCGATGCAGGGGGGGACGAAGGATCCGCTTACCGTGCCCCGGCGGGGGTGTCAGCGAGCCCCAAGAGGGGGCTCCCAGCCGCACTGAGCAGTAGTGCACAGCAGGTTCCTCACGGAGCTCCAAGAAGTGCGCCGGGTCAGTCACAGAAGGCGGCTCTTCCCGCGTATACGCAGGCCTGGACTGGAAGTTCCGCAGGACGCACGCCGCGCCGAAGGCCTCAGAGCGCCGATGTTGATTTCACCACGATGCCGCCTCCGATTTTCTCTGGGTTTTCTCTCATGTGGGGGGGACACCGTCCCACGTCTCTCGCTCAAGAACCAACTCTGGGGGGGGTCTGGAAGTGGGGGCTCACTGCCACTTTCCGGACCCTGTGTAGAGCGCTCACACGGAGAGGCGACTCATCCGTGCGCCCCCTGGTGGCCACCTTCCGTTAGTGCCTCTTTTAAACCCTGACAGATTCAAGTCTAGGCACTGTGCTTCCTTTGCCCAGGTTTTGAGTGCCCTAAATATACATTTTGAAAAGATTTTATAGGAGGCATCCAGCAGAGATATCGGCCGGTAGTTATTCAGATTCAGCCGATCTCCTGTTTTGAAAAGGACCACAATTATCACCTCCAGCCAGGAAGGTGAGAAGATTAAGCGTCTCATAATGTTATCGAACAGTTCCAGCAGAACTCTTGCCCAAAGTGAGGGATTTGATTTAAACATCATATTTGAAAGGCCATCTGGCACAGGCACATATGAACCCTTCGCTTTGAGAATTGCACTGTGAACATCATCTATATCAATGTCCAAGATGTTCCAAGATGAAATACCTTCAAGTGACCGACCTAGCCTCGTCTAGGACAGGGCAATTGACCTAATTGCTATTTTGATAAAGTGCCTCAAAATGACCCTCCCAAACAGACCCATCGATCGGTTGGGTTTGCATCGACACTTTATGATCTACTGATTTCAGCAAAGACCAGGAACACGGCCCGCCCCGACGGGAGAGCATTGAACATTACTTCAGAATCATGCTGATATTAGTATATGTCTTCAGCCAGTTTCTGTATACGCGCTTCAGTTTTTTTACTTTAGCATACTTGACGCGCCTTGCTTAACCCCTTAAGTGCCAAGAACGAGATACCTCGTCCTTTTTGGCACTGCACTTTGTGTGATCCCTGCACGGGCCGGGGATTAGATTTCCTTCAGTTTCATGTCAGCGTGCGTAACGCATGCGGACATGAAACCGAAAGTGAATTTCACTGCAGCAGTGAAACATAAGGTGAGTGTCCACCTTCCTCTCCCTCGATCTGCAGCATTATTGAGTCGTTCAGATCGAGGGAGGTGTCGTTGGAAAGGGGACACCTTCTTTGAAGCATCGCTGGGCGCGGATCAATCGATCTGCGGCTTGCAATGCCACTAGACCACCAGGGATCTGTTTGTGAAGTGGGGGGTGAGAGGACGCTTACTATGTAAGCAGATCACTTCCCACCCAGGCCCCAAAGCATGAGCCAGCACGTTTTGCCCATTCTGGGGGCAGATGGGCATGCTAATGTGCCCACCTGCCCCAAGGGAATGGGCAGAACAGAAAATAAAATATATATAAACGTTTGTTTTGGGGGGTGACCCACTAAACCACCACAGATGTTCTTAGGGGAAAGGGGGGTGAGCCTTCCCCCTCCACCACCTCCCCTCCAATGGATAGGGGACACCTCATGTAGCCTCCCTGGGGGCACATTGCTAGTGCAATCTGCCCCTAGGAAGGGGTACATGAGATGCCGCCCCTATCCATTTGGGGAGGGGGGGACTGGGCCACCAGAAACATTTGGAATGGGGACCCAAAGCATCATCTGCCCCTAGGGAACGGGTAAAAACAAAAAAAAATTAAAAAAATGTGTTTTGTGGGGGTGGCAAACTAAACCACCACAGATGTTTTTAGGGGAAATGGGGGTGCCCCCCCCAAATGGATAGGGGACACCTCATGTAGCCCTCCCTGGGGGCAGATTGCTACTGCAATCTGCCTCTAGGAAGGAGTACATGAGATGCCCCCCATCCATTTCGGGTGTGGGGGACAGGGCCAACAGAAAAATTTGGATTGTGGCCCCAAAACATGGGGCAGCACGTTTTGCCCGTTCTGGGCTCTAGTGGGCACAATAATGTGCCCATCTGGCCCTAGGGACGGGGCAAAACAAAAAAATACAAAAAATAAAAGATGTTTTTGGTGGGGGGGCCAGCCAGAGCTCCAGGATAGTCGGGGGTAATGTCCCTGGCCTTGGGCACCCATCTCCCGTGTGGGTTGACCATCCCCAAGTGCAGCAGCAGTCCCAGGGAGCCTCGGCAGGGTCCCCCTCCCTTTCCCGGAGGTAAATTCTGTAACGCAGCCCAGGCAGACCTCCAGGATGATCGCGGGTGATGTCCCTGGCCTTGGGCACCCGTCTCCCATGTGGGTCGACCATCCCCAAGCCCAGTCTGAAGCTCTGGCTGGGCTGCGTCACTGCCTTTCCCTCCGGGAAGAACGGGGAGCCTGCCGGAACCGCCACTGGACTTGGGGATGGTTGACCCATATGGGACATTACCCCCGACTTTCCTGGAGCTCTGGCTGTCCTGCGTTACAGCTTCTCCCTCTGGGAAAGGTCGGAGACAGTGCCGCAGCTCCCTGGAACCGCTGCAGGGCTTGGGGATGGGAGACAGCCACCCAAGGCCAGAGATATCACCCCGACCATCCTGGAGCTCTGGCTAGGCAGCATTACAGAATTTCCCTTGAGGAACGGACAGGGACCCTGCCGGGGCTCCCTGGTACTGCCGTTGAACTTATGGACGGTCAACACTTTATTTTCTACCCAGGTAGGTGCACCCACACATGTGAGGTACTGTTTTCATCTGAACACATGTGGGAATGTATGCCATGTGCTGTTGGCGTCGTGTTTCAGTATATTCCAGGTGGGAAATGTCTGAAAATTGTGTTTATTTTCCTAAATTTGGGACTTATCCGGTGCTTGTGGGCAATAAATTCTAAGGCGATTCACACAAATCAGACCTCTGTGAATTCCCACAGGTGTCTTCTTTTCAGGATTGCATGGGGTTCCCTGTTTTCCTTGGTGGCTGCAACACCCCAGGCCCATATTTGTAGGTTGTCTCTCCAAACCCTTTGGGGGTTATCAGTGGTTTAGCGTTTTCCCTTTGCGCCCAGGTAGGTGCACCCACACATGTGAGGAACCGTTTTTGTCGAGACTCCCTTGGGAACGCGGGAAGGTACGACATGTGTTGCTGGCCACGCGTTTCAGTGGTTGGCAGTGGGAAATGTCTGAAAATTGTGTTTTTTTGTCAAATTTTGGACTTTGCCGGGCCTTGTGGGTAATAAATTCTGGGGCGATTCGCGCAGATCCGACCTCTGTGGATTCCCACGGGCGACTTCTTTCCGTAAATGCATGGGGTTCCCCGTTTTCCTTGGTGGCTGCGACAACCCAGGCCTAAATCTAAGTTGTCCACAAGAGCAAAATCCTGCAGAATCTGCTCTGCCAAACCACTTGGGGGTTTACCAGTGGTTTAGCCTTTTCCCTTTGCACCCAGGCAGGTGCCCCCACACATGTGAGGTACCGTTTTCCTCGGGATACCTGTGGGAACGCGGGAAGTAGGACATGTGTTGTTGGCAGCGTGTTTCGGTGGTGGGAAATGCCTGAAATGTTTTTTTTCTCGCTATATTTTAGACTTTGCCAGGGCTTGTGGGCAATAAATTCTGGGGCAATTCATCAAGTCAGACCTATGTGGAATCCCACGGGTGTCTTTTTGGAAATGCATGGGGTTTCCTGTTTTCCTTGGTGGCTGGGACCCCAGTCCCAAATCTGTAGATTGTCCACAACAGCAAATTCCTGCAAAATCTGCTCTGCTGGGTTACCAGTAGTTTAGCCTTTTCCCTTTGCGCCCAGGTAGGTGCACCCACACATGTGAGGTATCGTTTTCATCGGGGAACGCAAAAGGTAGGACATTTGTTGTTTACTCTTTGTTTTCATAAAGTTTTCATACATTTGCTGCTGCACTTTGTCACACAACCCTTTCATTTCCCAGATGTGACCTACATTTAGTCGCTGCTTTAGACACTTTATACTTTTGTAACCTGCCAAAGTCACCTACCCGTCAAAAGGTCTGCCTGAGCTCTTTCAAAAAATGTATGCTTGTCATTCCTCACCACATTTGTTTTCCTTATTTACACATGCTAAGTATGCTTGTTTAGGTCGTAAGCATAAAAATCCTGTGTACCATGGCTCCGTTTTTGGCTTGTCGTATTGCTTGTTTTGTGAACGTTACGAAAAGTGTGTGATTCCCTAACTAGAAGAGCTGAGGAAATGTAGCAGGGCATTGTTTTTCTCAAAATTCACAGAAGCCATTGCCTTACAGGGCCAACCATGTACACCACATACCTTTTTTATCTGTCATTTTTCCAATTCTTCCCCAAACTATGGGAATTTTCCCTACTTAGTTGTTGCCTGACTTGCACAAATCACCCCTTCCTAAACTTGGAATTTTGTCTACTCTTCAGAAATGTATGCCTTTCTGTCTTCCCATTCAGCTTTCCTACCCTCCTCTTCCATTCTGTCCACGCATGTCCTATTGGAAAACAAGATAAAAATCGCCTACCTCTCACAAAACGGATGGTAACCATATAAAAATATATTTGTTTAGTTTCCACTCAACCTGTTTCTGAAAGCCTGGAAAATGGTGAATTCAGCACAGCAAACCATTTGTTCCTAGCTCTTACAGGGAAAACAACAACAGGCTTCTCTGTACATCATTGTATTGGCATTTTCTGAAAAAACACATTTGCTACCTTTTTGGTTATTTTCGCTCTCACCCCCATACAGCAAACTACGATTCATTGGTAGCGTGATGATCGCCTACATGTGGGAAGAAAAGGGGCCAAATTTGGCCGAGATATAAAAAAAAGTTACAAGGGATTGAATGGCGACATACCGAAATCACCAAAAAAGGCCTTGGCACGGGGGGGGGGTCCCTTGGCAGTTAAGGGGTTAATTGGTAAGCAGATATTTGTTCTGAGTTCCTTTTTTTGAAACCTCAATGATAATTGCCCAGAACTGGCGCCTTGTCCGATTTCCTTGCCGAAACCAACTCTCTCATCAGGCACTGGATTAGGGATACAAAATTAATTGGATCTATCTTCTCAAATGTACCCTCTTCATACCAATCCTCCACTCTGGCATTCAGCCTGCTATAGAGAGCGGGTTGCCAAAGGACTGCATGGTCTCTTCCCCTTATTTCTAAGCAAACACCATGGTTTTTTCTTGAGTCTACTTCGTTCGTCAGGTGTAATTTCAAAATACATTTTTTTTCTATTTATTTACTGTGCGTTATAGTTCATAAAATGAACCTTTCACACTTGACACCTTAAATCATATAAAAGAATCAATCAATACATTTCAAAACATTCCATTCAAAAACATAGAAGAAAACCTCTAAAAACATGTGTGTAAACATTCAAAGAAATCTAATTATCTAAAATCACTTTCAGAAAATTAAAAAACCTAATTAGTATAGAAATGTCATTCGTATTTAAAATCCTGATCCACAAATCTTTCTCTGAGGCACTAACAGTAGTTGCCATTTGTTATTTCCGCGGTTGGCTCAGTACAGGAAAGTTTGTGAACAATTGTTTTAGAGACTCATCTTTCTGAGAACAGTATCAACAAGCTCTCATACCCCTTTGAATGTTAATTCTGATCCCCAATACCTCTCCATTGTTGGAAGCAAGTTCAACTTCAACCTAAAGCGGAAATCTCTCGATGGATGTTTCCTTAAGTAAGGGGCCAAGACGTTAACAATTAAAGTTGTCATTAAAACATTGATAGCTTAAAAAGTCCGACCTGGTCTGGATCCATACGTGTCGTATAGTTTCAATTTAACCTTTTTGGGGTCGGTGGAGATATCCTGACACAAGGACTCAATCCTTAGCAGGAGATCAGTACAGGTTTGGGCCCACCTCGCCAAGACCCTACAGGTACCCTTATGCAACATTTCATTTAAATTCACAATCAGCAAGGCAGGTGGGGGAGTAACTATGTTTGTATATCATTGCAGAGTCCCCCAGTCAATATACGTCTGTACTGGCAATTGACCCAGTTCATACCCAATACCCAACAAGGGTACTGATTTTGGTAGACACACAACCTTCCTCCAAATGTTTGCCTCTACCTTTGCCCACTGAATGCCTTCATCATAATTCTCTGCCCCAAAAGTCAACCTTGGCAATATTTATTGCCTATACAATTTCATAAGAGGTAAGGCCAATAACCTACCAAATTTCAAATCAAATTGTACCATCTGGAATGCCAAAGCCAAATATTTTGCCTCCAAGTCTCTGTAGGGCCCACACTTCACCGGTAGCATAAATAAAACTCCCCAGATATTTATAGCGTTTAACGACATCCAAATCTTGACCATTCAGTGCCCATCTGAATTTTTTCCATTTGGATCTTTCTATATTCATTACCAGGATTTTTGACTTGCTGATGTTAATTGAAAGATCCAGCTCTCCTAGGAAAGCACTGATCCAGTGCAAGGCACTCTGGAGGCCTATAGGGGTAATGTCGCAGATGACCATGTCATCTGTATAGTTCAGATACTGCAGCTTTAGATGATCCAATACTGGGGGATTTGTCCTTGTCCCTTGCCAGCAACAAGCCATATCTTTCATATATAAGTTAAATAGGAATGGTGCGAGGGCACACCTCTGTCGTAGCCCCCAGTTAGTCTTTATCCATTTCGTAGATGACCCATGCGATTCCAACCTGATCTTTATTTTTATAACCCTGTGTAGAGCTTCCAACATACTGATTAGGGAACGGGGACATCCGTTGTTGAATATTTTCCATAGTACTGACCGATTGACATGGTCAAAAGTCTTGCTTACATCAAGGAAGGCCAGGTGAACCGGTCACCCTTGATCTTTTACTTGTTTGGCCAATAAAGACAGTACAAAGTTGTTCAACACGGTTCCCACCCTCTATTGAATCCAGCCTGGCAGTAGTCTAAGAAATTTGTCTTTGAAGTTTAATTTTTGAGTTTTTTTAAGAGTATGTTAACAAATAGTTTATTAGAAGCATCCAATAACAAAATGGGCCTATACTGCAGAAGGGAAAGTCTATCCCCTCTCTTAAAGATCAAAACTATTAAGGCTGCACCCCAAGACCCTGGGAACTCCTGTTTTAACAGTATGTTTCCGAACAGTTGAGACATTAAATGGGACCATAACGGAATGTTTGACTTCAATGTCAAGTTAGTTAGCCCAACGGCTAAACCCTTTAAGCTCCCATTTAGGAGCTACATATCCCACAGTTCCCAAGTAGACCTCTTTCCTTTGACATTTGTGAGACCTTTCTTGCACCCTCAGCATCATAGTAGTGCTGATCGAGGCACTCGCTATTCAGGTCGCCCAGTATTAAAACACCTGTTCTTTGTTCCCCTACAAGTTTGTATAAGCAGTCCGAGATATAATTCATGAACAACTGCACAGTAGTCACCCCTGGCTCAAAATAAACATTCAAGACAATGCATGATGACTTTACGGCTGACCCTCCCACGGACCACTCAAGTCTGACGCCCAAAATGTCATCTCTTCCCAACTCCAGATTGATCATCTTACTACCACTAGCATGACAGAGTGCACATACCAGCCCTCCATAAGGACGCCCTCTTAAGCCCTTATGTGTGTATTCAAAACACACGTCAAACCCATCCAATATCGGGATGTCGAAAAGCCACGTCCCTTGAAGGCAAATTAAATCAGCAGTGTCCCACAAACAGTAGTTTGATCGTAAGTGTTGAGATCTGTGTGTATTCCATGTAACTACTGCTGTGCGCTGATTTCAATTGGCTCCCAGTCTTGTGTCTCCCTGAACATGCAGTGTGCCAAGAATACAGACCCAGTCATAAGAAACTGTTTGTTGTGCTCGGCTGTCCCCTCCACCTAAATGGCCATTCGACCTTTCTGAATTTACTGTAACCAGCAAGGGCTCTTGGACAAATGAAAGATTACACCCCAAAAGATTTCCCAATGGAAAGATCTAGATGAGCTGGGGCATCAGTAATTAGGTAGTCTACTTGTCTCTGTTTAGGGCCCTGCCATAGGAGCATGTCTTTAACCAATTCAGAATAGAACCCAAGTCACACCAGATCAACTCTATTCCTATCAGTAAATTGTACCTGGGCAAAATCTTTGGTGGTCAGGTGCTCCAAACTTGGCAATTCCCCAAAAAGAGTTAAAACATAACGCCTGTTCAAGGGAAAAGAACCACTAACAGCAAAAAGATGGTCCAAGGTAACATATTTTAAAGCGGCCCCCCTCAGACCTTCAACTGATTCTGTTCCAACCTGAGAACCAACAAGCAAGTTATCCACCTGCAGCAGTCTTAAACAATTTGACGTTTTTTGATTTGTTGAACTTGGACCTCTGCCTAGTTTTTTAATTTATTTTTATTTAACAATTGCATTTTATTGAAGTTTGGCTTACAAGGTATGCATTACATTTACCAACTGGTATTAAAATGCTGAAAGTGAAGGATCTCCCCCCTTCCCCCACTCACCTGCCGCGTCATTTAGCACTTTAAAGATAAAAAACAAAGCTGATTAAACATTAGCATCACACGTTCTCCAGTCCTCTGTGTACTTGTTGCTGGTCTAGGTTACATGTCAGTCCACCCTCAGAGTTTCGTTGGTTTTGTGTCACTAACCAGCTAGAGGTACTGTTCTTAAAGAGGGCTCTCGCTCGCAGCCTGTTAAGTGTGACACCCGGGTCGCAGAGTCAGAGTCTTGGCCCCACTTGCGAGAGGGTAGTCTTTCGAGAAGTGTTAAATTCTAGGAAGGGGATAGAGATTGAGTCTATGTGTGAATGCGTTTACAATAGGGCCGCTGTGAGACTTTCCATAGTGTATATTTAGTGTGCCTTGCACAGCCATTCTTGTTGCTTGGGTAGTGTGTCATTCTTCCAGCAAATCGTGAGGCAGCCTCTGGCTCCTAGCTGTCATGATGCATACTCCCGGGCATCCAGACCACATCCATCAGCGCTGGAAGCAGGCATCATGTCGCCTTGAGAAAACCCAGCAACCCCTGCTAGGGGCTGTCTGGGTTCAGTCCTGGCGCCTATGGCGCCAGGCTCATATGGGACATCAGTCCTGGCGCCATAGGCGCCAGGCTCATAGATGCTCACTTACCTGAAGCAGACCATGCTGCAAGAAGATCCAAGCCCATGTGAGGCCTGGAAGGGACTACTTTACCTTAGGGACTATTTTGTTACTCGGTTGTGATCGGGAAGGCATACCTACCTGGGACTACTTTGGAGGCTATTTAAACCACGCCCGAAGAGCAACTCACGCTTCGCGTTATTATGCATCCAGCAGCGTAACGCTCTCCGTGCCAGCAGCAGCATCCAGCCTTCTGCCACGCCCGCCTCGAACCTGGAGCACCTAGAAAGAAGGAAAGAAGCAAAGGTTAGAACAAGAGTATTACCTGATTTCTTACCTGATTCCGGATTCATCGCATCTTCAAACCAGAGGAAAGGCTTTGTTTTAAATGCGTTGCATCGCCAGCAGCAGCGCTGCGCCAAACTCACTGTTCCACGCAGCATCTCTTCGATCCGGCGCTGTCTCCATCTTTACATCGCCGAATCCCGGCACCTAAGGGGGACAAGAAACAACAAGGTGAGCAGAGAGAACAGACAGAGACAATCTCTTTAGCTGCCATATGCTTACCTGATTTTACCGCCGGAGGTATAATTCATCAGCACGCCACATCTTATGCCGCACCTGTAAGATAAGGAGAAAGCAGCAAGTTTAACCCTTGGCATTATTTACCGGACAGCGTTGGGTAACACAGACTTCTCCCGGAGCGCTTTCAGCTGTCAATCTTCTTATTGGGTCAAAGCTGCAAGATAAAAGAGGAATTGGACAGGAATGAATTCCAGACATTTTGAACTCTTACGAACTATATACTTACGGCTCTTCGTCGGGATCTTTTGGAGTCAGGATTCGTCTACAACTCTTCCAATACCTTCAAACCAGTGAAGTAACTGGTCATCAACGCGCCCCTGCGTGCTTCGCAGGATGGAGGGCTCATCCTTCAAGAATATAAGGTGAGATTGCTGAGAGGGCGCTTCAGAGGTGATTAGTGGGGAGGACAGTGGGGGTGCTATCACTTGAATCCACAAGTGGCTAAATCCATCTCTCCACTTGTAGGAGAATATTTCTACGGGCCAAGCAGACAAGATTAGGAGGGCAGATCCAGTCAGTCATCGCTGTACTACGCATTACGTGGGTGGAGGCCGCAGCAATCCGGGTCCGACCGACGCCCCTGTGGCAGCCAGGTGAGCGTAACACTAGCAGAAGGTTTCTGGGCATGTGCGACAATATCGTGCGACCCCCATTGGAAGCAGTCTCTACGCCAAACAGCACCAGAAGGGAAGTACAATCTCTATGTATGCCATCGATGGTAAGTATCCAGCCCAGAACTTCCTTCCAGTAGGCCTGGACTTTCGGACAGCTCCACCACTGGTGCCAGTAGTCGCTTTTCTGCTGGCATCCTCTCCAACAGTATGGGCTCACCCCTGGATACATTTTTGTCAATCTCTGAGGAGTCAGATGCCACTGCTGGAGCAGCCTGCCATTGTGGAGCTTGTACTGCATAAAAATAGACGAGGACCATACCGCCCTGTAAATTGCCGACCAGGTTTCTATGTCACCTGCCAAACCCAAGTCCACATCCAAGCTGGCTTGCATGCTCGGAATCGTTAAGTGACATCTCCCAATCAAATATGCTTACAGTGCCGCTACCACCCCTTTCGTACCCTGGTGTTCATTTAATGTGCATTCAAAGGGGGTTAGTGGGTGTCGCAACCGGTCGCCCCAACACTGGTCTGTGAGGCACGCTTCTTAAATGTAGATATTGCAGCAAGTGGTTTTGTGTCCCCTGTTGCGCTAACACTAGATCGTCCCTCATGAGGAAGGTCCCCTTCTTCCAAATCTGTCCTGCCCTTACTAGACTGTTCTCGTACTGGGGATGAAACCGGATGGTGTCTACCAGGAGATCCTTTATCCTTTATCGGGGGTGGGAGGGTTGGGGGAGGCCCAGATACAACTTAGTGGCGAGGGCCACAACGTTACCCCTTTCATGTTGGGTGAAGGCCTCCAAAGCGACCACAGGACCTTGAGCACAGGGTGTGTATGGATAAGCGGAGTAGGGAGTACTGGGGGGCCCACAACCATTCTCTTAATGAGACTGGGACAAAGAGACCGTTTTTCGAGGCTCACCCACTGCTTCGCTGCATTATTCCGGTAAGATTATTAGGCCAGTAAGATAGCTCAGCGGGTTGAGCGCATGCTGCTGTAATCTGAGCGTGATCTGCAGGTCACTGGTTCGAATCCCGGCAAGTCCAACTCAGCCTTTCATCCTTCCGAGGTCGATAAATGAGTACCAATTTCGGTTGGGTGATATTGTTTGTAAATATGTGCTCTGTAAAGCGCTTTGGATTAAGGCGCTATATAAATAGCACATCATTATCATTATTCCTCAGGTGGTCCGGAAGAATAGGTTGTTGTGATGCTCTATAATATTTCAAAACGTCGGGGTAACTCATGCCACCCTCGCTTTTAGGGGTTACCATAGTTTTATATGCTACCCTTGGTTTCTTGTCTGTCCAGAGAAATGCTAACAACGCTCGCTTCAGGTCTCCCAAAGTATGTCGTGGGAACTTCTATAGGGAGCGACTGGAAGAGAAATAACATCTTCGGCAGTACATTCATTTTAATAGTTGTGAACCTTGCGGCCTGGGTTGTTTGGGCATGAGAGACGCTCTCCTGGGTCTCCCTTAATAAACCGCCACTGTTGGAGCGGGCTGTCTTATAATATTGCTTGCGCGGCATGCAGGTGCTAATTTCCCGCGACAGTTTCCTGGTGTATATACCGGGAGGGTCTGGAGCACCCTCTTGCCATTTCTGGGTACAGTGCAGTCGACAGTACAAGCTCCCACCCGTCAGCAACAACACTGGTCAGTGTAGTTTTATGTCCGTTCTCTTGAACGTTTCATGGGCTCACATCCATTCGGTGTGCGCGCTGAGCCTGTGTGGGTGCTGCCTTTTTCTACTCGCTGCGCTCTCCACGCTGCTTGTGCTTTCTTCATCCCCTACTGTTGACTTTTCAATGTACCTGCTTCCAGCGGCCTGCACCACTTGATGCACCTTATGGGACTCATACTGCTGGCGTCAGGCGGCGTGTCACTCACGCTCCAGACATGGGGTTGGTCTCTTCTGTATCTCAGCACGGTACGCTCCCTCTGCGCTCTCCTGACCTGGGTTGGAGAGCAGGGCGTTGTCTGCTACGGCTCTTCTGTTGTTTGGATGCCTGAAGTGATTTGGGTATCGGGCGCTCCTCAGGCTTCGATGCGTGGGTGGGGATTTACAGCGTCGCTTCTTGGGCACCTGGGAGTTTTGAAATGGGCTGCTGGGCCTCTTCCCGTTCGGGCAGTTTGGAGGGTGGGAGGCCACCGATGAGCCCGTAACTTGGTCACTTTTTGCTAGGCAGCTTCCAACGCCACTAGCTCATTGTTGGTCCGGGATAGATGCAGAATTGCACATTTCATCCACCGTGGTTTTTCTCTGTGAGGGAAACAAAAGCTTAGGCCGCCATTTCGCCTGCACCCCCTGGTGGTCTCCCAGCCCTAGTTTTAAATACTTCAGTTAGCTGATTAATAATCTTCTTTCTTCTATCCTCCAATAAGATGAACAGAGGAAAGACTTTTTCTGGGATGCTTGCTTGTTGGATGATTGGTTTAAAGGGTATAGCATTTGGCTTAAGTAGAGTAGGACCAGCTAATTGTACTGTGATCCCTTCTGGTACCTGATATGCCCCTACTCTGCAATCATCACGCTTGGCTTCTATGTGCTTAATCAAGAAGTCCAAGTCCTCTTCGTTGGCTGTATCTTGATCTAGGATAGGCATTGGAACTTCAAGATTAGGGAGATTTATTTCATGCACTGGCTTCAAAAAAATTATAAGTTACTCACTGTAGTGACTAACATACTCTTAGTCCATAGTCCCCTTTCCTCCATACTGTATGGGCGTCACTTCCAAGGGACAGGAGACGGAACCTTTTTCACCAGAAAAAAACTTTCTTCCCTTTAAATTTAGAGGCGCGCGGTGGTGCGGCCCAGGGAGCATGCACTGCTCTGACTCCGCCCTCCGGCACCACACCTCAGTCCCCATTGACGCGTCGACAATAGATTTAACATTGCCTAATGACACCAGTATTATTAGGGGGAGGTTGGTGGGACGTATGGAGGAAAGGGGACTATGGACTAAGAGTATGTTATTCACTACGGTGAGTAACTTATAATTACTCTTATCACCCGTTCCCTTTCCTTCAAACGGTATGTGCAATTACAACTGATTGTACCCCCAGGGTGGAGAGGAGACCCTCCTTCTGCAAATAGGTCTGAAAGCCGCATCAGATCTAGAGCTGGCATCCAAACAGTAATGCTTTCTGAAAGCCGAGGGAGAGGCCCAAGTGGCCGCCCTGCTTATGACTTGCCAAGGGACATGGCGCTGGAATGCGATGGCCGTTGCATTGGCCCTGACTGCGTGGGCATGCATGTTGGCCGGGAGCAGCTTGTGCTGGCCCTCATATGCTTCCTTGATGGCAGAGACCTCCAGTGGGATATGGAAGCCTTGGAGGCCAGATAGCCTGGTCTTAAGCCTCCGAACGTGACAAACAGGGCGTCCGATTTGCAGAAGCCCTTGGGTCCTGTCCAAGTAGAATTTCAGGGCACACCTGACATCCAGGCAGTGCAGCACTCTCTGACTACTTTGTCCTTGTGAAAGGTAGTGTATGGTTCCGAGGCGACCAGCACCTGGATTTCGCTGACTCTACGAGCCGAGGTGAGGCCGACTAGTAAGGCCGTCTTGAAGGTGACCATCCTGATGTCCACAGATGTCATTGGCTCAAACGGTTTGTGCGCCAGAATGCCCAAGACTATGTTAAGGTCCCACACAGGGTGCGGTCTCTTGACGGGCAAGTAGAGGCTTGCGAGCCCTGTCAGGTGTTTCTTGACGATAGGATTGGAGGAGGAGAAGATGCCTTCCTCCGAGTTCCTCTAAGCCCCAATGGCTGCGAGGTATGTGCGGCAGGTGTCCACCTGCACTCCTGAATGGGCGAGGTGCGCCGAGAAGGAGAGCACGTCGTCCAAGGTGCACGCCAGGGGGTCGATTCCCTTGGAGTCTGCCCAGTGACAGAATCTGGTCCACTTGCTCTTGTACTGGGTCCTGGTAGCCTTGCTCCTGGTGCCCTGTATGATCTCCAGATTGGCCTGTGAGAGGCTGAGGTGCCGCAGTGTTACCTGCTCAGGTACCAAGCTGTGAGGGCTAGTTTCCCTGGCGCAGGGTGGATGACTCTGCCCCCCTGTTGTGCCAGAAGATGTGCTGAGCCCATCGGGAGGTGAATCGGGGGCACCTCCAAGTGACTGAGCAGCTCCGAAAATCATGGCCTGGCCGGCCACCATGGAGCTATTAGAATGATGAGGAGTTGGGAGACTCCTTGATTTAGCAAATTACTCTCTGAATCAGAGGCGTGGGTGGAAAAGCGTAGGCCTTCATGCCAGTCCACTGGAAGTGAAATGCATCTCCCAGAGAGCCGGGGCCCTGACCTTGCCAGGATGCGAACTGGGGACACTTCTTGTTGTGCCAGGTGGCAAAGAGATCCACCTGGGGGTGACCCCCACCTGTTGAGGATCTCCTGAAGAACGAGGTCGTTTAGCTGCCACTCGTAGTTGTCCGCTCCCAGCCTGCAGAGCCTGTCCGCTTTCAGGTTGGATTCCCCCCACGAGGTGGACTGCCGTGAGGCAAATGTCGTTTTCCAGGGCCCACTACCACATGCTGATTGCCAGTCTGCACAGAGGAGGGGACCTGGTGCCTCCCTGCTTGTTGACGTAGTACATGCTGGTTGAGTTGTCCGTCTGGATGAGGACAACCTTGCCCCTGAGAAGTGGCAGGAATGCCTTGAGCGCCAGCCAGATGGCGTTCAGCTCTAGCCAATTTATGTGGTATTCCTTCTACTGTCGAGTACTGGTGCCATGGAGATCGTCCAGGGTGGACCCCCAGCCCTCGAGAGAGGTTTCCGTGGTGACGGTGGCCTGAGCAGTGGGCAGCCAAAGGGCTTGCCCATCTGTAGGTTGCAGTCTCTGGACCACCAAGTTAGGTCCGGGTGGAAAGATGGAGGAACTTTGATCATCTCGGATTGGGAGCCCCGCTCCTGGTTCCATGAGGCCGCGAAGTGCAGCTGAATCCTCCTCATCCTTAGTCTCGTGTGCGGGACAGCTAATAGGACCGCTGCCATTAGACCCAGGAGATGTTGGTACCACCATGCCGAGGTCATTTCTCTGCTGAGGAAGTGGGGGTGGCTGTCTTGATAGCCAAGATTTTGTCTTCTGAAGGAAATACCCTCTGGAAGCCCGTGTCCCAGATGAGGCCCAGAAATGTCAGAGTCTGCGTGGGTTGCAGCTGCCACTTCTTGAGATTAAGCGAAAAGCCCAGATTGTGCAGAGGGTTCATAAGGCATGGGAAGAGTGATGAACTGCTTCCGGAGATGTAGCCCTGACGAGCCAGTCGTCGAAGCATGGGTAGATGTGGAGGCCCTGCACTCTGAGGAGGGCCGCCACTGCATTCATGAGTCTGGTAAAGACCCTGGGGGCCGAGTTGAGGCCAAAAGCGAGGACCTTGTATTGAAACTGATAGCCCATGATCCAGAACCGTAGGAAAGAACGATGGGGCTGCCAGATCTGGACGTGTAGGTACGTGTCCTTCAGATCCAGGAGCACATCCAGTCTCCCTTGTCCAATGTCTCTGCTATGAAACCTGGCGTAACCATCTTGAATTTTTGCAGGGGTAAGGAGAGGCTGAGGGTGGAAAGGTCCAGCACAACTCTCAGGCCTGCCTTGTTCTATTTCTGAATGCGAAAATCCTGGAGTAAAAGCCAAAGCCTCGCTGGGAGGCTGGGACTTCCTCCACTGCCTGGCTCTCTACGAGCAACCGGATCTCTGCCAAAAGAGTTGCTGTCCCAACCTGCGGGAGTTGAGGGGAGGAGGGGGAAGAGGCTGGGATACAGAGGCGGTACCCCATGGATACTACGGAGAGGAATCATGGGTCCGCGAAATTCTGGCGCCAGAAATGTGCATGTGGACCCGAAGGGGCGTGTCATGCCTTCTTTCCCTGGGAGGCTGTCGTGGAGGAGGGGGACTGGAAAAAGCCCTTACTCCCCCCCCCTTTAAGTTGTTTGCGCAGGTTCTGAGACGGCGAGCGGTCCGGCTGCCTGGATCTACGTTCCTGGAAGCCTCAGAACCCGCCAAACGTACGACCCCTCTTGGAGCGCTGCTGAGATTAGGTGTATGCTTTGGGCGTGGTCTTTGTGAGGATGGATAAAGACTTGGCCGTTTGTGAGCTGTTTTTCTTTTTGTCCAGCTCCTCGTCCGTGGAGGAGTGGAACAGGTCCCCCTCCCCCTCAAACAGCAGATCTAGTATGCATTCCTGGACGGGTTAAACTTTGCTGCCCGTAGCCAGGTCGTCCTTCTCATGTCCATGGCAATGCAGATGGCACGGCCAGAGGGGTTAATATGGGCCACTGTGGATTCCATGAGATTGTGCGTAACCAGCTTAGCCTCGTCTAGCCCCGCCTTAAAACGTGATTGGCTCTGGGCGGGGAGTTCCGGAAAGGAAGTCTGCAATTTCCCGTCATAATCTTTGGTTAGTGACAGCCAGCATGGCATCTGCGCTGGCCTGACGAAGATGCAAGGATGCGTTGGAATAGAGTTTGCCGTACGCCTCCAAGATCTTCTCCTCCTTGCCTAGCAGCGCCGCAGAGAAGGAGGTTGAGGACGACTGAGGCTTGAGTATAGTAATGCCGCTGCTATCACTGAGGAATGCGGCTGAGGATGGGCCGAGAGCAAGAGTGTATACCCCCTCCATCTGCCTGTATTTGGCGTCCAGACGTCGATTGACCGGCTGGGCCGAGTGGGGTTTGAGTCAGCCCTTCTTGGCCAAGGAGACATCGGTCTGCATAGGCATCGCCGATTTGGCAGAGGGGCATCGTGTGAGGATTTCAGCCAGAATCTCCTCTGCCGGCTGCTCGACCTCGGGTTGGGGTAGGCCCAGATACTCCGCGAGACCAGCAAGACGTTCGTGGAAGGCCCTTGCTGAGGATGGCGTGTCCAGATCCTCCTCATCCGTATCCTGTGGATCTGGGGGATCCTGTGGAGGAGGAGTTGGCGCCGGAGGCTGGGGTACAGGGACCGCAGCCAGAGGCTGAGGAGGTGACGGTGGTTGAGGAGTCGGCTGGGGAGCCGGAGGAGGTGGCTACACCGGGTCAGGGGGTGCCTACTGAGGCATCTGTGGTACCGCTAGCATGGCGGGAATGACTTCCCTTATGGCGTCTTTGAGGATAACGCCCATCCGAGGTGACTTCATGAGGCCGAAGGAACCTCTCGAAGAAAACCTCCTCGCTGACTGAAGCGGTGGCAGGGGGTGCTAACAGGGTAGCGGGAGGATGCTGTGGCCGCTGCATACCCTGTCCATACGGACACAAAGGAAAGCTCCCCTGCGCATAAGAGGGGTAGACTGTAGGCCACGTACCTGGTTGAAGCCAGTCCCACCTTGACACTCGTTCTTCGCCGAATTCCTGGAATGGCGCCGGACGGGAGCGCTTTCTGGCGCGGCAGCCATTTTGTCGTGCTGCCTGCCACGTGTTGCTGGGCCCGCTGGGCCCAGCCTCCTCCAAGACTCTTGCATGTGGATCACGAGGGCCCACCCTGCTCCTCGAGCCTAGGCCCGGTAAGTGTGACACCCTCGACCCGGGGGTCAGTAGAGCTGCGTTTAGGCACCCCCGTGGATGTATTGCCGGTATTAGGGCGTAGCCCCTCGGCCACGGACCCGGTAAAAGGACTTTTGGTCCCTCAACACTGACACCGGGAGGATCCACGGATCCCTCCGCCCGGGGGCCGGTAGCTGTGGCAGCCTCAGTGCACGTGCTGGTAGAAGGACCCGAGCGGTCCCTCCTGCGCGGGAGAGTCCCTGGGAAGTAGTCTCCTTTGCGGGTGCGATGGAGAAGGGAATAGTTTCTTACCTGTAACTCCATTTCTCCAGCATTGGTATCTTTCATGGATTCACATGCTTAGAATATTCCCCGTCGTCAGACTGGGACCCCTCGGTACACATATATAACCTTTTCCAATAGGAAAACTTCCGACACTTTTGTGTCCTATCTACGTCCTTTTAGGACCCGCCTACGCATGCTCCGTAGGCCGTCCCAGTATAAGAGGCCCGCCCCCGCGGCTCCCCTTCAGATTTCGGCCCCTCCAAAGTAGGAAGGGTTAGACTTATCAAATACATTACATTCCGGGGAGGTTGGCGGGCGCATGTGAATCCATGAAAGATACCAATGCTGGAGAAATGGAGTTACAGGTAAGAAACTATTCCCTTCTCCAGCATTGGATCTTTCATGGATTCACATGCTTAGAATAGATTGTATAGCAGTAACACTTGAGATGGCGGTGAGAATGTAATGTAATATACCCGCACCATACTACACAATGCATATGTACAGTAGGAACAAGTTAACTCATATAACCTTACCCACATAGAATATACTGTCATTAAAAGGTAGACAACAGATTCTCCACAGCGTGGAGCTTACCTTACTGAAACAGATGGCGCAGGACAGCTCTTCCCATCTGCACCTCGTCCGCATGCTGCCTGACAAGGCAGTAGTGGCGGGTAAACGTGTGGGGCACTGACCATGCCGCAGCTTGGCATATGTCCGTCAACGGAATTCCTGCCCATAAAGCTGTTGAGGAGGACATTGATCTTGTAGAATGGGCTCTAGGATGTCCCTGCAGTGGCCTTCCGGCCTTAGAGTGACAAAACGCAATCGTCGATGAGACCCATCGAGCCAATCCTTGTTTAGAGATTGCTTTTCCTCTCGTCGACGGACCATATGCGACGAACAGTTGTCGAGTAGACCCGAGTTCCTGTGTACGATGTAGGTAAAATTTCAGAGCCCTCTTAACTTCCAGGGTATGAAGAGCTTTTTCTGCTGCCGATGATGGTGTGGCGAAGAAAGTAGGGAGAACAATGGACGAGTGTTTGTTCTACACTGTCGGAACTTTTGGGACGAACATAGGATTAGTTGCCAGGACTACTTTGTCCTTAAAGAATCTTAGGTATGGTGGGTCTACGACCAGCGCTTGCAGTTCCGAGATTCTTCTAGCTGATGTGATAGCAATCAAGAATGCCAACTTCCACGAAATGAATTTTATGTCGGACGTGGCCATAGGCTCAAAAGGCGGTTTCATTAAGCCTGCCAACACTGTGTTGAGACTCCAAGTCGGGGGGAAACGTTTTTCCGGAGGAAAAGCTCGAAATAAACCCCTCATGAAGTGTTTTACAAGTCTGTCACTAAATAGAGGAGACGACTGCCTCTTCCTTGTGAACCTCGAGATGGCCGCCAGGTGCACCTTTATCGATGTGAAGGATAATCCCCTCTCCGCCAAGAGGAGCAGGTAAGGTAGAACTTGTTCCGGCGTCACCAACAACGGTTGTAGGCCCTGTTGTCCTCTACACCATTCACAGAACCTCCGCCACTTATAGGAGTAGGATTTGTTTGTAGAAGGGGCTCTAGCCGCCTGCAGAATTTTTTGACAATCCTCCGAAACGTCTAAAGCACCGAACTCCGAAAAGTCAGGAGCCAGGCTGTAAGGTTGAGACTGTCCGGTCGTGATGCCACACCGTGCCTTTGTCCCGGGATAGTAGGTTTGGGACTTTCGGAAACGCTATGGGATGTTCCAGCGACAGGTGAAGCAGGTCGGAGAACCACGGTTGCCTTGGCCAGTATGGTGTCACTAGAATTACCCGGCAATTGTATCTGCGTATCCACTGTATTGTCCTCCGTATGAGGGGGAACGGGGGAAAAGCATAGAGGAACATGTCCGTCCATGGGAAGGAGAATGCCTCCCCCATGGAACCCTCTTGAGGCCATCTGCTTGCGAATTGCTCGCATTTCTTGTTGTCTTTGGTCGCGAAGGCGTCCAGAGGGGGGTGACCCCATTTCTCGAACACTTTCAACAGGTGAACTGTGTCCATTTCCCACTCGTGTATCTGGGCCATGCTTCTGCTGAGGGAGTCTGCTTGGGAGTTCCTCACTCCTGGGACGTGATGAGCCACGATGGAAATTTCGTGCTTTAATGCCCAATGCCATGTTTTCTGGGCTTCTATGGAAAGAGTTCTTGATCGCGTCCCTCCTTGTTTCCTCAGATAAAACATGGCTGTTGTATTGTCGGTCAGTATTCGTACTCGCGAACCCTTGATGTGTGGTAGGAATGCCTTCAGGGCCCATCGTACTGCTCTGAGCTCTAACACGTTTATGTGTAGGAGTGACTCCGTTGGAGACCATCGACCTTGCGTTTGGAGAGCACCCATGTGAGCTCCCCATCCGGTTAGGGACGCATCCGTGACTATGGTTCGCTGAAACTCCGGCTCCTGTAGGGGTACACCGTTGTTCAGTTTGTGGAAACTCAGCCACCACTGAAGGGTCCGAAGCAGCTTGTCGTCGTCGATGGTTATCTTGTCTGACCACGATCCTTGAGACTGCGTCCATCGGTCCGCGAGGAATTCCTGGACTGGCCTCATGAATAGGCGACAGTTTTGCACCAGATGGATGCAGGATGCCATGGCCCCTAGGACCGAAACGTATTTTCTCACTGAGATCTTGGTGTTTCGCCGTAGTCGGCACGCTTGTTGATTGAGTCTTGAGGTTCTGTTGAGAGAAGGTTTTACTAGCCCTAACTGGGTCTCGAACTGTGCCCCCAGGAATACCAGCGTTCTCGATGGCAGCAGAGAGGATTTTTCGAAGTTTATGGCGAATCCCAGCTGTTGTAGAAGCTGCATGGTGGCTTGTAAACTTGTGTTGGATGATGCTGGGGAGGATCCCCTTACCAGCCAGTCGTCGAGGTATGGGTATACATGGTGGCCTTGCTTCCTTAGCCAGGCCGCTACTGGAGCCAGGCATTTCGTGAACGTTCTGGGGGAGGTCTTGAGCCCAAAGGAAGAACCGTGAATTGGTAGTGAGTCCGCCCTATTACAAATCTTAGGAATTTCCTGTGTTTCCGACACATTGGAATATGGAAATACGCGTCCTGTAAATCCAGGGACGATAGAAAATCCCCCTCTTGAATGGCGCGGATCACTTCCTGCAGAGTGAGCATCTTGAATTTTAGGCTCTTTAAAGACTTGTTGAGATCGCGTAAGTCTAAAATGGGACGCCATTTGCCGTTCGGCTTTTTTACAACGAAATATCTCGAGTAGACTCCTTGACCTCTCTGTGATGTAGGAACTAATTCTATCACGCCCTTTGCTAACATGAGTGTTACCTCTTGTTGCAGTATCTTCAGATGGGAATGAGCGGTGAACGCAGGTGGAATTTGCGGAGGGCTGTGTTTGAATTGCAGAGAGTGTCCGTTTCTTATAGTATCCAGCACCCATTGATCCGTCGTTATTCGTTCCCATTCGTCGACATATGCTGAAACTCTTCCCCCCAGAACGGTGTGTTGTATGTCACTGCTGATCTTTATTTTGCTTGTCTCTCGACGACGACGGATATGATGGTCTTTTCCTGGAAGACTGGAAGTTCCGGCGACGGTTTGCCGTTTGGGAGGCACGTCTGTATCCCTGGGAGGGGTAAGCCGATCTGCCAAAGGATCTGTCTCCAGACGCAGAGAATCTTGAATTACCTGAAGCCCCTCTAAAGGGACGAAAAGACTTGTAGCTTTCTGCCACTCTGGAGGGCACCCAATGAACGTGCCGTGTCCGAGTCCTCTTTCATTCCCTTTAGGGCTTCGTCCACCTTCTCACCGAAAAGAAGGTCTCCCGCAAAGGGCATATCTAAAACTTTGTATTGTACTTCTGGCCTGAAGTAGGTACACTTTAGCCATGACTGTCGACGTAATACGACCCCATTATTGACTTGCTTGAAACCTGACTCAGCGAGGTCCACCGCAATGTTTATTGCGTGATTTGAGGCTTCCTCACCTTCTCGGACAAGTAACATCGCTGCCTTCCTATGTTCTTCCGGAAGATGATCAAGCAACGGAGCTAGCCTGTGCCACATCTCCCTATCGTATCTGGCAACAATTGCCAGAGAGTTTGCGGCCTTTACTGTGGTCGCTCCCACGGATAGCACTTTTTTGCCAAATGCATCTTGGCGTCTCGCTTCGTTTTCAGGCGGAGTCGTGCACTTGTGCTGGGCCTTCGCCTTCCTCGCCGCTGCCGCCGACACCACCGAGTCTGGCGTTGGTTGGGAGGATAAACACTTGGGGGTAGACTCTGGAGCCTTAAACTTTTTTTCCAGGCGTCCTTTCACTGCCGCTCTGAGAACGGGTGACGCATTGTCTGCAACCCCTCCTTCCACACATGGTCTAGTATTGGTATCGAGAACACAGACCTTCTTCTCTTACCCATGTGGTCGAACAAAAAACAGTCCTTTTTCTGTTCTTCCTGGGACAAACCAAATTCTTTGCATGCCTTTTCCATCATAGAATGGAATGACGCAATGTCGTCCGGAGGGGACGGGTGAGCTGGGCTTCTAGGGGTTTCCAACTCCACATCTGACTCCCAGGTTGGATCCCTGGAAGGGGATGATGAGATATCCGACATGGCTCCCCTGTCAGACTCCGAGTCTGGCAGCTCACCTTCCTCTTGTGCCAGTGCTGAGATTGGCGTGCGTAGGTGCGTCGGCTGACGGGACAGGCCCGGCTCGTCGACGGGTGACTGTGGCAGGTTTGCCTGAGGTAGTCTCTGGTCCAACGACTGTAACAAAGACTGAAGCGTGGACAAAATTTCCAACGACAAAACAGATTGAGGATTGAGAAGAGGGGCAGATACCGGTATAACGGATCCCCTCGTCGACGACTTGTCAGCCACTCGTAGCCCTAGGTCTGCTGGGCCAGCTATTCTCTCATTCTCTTCCTCCGAGGACAGCAACACAGCCTGTTCTTGTAGTAAAGTATCCGGAGGGATCGGATCAAAAACTTCAGGCCTCCAGGCCTCCTGTAGGACCCCCGTCGACGAGGACATGGTCGACGCCGTCGGTGGGACGGTGGATGCCATCTGCCTAAGTGGCAGGGTGGAGGCCGATGACTGGACCGCCGTCGACGACGGTGACTTAGCAGGTGGTTTTGG
The DNA here is from genome assembly GCF_040938575.1 of Ambystoma mexicanum. NCBI lineage: Eukaryota > Metazoa > Chordata > Amphibia > Caudata > Ambystomatidae > Ambystoma > Ambystoma mexicanum. Next base: position 411,298,698 of record NC_090933.1, on the reverse strand, counting down.
CGGTCCCGCCTTTTCCACACTTTGCTTGCTTTTACTCGACTCTCGACTCGTGGTCGATCTATGATGATCGCCCGAGGAGGATTTCCTTTCCTTTTCATGCTTTTTTGATGAAGATGATTTCTTTGACGAGGAGTCTCTAGTTGAGTGACTTCCAGACGACTCTTTTTCCGTCGGTCGAGATTTCTTCGCCGGTGGTTCCGATGAGGTAGCGCGGTGTGATGTTTTCGCTGATTGTGTGGAGCCTACCTCCGAAGGGGGGTATGCCCCCGCTCCATCATTCAGCCATGCCACCAGTCGTCGACTCCGGTCATTGAGGGTTTTTTGAGAAAACCCTTTGCATATGTCGCAGTTATCCGCCGAATGATGAGGGTGGAGGCAATATATACAATCCATATGTCCGTCCCCCTCGTAAACTTTTTTCAAGCCGCACGTCGCGCATGGACGGAATAGCGCCTTTCCAGACACGGAGGACATTTTCCTTACTTAAAAGTAATGCAACCTTGTACAAAATAGTAAGACAACACGAGGAGATCCCACTACTTTGGAGACGGTTGAAATCTGAAGGGGAGCCGCGGCGGCGGGCCTCTTATACTGGGACGGCCTACGGAGCATGCGTAGGCAGGTCCTAAAAGGACGTAGATAGGACACAAAAGTGTCGATAGTTTTCCTATTGGAAAAGGCTATATATGTGTACCGAGGGGTCCCAGTCTGACGACGGGGAATATTCTAAGCATGTGAATCCATGAAAGATCCAATGCTGGAGAATATCGGCCCTACCTTCGGCCTGTTTCGATGTTTCACAAAGTTCCTGAAGTCCTCTGGCTGCGACCTCTGGAAAAGCTCCTTCCACTTGGCTAGTCTGTTCTTCAGCGCTTTTGAGGACAGCGAGTCACACGCTGAGCAAGATTGCCAACCGTGGTCTGGGCCAAGGCAACGTAGGCAGAGGGCTTGGGGGTCTGAGGTAGGGAAGAGCCTGTTGCAGGATGGACACCTGCTGAACCCCGTAGAAGTTGAAATGCTTCGGGGAGGAGCTTGACGCCTGAGGACCGAGTACCTGAATGATAAAAAGACAAAAAAGAACACAAAGAGAAGAAGTATCCGCGCGTGGAATTACATGGCCGAAGCCAAACCCAGGAGCGCTGGTGAATTTGGCCCGTTGCCGTCGACGAGGAAAAACGAACTGGGGTGTGGCACCAGAGGGCGGAGTCATGGCAGCGCATGCTCCCTGGGCCACACCCCTGCGCCTCTAAATTTAAAAGGGAACAAGGTTTTTTCTGGTGAAAAAGTTTCTGTCTCCTGTCCCTTGGGAGGGACGCTCATACAGTATGGAGGAACGGGGAAGGGATGCAAGAGTAATAGTAATATACCCATCAGAAAACATATTGATGGTTCTTTTGCATTACTCCGAGTTGTCGCCTCTTTTGATTTTCTTTGTTTTTATCCCATCCATGGGGTTTTAAACATCCACCAAGATGTGGATGTTGAAAATGTTAAAGGTTTATCATTGTCTTGTTAACAATTTGTTCTTGATCATGAAACCAATAAAAAAAGATTTTAATATAAAATATTTAATAAAAACAAAAAGATGGTACTTTTCGAAGACAGGCCCGTACCCAATGAAGATGCCTGTTGCTGTGATATAAACAGTGCATTACTGGGCCCTGTAACTTCCTCCAATGCCCTTCCCATTACAGCTTTAAGACCTGATGTTGAGGCTACATTAGACTTCACAGTTAGACCCTCTGTACCTCTAAGGGAACGGAGGAACTTTCTTGAGCCCTTTTTATTTTTCTGCTGAACATTTTTAATATTCTTTGTTTTCTTCCTCCCTTTCTGTTCCTGAAATGGTATTGATGTAGATACTTCCTCCACAAACTTGACCATCTCCTTAGGGTTAGGAACCAAAGCCTTATTCTTTATAATGGACAGCTCAATATGGTAACCAGATGTTGAGCGACTCGGGTGCGCAGGAGACTCTGCCCGACGGCACGTAGCACGTTTGCACTTCCGAGCCTATAAAACCTGAGGTTCTGACACTCTGCGGCAAAGGCATCGCAGGACAAGGCCGTGGTGTTGAACGACATAGACAGTGAGTGCAGACGACCTCACCCTGCAGTCTGCGGCCGCCAGGTAAGAAGTTGTGGGGAGAGTTAGCTTGCTCTGCTCTTCGTAGCCCTTATGACCTGGTGCCCTTCACCCCTGACTTACGCCCCCCCCTTAACACTCCACCAAGACCTGTCCCGCTGCACTCGCCCCCCTACTCACTCGCCCCTCCGACTTACCAAGGTTGCGTGTCCCCCTATTTCCCTGAACGCTTGTGTCCTGCGTAACCCTTGCATGGTTCCCTTGCAATTTTCGTGCACTCCCACGTCCCTTCCATCCCTGGCTGCGTTCGCGCCCACGCGTCCTCTGCCCGCGTGGTTCCCTCGCAATCCTGATTGGGTGCGCTCCCGTGCCCCTTACATCCATAGTCCGCGCGTGTTCCCGGGATCCTTGATTGCGAGGCTCTCGCGCTCCCTTGCATCCCAGGTGCGTTCGCTCGCACAGCCCTAGATCGCGTGGCTCCCGCACAATTCTGATCGCTTGCACTCCTGCGCTCCTTACATCCTTAGGACGAGCATGTTACCCTGTGATCCTTGATCACTTGGGCCTCTCATAACGCTTCATTGCGAGGCTCCCGCAATCCGTTGCATCCCAGGTGGGTTCGCTCGGTGCATCCCTAGATCATGCAGCTCCTGCACAATCTTAGGTTGTGTACGTTCTCTCGCCTCTTAGGTGACGTGCGCATAACTCGATCGCGTGCCCTACTTTGGAACCCTAGACCTTGCAACCCTAGTCCGGCTGCGCGTCCTTGCTTCCCATGCGGGCCTTTACACTCCTCACTGCCCTTTCCCCATCCCAGCCCCTTCCTTTATCCTTTGTTACTGCTCTGTTGCTTTTTCTTCCTCTAGGTCCCTTTTTTTTGTTTTTAAACATTTATTTTATCGAGAGAGCAGGTCAGCAGCAATAACAACAGTAGATAAATATCAAAGCATAGTTTGGAGGTATTCGCAGTATTCGTACATACATGTCATACAACAGAACATTACACATCATGGTGAGGGAGCAGGTGTTGCATCGTCTGGTGCCAGGTCCCATAGGTATGCACGTAACAGTGTCCAAATATTTTTAGGACAACAAGGTATCGGAACCGATAGGACAAAAAGTTCCTCGTTGTCGTTCACCGTGCACAAGTCTTTTAAAAAGTTAGCTCTGGATGGAGCAGTGACGGATTTCCACGATCTAAGAATACATCGCTTTGCAACAACACATGAAATGTTAAATAGACGCCTAGTGGTTTCCCTCACTTTACCAATATCACCAAGCAGGTACTTTAGTGGGGACAGGGTCGCCTGGATCGACGTTATGTCTTCAAGTAATTCCGCCACTTCTTGCCAGAATTCCGCAATCAAAGGGCAAGACCAGTACATGTGATATGGCCCAGCGTTTGGTGCATTACACTTAGGGCAGGCTCCTGTGCAGTTCTCAACAAATTTAGCTAACCTGGCGGGGGCATAATGTAACTGGTTCAGGATTTTGAATTGAATCAGCCGGAGGCCAGCATTCATAGACACTGATCTGGTGAGTTGGCAGAAGCGTGACCACCGGATTTCATCAATTTGGGTACCCGTATCTCGTTCCCAGGTCTCCCTTATCGCATTACGGGACAGGGAATGGGCCTGCACCAAAGAGTATACCAGCGACACCCCCTTGTTGGGACCATTTGTAGCCACTATTGCCCTAATGCATTCATGCACTTGGGGTTCCATCGGAAAAGTTGGCCATCTAGCTGCAAAAGCAGTTTTCATACGATGGTATTGGAACCGTTTAAGTTGGCCACCGCCCACCGACCCAACAAAATCTGTGAGTTTGCAGAATACGCCATCTGGGAACATGTCATGTAGCGTAAACAGCTTTCTTGGATCCCAGGATTGTTGAAGGGCTTTGTCAAATGTTGGGGATATACTCGAGAAGTTCCACAGGGGGACCTCAGGGTCGTAGGGGGTCTCTAGGCCAATTCTTTTATATATCTTAGCCCAGGCTTGTGTAGTTGTATATACCGGGTCGAATGGGCAGATGTCTCTGTAAACAGGGTTAAGGAGGACTGATCGGATATCATTGGGGCGGACAGAACATTTTTCTATGAAAACATGGGGATTTGTATCCTCGGGGTCGAACCAATGTTTGGCGAATTGACAGGTAGTAGAGTTCAAAGTCAGGTGCAGCGATACCTCCCTGTGAGAATGGTTCCACCATCTTATCCCATCCCAGCCTGGCCGTCTTCCCATTCCAGATAAAAGTAGAGGTGAGCGAGTTTTGCAAAAAAAAGCCTTGCCGGACCATATCGGGATATTATTAAAATAATATAGAAGTTTGGGTAAAACTACCATTTTGAGTATCGCCACCCTACCATAAAGGGACAGTGGGAGACTGGTCCATGTCTGGAATTTGGTCGCCAAACTTGATAGCAGTTCCCCATGGTTATGTGCGTACAGCAATTGTTTATTCCTAGCAATCACAACACCCAAGTAGCGAACCTGAATCAGAGCGGGCCTGAGTCCCACTATTGCAGAGAGATCACCCGTGCAGTCAGTTAAGGGAAATATCTCGGACTTGGGAACATTGATTCTATACCCTGAATACTCTGAGAATTCATGTATGTCTGACATGATGTGTTGTACATTCTCTTCTGGATCACGGACATATAACAAAGTGTCATCTGCGTACAGTGAAATGATCTGAGGGGGGCCGGTCATCCTGAGTCCTCTATGTGAATGGTGCTGTCGTATATACTCCGCCATTGGCTCAATGGTAAGTGCAAATAATATAGGCGAGAAGGGACAACCCTGCCTGGTGCCCCTATGGAGCCAAAATGTAGGGGATAGCGTAGTATTCGTGAGGACTTTAGCAGTAAGGTGAGTGTATAGTAGCTTTACGCATTTAATAAAGTATCGACCAACGCCGAATCGCTCAAGCACCAGGAAGAGGTATGTCCAAGACACGGAATCGAAAGCCTTTTCGGCATCGAGGGCTACCACTGCCGCCTTCGCCTCGGGATCAATCTGTGCCATTACATTAAACAGGCGTCGCAGGTTGAGTGCAGTGCATCTGGATGGTATAAAGCCTGCCTGGTCCGGGTGGACCAGGATTGACATATACGGGAGGAGTCTGGTAGCTAACACTTTGGCGAAGATTTTCGCGTCAGTGTTAATCAATGAGAGGGGTCTGTAGGATCCCATCTCGTGTGCCGGTCTACAGGGTTTCAGGAGGACTGTAATAATTGCTTCACGCATCGATTCTGGAAGGTCCCCTCGGTACATCGATTCCTCCCACTTTTTTAGCAGTAAAGGGGCTAATTCACTCCTGAATTCTTTGTACAGTTCCGCGCTCAGGCCATCCGAGCCGGGGGCGCGGCCTCCTGACAAAGATTTAATGGCCTCTTCAATTTCTGCGATTGTGATGGGCCGGTCTAGTATGTTACGGGTTTCAGCAGTTAATGTAGGGAGGTCTAGGCTGTGTAACCCTCACCTGACTCCCATGGAGGCGCTGGCCTGGTTCGCGCTGCTGTGACCTCTTCTAAGGTGATGCGCAGGGTTCGGAAGACGGACTGGACCGGGCCCCCAAATCTGGCTTGTCTGGCTCGCAGAAGTATCCTTCTGTAGGCGAAAATAGGGGATTAACTGTCTGCGGGGTAATGCAATCAGCCTCCCACTTTCCCCTCTCACCTCCTCGAAACCCTTCTGTGATTCCTCGTAGCGTCTCACCTTAGGGTCTGGAAGGACAAGCTCTCCATCCTGCTTCTGATGCAGGGGCGCGTTGGTATCCAGTTACTTCACTGGATTTTCGGATTGGTGAGAACCAAACTTGCTTGGCTTCCAGGTAAGTTTTTTGATAAGAGGTTCCCCTTGTGTCCATGCATTAATGTACTAATGCTAGTGTCTTTTTCCCCATAGGGGCCGGGGTACGGAATGCCGGGGAACAGGCACCGACCCGAGATGAGAAGTGAAATCCTTGTAGAAATCAGGTAAGTCTTTAATGAGCATTTTTTTGGTAATGTCTTTTCATTCGCTCATTAATGCTGATGTCTCTTTTTCCCCTTAGGGGACGGGGTCGGGAAATGCCAGGATGCGGCACGGACCCGAAATGAAGAGGGAATGAATCAACAGGTAAGTCTTAACATGGAGATTTAGCTTTCCTTATTCCCTTCTCTCCCTCACCTTTTGTTCTGGTCTTTTTCTCCCTAGGCGCTGGGGCGTGACTGCGAATCCGGATGATCGCTGCTGAACATGGAGGCGCCCTGTAAAGGTGAGTGGAATGCGGCGCTGCAGCGATCGACGCGATGAGCTTTTAAATAAAAGTCTTCCTTTTCAGGATTGTCGGCGAGATGTCTCTGGGATGCGGATTTAGCAGGTAAGGACTTTTCCTTCTTCTGTTCTCTTCTTCTCTTCCTTTGCAGGTGATCCAGGATGCTGGCAGGCGTGGCAGAAGTCAGGATGCAGGAGCAGACACGGTGAGCGTCCAGCTGCTAGATGCAAAACAACGCGAAGCACGTGTGGCTGTTCGGGTGGGGTTTAAATAGCCTTGGAAGAAGTTCCAGGTATGTATCCTTCCTCCAATCAGGTATGTATCCTTCCCCGACCACGCCCGGATGGTAAATTAGTCCCACAGGTAAAGTAGTTCCTTTCAGGCCTCAAGGAGGCCGGGATCCTGCAGCATGGTCTGCATCAGGTAAGTGCACCCAAGCACTTCCATAATGAGCCCGGTGCCTATGGCGCCAGGACTGATGTCTTTTATGAGCCTGGCACCATTGGCGCCAGGACACTGTCCAAAGGGCCCCTATATGGGGTTGCTGGGTCCTTCCTTGGGGACTGGATGTCCGCTTTCGGGGATGCAGGGCTTGAACCGGCTCCCCGGGAGCGGGCATCATGACAGCACTCCCCCCCACCCCCCAGGCCCCTCCCAAGGTTGTTCCCTCCGGGGGTTTTGGTTTGTCTGGGAAGAGTCGGTGGAATTTCCTGGCTAATCGAGGTGCATGCACATGGTCGCTGGGTTCCCACGACCTCTCCTGAGGTCCGTACCCCTTCCAATCAATTAGGTAGAACAGTTTTGACCTAAACATTTTTGAGTCTAAAATGTTCTTCACTTCGAATTCGGGCTCCCCATCTATTAGAATAGGTTCTGGAGGTTTGAGTAGTCGGGTTCCGGGTACCACTGGTTTCAGAAGTGACACATGAAAAACAGGGTGAATTCGCATATTAGCTGGTAAATCAAGTTTAACAGCCACTGGGTTAATTATTGCCGTAATAGAATAAGGTCCCAGATATTTTGGGTTAAAAGTTCGAGGCCCTTTGAGTGGTAAATGTCTGGTAGCTAACCACACTTGATCCCCAATCTGATACGGAGGTGCTTCACTCCGATGTAGATCAGCATTCTCCTTGCATTTTCTCTTGGCTTGTTGTAAATGCGTAGTTGCCTCTTTGATGGCTTGGGTAATTGTAGAATGCAGATGTTCTACTGCAGGCATTCCGAGGTTCTGAGGTGAGTCAAGGTTTGAGGTTCGAGGGTGATGCCCAAACAAAGTATAAAAAGGACTGTGGCCAGTTCCAGAGTGTACCGAATTATTATATGCGTATTCGGCTATCCAAAGAATGTCTTTCCAGTTGCTTTCAGATTGCTATAACATACACCGTAAGTATTGCTCAAGGGTCTGATTTGTCCTCTCGGTCTGACCATCGGTCTGAGGGTGGTGACTGGTCGATAATCTTACGTCGATCTGCGCCATTTGACAACATTTGCGCCAGAAGTGGGAAATTAATTGGCTTCCCCGGTCAGAGATTAGTATAGATGGGAATCCATGTAGCCGAACAATATTTTCGAGGAATTGTTTGGCTAGGACAGAAGCTGAAGGTAAACCTTTCAAATGAATAAAGTGGGCCATTTTGGAAAACAAATCCACAATTACCAGAATAGTATTGTACCCCGAACAAGGAGGCAGGTCCGTAATAAAATCCATTGATAGAGTGTGTCAGGGTGCTGGCGGTATGTCTAGAGGTTGAAGGAGACCGGCTGGTCTTTTCTCTCGACTTTTATTTTGGGCGCAAACACCACAGGACATCACAAAAGATTTAACATCTTTTCGCCAAGAGGGCCACCAAAATTGTCGTTTCACCTTTTCCTCTGTCTTGGCAATACCGGGGTGTCCCTCTATTAATGCATCATGATAACCGGAAATAACTAGTTCGTGTAATTCCTTATGTGGCAGGAAAAAGCGTCCTTGGAAATAAGGTAAACCATTATCGATGGTAACACCTGATCCCTTTTGTAGCCAATCCTGTAAGGATGTAGGGTCCAGGAGTTGTTTCACTCTGGCTTGAATGTCTTCAAGCGTCTGTAACGAAGTCATGCCTAAAATCCTCTGTTCGGGAATTATTGGTACTGGTTCTGAGTTTGTATCAGATTCTCCCATTCCAATTCGGGATAAGGCGTCTGCTTTGCCATTCTTGCAGCCAGGTCAATAGGTAATCACGAAATCAAATTCAGCGAAAAACAAAGCCCATCGGAGCTGCCGTGATGACTGAGCCTTGGCGGTTTTCAAATACTGTAAATTCCGGTGATCAGTGATCACTGTGATGGTATGTCGAGCGCCAAGCAGATAATGCCGCCAGGCTTTAAAAGCAGACTTAATGGCTAACAGTTCTTTGTCCGTGATTGCATAATTAACCTCGGGTGCCGAGAATTTTCTGGACCAAAATGCTACGGGATGCAGTTGGTTGGTTTCGGGATCTCTTTGGGACAGGACAGCTCCCATGGCTAGGCTGGATGCGTCAGTCTCGACGACATAAGGGAGATCTGGACGCGGGTGTTTCAATATAGGTGCGGAGGTAAACTTAGCTTTTAAATCCTGAAAGGCCTGCTCGGCTTCTTCAGACCATTCAAAACGTTTATTTTTCCTCAAGAGTGCAGTACTGGGTTGTACCATGCGTGAAAATTCCGGGATAAACCTGCGATAGAAATTGGCAAAGCCGAGCATGCTTTGAACCCCTTTGACAGAGCTAGGTGATGGCCATTTGAGGATGGCATCCACTTTTCTTGAGTCCATTCGGACTCCTTTGGGTGTCAGGATGAAACCTAGAAACTCGACTTCTGTGGCATGGAAAACACATTTCTCCAATTTAGCAAATAGTTTGTGTTGGCGCAGTTTTTCAAGTACTGCCCTGACGTGTTTTCTGTGATCAGATTCCAAAGAGGAGTACACCAGAATGTCATTGATATATACGACAACACAAACATCGATGAGTTCCAGAAGGAAGTCATTCATGAAGTATTGGAAGGCAGCCGGCGTGTTACACAATCCGAAAGGCATCACTTGGTACTCGAATAATCCGTATTTAGTATGGAAGGCAGTTTTCCATTCGTCGCCTTCTTTAACTCGTACCAGATGATAAGCCCCCCGGAGATCTAACTTGGTGTATATGCAAGCGTCCTTCACCTGGTCAAGGAGTTCAGGGATCAGAGGCAGAGGATAACGGTTTTTAACCGTTATCTGGTTCAATGCGCGGTAATCAATACAAGTTCTAAGGTCGCCTTCTTTTTTGGGCACGAAGAACAAAGCCGAGGATGCCGGGGACTTTGACGGGTGAATAAAACCATTAGCTAGGTATTGATCCAAATATTGTCTCAAATGCAGATTCTCAGGATCGGTAAGGGCATAAATCCTGCTACAAGGGGGTTGTGCACCGGGCACCAGATCGATTTGGCAATTGTACGATCTGTGAGGAGGTAACGTGTTGGCCTGTTCCTTTTGGAAGACGTCCTGAAAGTCTTGGTATTCCGGAGGTAGTTGCATGGAGGCAAAGGTTACAGATGCTAGATTAATCTTCAGGTTTTCTGGGTAGCAGGTTTGTGTACAATCCGGGAAGGTTATTCTCTTAGCTCGCCAATCAATTCGAGGATTATGTGGCTCTAACCAAGGGATTCCAAGAATAACCTGAAACAGTGGAGCCTTGATTACATCAAACACAACACTCTCCCGATGGCCGTCGGGACCAATAAGAGTCACCTCAGTAGTGGAATGTGTTACCGGTCCAGAGGCAATTTCAGTTCCATCGACTGTGGTGATGACATCTTTGCTGGTTTTAGGACGGAGAGGGAGGTTAATCCTAGAGACCAATTTACGATCCACATAGTTTCCAATAGCCCCACTATCGATGTATGCCTTTATTGCATGCAACCGCTTAGGCTGTTCTGGATTTACGAGAACCATTGGCACAATGAAATGCGAGGTCTGAGAGTTAGTTTTCAAGCTCGGCAAGCGGACCCCTACACTTGTCGGGCGGAGTCGTTTCCCGAAACAGAGTCTTCATGGTTTTTATCAGCGGCTCCTACCGCCTTTCGGGGCGGTTTTGCCGGGCAATCTCGTAGAAAGTGTCCAGAATTCCCACAATAAAGACAATTTTAACTGCCGCCTCCTTTCACGTTCCTTTAGAGTTAAGGGTCCTTTAACCCCTCCAATTTGCATAGGCTCAGAGACATCAACTCCCTTGGGATTAGCATGGGTCTTGACCAACACCCGGGTCTCAAACCTGGACCGATCTGCTTTTCTATTTTGAAGTCTGTGATCCAATTGGACCACTAAGTCTATATACTCTGTGCATTCTTGGGGCGGATTTACAACTTGGGCCAAGACATCTTTAAGTTCTCCGCGTAGGCCTCGATAAATCAACGTCACTCTTTTATCCTCTGGCCATTCCGTTTCCACAATTAGTCTATTAAAGGTTGCAATATAGGATAGGAGGTCCTGATTGCCCTGTCGCAGGGATAGAAGTTCGTCATCCAGAGCCTGCCCCTGAGAGTGTCGAGCAAATAACCTTTCCATGCTTGCTTGAAACCTTTGAAAATCACGGAGAATCGGGTCATCTTGAGTAACCAGTGGAACTGACCAATCGTCAGCGCAGCCGCTGAAATATGACAATACAAAGGCTACCTTGGTCTGATCATTAGGGAAGGCCCCAGGTCTGCATAGGAAGTGCAAACGACACTGATTCATGAATACGGCGAATCGTTTGGGGTCCCCAGCAAAGCGTTCGGGTGGGGCCAGCGGCATGTTTCCAGGTAGATTAATCTGCACAGGGTTACTGGAAACCACAGGAGCGGGGTTCCCTCCGGAACCGGGTAGAGGAGTTTGCCCAGCTTGACCTTGCAAAAGCTGTCTGGCCAGGTCATCAGTTCTTTTCTTTGATATTATTAATTCCCTCCTGAGGGCATTAGTCTCTTGACGAGCGGCATGTACTTCGGCCCGTAATTCCCCTAGTAATTGGGCCAACTGATCAGTCTCAGAACTTTCCATAGCGCCTGGGTGGGAATTTGTAGGAAGGCTTCGCGTTCTGTAACGCTCACCTGACTCCCACAGAGGCGCTGGCCTGGTTCGCACTGCTGTGACCTCTTCTAAGGTGATGCGAAGGGTTCGGAAGACGGACTGGACCGGGCCCCCAAATCTGGCTTGTCTGGCTCGCAGAAGTATCCTTCTGTAGGCGAAAATAGGGGATTAACTGTCTGCGGGGTAATGCAATCAGCCTCCCACTTTCCCCTCTCACCCTCCTCGAAACCCTTCTGTGATTCCTCGTAGCGTCTCACCTTAGGGTCTGGAAGGACGAGCTCTCCATCCTGCTTCTGATGCAGGGGCGCGTTGGTATCCAGTTACTTCACTGGATTTTCGGATTGGTGAGAACCAAACTTGCTTGGCTTCCAGGTAAGTTTTTTTGATAAGAGGTTCCCCTTGTGTCCATGCATTAATGTACTAATGCTAGTGTCTTTTTCCCCATAGGGGCCGGGGTACGGAATGCCGGGGAAAAGGCACCGACCCGAGATGAGAGGTGAAATCCTTGTAGAAATCAGGTAAGTCTTTAATGAGCGTTTTTTGGTAATGTCTTTTCATTCGCTCATTAACGCTGATGTCTCTTTTTCCCCTTAGGGGCCGGGGTCCGGAAATGCCAGGATGCGGCGCGGACCCGAAATGAAGAGGGAATGAATCAACAGGTAAGTCTTAACATGGAGATTTAGCTTTCCTTATTCCCTTCTCTCTCTCACCTTTTGTTCTGGTCTTTTTCTCCCTAGGCGCTGGGGCGTGACTGCGAATCCGGATGATCGCTGCTGAACATGGAGGCGCCCTGTAAAGGTGAGTGGAATGCGGCGCTGCAGCGATCGACGCAATGAGCTTTTAAATAAAAGTCTTCCTTTTCAGGATTGTCGGCGAGATGTCTCCGGGATGTGGATTTTAGCAGGTAAGGACTTTTCCTTCTTCTGTTCTCTTCTTCTCTTCCTTTGCAGGTGATCCAGGATGCTGGCAGGCGTGGCAGAAGTCAGGATGCAGCAGCAGACACCGTGAGCGTCCAGCTGCTAGATGCAGAATAACGCGAAGCACGTCCAAAGGGCCCCTTATATGGGGTTGCTGGGTCCTTCCTTGGGGACTGGATGTCCGCTTTCGGGGACGCAGGGCTTGCACCGGCTCCCCGGGAGCAGGCATCATGACAGCTGTCCAAGTACCGGAACGTCTCCTCTGAACACTTTGTGTCATGGTTAGAATAAAGGGAGGAATAGAACTCTGCAAAGGTGGAATTAATGTCCCGCTCCCTGTTAACCATTTCCCCGGTAGGTGTCAGAATGCCAGGAATCGGGCTACGGTGCCTGTCAGCCTTAATCATAGTAGCTAAGAACTTCCCCGGCCTTATTACTCTCCCCGTATCTGCGGGCTTTGGCAGGGGCTGCCATATATAGAACTTCTCTGTTGGCCAACTCACTGAACTCCTTTAAAGTGACATGCATTTGCGCTAACGTTCCCTTTTCTTGTGTGACCTCATATTCAATTTGTAACAGATCTATTTTTGCTTCAACTGTACTCAGTTCCCTCCGTACAGCCTTCAAAATGCCGGTGGACATACCAAGGATAGTGCCCCGGACCCAGACCTTAAAGGCCTCCCATAAAGTAGCTTAGGTAGTTACCGATCCCTCATTTATTCTGATGAATTCGGTGATCTCATCATGCAGGGCTTCGCAAATGTTAGAGTCCCTAAGAATGGCGGGGGGAATTCTCCATCTTCTAACTGGGGGAGGGGCATCACCCAACTTAATGCTAAGTGTTACAGGTGAGTGGTCCGAAAGGGTACGAGGGTGTATATCGCAACTAGTGACAGCGCCCGCCAGATGGGAGCTAACAAACCAGTAGTCTATACGCGAATGGGAGTCGTGGACGGTCGAATAGAAGGTGAATTTCTTTTCAGTGGGGTGTAATGTACGCCAAACATCTATCAAGCCCATCTGTTCCATCAGTTGTTTCAAAACCAACGCAGCCCTAGTAGGGGCCCTAGGGGTGGTGGAAGATCGATCAAGGGATTGGTCCAGAATAGTATTGAAGTCACCGCCCCAAATTATTAACGCCTCTCCTGACCCGGTCAGCATATTTAATATAGTACAGTAGAATTGTGGGTGGTCTACATTAGGGCCGTATGTGTTTACCAGGATTATCGGGCACCCTGCCAGCTCCCCCCAAACTAGCACAAATCTGCCTTGCTGGTCTATTTTACTAGAATGGTATTTAAAACTCAATTTGGGGTGTAGGAGAATCATCACTCCCCTTGACTGTGTTGAATATTCCGTATAATATCTTTGGGGGCCCCATCGTGGCAGAAATTTAGTGTTAACGCTTCCGAGTGTGTGTGTCTCCTGTATGAAAAGAATGCAAGGATCATGGCGTGCTATGTATGCTGCAACCTTCCTTGCTTTAACTGGGTTATTAAGCCCACGTATGTTCCAGGAAAGTAAGTTGACGCTTAAGCCCCTATAAACCTGCGTCATACCAGCTTTCAAAAGGAATCGGCTGCCCGTAGACTTGCCCCTGTTGCAAGCGATACGGGCGTACTGCTGTGTAACCGCTCTCTGATTTAAAAATTATAACTCCTTTCAACAAGAACTCCCTTAACTGCCCCGGTCTGACACCGGGGGTAACCCTTTCTCGTCTCCCCGTCCCACCCCCACCTGCATCATCCACCCCAACAAGATGATGTAACCCTCGAACCATAACCTGAGAACACTCCTGGGGGGAAGCCGTACTCACATGGCCGAAATCCCAGGGGGACCTCACGAACCAGCTGCAAACAAGTGTTATTAGTCAGGGCTGCCGTGCCACGCCAGGCCTCTGTAACGCTCACCTGATTCCCGTAGAGGCGCCGGTCTTGACTGGGCGTATACCGTATCTTCAAAGGTGATGTGTAACACACGGCTGGCTCTTTGGGCTGGACCTCTGTGCACTGTATGTCTGACTCGAAGGGTAAGATGTCTGCAGATAGAAAATATGGGATTAATGAACTGGGTTATTGAATGTCTCTCTCTTCTTCCCTTTCTCTTCTCCTGTAGAACCCCAAAGGTTAACGCTCTCACCTTAGGTAAGTGAACGCCGTGCTCTCCATCTGCCTCGGGGCAGGGTGCTGTAACCAGTTTCTTCACTGGATAAGGGGAGCAGGCCTCTTGACTTCAGAGGACTGCTGTCCGTCGTTTACTGCACGAACGGTAAGTTTCGAGTAATTCTAATGTCTTTAAAAGTCTTTAGTAATGATGTCTCTTGTTTTGCAGGGTTCCGGCGATGGCGGATGACGGGCTGAAGTGAGTTGAAGATGGAGCCCGTGTGATGAATAGAAGCGCCTGGAAGCACGTAAGTAAGCGCTTGTTGCCTGCTTCACGATGCGCTCTAACTGTCTTTTTATTTTGCAGGTACAAGTTCGGAGCGGCTGCAGGGTGCCGGAATACCCACTGGGTTAGATGTGGAAAGGAGTAATGGCACGTGAGTATTAAAGTTCCCCAATGTCTTTAAACGCACCTTGTTTTGTCTTTCAGATGCGGGATGCAGCGCCGAAGGCCTCCGGAGCGTGCGAAGAGTTGGTAAGCTTTTGTCTTTCAGATGCCGGAATGCAGTGCGAAGACCTCCGGAGCGCACGAAGAGTAGGTAAGCCTTTGTCTTTCAGATGCCGGAATGCAGCGCGAGGCGTTGGTGACAGCCGATGGACCAGGTAAGTGAAGCGCTGTCACTGAAGACTGTAATGCTAACCTGTTCTTTCTTGTCTTTATAGGTGTTGCTGAAGACTGGATTCAGGATGGTAAGCCTTTTTCCTTAGGCCCAGGATCAGATGCAGAAGACACGTTGAGCGTTCTGCTGCAGAGGATGCAGAATAACGCAAAGCAAGATTCATCCATCGGGTGTGGTTTAAATAGCCTCCTGTAGTGCTTAGGTGTCTCCTTCCACAGCCACGCCTAGGTAAGAAAAGAGTTCCTGCTTTCCAGAAGAGTTCCAGTGTTCTGAACCTAGGGAGTGGCTCCTGCCCCACCCAACAGGAAAAGTAGTTCCAAACAGAAGAGGATCAGAGGCTCAACTGGCAGGCAAGTAAGCAGCATGGTCTGCTGCAGGTAAGTCCACCCAAGCATTATGAGCCCGGCGCTTCCAGCGCTGGGACTGGGCATATTTATGAGCCTGGTGCCACTGGCGCCAGGACTGGGTCCAAAAGGTCCCAATCGGGACTGGTTGGCACTCGGAACCTGGGTTATGGATCTGCTTCCAAGGGAGTTGGGAAAACCCTGACCTTTTGGAAGCAGAGATCATGACAGCCTCAAATTATATCTAAAGTACCTCAACCGGCGGGCTCCTCGAGTATTTCAACGGGTCGTGGTGGCGAATTCCGATTCTGGTCACGAGTCGGCAGGGGGATAGAAGACTCAACATATAGCATGGCATCTGTAGGATTTTCAAAAAAATGCGCCCGTCCACCATGCTGAATTCTCATCTTAGCCGGATAGACTAGTGAATAGGGAACTTGGCGTAGTCTCAGTTGCCTCTTGACTGGCTTGTATGACCGTCTCAGCGATTGCACATTTGTTGAAAAGTCCGGGTAAATGTGTATCCTACTGCTCTCATAGAAAAGTGTGCCTTTCTCCCTGGATTTCCGCAGGATGGCGTCTCTATCTCTATAATTGAGGAGACGGGCAATTATAGTGCACGGCGGCGCCCCGGGTTGGGGAGGGGGTGCTGAGGTACGGTGGGCGCGCTCCACAAGGAAGTGGTCAGAAAAGGCGCCGGGGCCCAGAAGGTCTTTCAATAAGGATTCCACCTGGCGCTCCATTGATCCCCTGCCAAAGGTCTCGGCCACCCCCACCAGGCGAATATTGTTCCTTCTGGAGCGGGATTCCAAATTTTCACATTTATTAAGGGTCTTCTGGAGGTCTCCTTTCAGTTGGGCGATGTCTCGGCCGTGCTGTATGATGGAATCTTCATTGGTACTTATCCTATTCTCGGCTTCGGTGACACGGGAGCTCTCCTTATCCACCCTCGCCTTCAAGGAGCTGATCGTCGCCCCAATGTCGTCTAGCTTGCTGTTCACCGCTAGGAAGCCATTCTGGACCATCTCCATTAGTCGGTCCTCTCTTTCATCAGGCGAGGATTCCACCTGGCCGTCCGTCTGCCCCAGTGGTGGAGCGGCAGATCCGCCCGGCTGGGAACTGGTGAAGGAGTCCATCGGGCCCGTTTTTCTGGAGCGCGCTCCTTTCTGCTCGTGGCGGCCCATATGATGAATCGAGTGGCTTGTGTTCTCCCACGTATCACCACGCCTCCCAATAAATTGCTTGTAATATTGTGAAAAGAGCTGCAGTGTTCACGTACCCTGCCTGTGGCCACTCCAGAGATCAAGGCAAGGTATCGGTGTGTCGTCGGGCAAAGAAGGGTAGCTCGGGGAGGTGACCAGATGTAAATTCACAGGGGGGGGGGAGCCACAGACGTAGGGGTTACCGGACCCATCGAAGCTCTCCGAGACCGCTCCGCACAGTCACCTAGCAAGAATCATGTCATCACCTTAATCCCATAGCCCATGCCAGCGGTGACAGCCACGTGGTGCAAGCCGAGAACAAGGACCCCAGCAAAGGGGGTCTCCAACACCAGGAACAGGGAACACTCCCGTATATCAGTTTTCACATGCAGCACCACTAAATGTTCAGCCAGGTGCACCTCACAGGGGGTGGGGGTAGCCCCACAGATCAGGGTTATGATTAGGGCTCCGACGCTACAATGGGAGAGTTCTGTCGCAGCAGTATTACCTCCGGGTAACAGATCCACACAAAACTGGCCCCTTCCGATTGTTTCCAGCAGGCCTGGGCTATGTCGCACGCCCGGTACGCCGCGTGGGCGTGATGGTGTCCTCGTAGCCTGTAATGGCGGCGAGAGCCCCCGCTCTTCGTTCCCCGCACAGCGGCCGGGGTGGTATGCCTGATCTCACATGCGGGGGAGGTTCGTTCTCCTCCCAGACCGCTACGGGATTGCTCACCGCTCCACTGGGCCCCTTCAATTCAGATGTGCCACGGAGCTCCGCGAGGCACTACACTGCGGGGATCTCAGCCCGCGGCACCGCAGAGCACCAGCCAGCGCCACCGTCCACCGGGCTCCCTCTCTCCGTCAGCGGAGGGACGCGCGGGTCCGACTCCGCCTCTCCAGTAAGGCGCAAACAGCCACGGTAGATATCCAGTGCCCCTCCCGCCGCGGCACCTTAGGGGGAATCCACGGAACTCGCGGGCGGCCCGCGCCACCACCAAGGCCCGCCGGTTCTACGGGATGATGTAGCTCCTGAACGGGCGGCAGTAGAGGCGCCGGATTTTCACAGCGCGTGCCTCAAGTCCTGGGGGGCCCGCCGGTGCAACACTTTCGTTTTGGAGGCAGCCCCGACACAGGATATTTACCAGCAGGATTGATGTGGACCAGAGCTCTGGGACTAGGCGGCCATTTTCCAATGTGCGCAACAGCGCCCCCCCCCCCCAGGTCCCTTTTTTGTCGGCTGCTCAGTTTTTTTGTGTCTGCTATTCTTGACTGCTGTATACTCGTACTGCCTACATTCCAGATGTTTTTCCTCTAGGTTCCCTCAACATTTGTTCTGTTACTTAGCCCTCGCTCTGCCTGGTTGTTGCATCACATTGTACTGCCTCCACCCCCCATTTTCCCTTTCTTTTCCTTCTGCATACTCTATGGTGCTCTCTGTCTCTCCTATCTTCTCTCACAGCTTTTCTATTGACTATCATGTCCAATCTGGTAGGAAGAAGTTTAAAAGGGATATCATGGTCTCCAACCCAGGCCTCTCTATCGCCGATACTTACACCAGTGCTTCCTCAAATGGCAGACCCTCAATGAAATCCTCTTTGTCGTTCCCTCGCCAGGCCTATCGACTCCACATATGGTCTCTGTGCTCTCTCCTTTTTGCTTCTCTCCCATTAATTGTGGCACTTGGTGGGAGGCCCTCCTGGCCCCTTCCACTCTTTAAATGGCACCGCCTTGGCCTAAGGCCAACCTCCTCCTTTTTGATAAAATGATTCCCACGCCTCTTCAACTTCCTTTCTTCCCCTGCTGCCCCTTCTTTCCCTTCTCCGTCTCCTCTGCCTCCTCCACCCTCTGCCACCTCTATGGCTTCCTTTACTTCTTCTCTGGCCGCCCTGTTGCCTCCCTGCTCCGCCACCTCTCTGGCGTCTTCCTCCTCCTTGGCTACCTTGCCCTCTCCTCCTTCCTCCTCTGCCCACCCTCGGGCTCCTTCTATACTTCCGCAGGACGTACCTCAAATCTGTACCCCTCCACAGAAGTCTTTCAAAGGTGGCAACCTTCTCGACGTTGCCATGCTCAACTGTCAGACACTCTGACATCTGCCGTCTCCTGGAAGAACTTGACCTTGATGTTCTCGGTCTGAAGCGTGGTTCACGGCAAGATCTGTAACACGTTTTGACACTCTCCTCCCTGAAGGCTAAAAGATACTCTCCGTGCCCAGAACCAACCATCCCAGTGGGGGTGTAGCCCTGATCTTCCCGGAGTGGATTCCTGTCTCTAACATTCCTATGCAGGACTACTCCTCCTTCGAATGGTTAGTCTGCAGGTTCTCTCTCTCTCTCTCCTGGCCATTCTCTCGCTGTGGTTATTATCTACCCGCTGCCTGGCCAGGTAACTTTCTTCCTCTGCGAGTGGGCAGACCTACTGGCCTCTACCACTCAACTTCTCCTCCTCGAAGACCTCAACATCCACCTGGATGCTTCCTGTCCTTCTTCAGGACTCTTTCGTAAAATCTGTGATTCTCTTTCGCTCTCTATTCTTCCCTCTGGCCCGACTCACTCTGCAGTGCACACCTTGGATGTTCTGATCTCCTCAGATCTCCCCCTCTCACCACTTTTTCCCCTCTCCCCCCCTCTCTCCCTCCCAAAGGCAGAACCGACTCTGTCCACACTAAGAAGAGAGCACCCATCCAAGCCTGTGCCTCTGCGGCATCTACCAACTTGGCCAACCTCTTTAAAATCGGCAAGGCGCTGGCCAATCCAGCTACAGTCTCTACCTCTTCCTCTACTCCTGGCCTTCCTGTGGCACCTCTCCTCTTCGCTTCCTTTCCTTTGTTCACCCCCGACGATATTTCTAGTCAAATCCGATATATGAAAGTCTTGTCAAAACAGGTTCTTCCCTGTTCATCCAAAACCATCAAGGACCACATTGACACCCTCGCTCCAGCCTTGGCCGACTTCTGCAATCACTCTTTCGCCACTAGAACCTTCCCCTCTCCCCTGAAGCACTCCCATGTGCGCCCTCTTCTTAAGAAACCCTCGGCTGATTCCTCTTGTCTGGCTAGCTATCGCCCGATCTCCATTACTCCTTTTTTGGCCAAACCGTTGGAAAAGCTGGCTATCTCCCAATTTAACCTTCACACTGATTCTGTTGGTTGTCTCCATGACCATCAGAGCGGCCAGAATCATGGAAACTGCTCTCCTAAACACCTGTGAAGACCTGCTCTCAAACCTCAACTCTAACCTTCCTTATGTTCCTTATGTCCTTATCTGCCTTGATCTCTCTTCTGCGTTTGATACTGTCAAAAATGCCATCCTGCTCAACCGGCTCCGAGCGAACCTGGGTATCACTGTTAGGACTGATTTTCTATACTACCTAAATACATATACACATTCACTTTATGCCCTATAACATTCACTTTGTTATAGGGCATAATACATATCAGAAACTCCTGCAAAGGAAAGATTAGACAAGTATTATGCACAAAAAGGTCCACAGAGATGATCCCTAAATAAAACTGTCCAGCCAGCCCTAAATTGCCTGGGGCCTTTTACCCAATAGTTCAGGTTACAGTTCCACAGAATTTAGGATGCAGGAAAAAATGCAGGTAGGGTCTCTGGGGCCCAGTGAAGGGTTCAAGTTAGATTAATACCCATAAGTAGCCCCAACAGTCAGATGTCTTGCACAAGCAAGCAATGGCAAAGCCAATATTGGTATAAATAAGCTTTATTAAAAGCCCATTGACTTATAATGGGAGTTATGGGGAAGGTTAGAAACTCTGTAACTTACCCCCTGTACTCCGATTCTTCCCCAGACTTGTCAGAACACAGGAAGAGTGTCAGGCATTGCTTTTCGCGACTAAAGTCGCAGTCCTCAATTCCCATGGGTTGCAGGTTCGAGCTGATCTCCGGTTGGTGTCTTTCATTGTTGCAAGGACTCTGGGTCGAAGAAAGCAGAAAAACTCGAAGTAGCACCCCTCTCAGGACTGGACTCTGGTCAGGTGAGCAATTTTCAGAGGGTGGTCACTGCGCACAGTGATGCAAAAGGACTCAGCAGCTGCAGTCAGACTTTCCATCCTATCTCGGGTCCCCTTGATGCTAGGACGCCGACATTTTGCAGGAGGCAGTCTTTTCAGACCAGATGAGGATCCCTCAAGTTTCAGGCTGAAACTCGGTACGGCGACAGCACGGTAGCCCAAAAACGAAGCTGGTCAGACACAGGATGGTTATAGGGCAGGCGTCAGGAATGGATGGTCCCTCCACTCCAAGGGTTGCAGTGCCTTCACAGGACTAGTAAAGATCAAGAGCAAGACCGGGCTCCTACAGGACAGTAGCAGAAGTTGATTGCGAGGCCTCCTTCAGTCAGGTCTCAGGTTTCTTCGCGTGTCTCACAGATGTACAGGATGCTTGGCTCCTTCAGGTTTCTCCAGGATCTCTGAAGAATGTGTCCAGGGGTCCTCTTCTTATCCTAAAAGACAGTTAAGAGCTGCCACTCCCACTAGCCAATAGCTGGGCTAGTCCACACACACCCCAGCAGTGGTCCAATCGGGAGCACTGGCGGGAACATTCATGCATACCACTCAGACACACTGAAACCAGTTTGTGGATTGGGGTCAGAGAGACCCAGCCCACATCCTGCCAGCAAACCCACACAGCCCTCCAGTAGCCAGCCAAAAGCTCCTGCTTTCCTGGGCACTGGAAGTCCTTAAAGGATTTTCCTGGACTCTCAGGCCAGGAAGAAGGCTAAAGAACAAGATGGCAAAAGAACAGGTGAAAATTCTCGTGGCACGGCCATGTTCGACCAGTAGCCACAGTTAGTAGCCAAACGCGGTAAACGTGGAAAGGCTAAAACGAAAATCCTCAAAAAATGGGGAAAAGTCACTGCTGCCACCAGCCTATCCTTTTAGCACACCCAGAGTAACCAACAATCCTTTCAGTGTTAGTCTAGGGCAAAACAAAAATGCACCCCATTGTACTGCAGTGTAAGCTGCTGTGCACAATGATAAAAAGTTACAAGCGATACAAAAGTAACCAAAAGTAGTAACACAGTAACACGACTAAAGGAAACGAAGTTTCCCAATATTGACAGCCTGAAGGACAAATCAGTTTCCCCATAACATATGAGCAAAGGCCAGTGTAGTGAAGCTTAAGGCTTCCCTGCACTGCAAAAAGTAAAGGTCAGATTCAAAAATAAAAGCAAAACGTTTTGGGGTTCCATAAAGATGGAAGGAAAGGTGCAGTAAAGAGAAATCTTTCCTAACAATCACTGATCAGCCCCTGGCCTGGCTGACCTCCTTTCTCTCTGATCGACCCTCCCAGGTCCAACGTGGGTCCTTCCTCTCTTCTATCTCGCTCTCTACCTGTGGTGTTTCCCAGGGGTCTAATCTTTCTCCCTGACTGTTCAACCAATACCTGGCACCTCTCGCTCACCATATAGCTGCACTCTGCTCCAACTTTCAGTGCTATGTGCATCCCTACAGTGCATTTCATACAGCCCCCCTTCCGAGCACTTGTCTGCACTTACCTTGCACTTGCCACCAGCTGGCCTTTAGTATTTATCTTGTTATTCTACTAACCCTGTATTGCACTTTCCTCTCTCCCGTTCACCCTTGCACTTTTCCCTTCCCCTCTACCCTTGCACTTGCACGATCTGAATGACACCTGGCCTAGTAGGATCGTTGTCTGTCTCCCCTTGTCCCCCCCCCCTGCCTCGTCGCGCCTTGAACCACTTGTGTATAGGCGCGTTACAAATGCCATATCATATATCATACTCGGATCTATTTCAGGCTCCCCTCAGCCGCCTCTTCTCCCTCTCTCATCTCGGATTGTCTGCCTGCAATTTAGCAGTGGTGTGCCGCCAATGATCTCTGCGTTAATGCCAGTAAGACAGAGTTCCCCCTCATTGGATCACCTGCTCCCTCCTTTCCTCACATCTCTAGCTGCCCGACCTGGGCCCTCTTCCTGCTCCTACCTGTGAGGCTAAGAGCCCCAGGGTCATCTTCGACTCCATACTCTCCTTCTCTACTCACATCTCCGACGTCTCTAAGAAGTCAAACTACTAGCTGCACCTCCTCAGAAGTATTCTTCCTTTCCTCACTTTCCCCCAGAAGCTCACTGTCTCCTGAGCTCAGGTCCTCTCTAGGCTGGACTACTGCAACAGCCTCTTTCTAAATCTACCTGCTTCTACTCTCTGTCCTCTACAACTCATCCAGAACAGCACTGCAAGACTTGTCCTTGGCCTCAAGCTCAGGGATCGTATCTCTCCAGAGCTGAAATCCCTTCATTGGCTCCCAGTGGCCGCAAGGATCAAGTTTAAGACCCTCTGCATTGTCCACAAGGCTTTCTGGAGTCTGGGACCGCAATACCTCCAACTCTCCCTACCTAAATATCTTCCTACTTAAGCCCTCCGCTCCTCCACCTCCAACTCTTTGAGGGACAGTCGATTCTCCAAGCAAAGATTTGGGGGCAGATCTCTTTCATCGGCAGAGGCCTCCATCTGGAACAGCCTCCCTGCCTCTCTGAAACTTGAGCAGAACCATGTCTGGTTCCATGAACACCTCAAGACCTTCCTCTTTGATTCTGCCTTCTTTCGTCCTCTCCCCTGCTGATCTCTGGTCTGATCCACGCACTGGTCACCTGGCCACCCTCTGAATTTGGGCTCAGGTCCCTGCCTGCCCAGTTGCAACCCGCACTGCCTCTTGGCACCCCCTGCACTTGTGGTCTGTATCTGTAACCCTACAGTCCCCTCTCCTGCACTCATTAGCCACCCGTTGGCTGCACTCTTGTTGTATCCTTTGTCTCGCACTTCTCCATCCCCAAACCCTGCAGCACTTCTCCCCTCCCCTCTTCCCTTGCGCGATCTGAATGTCACAATGCCTCGTAAGATCGTTGTTTTGTCCTTCCTCTGTTCCTCCCCTTGTCTTGTCGCGCCTTGAAACACTTGTGTATAGGCGCGTTATAAATGCCATATCATATAATATATATTTGATTGAACAGTGTCAGGCTGTAATATAACTACATTGTGATCTTGATGCAATGATAAGTTATTTGAATAACAAGAAGATGGCACAGTCTGACATCCAATGGATTTTGTAGTTGCCCTATTATGAGAAAAAGTGACGGTGGGCAAGGCAACCGAATCCGGCTGCAACTTGCCCACTTGCTATAAAATACCCCTTAATAAAATGTATCTTTGCACACAGATCCCACAAAGTTAATCGTATCTCCCCGAGTTCACTCTGTACAGAATTATGAACCTTGTCCATGGAGTTTAAAATCCTGGAAAGTACAGGAAATGATAATGCGTCTATAACCTACTCACTTTGGGTATTATCAGTATGATTCTAAATAGGATTGTTATGCCAATCCCTCCTTCCCAACCTGGTAGGAGAGGACTCTGCTGTCGAGAGAGTTTCAGCAGTACATGTAATTGTGTCAAATAAAGTTGGGGAATAGTTAGTAAGCCTCATTGGTGCAGGTCTATTTATAGCGAGACTTCCTCCTGCATGTCCCAAAAAGGTCCATTTGACAATCGTGGCCCCAGGGACAGGCAGACTCGTTTGGCAAGTTTGTGCGACACTGCTGGGGCAAAGATCGACACATCTGAAATTAACTCAACATTTCTGAAGTTATCCAAGTCCTTAAAATGTAGGTGCTCTAATGAGCACAATACATCAGTGTTGTCGATCTTTACCAGTGGGAAGACACTAAGAAGGTCCAACAGGGCATCCGTCTGCTCTGGCGGATTAATTAGCTGTTCCGGCAATACTTCTGTTGTAATGACCCCACCCAAATCGGTGCCATTCCCTTTAATTCCTATCACCACCTCTGCCATGGCTCGCTTCTGTGCAAGATTGTCATTCAAGTGCACTGTAGGTGGCGAGTTTAATCCACAATGTTGCGCTTTGTTTTTCCTCATTTTGTTATTTGATTGAGCTGTGCACTTTTTGACAGTGCTGTTGCTTCTCAGCCCATACACCATGGGCTGCCCAGCAAGGACAATAGAAATCATTTCCTGCTATCATTAGCAAAACAACTAGTACGGTGTTGTGTATCTATGGTAGTCGACATGGGAGATGGTATGGAACAAGTTACTTACCTGTAACTGTTGTTCTCCAGCATGGGTCTGGCATGGATTCACATGCTCATGAATATTACCTGTTGTCAGGCCGGGAATCCTCGGTATAGAAAAAAATCAGTATCAGTTTCGTTTCTGATCTGTCTTTCTTAGTAGTAACCAATCACTGGTCTCTGGGTCATACTGCCCCCAGCCAATGACTGCCCTCTCCCTAAGCCCCGCCTCCGGCAGCCATCCTCAGATTTGGTAGCACGTAAAGTGGCAGTATGACCAAGTGAAGAGCCGCAGAGGGGTAGGCGGGAGGGTTCGCATGTGAATCCATGCCAGACCCATGCTGGAGAACAACAGTTACAGGTAAGTAACTTGTTCCTTCTCCAGCATGGGGTCTGGCATGGATTCACATGCTCATGAATAAGAGAATACATAGCAGTACACACATGCACAACCACGGGAGGTGGCAACAGGCTCAACATTAAGGGTGTCCAGTCATAATTTCGAAAACATAATTTCGAAAGTAAAAAAAGTCGAATCAAAAATGTCGAAAAAAAAAATGTCGAATTGTTTTTTTTTCGATATTTTTTTTTTGGCTCTAGTTTCTGTGAAAAAAATAGGTAAAAATAAAAAAAAGGGGGTTGGGGGGGAACCCCCCCATTTAAAAAAAAAACGTCATTAAAAAAAAATTCGACCTTTTTTTTTTCGACATTTTTTTTTCGACTTTTTGACTTTCGAATATTTTGTATTCGAAATTATGTCTATGAACCAACATTAAGCAATACAACAACTTTGCAGGCTTCGGATGAGACCCTTACAGGAGTTCCTCGACGCCCGCTGGATCCAGTCGACGGGCAGCTTCGAGGACAGGATCCCTCTCAACGAGACGTTCCGTCAGGCGATCCAGTGGTGAAGTACCCGCTCCCATCTGTCGGCGGGCACGGACTTTCAGACTCCAGCTCACCAGGTGACGGTGACGACGGACGCCTCCCTGGAAGGTTGGGGAGCACACTCCAGAGATCTTCACACGAGAGGCATTTGGCTCCCGGAGGAGAAGTCTCTCAAGATCAACATCTTGGAGCTCCGCGCGGTGTTCTGGGCCCTCAGGTCCTTTCTTCCGTGCAGGAGGACATCATCCCGAGGAGGGACTTGATGGATCTTACCCTGGCCATGTCCGTGGCCAGCAGACGCTGCACCTTGCCCAGAATGGTCCTGGTCCTTTCCTCCGACGGCGAGGCCAGCCGCGCCACTGTGTCGAGCTTGGCTCCCAGAAACAGGGCGACTTAAGACGGAACCAGGTGGGATTTTGGAAAATTGATGGAGAATCCCAGGTCTGTGAGCAGCTGGACGGTCTTTGCAGTGTGCTCCACGGCGAGCTCCCTTGTCCTTGCCCGTATGAGCCAGTCATCCGGTAGGGGTAGACGTGGATCCCCTGTAGGCGCAGCCGCGCCGCCACCGGTGCGAGGCACTTGGTGAACACCCTGGGTGCCGACTTCAATCCGAACGGGAGGATCTTGAACTGGTAGTGCTGCCCTTGGACCACGAACCTGAGGAACTTTCGGTGTCTTTTTAGAATGGGGTTGTGGAAGTACGCATCCTCCAAGTCCAACGACGACAGGAAATCGCCCACCTCCAGCTGTCCCAGCACATGCTGGAGAGTGACCATACGGAACTTCTGTGCCTTGATGTACTTGTTCAGTCATCGTAGGTCCAGGATGGGGCGCCATCCTCCTGTCTTCTTTTTTACGAGGAAGTACCTTGAGTAAACTCCAGAGCCCCAAAGCCTCTTTGGGACGAGCTCGATGGCACCCTTCTTGAGCATCGCCCTTACTTCCAACAATAGTTGAGGGATGTGATTTTCCTTCCTGGCCACGGGTGGAACGCGAGGGCACTTCTTCTGAAACTCGAGGGCGTGCCCATGGGCCAGGGCGTCCAGCACCCAACTGTCGGTGGAGATGGACTCCCACACGCTGACGAACCTCGCCAGCCGGCCTCCCACCGGGGTGCTTCGGCGGGGGCCCGACCCCACGGTCGGTTCAATCTTGTTTGGAGACCGCCTTGCCTCCTTGACGACGACGACGGGCACCACCTGACTTGCCGCGTCCCCTGTAGGCCTACTGGGACGAAGATCTTGCCGCTTGGCGGTAAGTGGAAGAGCCACTGCCGGATCCCTTGGAGGCACCTTGTCTGCCTCCGGAGCTACGAAAGGACGGCCGTTGTTGTTGGAGCACTCCCAGTGCCCGGGCAGTCTCTGTCTGTCTTGATGGCCTGAAGGGACTCATCAACTGCCTTCCCAAACAGGTTGTTCCCATCGAAGGGCATGTCCAAAACCTTGGTTTGTACATCCCGGCGGAAATCCGTGGCCTTGAGCCATCCTCGTCGTCTCAAGCAAACGCTGTTGCCCAACTGACGGAAACCGGTGTCAGCGATCTCCGTTGCCACCATGATGGCGTGGTCCGAAGCAATCTCCCCCTCCTGTAGGATTTCAAAGGCCTCAGCCCTTTTGGCGTCTGGAAGGAAGTCTAACAGAGGGGCGATTTTGAACCACAACTCCCTGTCGTAGCGGGCTACGATAGCCAGGGCGTTGGCCGCCTTGATAGTCGTCGCTGCGGATGAGATGATCCGTCGTCCCATCGTGTCCAACTTCCTGCCCTCGCCGTCCGGTGGGGAAGTTGATGTCGAGGCCGATGCCCCCCCAGCTTTCTTCCTTGCTGCCGCCGAGACGACCGAATCCGGGGTAGGTTGTGCCCGAAGGCACAAGGGGGCAGCGTCGGGGACCCGGTACTACTTCTCGTACCGGTTCCTCTTTGCCGGTGCCGTGGCAGGGTTCTTGAGGAGGGTGAGCCCCTCATCCCAGATGTAATCAAGAAGCGGTACGGCGAGGACCGTCTTCCTTTTAGCCTCGCGCCGTTGGTAAAGGAACCCTTCTTTCTTCTTTTCTTCTGGGCAGAGCTGGAAAAGCTCGGATGCCCTGGAAATCATGGCATGAAAAGATCCAATTTCGTCGGGCGGGGACGCCCGAGAAGGGGGCGACGGGGGACACATCCCGTCGTCGCCACTGTCATCTGTACTTGTCGTAGCCGTGTCCGTGCCTGTATCATCCCCGTGGGTAGTAGACCGGGGGGAAGGCAGAGCAGGCCGCAGAGGTGGGAGAGGTGGCATAGGATGCGTTCTCCTCCTCTTATGCGGTGGACTCTCCGAAGGTCCTGGCTCCGGTTCCCCCGTCGGGTCTGGCTCAGGTACTTCCGTCGGGGGGAGGGGCAACCTTGTCCTTATCTCCGAGCATAAGGACTGAATCGCTGACAAAATGGCCGCCGAGGTGTCCTGCGGCGCCGGAAACGACGGGCGCGAGGGCTCTTGAGGAGCCTTGTCAGCGACACCGTCACTCTCGTTGTCGCCCTCGTCGGGATCCCTCCCGATGGGCTGGGCCTCTTCCACGACTTCGATGAGCTCTTCTTCAGAGGTCGTGTCCGTATCCACGATGGCCACCAGCCCCTCCCCCACCTTTTCCAACGAGGACTTCGTGGGGCTCTTCTCAATGGGCCTGAAAGACGACTCCCTCCACGGTGGCAGGGAGACTCTGGGTCCTGAGGGCGCCTCCACTGGTGTAGCATCCACAGGCTGAGCCAGGGCTGCGGCGACATCAATCGAGGTCTTGGCAGGGTGGATTAAGGCCATTGTCACCTTCTGGACGCCTGGGGCCTTCACCTTGGGGGGAGGGTCCGAGCCTCACTCCCCCTCTGCCGGAATCTTCGAGATTGACCGGGGCCTCTCCAGAAGCTTCGCCGGGTTCTCTGACTTCCTCTTACCCGAGCCAGAGCGTTGGCTCGTGGTTGATGGCGCCGGGGAGGATGCGCCCTGCCTGGCAGCCAAGGAGCCCGACCGTTCGGTGCCCGCGGTGCTTAGCCTTTTGTTGGGCCCCCGTCGCCGGGGCACCCTCACAGGACTTAGAAGACCACTCTGACTTCTTTTTCTTCTTCTCGCCGGACGGGCTCTTCCCTTCCAGCCAGTTGGCGAGTCGGAGGTGGCGATCCTTCATGGTCCGCTCCGACATGTTCCCACAAAACGCACAGTCCTTCTCCTTGTGCGTCTTGTCCTCATGGAGACAGTAGAGGCATAACGAATGCTCGTCCTCCTTGAAAACATTCTGAAGCTGGCATCCAGGGCAGGTCCTGAACAGCTTCCCGGGCGTCGAGCTTCCTTTCTCCTGGGCCATGTCCGGGGTAGGCCTCGGAACTTCTGGAATCCTCCAAAAGCATAACTCGACGAAATCCTCACCCTTGAGGGGCGTAGAAAACTCTGAAACGGATCCCTGTTGATCGGATGTAGAAACGGTGGAGCTTGAGGCTCTATTTAATCGAAAAATTAGAAAATTCTCCTGAAAAAGCGCGAAAACGCAGCAAAAGCTCGAGAGCTACAGCACGAGGACTCTCAACACTTGAACGTGCGGTAAAAATCTGAGGATGCTGCCGGAGGCGGGGCTTAGGGAGAGGGCAGTCATTGGCTGGGGGCAGTATGACCCAGAGACCAGTGATTGGTTACTACTAAGAAAGACAGATCAGAAACGAAACTGATACTGATTTTTTTCTATACCGAGGATTCCCGGCCTGACCACGGGGAATATTCATGAGCATGTGAATCCATGCCAGACCCCATGCTGGAGAAGCTTGGTTCCTCTTCTAATGACTCATACAAACTTCAAC
Organism: Ambystoma mexicanum; assembly: GCF_040938575.1. NCBI lineage: Eukaryota > Metazoa > Chordata > Amphibia > Caudata > Ambystomatidae > Ambystoma > Ambystoma mexicanum. Next base: position 411,269,274 of record NC_090933.1, on the reverse strand, counting down.
CTGAATGCAACTATCCACTGCGTCATCACAGAGTTTGTACACCTAAAACAATTACTAAAATAGCCAATGATAACAAAACCAAGAAAATGACAACTTATTACCCTAAACTTAGTGAGCTGACTGTTGTAGACTTAGAAATTGCGTTACAAGATATTGTAACTGATCTGAATGCATCTTTAGCATGCCTAGGCACAAAGATGGTAGAACGTGTTATCTGTGCGGTTGACAATAGCATAAGTGTGAGCACATCAGAGAACACCTGCGCTCCCGCCCCCTGCGAGAGTGCCAAGAATGCAGCGACCCAACAAATAACACTAGCAAAAGTAAGTGGGGACAGTGTATGCTTGAGCGATATTATTCAGAGACACTGTGACGCTACCATGCGTAACATAGTGCTTGAAGGCAGAACATCAATGTTGGATGGGACTGTTATTGATGAGACTACGGTTGTTGATGCGATAGATGGGGTCACTGAAGGAGTTGCCCTTGCAAACGACGATGATGTGCAGAAATCCACGTCCACACCTCACTATGATAAAACCCGGTTTGGCATGGGGGAGGTAGCCTTTAGCGAGGGGCTTAATATTCTTGATACAAGTGTTAATGTGCTAGCGACTGATGAGGCGGAATTACTACACAATAAATTAAATACCTCACACAAGTCCGTCCAGAGTGACCATCGCAACACTAGTATGAACTCCACTATGCTGTTTCTAGCATTCGAGAACCTGCTCACTACGTTGGTCGACAGATGTGTTAGAATGGATAACAAATTGGACCTCCAATCGGTCCGCCTTCACAAGTCTATCAACCGTGGTAAGAAGACTTTCAAAGAGCAGGGAGTTAATTCAATAGCTATCTGATGTAATATACCTATTGGGGTTAATGCTGAAGCGACAGAAAGCTCCCAAATAGAATCTGCTGAGGATGCTAGGGCTGATATAGCCCCGCCTAAAGGCCTGAAATTACACAAGAAGAAAGTTATCTCACAACCATGTACGTACGCAAAACACACTAAATTAAGAAAGCATGTTTGCATTATAAATTAGGACAGTAGTATTCTTAATATTGTGGAGATAGATAGCGTACCTAATGCAGAATTCCCACAACCAAATCAGATGAACATTGTGCCTGTACCAATGAGTGGTAGTGGTGCCATGATTTCTGTACTTAGATGTAAATCTTCAGTACCAACATTGCGTGAAAAGCTCAAACCTACAGGGCTATGTCATAAGGAACTACATGCTTGAATCAGAACAAAATGATAGGATTAAACACGTTGATGAGATCGCTATTAATCTGCCAAAAAGAAATCACGACTAAAGAAAAAAAAGCACAAAAACGTATGTGAAGACAGCGCTGATCTAGCAATTGTAGACATCCCAAGGCTATTTGCTGGTGAAGTAGACCCACCTCTTGCTCCTCCCACGAACAAGCCCCCATCTGATACTATTGTTGTAGAATCACTTACCTCCAACACTGCTGTCCAAACAGCGCAAAATAGCATTGAGAAGGGTACTGCCGCTACAGACCACACAAACAAAGCTGCCATAGGCAATAATCAGGATGGAACTAAAGGAGAAATTAGAGCTCTCCAACTACAGAATGCACTACCCTCTGAATATCATCCTCCTTTAAATCGGTCTACAGTCTTGCACATTTTGCACACGGCGATAGCCCTGCGAGTAATTAATACAGACAACATTAAGATTGTCGATCCAACTGGTGGATGCCGCATCACACTTGATTATATCCTGCTCTACGAAACTGAGCTTTTTAGATTAGGATATATATGTAGAGTTGTACACATGTTACCCAAATATCCCACCTGTGCATACATCTAGTAAGGCCATGAACCACTCAACTAAGGCATGCTCCATACCTACCCCCGTTGATTGTGATATAACGGGTGTAGCCTATTCTAAAACCCAAAGCACCTTCAGTGGACCAAATATTAACAAAGATGAGATTGATACGGGTAATGGATACTGGCAATGCCTACCCAAAGTTTTAAAAAACAAAACATTTCAGCAATAGCACGCGGACCAGATATTATATGTTCATGGAACACTAGGGGGGTTTGGCCATTTATCTGCTGTGTGGGTTGGGGGGGGGGGGGGTGATTGAGTATATTGACACTTTCTCAACAATTGCATTACAGGAAACTTGGATGATTGATGGGTGTAGGTTTGACAACAGCCACACTGTACATGTAGCTTCTACTAAGGGCCCAATTGGTCGTCCGAAAGGTGGTTTATTGGTTAGAGTGCATCCTCCTTGCCGCGTCTGTCAAGTCACTGGGTCTACACAAATTGGCCCATGCAGTAAAAATAGACTTTGAGCAGTGTTATTTTCCTTATTAACGTATATGACCTAGCGACTAAACAAAATATTGCGACTGGCAAAAATCCTTGAAAAAATTGATCAAAAAGCTCCACTGTGGATTGTGGGCGACCTCAACTCACAGATTGTAATGAGTGATGAAGTTTATTTAATGTGTGCATATCTGCCCCGTTGAAGCCTTCTGCCCGAAATAAACAGGGCAGTACCATTAAATTCTCATCACCTCACTGAGTTGAATGGACGATGCCCCAGTGATGCTCATGAGGCATATATGCGCGTGAGTGGTCGCAGTGCCTTAACCATTTTTTATGTGTTCACTAACACAGAGGCGCTGGCTATGGTCAAGGATATGGCTGTTCTAACTCGTGATGAGAGTGACCATCTACCCCTGTGCGTCATATTGAATGCGGATGTATGTAGTGGAGTTGATGACATCCATGATCTAAATGGAGATATTTACTTGAATGCTGGAAAGAACTGTATAATATTGAATGTAGTCAATATAAAGCTAAGCAAATAGTATTGACGTTTCCAATCTTTGTTGGCAACTTTGCTGATGGTTTGGATAGGGATAAATCAGTTATGATACCAGACTTCCTGAAGTTAACAACTAACATTAAAGAAGCCATTCAACAGCGGAGGCGATAGAAAAATGTGCATGAGTGACAGAATAGGGGGGAGTAGAAAAAATGGTCAAACCTATGACAAAAGAATTAGTGCTGCCAAAAAAACTTTTGTGGGCCAGTATTGTTGAGATCCCTCAATCTTTCAATGGCCAGTGTATAGGTACTGAGATACCTGAAGCTCTTAAACTAGTAAAAAATAAATATCATAGGTGGTTAAGAGAGCGCAGGCGGCGCTGTGAGAAAGAAAACTGGCAACAACTAGCTAGCCATGCGCAAATTGGCAACAATACAGGTATATGGTCTGTGATCAGGGGGGCTACCAAAAAAAGCCTGCCTATGTTCCCGAAGAGGTCTGGTGCTCACACATTGCAGCAACGTTGGGGTCCACTACTCTGGTGGACCCTGAGGTGGTCCTTCCAAAAGCATTATGGGTGTGCAAAGCGACTGTAACTGATCTAACTACTATAATTGAGCGGCTTTATGATTCTTGTGCTGCTGGCCCTTACGTCACCTGTAATAACCTGATAAAATTCTTTCCCCAAGACAAGGGCAGAAGCCCTGCATTTTTTGTTTTCTCATATAGGCGAGTGTGCACTACTTCCTGCCTCTTGGACAGAGAGCCACATCCTGCCAGTCCACAAGAAGAGCTGCTGGACCAATCAAGCCCATTATAGGATGTTGGCCATGTTAGATATACGGGCTAACATTTTTGCTAAAGTCCTCTTAGTTGAATTAAATCAGTAGATTGCTTAGAATCATAAATTGCCTCCAAATCAAATTGGTTTTAGAAAAAACGATGAGACGACCCATAATCTGCTGCTACTAAAATCAGCAGTTGAGTATGCGTGGAACAGAAGAAAGGTGTCAGTTTATGGTGCATTTATTAATTTCAGCTCTGCGTTCGATACATTAATGAAGAATAGGTTGTGGGGGAAACTTATTTCATGGAATATACCACGTGGCCTCCTAAATATGCCCATGCTACTCCACAGAAGAACTAGTATTAGAGTGCGTCTGATGGCGAGGGCAAACTGAGTCCTTTCCTACAAGTAGAGGCGTTAAACAGGGGTGTACAGTCGCTGCAACCTTATTTTAACCTGTACCTCGCAGATTTGGGTAAAGTGTTTGACAATCTAAATGTTCACCCAGTCAAAGTAGGCACACAAAATTAATTGGCTGGGATATTTTGATGACCTTCTCCTATTAGAACATACGCCAAAGGGATTGTGAAGAAAGCACAACACCTCAAGGGTATAGAAGTAAATGCCTTTATTGACAGACCCCGCAGCACGCCGCCACATAGCCCACCAACTGTGCCAACCTGGAATGTTGTCTCACAAAACGAACCGCCATTCCAGGCACACAGAATCATTATGACACATCTCCCCTCCTTAAACACAACAGGAGTCAAAGAACGCAGTAATCATTAAAAAGGAACATTAAAAACAGAAATACTTCAAGGTCAACAAAAACTGAATATAACAAAAATACACTCCCCCCGCCTTCCTACCACACATAATCCCTCAGCCTTGTAGGTGGCCCACAAACCCTAGCCGGACGACCACTGTTCACTGCATCAAGCTGAACCTCATCATCACACAAAACAGCACTGGATGCGGTCTCCCCACCATCCACAACAAACCTCTCCTCACTGTGTTGGTGAACCTGCTTTTGCACCTGGAAGTCACACGAAACACCATCAAGAACACTCTCCCGTTGGTGGACAAAGATACCACTCCCTTGTCCAAGACCACAATTCTCCTTTTACTCCACCTCGACCCATTATCGAGCGGCACATATCCCGCTTCAACCCTCACCACCACATGAAGAGACATAAAAGCGCTGCTCCCTTTGGGAACAAACCTAGGATTCTTCACACACACAAGGTTCCCCTCCCTGACCTCAACTGGTTTCCTCCCAATCTGCTGAGATTTGACCCTGTCCTGACGTGCTCACACCATCTGTAACACACCAGCCATATCTATTTCAACGGCTCCACCACCCCCCAAGGCCACCGTCCTCAATTTCGACCCTGCCTTCATACCCCTCATCAACTCAAACAGGGTTTTACAGTCATCACAGACAGAGTCCTCCTGGACGCCGACAGGGACTCAGACAATATATCCTGCTACGCCAAACCATTCGCCAAAGCCAATTGGATAGCCCTCTTTATGAAAACATTCACCCTTTCAACTAAACCATTGGCCGGGGTTTGTACAACGCAGCACGATGATGCTGGATACCATAGAACTTCAGAAAAATCCTGCATCTGCTGGGAAACAAATTGCACTCCATTATCCGTCACGATACTCGCCGGCACCCCTTCCCTGTCAAAAATGTTCTTAAGAAAACTAATAACCACCTCAGAGGTAACACTTCCAAACGTGGCAATCTCCACCCACCGTGAGGTGTAATCCACCAAAACAACCAAAAATCTTGACTCACCCTGTAAACAGTCCATTGGCCCCCTTATATCCAAAGCCACCATCGACCATCCCTCGTCAGGCACATCCACCGGATAAACAGGCTGTGGCGCATCATCTTGCTCTTATCCCTGACCGCACAAGCACACACTCTTTCACTTCCGCCTCCACATCATCGTCCATCGTGGGCCACCAATAATCCTCCTGAGATGCCCCACGGCCCTTCCGCCAACTCATTGAGCACCTGGGCGTACCCTTTTCCTTCTGTTAGGCAGAATTGCATGCAGTACCCTCTGGAACCACCACATACAATTAGGACTACAGGTGTAAGCAAAACTAACCTTTTGTATAAGTCTGTACTACACAGTTTTGTGGCAGCGAGCTGAGCAGCCAGGCCTATCTCAAGAGGGAATGTGAGCAGTACAAGGATGTTACACAGAGGTCTTACAATCACAGTGGTTCAAGTAGACACTTACACTCAAGGTTTCTTGGTAAAACACTTATTAATTTATTACACAGTCATTTAGAAAACATTCACTAGAAGGAGGCAACTTAATATTATACACAAATATACTTCAATACCAAACCAAGACGTTTCTGAGTAAATTAGGCTCCCCTGAAATAGGAGCAAAATGGCATTTCAGTTACTTTGAATGGGAGTAAAAAGGCACAAGTTAATAGAATAGATCACAAATACTTTCTTAGGCAGTGCAAATAGTTTCAGTTCACTAGAGGACTCGATTCAGTTCAATAGGCTTAGGCTAAAGTCAATGGGCTAGTGTCTTGGATAGGAAAGAGCAGTTCTTGTAGTAAACGGTAAAGTCTTTACCAAGGTTCTCAGAAGTAGTTTGTACGAAAAAGAATCATATGTTGGGTCACAAGCTGATTAGGCCTGCAAGTTGGGAAAGTTTCACAAACTTTCACCACGAGAGGTTAAGTTCTCTCAATCGGGTTGGCACAGTTCCTTAATATGAAGAAAAGATGCAGCTGAAGGCGTTGGTTCCTGGCAGTTCCTGCAGATCTCACTGTTCCTGAGCCTCAGTCGTGGGGACAAGAGGGAGGACGTCGGGGGACTCCTGAACTGCACAGGGACGGGTCAAACAAGCTGGCAAAATGGAAGATCTTCGGTTCGAGTAGCTGTCGTCAAGCAAACAAGCTGGTGTCCTTCCACCTGGTTAATCCTAACTAGCTCCAAAAATGGTATCCAGGTGGCTTACGAATTGATTGGTCCTACCAACTCAAAGGAAGAAGTCGTCCTTGAAGGGCTTCTCTGTTGAGGTGAACTTGGCGATTTGGACCTGCAGCAGGGCTCCACCGGGCAAACCAACGGTCCAGTAGTTGCAGCAGCCGTCCTCTTCCAGCTCATCTTTGGTTCTTTCGTTCCAGTGGTCGACTCTGCTTTCCAGTCCAGGAGACTAGCCTTTTAAACAGTTTTCTCCCTTTCTTTCCAGCCTAGCTGCCACTCACCCAGCAGGGTGGCTGTCCTTGCTGGACAGTCAGCCAGCCAATCATGCCAGAGTGCATTTGGGTCTCCTAGAAGACTAAGCACAGACAGTTTCGGGCACCTCCCTCAATTCCTGCCCACCCCAGACACTCAGATGCCAGAGGCGGTCTTCAGTCCTGAAGCCCGCCAAAGGCATGGAAACAAAGGGACCAAACCTAGTTTGGCGCACAGAGAAACTCTAGAAGGACCTTTACAAAAAGTAATGGTGAAAAAAGAAGACGGGGACCCGTTTAAACAAAGGGGCTTAAGGTGCCATCTTGGAAAACATGGCTCCCTTGATTTTTAGCTACCAGTGTTCGTGTTTGGGAAAAATCATGGTAGTTCGCTGTAAAACCACTGCCACCAGCCATTTCGATAGGAAAGGGTAACATTTGACTGCTGCATGAGTTTTTAGACACAGGGGATACTAGGTAACCCCTCCAGCACTCTATAGGAAGATAGTGTGTGCTTGGTCTAGGAATTTAAAAAGGCTAGTAAAGTCAATTTAACCTTACATTCTCTGGGAAACAGTAGTTTATACCAGAGAAGTTATTTAAAACTTTGGGACGTCTAAAAAGACATCCCTGTGTTACTGCACAGAGGGTGCTGTGTAACACACATGAAAAGATGCCTATGGAGTTATCTGAAAACTCCATAATCAAAGAACACAAGAGTAAAACACGCATCAAAATACATGAAAGAGTGGGAAAAAAGGCTCACACTCTTTCCAGGTAAGAAAATCAAGTCCTCAAAATCCAGCAAAGTTGCTGGGGGTCTCTAAGGTGAAGGGAATTAGCACATTTATGAGAATTCTCCCTAACACCTTCGACCCTGCATTTGACAGCGTCCCAACACTTTTGCAAACCTTCCTTAATCCAAATGAGTTCCACATACTTGTCAGCCTCCACTTTCCACTCCCCCTTATCAACAGCGGGAAGGGTGCATGCCACCTGCGTGCCCGCCTCACTCTCTTCCGCCTCACCGCACGCTACCGCCGGCAATCGTGACAAACAATCGGCCACCACTTTCTTCTTCCCAGGGAGATACCCTACCCTGAAGTTATATTCCTGCAAGTCTGCCACCCATCTAGCTATACTGGGGGACACAGACGCCATTCCCCTAGTGGTAAGCAATTTTGCCTGCCCCATCGTCAGAAGCAACTCATTAATGTTTCGTAAAGGATGTCGATCAACCCAAATGCTGGCGCTGAGTTCCCTCAGATCGACCTACATCATCAAACCACCATCTTGTTTCCTGGCCAATACCACAGGAAGTAGACATTCCAAGCTTTCAATCTCCTCTATAACCCCTGCAGCCTTCAACTTTGCCAGCTCAGCCTTCAGCCCTTCCCTAGCCAACACAGGAACTCCCCATACCTTATACACCGCCCCCCTCTTCAGCACAATCCGATGGGAAAACCCCTGTAGCATCCCCAACTTCTCAGCAAACACCTCAGGATATTTACCTTGCAAATACTGCGCAGACAACCCTGCTTCAGGCCCTTCCTCCACCCTCAAAACTGGTACCTCCTTGCCTGGGCGTATTTCAATGTCCAATGCAGCCTGCACGTCCCAACCCAAAACACTGGCACCCTTATGCCCCACGTAGAGCTTACCCTGCGTGCGGCGCCCCTTGAACTCAATCTGCGCTCATACATAATCCAAGACCTTAATGGGCACCTGTCCGTAGGCACTGGGGTTAATATCGGGGGGATAGATATCAACCACCCTTTTACCATACTTCTCCACATACAATTCGGGTGAAATCATGGTGTATGGAGACCCGGAATCCACCAACATCTTCAGACTTTGCCCATTGACAGACAAAACCTCCCATGGCCCTTTCTTGGTCGGACCTTCAACATGCAAAATCACCCCTTGATTCATCTGGTTGCTTTCAACCACCTCTTGACACACTGCACTCCCTTCAGACTCAATCATCCCTATTGTCTGTTTTCCTTGTACACCCCTTTCGTCCATATTAGCCCTACACATTCTAGCATAGTGTCCTCTGGTCCTGCATCGCCCACACCTCTTGCAGGCTTCCTTCGGATTGCGGCTCGAGTTCCCTTTGTTCATCCTGGGCCATTGCCCTTCAGCCTTTTCTCCTTTCCTTTTCACGGTGCTGCCGCCCTTGCGGTACACTGGCAAAATCGCCTGTACAGATTCTCCCTGATCATGCCTCTCTGCCTTCTCTGTGACAATATGGACACTTGAACGTGATGCCACTATTGCCCTGGCAATCTCTATCACTTTTTCCAGGGGGGGAATCGCTCTCTATCCACAGCCTATCCCTGACCTAGGCGTTACTCGTCTTCATCATTATTTGGTCCCTTATGTACTCTTCCTGGGAACCAGTGAACCTGCACGTGGCCAAAAGTGTCTGCAGCACGGTGACATAAGAGTCAATGCTCTCTCCAAGCCCCTGAGCTCTGGAGAAGTGGTAACGCTCGAGCACCACGTTAATCCTTTTGCCAAACCGCCCTGCCAACTTCTTCAAGGCAGTCTCAGAAGCGCTCACCACTCTCTCTCCCTCTCTACTCCCTGGCCTGTACACATCCTCTCCTGGTAGATGTCTGACTATCTGCAAACCCTCTGTACCGATGTAGTTTAAGAGTGCTGCCTCCTTCTCATCGTCACTGTACTTGGCTCCACCAGCCGCCCTCAAATACACTCTGAAAGAGTCTACCCATTGATCCCAAGAAACTGGCGGCTCACCGGGGGCAACTAGGAAAGCCGTCGGGGGTCTGGCATTGGTGTGTTGCGTAATGGCAACGGGGTTCACTTTACTCCTTTTGCTGGAATCCTGTCAACCACGTGTTCCCTAGCGGTGGTTCACCCTGCTGAAACCAATGCCCTTGCCCCTCTGCGCCCACCGATCAACTAGCAAGGAAAGTGCTGCAGCCCAGGACTGGGCTCTTTCCCTGTGACTGACACTGCACAGCTGCAGAACGTGCCTTCACTGTTTGCTCACCCCTTAAACAGTTCCAGGTGAAGTCATTTCCTAGCCTTCCCACATTAACATTAGCAGTTTCTGCTGTCCCATGTGAAAGCGTCCCTTGCCTTTGCACGCTGCCCTGGAGAGAACACCTCCTGCCTGTAAGGCTGCAGATTCCTCTCACCTTGTTTGTTAAGTGACAGCTTTGCCTCCACGGGCGCCCGTCAGTGTTTGCGCTCCTCTCTGCACGGCCTTTGTCCCTCGTTGCTGTGCAACGCAGCGCAGGCTGCCAATGTGCGCGTGTTGCTGGGTCCTTTCCTTGAGCCACAACGTGCGCCACGGCACAGTAGCACACGCTCCCCAAAATGTTGGATTGGGCCACCGACGCTATGCGGCTCACAGCGCACCAGGGGCACCTGGCACTTCCCTCTGGATGCGGGGTGCAATCCATAATGAACAGAGATCTTGCCCAGGTTCCTCAATCCGCCAGAGCCGGGTCTTCCCTCATTCCTCGAGCCGGGGCTTATACACACAGGTCGCTGTGCGGGGTCTGTCCCTCTGGATAGAACCTCGCTGCCAGTGAGGAAAGCACAACACCTCAGCGGTATAGAAGTAAGTGCCTTTATTGACAGATCCGCTGCATGCCGCCATGGAGCCCAGCTGAACCACCAACTGTGCCAACCTGGAATGTTGTCTCACGAAATGAAGCAACATACCAGGCAAGCAGCATCAGTATAACAGATTGCAAACTATGCTAGAGGCTCTTTGCACATATGGTGACATTAATGGACTACGTGTTAATGTGACTAAAACAAACATCATGGCATTCACTGGTAAAAATAAAATAAATGGCACTAAGTATAAGTGGCAGATTAACAATTCTGAAGTAGAATGTGTTAAGTGCTATAAATACTTGGGTGTCATTGTGGATGACAGACTAAGTTGGAATTGGCACTGGGAGGAAACCAAGAGGAAATATATGACCATTGTACAAACAATAAGTTCTTTTATTGGGAAAAATGGAGTATGTGCTTTGAAAACCATATTACTTCTCTATACTGCACACATTGAACCTGTCCTAATGTATGGTGTAGAAGTATGGGGTCACAAGCTTACCAATGAGCTGGGTACATTTGAGGCTAAAATATTAAGGCTCTTGTTTCATATGCCTAAGACGCTGGCTGTCGAGTTCTTAAGATTGGAATTCAATCTCTTAGGCACTCAAGTCGTTTTTATTTGAAAAGTGGTAATATGCTACGAAAAGATGCCGCACCTTGAGAAAGGAACCATTGTTGTTAACTATACCCAAGACTATATGAGACTAGATCATTTTGAGCAAATGGGTAGTTTGGTGCTGATGTACACCTTACATAAGGCATGGTTTGTAGGGTTTGCTGAACCAGTGAACGGCTTAGTAATAAGATCATGTAAACGTTGGCTGAAATATAGGTTAAACAGTATAGTTACGAGATGAATCTTGTGCGACTATCCACAAATGTAAACAGTGGTCCATTTATAGAACACAGAATGACACACAGATCACTTCCAAAATATGTGTCAGCATACCCAGATAGTTGCATCATCAGACAATATCGGTTGTTGAAATTTAATGTAAGCCGGGTCCTTGAAATTAAGGGTGCAAGGATTGTACTGGCTAGATCTGAGCGTATATGTAGGCTACGCGGACATTTTGATACACCGCCAAGAGCCTAAACGCGATCAGATATAGATATATTAAATCATACAACAATACCATTGATGAGGCTGATATATGTAATATGTGGAAATTGTGGATGGAAGGAAAAGACATACATTTGATCTATTTTATGGTGAAAATATCAAATGTATAGACATTTCAGATTAATTATTTTAGAATGCATTAAATGTTTTTTCTATATCAAATGTATTAATTGAATTTTTTTAAGGTGAATATCTTTTTACTCTTAATTATTTAAATGTATCCATGTATTTCGAATTGATATTGTTTTTATATCATGTATTTGATGATGTTTGTTATTTATTAAGCTCCAATTTGGAAAATGTTTATCTGTTATGTTGTATATACAAAGCAAGTTTGGCTATGCGTATATTAAATAAATAAAAATATGAAGCACAGTAGATGCTGTTATACTGCTAGACTGCAGGGGAAGTCACACTGCCTCACTCTGCCTTATTCCGCACACCTCTTCTCTTCTCTGGCTAAATGGACCTGACTGGGTATTTAGCCAAGTTTACCCTCTTGCTGGTCCCCAATTCCACTTCCCGGAACCGGGCCAGGTTTTGTTTCAGTTCCTGAGGGGCATTATGGGAAATTAATTTGTCTTCAATTGGCTTGGCTAAGTACCAGACTCCATGAGTTGCCTGGCTCATCGTCACCAGGCGAAGTTCCAGGCAGGGAACTTCATCCCAGTTTGTAGATGGAACTACCAAGAGAAATATCTGTTGTGATTAATCCCCGGATGACACTTCTCCCCGAGTGGCAGCCCCTTCACATGAGGCCAGGGATGTCAGGCTGCTACCCGACAGTGCCCCTGGGGCTGGAACTCAGACGGTGGATCTCATGGGGCGGGAAGCCCCCTATGGGATTAGTGACGACCTGGTGAGAACATGGTATCCCCATAGCCCACCTTGCCCTAACCCACCTTCCTCACCAACCCCCCTTGAATACCTTCCTAATGTTCATATATGTTTTTCTTTTTACATATTACTAGTATAGGAAGTACTTGGATGAGGAAGAGTAGAGACTACACAATTAGAGTCCCATCACAAAATACTAAGAGGAAGAAGAGCTCTGTTGACTCCTGGGAGACTAGTCAATTCAGTACTGTGACGAGGAAGAGGCGGGGAGTACTGCTTAGCACCCGCAGAACCAAAGTGAGCGGACCAGACAAACTGACACATCTAACTCTAGCTATAGAATAAAAACGGAAGAAGGACTTTGTAGAGGATTCCGTCCTTCCTGGAGTAACCGTGAGAGCCTGTTCAATGTGCACGGGAGCAAGAGGGGAGACCGAGACGCTGAGGAAGAAGTCAGAGGGTCTGGAGCCAGTCCCAGGGGAAGAGAAGGGACGGCGGGCTGGCGGTCGAAATTCGGGTCGATCTTCAAGCCTGGGCAGCACGACCGCTACCAGGAGGAAGATTGGTGCTGCGGGGCCGCCACAGACCAAATGAAGCTCATGCGAGCACCACAAGTCCAGCGGCTGACTGCAGGCACTGGAAAGGAGCCAGAGAGCTTGCACACTACCAAATAAGGTACGCGAGTGGGCAGAAAGGCGTATGGGACCAGAGGGAGTGGTAGCAAGCAGAAGGGGTGAGAGCAGCCTAGAGTATAGGCTCTGCGACCCAAAAAGCAGTAGTGAAGAGACTTTCACGCCCTTTGAAATAAATGGTAGTAATTGGCACAGGAATGAACCAAGTCTACCAGGAAGGAGAGCTATTTGAGACAGACCTGGGGAAGGGATACATTCCCCCAGGAGTTGGACGCACAACCGTAAGAAGAAAAGATAATGTCTAAATCTTCATGGTCAGAGTACACCTGGCAGAGAAGTGAGGTAGGTTGGCTGTGAATACAAGAGTGAGCAAGGGGAAGGAAAGCATTACCCTCGATACATTGTTTTAAATATTGATCTTCATGGTCACAATACCTGGCGGAGAAGTGAGCCAGGTTGGCTATGAATCCAAGAGAGAGCAAGGAGAATTAAAGCGTTACCCCAGTCACAGTGTTGTGGACATTGATCTTCATAGCCACAGTACCTGGCCAAGTTGTAAGCCAGGTTAGTGGTGAGAGCAAGCTAAGTAGAACCACGGGAAGGGAGTCAATCCCCCCTGGTGTTTGTCAACACTGTGAAAAGCCAAGAGAAGAGATATTCCCCTAGGAGTTGTGAACATTGTGAAATAAGTGAACCTGAGAAAGGCCTGGAAAAGGAAGTTATTTAACCTGGCGTTGGGAAAACACAGACACCTAAGGAAGGTTAGGGGGAGGGACTCATCCCCCCAACACTGTGAAGATAAAAGACTTGGTTTTCTATGTGCCCATGTCGAGAGTCAGTTCAAGGAACCTTTTGAGACTCCTTTTCTCTACAAGTGAACTTTGAAATGTCGTCCAGAAGAAGGGAGCCATTTTACTGGACCAAAAAGACCACCCCTTTTTCCTTAGTTAATTTAGAGCGCAATGGAAGGAAATAGGTTTTGACACAACAGTTGACTATTTGGTTTTGGCAGACCTCCTGACAGATTCATTAGTAAGTTTGAGGCAGGGAAACCCCTCTTGGAAATAGGGACACGTTGCGTTTTCCTTTTAATTTTGATCTAATGATAGTAAATAGCCAAAAGCATGCCACCTGTGTGTCAAGTCCCTTATTTCTACACCCTTACACTGTCTAGGAAAGCAGCAGGTAGTGTGGTAGAGACGAACAAGGTGGCATTGTGAATGAACTTTTCTTTATTCTAGATCCCAAAAGAAACCTATGCTGTACCTAAGTCGAAGATTCTTGTCCCTACTTTGTAAAGAAAAACTATAAAAGGGGGCGCATCAGGATGTCAGTTGCAATACAAGACAGTCCCCCGTACAGAATGTATGTTTAGCTGAGTTCTGTCCCTACCACCATAAAAGAAACACACACATTCCAAGAAGGTACACTTTGCCCTTGACCAAATAACTGGGGGCTGGTTTCTGAGCCCCCACCCTGGTGTGTCTTTCTCAATAGGGGCTCCCCGAACCTGTGTACAGTCCAAGTCAGTAGACTGAATGGCTCTCCAACCTTCCCTTGTCTGTACTGTTTAATTCCGTCCAATTAATGACTCTTGTCTTTGTCCTTACGAGAGGCAGTCTGGCCCGTGTTCCCCTGACTCAGATGGTTCTCCTTGTACTATTTCCCCAAGAAAGATCCTGGCATTCTCTCCTGCAAGGCAATTCTTGGTCTTTGTCCCACCTTTGGTTTTGGTTCTACTCCCCCCGCCTTGGGGTCTGGTTGCTTTCACCCCCACCTTGTGTTCTCACCCCCCCAACCCCCGCATTGGGGCTAGGTTTCCCCTTCTCCACCTTGGGCTCTTGGACCTCTCACCCCAGATGAGGTTTGGTTGCTCTCACCCTACCTTAGACTCTCACCCTGCCTTTGGGTTTGGTTTCTCTTACCCAACTAGGGGTTTGAATTCTCTTACCCTGCCTTAAAACTTTGGTCTCTCACCCGTCTTTGGAGTTTGGCTGCTGACAGCCTGCCTTCAGGTGTATTTCCTCCTACTCCGCCTTGGGGTGTCGTTGGGCCTCGCCTCCCCCTCACATATCGCAGAAGCCACTGCGTACCGCTCTTTTTTGTGCAGTGCTCCTTGTGAGAGTTGGGCCAAAGCAGAACCACCACTTCTGTTCCTTTCGGGTATTGTGTATTGGGTGGAACTTGACCGCCATTTCCCCGGGCTTCCTGTGGGAGCTTAGCGCTGGCATCTCGGTACACTGGTTGGCCACTTTTTCAGTGGCGGGTGCTCTGCATTTCTCCTCTGGGCAGGGCACTTCCCGTTCCTGGTCCGGCAGGCCTGGGAGCATTCTGTGGGCTTGGGCGCGATCCCGTTGGCCATGCCTGGTATACGCTCTTCCTGCCACATATCACAGGAGGAGATTCCCACCCTTCTCTGGCTCCGCGTTTTTTTCTTCTCCCTGTCTCCAATGCTGATTGTGTCTTTATCTCTCCATAGTTTAGAGGGTGAATCGTTCCAGCGTGTCCTTGTTCTAGGCGAGTACTGTGCACACAAAGGTTTGAATCATCACTCAGTTAAAGTCTCATGTAGCCAACAAAGATATTGGGATCTTGAGAAAAGGGAGGATTACTGGTATCCCTTTCAGGGAATCTCCTATTCCCAAAGGGGGTAGGGTCACCCCCAGTGGGATCCCGCTCGCTCTGTCCCCTGGAGGGGGGGGGGGGTGTTAAGTTTAGCGGGCTGATCTCCCTAGCCGCAAAAGGTGTTGCTTCTTCTTGGGGAGAGGGGACAAGTACCCTGGATTTGTCACAGTAGCCATTCAAGGGTGTATCTGAGATAATGCAGGAGGAATACATATGTGACCTAGAAAGAAGCAGCAATTACAATGGGCATTGATAACAGAGAAGTGGGAGTACACTCTCTAAAGCAAGAGAGTGCTTCTTTCCCAGAACTTTACAATTTTTTCAAGACCAAATGAGGTATTCGATAATAGCACATAGTCAGCATAGTGGAACCTCTAAAAAGACTCATTTGTACACATGGAGAATTGTTAATTTTAGACCAGACTTGCTGCAGTCTATCGTATTGCACCGCAAAGTAATA
Source organism: Ambystoma mexicanum (assembly GCF_040938575.1). Classification (NCBI taxonomy): domain Eukaryota; kingdom Metazoa; phylum Chordata; class Amphibia; order Caudata; family Ambystomatidae; genus Ambystoma; species Ambystoma mexicanum. Next base: position 411,253,168 of record NC_090933.1, on the reverse strand, counting down.
AACTGGCTCTCTTGTGGCACTCCCAAATTTGTTGTGTGGCCTTTGCTTTCGCAGACATATGTAAGGTTAGCTTTCTGTGGATATCAACTTTAATCTTTCAGTTTTACATGCTCCCACTTGTTTCTTAGATATACTTAAGGGCAACACCTCTGGGATTCTACTCATTCTTACCAAAGGCAATTAGGTTTCAAGCGTAGTAATTTTTAAATTAGTGAAAACAGATGTACGTTAGGCATATACTTACTATTTCACATTCCTTACAAGTGTGCCCAAGCATTTTCCTCCTTTCTTCTTTGTTCCGTACAACCTCAATATGAGGGTAATCTAAGTACTCTTTCTTTCTGTAAAATTAAGAGAGACAGAACTGGTCAATACAAAATGCATTAAAAAATCCCATGATCCATTTTTGAGCAAAAACATAAGAATGTGCAACAAACTGCTGGGATGTACATACAACTGGCTTCTTATTTATTTTTAACAAAGTGCAATGAGCTCCATTTTTAAATCTAATAAATTACCTGCAACACTAATTCCATTTAATGGAATCATCAACCACTGATTGCAAGTCAGTTGAAAAAAAATCCTCACCATGCAAAGAGTAGGGACTATTTTGACCAGTTTTATGAATTACAAAAGTGCTAAATAATACAGGTTCACACAAACACACCAAGCACCTACTCAATGTGAAAGGGCTCCTCTGTAGTATAGGTGCCAGTATGCAAACATCTACATTGTCACCAACAATATGTAAACTGACAAGACATTAGGAAAATAAATGGAAGACGGATCCAAGCAACAGTTTTTGCATTATGAAAAATCTTTGTATGCCTCACAGAGGAGATACATGGCTTCAATTTTGTAGTTCTTAGTGTATGTTACTGCAACTAAAAAGCAGTCTTTCTAGTCAGCAATTTCAGATCACTGGTGGTTGTGACAAAGTCCCCTGTCTGACACTTTGGGCAAGTAGTGGAGTTCCCCTGGGGGTGCAGTTTGCTGCCACATGCTAAGCGATGCCGGGCTTAGGGGTAATGCAGGAACAATCTCCTGGCTCACCACACAATCCCCCAGTCTACTTCTGGGGGCTGGGCTGGTAAGAAAAAACATGCCCTTTCCCCTTAAGGTAAGCTTGTTGTAAGGATAGACCCTTTAAAGTATTAACATTACCATATTATGAACACTTGAACACCAGGATTAGGCGTTGGCCGTTTCATTTATTGCGGTAAACTTCATATGTTTGATTTTCTTGCCTCGCCAGTAAAGTTTAAGACGCCTTTGGCATTATGAAAGCGGATGGCAATGTGTCCACCTTGTGAAACAACGGGATCTGTGCAGTGCTACATGCTTGTGTTGCATACAGGATTGAAATTGTGTCAGCTGCTTTTGTCAATTTGGAAAAATGAATACCCTTCATTTGAATGATAGACGTAACTTGATGGCCGTGGGCCAACCGTCTTATGCACCAAATTATAGAAATATAAACTGCTATGCTTGACCGACGAGCGGCCATTTTAAATGTAGCAAGAATCGCCATTTTGCTTGTTAACCATTGCTCATTGCTTTCTGTCTAAAAACTGCTTTGCAGCTTGCAATTCTTGCGAATTCTGCTTACTCTGCTCAACTGTTAACATTGTTGTCTGAATATGAAAGGACAAGGTCGCGGGACTGAAGAGTTTGCTGAAACTCCTCATGAGTAGCCCAGAGAGGAATGCCCACGCTCCCTCTCTGTAGCCTTGGGAGGAAGCTGCAGGGCATTTAATCACTTCACAGCTGCCAGCCAGCCTCGTACGATGGTAGAATATGTTAGAATAATACAGTTAAAGGCTTGAATTATGCTTCTCTTAAGGCCCCCCTTCGCAAAACCCTTTAGAACTTGTCGGCTCCCAGGACACGAATAGTACCTCATAGATAGCAAAGCTTGGAATGTGGCTCTTCCCCGTGTACAGATTGCTTCCAAGAACAGAACCACTGTGTTCTAAAAGATGCCTCTGCACTTTCTAAATTGCACATTGTTACTAGAATAGACATTGAAAGCATTATAATCGTCATACTCGTCGGATATGTCCATCGTCATCCCGAGTTCAAAGGAACTTAATACAGAGGGGTGTTGAACATGACTTTGCTGATTGTATGATATGCATTTTGTATATATGTAACTGATGTACGTAATTCGCTCTCTTGCGTCCCTCGAGGTCTAGGAAACTCACGTCGCGGGGCGTGAGATCAGAATTGGCCAATTGATACTATCTTTTGCTTGCAATAAACCCTAGCATTGGGAATTTGAAACCTTGTGTCTGGTGCATCTTTTCGTGTATGGTCATTGCCTTGTTTCCATAGCACGAGGGACCCCTAGGGGCCCCTTTCAAGATGGCGCCCGAATAGGGACCCTCCCCCACTTGCCCCATCGTATACGTTCTAACGGAGTAAAGGCGGAAGAACGGCGAGGACGGGACGGTCGAGCCGGGATCAAGAAGTGTACGGGGCGCCCTGTAGAAGAGAGGAGAGATTCCTTCCGCAGATCTGCACACATCTGATCCCTGATCGACGTACCGGGCCAGAGGGCAAAGGAGGCGAGGGTCCCGAGACGAGGCAGAAGCCAGAGAAGCGCAGACACGACGTGGGGAGAGGTTGCGTTAGAACAGGCGACTTGTTTTATCAGGTGAGTCATTCCCCGATTCAAAGAGAAACCTGATTTTTGGTAGAGTGTTGATTTTGCAAACTCAAACGTCCAGGTAAAAGTGGCTAACCAAAGGGGAAGGTTAAAGAAACATGCCTGGAGTACTGTCAACTTTAGCGGGGCTTTTCAGCTGCGGTAGACAGTCCTTGGAATATGGCCAAAGTGCACCGCCTGTGGGAACGCCGGCTTATGATATGTATGCGAAATATGGTGTGGGTGCGATAATATTTTGTGAAATTTGGCATAGGCAAACTAGAAAGCAACCCGACCATCAGTGGCCGATTAATGGTAGTTTTGAGATGGGGAGGATAGATAACCTAGAGAGGGTGCTGATTAGAAAGAAAGCGCGACCTGCAGCTTTTGAGACCGTCAAAGATTGGAGGAGGGAAGCGATGCTCCGACTAAGGAGTAGAGAGAAGCATGCGCGTAGGCACAAAACGAAGATTGAGATAGCAGAAGAGAAGGAAGAGGAGGAGTGGACTGAGTCTAAGACGGGAAGGGAGACGGGACCAGATGAACATAGACAGAATATACCCGCAGTGGGAACTACACATAGCAGATTAATTAATGGAACATTTGTTAACACGGGTCGAGGCCCAAAACCAGAATCGAAACCAAACACGCCAGCAGTGACGGCGCGGGCCCAACCAATAGCTCTCATACCCCCTCCCGCAGCCCGAGCACTTCCCCTCACGCAAGCGTTAACCCAAGCCCCGCCCACAGCATGAGCACTCCCACAAGCGCAGACCGCGGACACACAATTTCCCAGCACCCAGCATGGCCCTTCACAGATGCCACCTGTGTCACTTGTCCCATCCACACCACCCGCTCTAGAGACAGATTCAGCACCATCCGCCCCTCCCGAAGTCGAAATTGAGACTGGGGAGGCGAGAGGCAGGGCTGAAGGAACAGGATTTGGACGGGTAACTCGAAGCGCAATCAGCAAAGAGAGAAAGATTGAATTACGGCAAGAGGCAGAAATGTACATAGAAGGAAATGATGAGACGGCAGCATTGGCCTCATTGTATGGGTACCGAAGAAGAGACGAGAGACAGGTAGTGTTGGAATGCATGGGGGAAATTCTGGTGGGAGAATTGAAAAAGATACTTGGGAATTTACCGCCACAGCGGTTGTTGGATTTGAATAAGTTAGCACGCAGTGAGCAAAGAGATGAGGATGTAAGAAAACATGTGCACAGACTGATTGAAGTAACAAATGAAATGGAAGACAGATATGCTGAAATGTTTGCTACACCCGAGTATAGTAGAGAGTTTATTAAGAAAGGTAGGAAGGAGGCGTCAAGGTTGAGTATAAAAAAATCATGGCCGAGAGTTTTTCCAGGTGGTACAAAGCATTTGCCGGTACCGGGACAGATAGGCGATAAACAAAGATTGCAGGTATGGGTAGAGGAAACAATGCGATGGATGTCGAACAAAAGAACGTCAGTAAAAGAAGTAAGTGAGATATGTAATGGGTACCCATTGGAGATGAGAAAGGAAGCGATGCAAACGATAGTAGGGGTGTTACTGCAGCAGGTCATTGGATACAATAGAGGTAGAGGTAATGCACAAGGCTGGGGAAATTTGAATAATATGCATGGGGTGTCATTGGGATTAAATCAATGTGCGTACTGTAAGGAGGAAGGATACTGGCGAGCGCAATGCCCACACCTACAGAATAGAGGTGGGTTTGGTCAGAGAAGGCCTCAGAGGACATCAGGGGTCGAACGGCCCAAGCAGAAGTAACATGCAGCAGCAGCAGGGATATACCAATGGAGGTACTCAAACCCAATCATATGGCCAAAACCAAGCACAACAGAACCAGACATTGAACCAAAGTGTTTCAAACCAAAATCAGGGCAGGCAGGGCCAACAGAGAAATGATCAGAGTGGAGGACATCGAGGGGGAAGTGGGAATATTTTTGATACACAACCAAACACGTATTAAAGCAGTAGGGGTGACTACACATCGGACGATGTGTTATTTTCGCGATAGGACAGCCCACGACAGGGGTCGGAACCAGTGTCTATTCCCGTGAATCAGAGAGGATCCTACGTATAAATGAGAGTCGGGAATAAGGAGCACCGTTTCCTTGTAGATACAGGGGCACAGAAGTGCTCGAAAGACCACCACTTGGTTCTGGAGATACCACTGTCGGGGCAGAAGAATGTTTCTGTAGGGTTCGCAGGTACACCAGTAATTAACCCCATGTCCGAAGCTGTCCCAATTACAATAGGACCATTTACAGAGCAGTGTCCATTTCTTTTGACAGAAAATTGTGGAGAGAACTTGCTAGGATTAAATTTGTTGAGAAAATTGGGGGCAGTCATACATTGTACGGCAGACGGGGTGTTCCTCACGATGTGGCCTCACGATGCACCGGTAACAGAATTTATGTCAAAGGAGTTGCCAGAAGAGCTAAATAGAGTACCAACCTGTCTGTGGGCAATGCATGATAATGATGTAGGATGCTTGAAAATAGAGCCAGCAAAAATAACTCTGAAAGAAGGTGTAACACTACCACGAATTCCCCAGTATAAAATTTCTGTTGAAGGTGAGAAGGGATTGAAAAGCATTGTTACTGACCTGGTGAGATTGGGGGTGGTTGAGGAAATCGCAGGTAGCACGTGCAACAGCCAGATTCTTCCAGTTTATAAGAAAGGAGGCAATGAGGTACCCTATCGTTTCATAATTGATCTGCACGCATTAAACAAAGTGGTAGACCCACAATTCCCTTTGGTCCCAGATGTCGCAACAATACTGACAATGATACCGGCCACTGCAGAATACTTTAGTGTAGTCGATTTGAAGAACGCATTCTTTAGCATCCCAGTGGATAAAAGCAGTAGATATCTGTTCGCGTTCACTCTAGGAGGTCGATCATTCACATTCACACGCATTCCACAAGGATATACAGAAAGCCCGAGCATTTACAGTAGAGCGCTAAAAGAGCAGCTAGACATGCTAGAACTACCCGAAGGTTGCATACTCTTGCAGTACATAGATGACTTGTTATTAGCTGCTGACACGAAAGAGATCTGCAAAGAAAGAACTGTATTACTCTTGACACATTTAGCGACCCATGGTCATAAGGCAAGTTTGAAGAAATTCCAGTATAATCAAAAGGAGGTGTCTTATTTGGGACACCTACTTTCGAAAGAAGGGAGAAGATAAACACCAGAACGCATAGAAAGTATTTCTAGTATGCCTATTCCAAAAACACAAAAAGGAGTGAGAGCTGTAATAGGCATGGCCTCTTATTGTTGGCAGTGGATCAGTAATTTTGCGCTGATTGTGAAGCCGATGATAACGTTGACTAAAAAAGATGCAGAGATACCTTTACAGTGGGATGAGGAATGTCAGAAAGCGTTTGAGCAATTGAAAGTTGCATTGTGTGCTGCGCCAGTTTTAGGCACTCCCAACTATAAAAAGATCTTCAGACTATTTGTGAGTGAGAGTGAAGGATGTGCATTGGCAGTTTTGACACAGGAACAAGGTGGAAGAAATAGGCCGTGCGGCTATTTTTCTTGCGCGTTGGACCCTGTAGCGCGCGCACTACCACGATGTTTGCGATCCGTCATAGCGGCTGCTGCGTCAGAGAAACAAACGGAAGGAATGGTGTTGGGGCAGTGTTCTGATGGTGCAACATGCTATAGACATTCTATTAAATAGGACGCAGACGCAACACCTCACCTCAGCTAGACTGACAAGATATGAGCTCATCTTGTTTGCACCCCACATCCAAATGAGGTGTAGCGCATTGAATCCTGCCGAATTAATGCCACTGCCCATAGCAGAAATTGGTGACAACGAATCACCACCCCATGATTGTTTAATGATCACTGAAGAAGAAAAAAAGGGAAGGATTGATTTGAGTGATATCCCACAAAAAGAGCCAGATGGGGAGTTATTTTGTGATGGCTCTTGTTTTAAATGACCTGATGGCACATCAACGGCTGCATATGCAATTACTACCCTAAAGAGAGTTGTAGAAAGCAGAAGGATCCCCTACAATTCGGCACAAGCCGCAGAAATAATTGCACTGACCCGAGCCTGTGAACTCTCTGAGAATCTGAACGTAAATATTTATACTGACAGCCAGTACGCCTTTGGCGTGGTTCACAATTTTGGCCGACTTTGGGCTGAGAGGGGTTTCTTGACATCACATGGAGCCAGAATTCAGCATGGGCATTTGATTGTGCGATTGTTGTCTGCGCTCACGTTTCCAAAGCAACTAGCTATAGTGAAGTGCGAGGCGCATAAGAAAGTAACATGCAGAGTGGGAGAGGGAAAAGCATTTGCAGACAGGATTGCGAAGCAAACAGCCACAGATTTGGGGAATAAAATGATGACAGTACAGACTGAGGAAGTACCTTGTATGATAGAGAATGGAGTTGCCACAGTCAAAGAAATGCAGGCTGAGGCCACGACCGAAGAGATTCAGGGGTGGGCTGAGGGCTCTGCTGAGTTAGATTTGGAAGGATGTTGGGTGGACAAGGAAACAAAGAACTGGATGTTGCCAAATTGTTACGTAACTGCAATGGTTATAATGGCGCATAGCCCTACCCACATTTGCGCAAAGAAAATGGTACAGCATTTATCCACAGTATGGAAGAATGAGCACATAAAAAAGAATGCAGAAAGGCTAGTGCAGAATTGTATCATGTGCCTGCAACACAATGTAGGAAAGGGAACCGTGACTCCAGCAGGTAGTTTCGACCCACCCTCTATGCCGTTTGAGGTGGTCCATTTTGATTTCATAGAAATGGAGAGGTGCCGGAACTACAAGTATGTGTTAGTGGTAATCTGTGCATTCAGCAAGTGGGTGGAGGCATATCCTTTAAAAGACTGTACTGCCATGTCCACAGCAAAAGTAATGCTGAAGGAGTATTTCTCCCGGTTTGGGTTGCCTCGTGTCCTGTGGTCAGACAACGCCCCCCACTTTGTGGGCGCAGTAGTGCTACAGATCTGTGCAGGTCTGCAAATAGAGAAGCGATTCCACAGTTCCAGGCATCCCAGTTCTGCCAGTCTTGTGGAGAGACACAACGGAATCCTGAAGTCAAAGATAGCGAAAATTTGCGCTGGGAGAAAGTTGAGTTGGGTGGATGCATTACCCCTAGCGCTGTTGTGTATGCGCAGGTCTGTGCAGGCGAAGACTGGGCTCTCCCCCTATGAGATTATAATGGGGAGACCAGCAAATGTATGGTGCGCCCCGCAGCCCAAAAGATTATGTGAGGTCGAGCATCCTATGTTAAGCACTTACTGTGGACTTTTAATACAAAAGTTGCGTTTGATTCATCAGCAGGTGCAGGAGGCGTTGCCGATGCAATATACAGGACCGGGCACTCACTGGAGCCTGGGAGCTGGGTGCTAATCAAAAACTTTGAACGGACGACAGCATTAGCACCCAGGTGGCGCGGCCCCTATCAAGTACTTTTGGCAACACAGACGGCCGTCCGAGTGGACGGACGGAAGGCATGGATCCATGCAACACATGCCAAAAGATTCCCAGGACTGCTGACAACTTCCGATAACCAGAGAAAGGAAACAGTCTCGGAAACGAAAGAAACTATTGTCAGTCCAGTGCCACAGCATCAGCCTGAGCGAGAAGTGAAAGTTGAAACAAAGCGCAAACGAGAAGTGAAATTTGAAGCAGAGTCTGAGGAGGCTGCCAGTAAGGGGAAGGGCGGAAAGTGCCTCAACGTTGCTTAGCGGAAACAACATCACTGCCGAGCGACACAAACCCTGCATTGCAAACACGAGCAGAAACACCGCGTGTACCCCTTTGGTGCCCACCAGTTCTCGCGAATGCACCAAAGCCAGAGAAAGAAACTACATCATTGCCACGACGCCCATTGCTGCCCATCATTGTGCCACAGGCCGACACTGAGCCTGATACTGGAAATGCAAGGGCACTATTCACGGATCATACAATAGCAGGAGTGAATCGATATAATCTACGGCCTCGACAGGCAAAGTGATCCACAGATCTTTGGTGCTTTTCTTTTTGGCCTTTGGTTCTACTCACGGACGGAGTGGGAACCAGGGGCGTAGAGGAGAGAAGTGTGAGAATTGTGCAAGTCGGACAATTCAAAACTCACGGCTCCTCGGTGCGCTTATAAAAGTACATGTGTCAGGAGCCAGAGCAGGACAAGCTGGACGCACATAAGTACTAAGGCTGATAGAGTACATGTGTCCTAAGCCAGAGTGGGACAAGATGGATCACATGGTACTCTATCAATAAAGAACTGTTCAGAAATCGTCTGAGCAGTGGGAGAAAGAACAACTAATCTTGCTCGGGAGTGGATAAATGATCCAGGCTGTGAAAAGGCTGGCAGAATTGAACTGTGACATTTTTCGTTGAACTTTTCTGGCATCAAGAACTAGAGACATTCACGACGAACTTCGCCAGCAAGAAGAAGGACGATGAAGAACAAGTCAAGACCGGTTTCAGCCTCCTCCTGCACCCCTGCTAAAAAAATAATAGATTTAGAGACTGTAAATTTAGGGAAAACGCATGGTAAAAGGAATAAGGTACTGATTTGGACATTGGTCCTATGTTTCTTAAGTATGATAGTACCAACAATAACAGCTATTACACTATGGTTCCTGGAGTATGTACACCCATTAGAAACACTTTTGCCAAAAGCAGCTACTGAAACCCCGGTTCATGTAATCACTGGTACTTTGCCCCCAATGGAAGAAAGACATAGAGAAGGTTACGGCAACAATACATTGTTGCTCATCATGAACATGACCCATGCGGTGTTAAAGAAAAAAGATTGCTGGGTTTGCGCCCATTTACCATAGCACGGTGGGAAAGGGATAGGCTGGTATGCACAACCATTGCCATTGATTTATTCCTGTGAAGTAACGTTAAGTGCAATGTTCTGTGGGAAATGGAACAAGAGTAATACGGCTCAGCTAGATGAGACCAATATGAATGAATTTGAGGAAGTAATCATGAGACCTGTGGGTTGTTCCATATTCCAAAAAGCTCGCGTTTGCACTAGAACCCATGAGAAAGAATGCACGAAAAATAACAAGACAAGATAGATTACATAGGCAGAATAGACCAACCCCGCCAGCAGAAAGAACATCAGTAATGACATTTTGGATGAGAGATGAATGGAACAAAGATGCTGTGCCCCCTACCTATACAGTGGATCACAGCCCCAGAACTGCTCCCCTATGTCTACAGAAAAAGGGTTCCTATAAAGTAGGAACATTTAGCAACTGCCTGAACACAGTGGTTTTAAAACATGAAATAGAACCCGTGTACGTGGGAGACCCTGTTTATTTTATATGTGGAGAAAAAGCATATCCATGGTTACCTAGGAACTGGGGAGGTACATGCTACCTAGGTTTACTGTTTCCAGGAGTGTTCCTCTTGGAAACAGCAGAAGTAGCTAGACGAACAAAAAGTAGAACTCAAAGGAGTAGTGAGGATGGAATGATAGCAATGGATATAGCCAAATCATTTATACCGTTCTTGTCCCAAATAGAAAATTCTTACAATATAAGAAAACTGTCTGGAATATTACAAAAAACAATAGATTCCACAACGGATATTTTATTGAATATGACGTTAGAAGAAAAAGGAATAAGACTGATGGCACTCCAAAACAGGATGGCTCTCGATATAATATTAGTTGATCGTGGGGGAGTTAGCAAGCTCGTAAAAACTGCATGCTGTGTGTATATAGATGACTACTGCCCTACGATATTTAAAGCGATCCGGAAATTACATGTCATAAATTCCACACTCTCTACTGAAGCAGGGGTTTGGGGGATAGAATCCTGGTTATGGGGATTATTGCGGTCTTGGGGATGGAAGTTAATTTCGATACTAATGATGGTACTCGGGATATTCATAACATGCTGCTGTTGCATACAATGCTTACCAATAATATGCACTGAAATAACTGATGGATGTACTAAGGGATGTATGCACATGGTGTTGAGAGGAAAACAAACGCATGGCCGGAATAACAGAGACACTGAGGAAACAAAAATAGTAAAACAATTCATAGCAATAGACATTAATGATGGCGATGATTCAGATGTAGATACCCCAGACTCCTCCTCAGAAGAGGAGGATACAATGAATAAACAAGACGTTTGGCACACGGCCAAAAGGAGGGTTTGTCAATCTGGAAAAATGAATACCCTTCATTTGAATGATAGACGTAACTTGTTGGCCGTGGGCCAACCATCTTATGCACCAAATTATAGAAATATAAACTGCTATGCTTGACCGACGAGCGGCCATTTTAAATGTAGCAAGAATCGCCATTTTGCTTGTTAACCATTGCTCATTGCTTTCTGTCTAAAAACTGCTTTGCAGCTTGCAATTCTTGCGAATTCTGCTTACTCAGCTCAACTGTTAACATTGTTGTCCGAATATGAAAGGAAAGGACAAGGTCGTGGGACTGAAGAGTTTGCTGAAACTCCTCATGAGTAGCCCAGAGAGGAATGCCCACGCTCCCTCTCTGTAGCCTTGGGAGGAAGCTGCAGGGCATTTAATCACTTCACAGCTGCCAGCCGGTCTCGTACGATGTAAGAATATGTTAGAATAATACAGTTAAAGGCTTGAATTATGCTTCTCTTACGGCCCCCCTTCGTGAAACCCTTTAGAACGTGCCGGCTCCCAGGACACGAATAGTACCTCATAGATAGCAAAGCTTGGAATGTGGCTCTTCCCCCGTGTACAGATTGCTTGCAAGAACATAACCACTGTGTTCTAAAAGATGCCTCCGCACTTTCTAAATTGCACATTGTTACTAGAATAGACATCGAAAGCATTATAATCGTCATACTCGTCGGATATGTCCATCGTCATCCCGAGTTCAAAGGAACTTAATACAGAGGGATGTTGAACATGACTTTGCTGATTGTATGATATGCATTTTGTATATATGTAACTGATGTACGTAATTCGCTCTCTTGCGTCCCTCGAGGTCTAGGAAACTCACGTTGCGGGGCGCGAGATCAGAATTGGCCAATTGATACCATCTTTTGCTTGCAATAAACCCTAGTATTGGGAATTTGAAACCTCGTGTCTGGCGCATCTTTTCGTGTATGGTCATTGCCTTGTTTCCATAGCATGAGGGACCCCTAGGGGCCCCTTTCACTTTGGTCAATTCCGGTACTGCAAGAAAATGTATCTAATCAGTAGGCTCAGAACCTCTATTCCTCGAAGAAACAAGGAGGCACTAGTCCCGAATGAAAGAGAGGACAGAGTCCATTGGTTTCCGAACCCATAACTGATAATGATATCCCTCAACCCTCTACTACCTATCAACTACAGGCCAATCTCCAAAACCAGATTCCTGGCAAAACTCATCGACTGCAGTGCTTACCAGCAAATCAAGGGTTTTGTGGAATCGAACAATCGCCTAGACCCCGCACAATCAAGCTTCCGTCTGCGCCACGGAACAGAAACCACGCAGATCTCTATCTGGGATGGCTTCATAGTGAGAGCAGACTCAGAAGGATGCGCAGCTCTTAATCTTCTTAACCTCTTGGCAGCATTTGACACCATCAACCACATGATCCTCCTTGATAGACTGCACTCCCTAGGAATACGTGTTTCAGCGCTCTCCTGGATCGCATCATTCCTCTCCAATGGACACCAAATCACCCAGCTCTCCCCTTTTTCTCTCTGCTGCATGCCGAGTAAACGCTGGAGTACCTCAAGGCGCCTGCCTCCCTCCCCTTCAAACCTTACCTGACCCCCCTGCCAAGGATCATGAGCTCACACAACCTCACTTGCTGTAACTATGTGGATGACGCACAAATCATCCCTAGAATTCCTAAACCGACCACCTACACCAACCCTAACCTAGCAGCATGTCTCTCACACATTGACCGCTGAATGACAACTAACCATCTCCTTCTGAATCCAGATAAAACAGGGATCATGGTGGTTACCAGTCAATTGGTCGACACCATTTGGTCGAATGCCAAATGGTCGAATTCTTTTTTTTTTTTTTTTTACCCCTTTTTTGGTTTTTTCCCCACACGAAAACCCACAAAACACATATAAAAAAAAAAAAAAAAAAAAAAAAAAAAAATTCGACCAAATGGTGTCGACCAAATTGCAGTCGACCAGTTTGTTGTCGACCAATTGACCGGACACCGATCATGGTATGCAGAAATTCTATTCCATTCCCCCAACCAACTCCCTGGCCACCCTCACTCGGCCTCCCTCCCACCCCCATGACCACCACCACTGTCAAAAACCTTGGCTGCACAATGGACTAGTACTTAACCCTGTCTCACCACATCAACAATAGATGCAAAGCTTGTAATTTCCACCTTAGGGTCCTGCAGCATATCTTGCCTTACCTTCCCTACCCGAACAGACTGGCTGCAATTATGTCCATTGTCATGTCCAGACTGGACTATGCAAACTCCCTCTACCCACAGGTGCACAGGCCAACCAGTTAAACAAACTCGAAAGAGGACAAACCTTGGCTGCCAGACTGCTTCTCGCTTTGTGTTGAAGGGGCCACATCTCACCAGCTCTCCGCACCCTACACTGGCTCCCAATTGGACGCAGGGCCACCTTCAAATTCCTACGTATTACCCACCAAGTGGTGCACAAAGCAGGACCCAAATTCCTACAAGAAAGGATTACACCTTACTATCGGACTCACACCTTTAGGTCAAGCACTGTCCTCCTCCTAGTGGTCCCCACCCCCAATTCGGCCAGGATCGGAGGGTCAGCATGCTCGACCCTGCTGCCAACTTTGTGGAACTCATTGCCTCCCCGCATTAGACACAGCAAAGCCTACATGGCTTTCCCGGAATGCACTCAAAACCTGGCTCTTCGCCAAATAACACATAAGGGAAAGCAGTGAATCACCCAACCTATCACCATGACTGATACCCGGCGTTGTACCCCGCTGATTCCGGACCCTGTCAGACTCTCAAGCCTGACGATATCTAATCCCACTTCCTGGAGCCTTGCCCAGACTTGAAACCCAAATCGTAGTGGGACCCATGTACTTGACAGAATGTATTCATCATCTCACCCGCAGGAATTCCATACGCCCTGAGGCCTAGAGCCATCTATTGCCATTAATCAGGGCGGATTGTACTAGACTCATAACCAAGCACAAATAACACTCATGAGCTTGATCAAGGCTATGCAATTATGCACTACATCATCAGTACAGGAAATGCCCTGCTGGCCAATCCTACACATCTGGAAAACACTGAGGAGAATTATATAACAAGGAATGTTCTAGCACTTGTTCTTTGCTAATCCCAACTATCTGGGAATGTCCTAGTAGAACTACCTTTTGGGGATTCCATTTAGCATAACGGCCGACCGAGGACGTCGCTAGCACCTGTACAGTAATAACATGAGCTTTGGGACAAATCTGCCTGTCACCACCCATCAGTCTTCACCAAAAAAATCTGACCCAACAAGGAACAGGGAGATACCACCCCACTGACAGACACTGGAATCTCAACAGGAACAAGATCCCACTTGAAAACACACAGAGACTCAAACACAACACTATGCTAACTCTTGCCTCTACACCAACAAACAATAGAATGCGGCTACACCCCTCAATTAATTCCACCTAGCTGCACACATAATGACACAGCTCTACATTCACCTCAACAGTCTTTAGAGCGCACTTATACCCCTTGCAATTGGCATGGCTGCACACATAACGTCATTCTCAAACACCAGCACCGCCAGAATGCAGATACCAAGTCCATTGGTCTTGCTGCACACATTCTACTGATCTTACACAACCACTGCATTGCACCTAGCACTAGTATGCAGTTACACAACAACTATTGCACACTGGCTGCATACATACCGAGTGCACCCAAGCACGTTTTACTACACTACTCTCTCAACTGACCTGGACTGCGGTCCCCGATGGCGTTCAACTAACACCGCTTTGGAATCATGTCAATGGTAAAAAGGCGCTATACAAATGCCGAATAACATAATTCCTGTCTTTTAGGAATGAGAATTGCCAGGCACTAGGCAAACATCTGGTGTCACAGCCTATAAAAAGGTCCTTCATTCCCACAGGGAATAGGATTGTGCCATAGATCTCCAGCCTAATTTAATGGTACCCTTCAGAAGGACATTTATATTGTGTAAGGGACCAAGAGTAAGACTCAGACACAGGGGCATGTTTAGTATGGATTATAAACTTTTAAAAGCACAAAATAATAAAGGGATCAGGGGGACACCCTATCTATCCCTGATACTAGGAGGGGTCAGAATAATGTGTACAAGGGGTATCTGCAAGTAATGGTTCACCGCAACATGTTTTAAAGTGTCCAAAACAGAAGAAATAAAGTTCCACCGGGTAAAGGGGTCTTTCCTTCCCCTAGATTTTCTCTGGGAGTGTTCAATGTTGCTTTATCACAGTTCAATTAGGAGAACACTTCCCTTGAGTCTCTGTCATATACACTATTTCTTCTATATCTTTGTCACTCTACACTTTGTATATTTATCAAATTTAAAAAGTGTCATGAATCTTCCCTTCTCTTTTAATTTCAGGGTGCTTGTCACTCTCTCACCAATTTCCAAACAGGGTATGGCTCTTTTCTTTTTCAGTAAGTTACCATAGTTTCACAATATTGTTCTCTTCCTTCCTGGTTTGTCCTTCTACCAGGATGACACACTCTTGTCTCCAAAATATAGTCTCACGTTTGCTCTTTAGTCCTGGTTTACTCTTCTGCCAGGATGCTTCACTGCTGGTTCACAAATATAGCTTCACTGTCTTTCCTTACTCCTGGTTTCCTCTCCTGCCAGGATGTTCCACTCTTGGTTTTGTAATGAATCCAATGGTGTGATCACTCCTTTCCTGGCGGTGACCTCTCCCCATGTGGCCAGAAGACAGCAGCTGCTACCTGATCCTGACCCTGGGGCGGCTGTTTTAGGGATTATCACATGGGGGAAGACAGCCTACGGGAGAAAATAATGGCACCATCGGATGAGACATGGTATCCCCCTTCTTCTTTTGAGGATACCCCATCCATCCTTAATGGCAAATTGTCATACCTCCCCTCATCAACCTAGGAAGGGTACTGAAGACCTTTTCACAAGATCTGTATGCAAGGCATCAAAATCTAACTTCCCTTTTAAGACTCATGAAAACCCCTTCTCAGACTCTACCTACAAGCCATCCAAAGCTGACTTGCACTTAAAGATCACTGAGAACATTTAACCAAACTTTACATGCAAGTCGTCAATATTGGACTTCCATTCCCATAACTACAGGAATACTTGCGAGGAAGAAGAGGAGCTGAGTAATGCAGATCAAAAAAGGCCAAGAGCACAAGCTGCGCTCTAGTTGTTGCAAGGGCAAACCTGTGACCGGGAAATTTAAACAGGAAAAGCAGTTGACTGAGGCGTGCTGCTCGCGGCAGAAAGCTGCCTTTCTTGGTGCAGGCCGAGAGACTGTGGAGCTGGATAGAGTTCTATGTAGCCAAACCAGCTCGAGGACAAGGAAAAGGGAAGCTGACCGCGAGAGAGAAGACGCTGTGGGAACGCCAGAAGACGGCGGAGGGCTCCTGGACATTTGCAGGTGTTGGGAGGCAGCCTTCGCCCTATTGAAGCCCGAAATGACACAGAAGAGCACAGCAGGAACCGCGAGAGGCAGAGTAGCTGAAGAACGGAGGCAGCGAGAAGGAAGGAAACGCTGAATGACTGCCACCGGCTTGCCGTGGGAGCAAGTATGCCAGCAAGAACCGATAAGACCACCCAAGGGAAGCAGGGACACCAGGCGTATCGGCAGCCATGCCAAACCTGAATAATTGTTAATGTAGCACATGAAAGAAAACGAACAAGTAGCAAGTGAGCAAAAGGGAGAATGGAACAGTAAGACTTGCAAGTTTGTGAGTGTATGCAATACACATATACGAAAAGCCATGGCATGATATTATACTATGCAGATATATTATCAGATAAAGCAAACATAAGAGACTATCAAGTTTGGAGGTATGCACAGAGCCCACATGAGAAAAGGCCTGGCAGGAGAGTATACCAGGTAGTTGCAAATGTGTGCATACAAGAAAGCTCTGTCAGGAGAGTATATCAGGCAGTTGCAAGTGTGGTTAAAGGAAAAATCCCTAGTAGGGAAACACACCATGCAAGGACAAGCTGAACAGTGAATATGAAATACATAATCTAAAGAAGTCCTGAGAAGGATATATCAGGACTAGCAAAAGGCTGTGCTGATCAAGAGAAGATGAGTGAAAACCTGTCAGGAGAGTACACCAGGTATTCTAACAAGATAAAGACAAAGAGCCACGTTGTTTTGTGTACCAGTTGTGTTGTTGGTCAGGAGAAACTCAAGGAACTGATGTTCTGGAATATAAAACTGAGTGAAGAGAAATCCAGAGGAAGGGAACCAAACTCTCGAACACAGAACTGTATCCTTCTGGAGCTTTTCCTTTTTGAACATTTATAAACCACTCAAGGCCAAAGACATTACCCTTTTCACCTTAAAGTTAATGTTGTTAGAATGTGAGGGCAAGAATAGTACTTTGGACATGGGATGGTTTTGCATTTGACATTCTGACATTGACAGAATGTTAGTTTTGGTTTTAGGTAGGGAAACACTTCTTACAGTAGGGAGACAGAGAAGCATTGCCCCACCCCATTTTATATCAATAGAAAAAGTCTTTGACCAGAACTATGACTCTGTTGTGCCCGTGTCTCATTCCTGGCTCCTCACAGTTCACACATACAATTTCACTTTATTTCTTACACCTGGTTTACTCTCCTGCCAGGATGCTTCAATCTTGATTCACAAATATAGTTTCACTTTCATTTTCCTCCACAAAATAATGTTCTTCCAATATTGGGTCACGGACTGTCACGATCCATGCCCCTGAACCCCTCAGGTATAACAGCCCCCTGGCAGCAGTGGGTCTAAAGCCCCTCACACTGGCCCCAAGGGCCTTAAAACTCCCTCAGAAACATACATGGATTCATTTCTGGCGCCTTTGGCGCCAGGCTCATTATCAGGATTAAAGCAATACCAGTTTTGGACCTTAATCCAACACCGAGGCCTATTAAACAGCTCAGTTCTTTAGAACCAAGCCATGCGGTCTAGTGTTTTGGGTGTGGCTGGGCCTGGAACTACTTTACCTGGGCTATTTAAACCACACCCAAACAGCAGCACACGCTTCGCGTTATTCTGCACTCCTGCAGCGTAACGCTCAGTGTGTCCAGCTCCTGCTCATCTGCTTCTCCAGCGGGCCGATCCTGAAGCCACTAGATCTGGATTCCATTAATAACCTGGAAGAACAAGAACAGCATTAGCGAGCACGAACGCTTACCTGTGAAGTAACCGATCTTGAATCCATCCTGCGCTTCGCTTTCCTCGCCCATCTCCGGAGTTCGCCGCAACCTGCAAAGGTAAAGAAACAGGGACAGCATTAATAACAATTCTTACCTGGGCAAGCAGGGGGTCCTGGCAGCACCCTGAGCTTCTCTTACCTCGGCCATCTCCAATGTCAGCATTAACAAGGCACTTACCTGGGCAAGCAGCACTTCGATCGCTCATCACTACGGAACATCAACGCAATCTGTACAAAGGGAAGAGAACACAGGTTAGCAATTAACACCAATAAACAGCGCAGTGCTCCGCGCATCAATAGCTCACTGTGGTCTTCCCCATCGGCGTGGCAACTCCGAGATCACAACCATCCCTGTGAAAACAAAAAGAGACATTGTTAGGGAACAGCGTAGTGGAGCAAGACGCTGAGAAGACAGAGAAAACAGAGGGAAAGAGACAGAATAAAGACGGAAAAGACATTATAACTCACCTGGAAGCCAGCAAGCACAGTCGGAGTCACAGCCGGTCTGCACCTGACATAAGGGCACACGGACCAGGGAAGCAACTAGGTGCACGGAACGCCCGCACCAACCACGCGACCCTGCAGAGGGACGCAGGACGGAGAGTTCAACGCACAAAAACCTAAGGTGAACAATAACCCCAAGGGAGGGGATTTGGACCAGAGGGAGGTGGGAGTTCACCCATCACAGAACCAGTATCTTTACCCTCCATTCTCCTGTTATAGGCGCTACCCAAAGTCTGGCACATAACCAAGCAGAGAGGGATCCGGGATAGCGCTTAGACCTCCATCCAGTATCATGTGGCGCCCCGTGGATACCAGGTGAGCGTAACACAGACCCTTTCTTAGCAAAGTTTGCACTTCTATTAATCGCCTTTTTTAAGCATTGGGTTCCTGACCCTTTTCCCACACTGTTCGGAATAATAGCCTCTCTTCCCCAGTACTGGATCATTGATCCTTTCTTGATATTGCCCGTACATGTTTTAGGCTTTTACCCAGATACCGGGTTACAGCCCCTTTCTCATTTCCATTCCCATCAGTCTCTTCACTGGTTTCAATAACTCTGTTCCATGCTGTTAAGGACATGCGAGCTTCGCTGTTAAGTGCTCCGTTGACCGTCTCTCTTTCTTTGCGCTTACCGGCAACCTCCAGCGTCCCTCATGTTCTTTCGTCCTTCTGGTCTTCTCCGCAGTGACTGGGAGTGCGACCAGATAGTCACTCGGCTCCCGCTTTCCTCTCTGCCGCTCTAGACAGTTCCGGCTGCCTCTCACACCAACGTGGCACACTTTTCCTTGTCTGCTCTTCTATCTCGCCACTCTTGTCAGCATCTGTGATACTTTGCACAGAATGCTTGTGCTTAGCGTTCCAAACAAGCACCAGCACAAGCTGCGTTCTCCTACAGCTTCTGTCTCTCCTCTTGTGTCTGAGCAGCTGTATGTGTTTTAAACTTCCCAGTCCTCATGATTACTTTCCAAAGACTAGAGCGTAGTGTTTGCTTCCCGCCTCTAATGATCATCATTGTTCCATCCCTCTTCCTCGTCTCAGTACTAAAAAGGGGGTGGGGGGACAGGGAGGTAGATTATGTAGACTTGGGAATTCTACATCTACATTACAGTAAGCCATTCAGGCATGTTGTAAGGGAACATATTTGAGGGGTCATTCTGTTTTAACAATCCCTTCCCTCCCTGAAATTGGTCTTCCCCCACGTGGACTTCCCACAGTTAGCCGCCCCCAGGGTGAGAAGCAGGTAACTTCTGCCTTTCCCTGGCCACGTGAGAGTCAGTGGCAGTATGGCTAGATTCGCCACCATTGTCAGAGAATAAAATGTCGGCACTATGGAATACTTACAGTGGTCACAAGATATAGACAGGTTGTACCTAATTCTGCACTGATCCTCTTACATGTTTATGCATATGGTGTGACAGATGACTGGAATGAAGCACAGAGTCTCGTTCCTACTTCAAGGGTTTTTATTAAGGCACACATTAAAGCTATGGTGTGGTTCTGTAAAGTTTCAGTAGGATTGCGGAACAGACAGGCATTGGTTGTGACACAAGAGGCGTACCGGCTGGAAATGAGGTTTGGGAAGGTGGCGCAAGGGCTGTCCCTCTCTCTCTCTCAACTCCACTGGTATTCCCGCCCTAGCCCAGGGATCCGTAGCCCCAGTTTGTTTCTACAGCACAGTAACTCCTACTGCCTGCTTGCTAACTTGTTCTAAGTGGGAGTCCCTGAGACGCTGGCTGTCTATCTCACTGAGGGACTTCCTACCTGCTTCTACACTACCACAGATGTTCATTCTAGAGGGCGGGGTTTGTGTGCCTCCTGATACTATCACCTCCTACGCTTTATTCTACTCCTTCCTCTTCTCTCCCTCTGTCCTAACAAATTAACCAACCTGCTCTACTATGTTCATTCTTTTTATCTCTCACTCCCACATCCTAAACACCCCCTCCCCACTTCCTGCACTATAAGACACTACATACCACGGATACCACACTCTCAAATAACTCACCTTTTATTTAAAAACTCTGCCTCTCCAACACTCTGCTCTGCAGTCCTTCCTCCACCTGGTCTCTTGGTTTCTTTCCAACTCCACCTGTGACGTCACCTGTACAACCCACACTATGACCCTTCTGGTGCCTGCTTTTATAGTACAGGGCTGTGCATGCAGTGACTATCTCATCACCAATTGGTTGCAGCGCTCAACTGATCTCTTGCAACAATCAGTGCCTGTCTTTTCCCCAGGAGGATGGCTACACTGGTGGGAGGCTTTAAAATAAAACATATATGCCTCTTCCCCTTTTCCAGCATGGTTCTGCTAACAGTCTGATGTTTCATATACATTCTGAGGTCTGGAAATTCGATATTCTGAGCTACCAGAGAGTTTTCTGCTCTTTTGGGTTTCTGGCTGCTGCTGGGTTGTGGCGCTCGCTCATATTTTTCTGTGTCTCGGTTTTTCTTCGTTCTCCTACTGGTTTGGATCCGTGCTAGGTTTTCTATGCAGCTCACAAGAGGATTTTGGGAGTTACAGTCCTGAAAAAAACAAAAAGAGAACGGTGGCCTGCAACTGTACTGGGAGGCATTGAGAGCATATAAAAAAATAAGTGGCATCAGTTTTGCCATTATTAGCACAAGGAACACGTTACTTACCTGTAACTCCTGCTTTAGCTTTAAAGCTTAAAACTGCTTGTTACTTTATATAGCCTGTTGCTGTCACTTGGAGTCATACTGCCCCAGCCAATGACATTAGTCCTCCTTAGCTCCAAACCTGGTGGCCATCTTCAGATGTGCACGTAATGTGGTAGTAGGAACCAAGAAGAGCCAGAGAGGGGTACGAGGGAGGGTCGCATGTAAAGCCATGAAAGATACCGATGCTGGAGAACAGGAGTTACAGGTGTGATGAATCTGGGGATGTCGTCCCTTCTCCCCTAGAGGGAGACCTTTCCGATGGGGCCAGGGCAGTGCGTCCACAGTACAATAGTCCCCCTAGGGAGGTGCACAGGGGGGAGGATCACATGGGAGAGGAAGCCCCTTATGGGATTAGGGATGATCATTCCCTGAGAACTTGTATTTTATTTTTATTTTTGTATTTTATTTGTTTGTATAGCGCACCAGTCCCAAGGGCAACCGGGCGCATCACTTAGTTACAACATAAGAAAAACAGACAGAACCATAATTACAAAGTTTACAAGTATAATACAGAATTTACAGGTATAATAATAGCAATGAGAGGACAAGCAGATTATATATCCATGTACTAATTAAGCAGAGAACCCAGAGCTAAATGTCCTGGGCGGCCAGCCAGGTTTTCGTAAGGTGTTTGAATCTCGGGAATGAGGGTTCTGCTCGAAGCTCATTAGGAAGCGTGTTCCAGAGTTTAGCTGCCAAGATAGGAAAGCTAATTCCACCTGATCTTTGGAGATTGAAACGTGGAACCTCAAGGCAGTTTAAATGAGCCATTCTGCTGGGCCTAATGGAGTTGTGGAGGGCAAATCGGTTGGCCAGGTAGCAGGGAGCTTGGTTATGAAGGCATTTGTGGGTAAGAGCCAGGGTTTTCAGGGAGATACAGTGTGGGACTGAGAGCCAGTGAATATTGCCTCTGGTGTTGCATATGTGTTGGCGCCTGGGAATGTTGAGGGCAGCTCTAATCACATTGTTTTGGACAATTTGTAACTTGTTTAGGTTGCAGCAATTGGTGCCTAGGTACAGTGCATTGCAGTAATCAATCTTGGATAATACAAGGGTTCTAGCCAGGGTGACACAATTGGTTGCGGAGAGGAAAGGGCGACAGGCTGCAATAAGCTTGCAGGTATATGCCTCTGCGGAAGAGACTGAGTTAGTTTGTCTGGTCAGGGATAGGGTCGAGTCAATGTAGTTCCCTAGGGCTTTTGTGTCCTTGGCGGTTGGGATAATATTCCCATTGATGATGAAGGACTTGAACGCAGGGTCGATTTTGGTAAGTTTTTGTGGCGAACCAAGAATAAGGAGCTCAGTCTTTTCATCATTAAGACAGAGTCCGTGTTGAGCCATCCACGCCTGGATGACCTGGTAGATGACATTGATAGCGAGGGACTCAGCCGTGTAGTCACCTGAGATAGGGATTAGTATCTGGGTGTCAGCGTAGTTGGTGTAAGTGACACCCAGATAGTCCAAGATATCGAAGAGGGGTTTGGTGAACACGTTATACAACGTGGGTGAAACACAAGTTCCTTGTGGCACGCCACAGGAGACAGGTGCAGGTGGGGCGGCTGCTAGTGGAGAGAACACGCGCATAGATCTATTGTCTAAAAAGGAGCTAATCCAGGTTGTAGCTTTATCAGAGAAGTGTGCAGCTGATTTAAGGTGGCGGCAGAGGATTTCATGATTGACGAGATCAAAGGCCGCCGAGAGGTCCAAGAGGAGTAAGAGAGCAAGTTTGCCTTTGTCTTTAAGATCTTCAATCTGTGTTTTTAAATCTATGAGGGCAGTTTCAGTGCTGTGACGTGGCCGGAACCCAGATTGCCTAAGTCCCAAGAGTTTGTTAGATTCAAGATAATCTTGAATTTGTAGATATGCTGCACGGTCAAGGATTTTTAGTAAAAACAGGACCGTGGTGATTGGCCTGTAGTTTGTGGGTATACTAGCGTCCAGGGTAGGTTTTTTCAATAGGGGGATGACCCACGCGTCCTATAGATTGTCAGGTACGATCCCAGAGCTAAAGGAAGAGTTGATGAGCGTAGTAATGGATGGCGCTAGGTCATGAGCTGCTTCCTTAATTATAAGGTCCCCTTGGCAATTGGTCGGTTTAAGGCTGGTGATTATCTTTTCCACTTCGGAAATGGAGAGTGGAGAGAAGCTAAAAGGAGTCAGAGTCTGGGATGGGGTGGTTTAGGGTGGGGATAGGGTTGGGTTGGATTGTAGGCTTGATTGTTTGTTATTGATTTTAATTTGGAGGGTGGCAATCTTGCCGAGGAGAGCCTCTTGGATTTTGGTACACCAAGTGCTATCTTTTATGCAAGTGTCTGGTGCAGTGACAGGGGTTTCAAGTTCTTTTAGGATTCTAAACAATTCTTTGGTGTTGGATTTGGCTTGTTCGATACGTTTATTGTAAGTGTCTTTTTTAGCCTGGAATATGGCTTCCTTGTAGTTAAGGATGGCCAGGAGGAGGCACGATTTGTTGGCTGCGGACTGGTTGCTTTTCCAATGTGATTCCACAATTCGTTTTTCTTTGCGCAGGGTTCTGAGCTGGTGTGTGAACCAAGAGTTCAGGTGGGCTCGAGGTTTGGGTTTTCTCAGTTTGGATGGGGCGATGATTTTTTGCATAGGGAGGTTAAAGGTGTCAACCATAGCCGTGGGGTCGGAGCATGAGCGAACCTAGTCATTGAGAGCCGAGAGGAGGAGGGGGAGTAGTCTGTCGCAAGTGATGTCACGTTTATTGCGGGTGGCAGTAGCCGGTGCAATGGTAGGAGAGAGGCTGGCAGGTTTGGACTGAATGTTAAACGTACTCAAGTTGTGGTCGGTCCATGCATACTGTTGGTTAGAGATGATATGGATAGGACAATTGTGGGAGGCTAGCCAGTAGAGGCTTCTGCCCTTAACGTGGGTAGGTTGGTTGATAAGCTGTATGAATCCTGCATTCATAAGCATATTATCAATAGTCATGGCAGCAGTGTCATTGGGATAAGTGCGGCTCAGGTTAAAGTCCCCTAATATCGAGGCTTGGGATTTGGTTTTGGTGTTATGAGTGATGATGTTGGAGAGGTCCTCAGCGAAGGTGGAGAGCGGCCCAGGTGGCTGGTAAAGTAGATGGAAGGTGATAGAGTGGTTAGGAGTGACGGCTAGTTTGGCTGTCAGTGCTTCCATAGAGGAAAAGTGATGCACAGAGGAGAGGTGGAAGTTTAGAGCATTTTTATGGATGATGGCAATGCCACCACCTCTGGACTGGTTAGAGTTACGATCATGTCCGATAATGTTGTAACCTGGAGGGATGGCAAGGGAGAGTAGTGGGCCAGAGGCTGCGTGAAGCCAAGTTTCGGTGATAGCCATAAAGTCGATGTCGAGGGTAAGAATAAGGTCAGCCACTTCTAGAGCGTGAGCCGTGAGTGATCCGACATTGATTAATGCACCCGTAATATTGCTAGTGTTAGGGAGGTTGGGGTGAGGTGATGATGGGTTTTTCAAGTGTGTGGATGCGGTGGAGGTCAGAGGCTGTTTGTTAAGATGCATAGAGTGATGGGAGGCATGCGTGAGTCGCGAGCCAAGTCTGGTATTTCTCAGGGTGATGGAACATGGTATGTTTGGTGAAGGTCTGGAAGCAAAGTGTTGGAGCCATAAGGCTGGGTTGTTGAGGTAAGGGTTGGTTTGGTGAGCGATGGACGGCATAGTCATGGTGGTGTGAAGATTGGGGTAGTGGAGGGAACTTGGTATACATTCGCTTTGTTACACCCTCCCTCTTTGCCAAACACAAACCCGCCTTCCCTTGTTCCAACCAGTGCCAATATCTTTTATTGTAAAGTCAACCAACCTAATACAATAAACACGACTAAGGCACAAGATGATCAAACATGCCGTCCATACATTGTTAATGCAAGTACTGGGAAGAAGAAGATGGCTAGAAGTAGGAAGATTATTTCAGGAAACTGGTGCAGCAGTCTAGTTTTCTGCCATACCCAATTGGTCCCAAGCAATTCAAAATAGAGAAGGGAAACCAGGTGAAGGAGATCCAAGCTCCTGAGAGGAACTGGCAGGTAGCGACTACCGCAGAACGCGAGAGAAGAACAACATTTAGGTGGAGGGAGAAGGACCGGGTGTAGTCCAGGATGTGAGGACTACGCGGTTCGCTGCCTGAACAACCCTCTGGGCGTCCCAGGATCACTGGAGCTGCGGCACAGAGAAGAGGCATTCTGAGAGGGACGCAGAAGTCTGAAAAGCTGCGACCGAAGAGTTGAGGCCCCCGAACGCTACCGGTGCCTCGCGCTGACGTCCCGCTGCGTTGAAGGCGTGAACCAAGCACAAAGGTACTGTGACGCTTTCTCCCGCACACCCTCTCCCTGCTCCCTCCGCACGCCCGGTCTCTGCCAAAAACCATCAGGGGATCCCGTTTATGCACTCTGGCAGTCGGAGACTGCATCATCTTACCCGCCATACCAAGACACTGTTTGGACCAGGGGTTTACCGGCCATCCCAGCGCTGGAAATTACAATGGAGACTCCCACTGGCAGCCCGTAACAATCCACATTGTTTGCGACGATCCTCGCGTCACGTGAGAGGGCCAACACGATCACGCATCACGTGAGGGGGCTAGCACCGCCAGGAGTCACGTGGCGACAACGCTTCCGCATCACGTGACATGCATCACGTGATTTCTCTCAAGGATTCAAAAGCGGCCAGGAACACGGAAGCGTTGCTTCACAGCTGAACTCTTTCAGTACTGTACGGCTCTTGTTCCTTGTTTTGAACCTTGCTCCTACGATCTTTGCACGACCTCGGATTTTGTCTACTGGATTGCTTTTGTCTAACCCTTGGCATTTGTGAACTTTGGCTTGAACTCTGTCACGACCTCGGATTTGTCTACTGGATTGATTTGTCTACACCCCTGGCACCTTTGAACCTTGGCTTTGCGTTTTCTACGACCTCGGACTTGGATTTGGATTGCCTCACGGATTTCGTTGTGTTTTGGTACTTTGGCCACCGGCCTCTGCAAGGCGTTCGCCTGGCTGCATAACCTGGATTGCCTCAAACCTCGGTGTGCGCCCATCCACAGAGTCTCGCACACCAAGCCCCGTCCAGGGCCCCACTATCCATCAGGGTGACACTTCCTATACTCTAGGTAAGCGGTTCTCTTTTTCCTTGCGGGGTATTCATTGTACAACACGCACATTGTTTTGATAATCACTTATTGCCTTGCAGTGCTCCAGGGGTCCTTCTGGCTGTTCCCGGTTCCAGACCTGATGGCTCACAAAACAACCTGTGGCCTCAAAGACTGCACAGACACTGAATATCTCGTTGTCTGTGTGGTACTTGGGGATGGAGGCATTACTAATCTACACGACCATCAAGATCAAGTCCATAACAGACTGTGAAGCCTTCTTGGTCGTGCTGATTATGGATGCCTCCGCCGGGGACCCTGTGACCGCTCTAATGCAGGCTGTCGCGGCCCTTAGGACCGACATGGCCGCCGCAACCACTACCATTCACCATCGTCTCGACGCCTTACAAAGCGCACGCCAACCTTTGCCTGTTGACGCTGAGTTTGGGGATTCCAACCCTCCACTCCAGCCTGCCCCTACTCTGCCTCCTACTCCCACTCCTGTTCTACTCACAACTCCTCTTCCCCTGGCGGCTCCAGAACGCTACCAAGGCGATCTCCGGAAATATCGCACATTCATCAACCAATGCAAACTACATTTTTTGTGCAGACCCCAGGCCTTCCCCGACTCCGTTACCAAGGCCGCTTTCCTTCTGTCCCACTTATCCGGTGTAGCCGCTACTTGGGCGAATCCATTACTAGAGAACGACCATCCAGCTTTGTATGATTTCGAACTACTAGTGTCTGAGATGGCGAAAGTGTTCGATACCCGTTATAAGGCCCAATCACGAGACCTGGAACTCCTTGAACTATCACAGGGCAAGCATTCTCTGATTGAGTACATCACTCGTTTCAACCAGCTTGCAGCAGAAATGTCCTGGCCAGAGCAGAAAAAGGCGATTGTCTATTACCGAGGGTTATGCAACCCCATGAAAGACGCCCTCGCGGTGGTTCCATCCCTTCCTTCTGCTTTCTCTGATCTTGTTGATCTCACTCTCCAGGTGGACGCTCGCAGAACCGAGCGTAAAGCAGAGACGTTTATTTCTGGCCAGCTCTCTCCCGCTTCAACTGCCACTGGTGGTGAACCTATGCAAATTGGTGGCATCCGTAGTCCTATAACCCCAGTTGAGCGGGAACGCAGGAGAACCAGTAATGCCTGTTTTTACTGTGGGACTAGTGGGCATTATGTAAGAGAATGTCCCCGTCGGCCAAAAAACAAAACTCTGGGTTTTCCGAAGGCTCGCCCTTGAGATCGGGGGTACCGGCGAGCCCTTCATTGACCCCCACTGGACCCGTGTTTGGCCCTATCAGACCCATAGTAGTACATGCACTGCTGAAACCCTCTAGGGAGGTCATGCATGCCGTACGCATTGTGATTGACTCAGGGGCCACTGGCTGTTTTCTTGACATCACTTTAGCCCAGCATCTCAATCTGCCCCTAGTTCAGAAAGAACATCCTGAGCCTGTACAAGCGGTTGACGGCACCTCCCTTTCGTCTGGTCCAATTAAACAGCAGACTGCCCCTCTAGAAGTGGTGATTCAGGACACCCATAAAGAAACCATGTCTTTCGACCTTATCACCACGCCCCAGTTTGGTATCATACTCGGTATTCCCTGGTTAAGACAACACAACCCCTTGATCAATTGGGGCACTGGGCAGGTAACATTTGAATCAGATGTATGTCAGCATTTCTGCTTAACAGAATCCGAGAGACTCACCTCTCCCGCCGCTATTCTTGGCGCCATGGCCTCTTCTCGAATTGAGGATGTTGATCCACCCACACCTACACATACCGTGGGGGCTGTTACAGCTGGTATTCCTGCTGATTACCACGATTATCTGCAGGTTTTTGATAAAGCCACAGCAGAGGGTCTCCCTCCGTATAGGCCTTATGACTGCCCCATTGACTTGATTCCCGATGCACCAATACCAAAGGGTAGGATTTACTCATTATCCCATTCCGAAGAAGCCGCTTTGAAGGACTATATACAACAAGCCCTACGGTTAGGCCACATTCGTCCCTCTTGTTCCCCAGCCGCCAGCCCTATCTTTTTTGTGCCCAAAAAGGAGGGTGACCTACGACCATGCATACACTATAGACGGTTGAATGCCATCACTATAAAGAACAGGTATCCCATCCTGCTCATCTCCACCTTGCTTGATAGACTGACACGTGCGTCCATCTTCACTAAGCTGGATCTAAGGGGGGCATACAACTTGATCCGAATGCGCCATGGAGACGAATGGAAGACGGCGTTCTGCTCCCGACAAGGGTTATATGAGTATACAGTAATGCCTTTCGGGCTGTGTAACGCCCCTGCCACCTTCCAGCGTTTCATCAACGAAGTCTTCTCTGACATTCTTGATGTCTATGTTGTTGTCTATCTGGATGACATACTGATATTTTCGTCCTCCTTGGAAGAACATGTCATGCATGTCAGAGAAGTCCTATCCCGTCTCAAGAACAATGCTTTATTTGCTAAACCAGAGAAGTGCTTGTTTCACTCGAAGGAGGTGGATTTCCTGGGCTTTCACATCACCCCTGGGGGTCTCTCCATGAATTTGTCGAAAGTTCGAGCCATCATGGAATGGCCTGCCCCGGTCAATGTTAAACAGCTCCAGTCTTTCCTTGGCTTCGCCAATTTTTACCGACGCTTTATCGCCGGTTTCTCTGCCATTGTTTCTCCCCTCACAGCCTTGACCAGCCCTCTTGTTCCGTTTATTTGGACTCCCGATCACCAAAAGGCATTTGAGGCACTTAAATCTAGGTTTGTCTCGGCTCCGGTCTTAAAACACCCAGACCCAGAACTCCCGTTCATCCTAGAAGCAGACGCCTCCTCTTTCGCATTAGGGGCAGTCCTTTCCCAGTCTTGTCCAACTACAGGCTGTCTCCATCCGGTAGCCTATCATTCCCAGAAATTCACACCAGCCGAATCCCACTATACAGTTACCGAAAAGGAACTGTTAGCCATCAAGGACGCCCTCCAGACATGGCGACACCACCTCATCGGGGCAAAACACCAGACGGTGATATATACTGATCATAAGAACCTGCAAGATCTAGCAACGCTGAAGTGTATAAACAGCAGGCATGTCCGCTGGCATCTCTTTCTTGCAGCATTTGATTTTGTGGTGAAACATAGGCCTGGTCTCTCCCACGGCAAGGCGGATGCACTTTCCCGGTCTCCTGGGGGGGAATCGTTACCTCTATTTCCCGACACATTGTTAGAAAAGGGCCACGTCATCTGTATGTGTACACCATCCCCTCCTATGCTTGCCATCATCAGACACTGAGTTTCCCAACACCCACATGCCTTAACAGAGTGGGACGTTCAACTACAGGAGGGGTTGCCTTTTATTCAAGGAAAACTATTTCTCCCAACCAGCGATGTACGCAATCAGGCACTCGCTTGGTCTCATGATGCTGCAGTCAACGGGCACCCGGGGCAAAAACGCACTCTAGAACTCCTACAGCGGTGGTGCTGGTGGCCTTCAATGAGGAGAGACATAGAGAACTACGTCAACACTTGTTCAATATGCGCTCAGTGCAAGTCGTCTAGGGGACGGCCTCTGGGGCTGCTCCAACCACTACCAGTCCCGCCCAGGCCCTGGCACACGGTCTCTATGGACCTTATCACTGACCTACCCCGCAGACGAGGCTACGACACGATCTGGGTTATCGTTGACTCCTACACAAAAATGGCCCGCTTTATACCTTGTACGGGAATACCCTCAGCACCCACATTGGCCCGTTTGTTCTTTCAGTCCGTTTTCTGTCTGTTTGGTCTCCCGCAGGTCATTGTTTCGGACCGAGGGTCCCAGTTCACGTCTTGTTTCTGGCGTGCCCTCACTGGCCTTTTAGGTATCGATTCCCGCTTCTCCTCTGCCTATCATCCAGAAAGTGACGGGCAGACCGAGAGAGTGAACCAGGCCCTGGAGCAGTATTTGCGCTGTCTTACCCTCCAGTACCAGGATTCTTGGTTTAACCTGCTCCACCTAGCTGAGTTTGCCTATAACAATTCCTGGCACTCGTCTACTGGTTTCTCCCCTTTCTATTCCTTGTACGGCCAGCATCCTCGTGCCCTTCCTCTTCCTGATTTTCCCTCCGCCACTCCTGCTGCTGACGCCTGCGCTCGTGACTTGGTCACGATCCATGCCCAAACACTTACCCACTTGCGCGAGGCCCAGGTGGTGATGAAAACCAAGGCAGACAGGAGGCGGCTAGCGGCTCCTAAATATTGTGTGGGTGACCGGGTTTGGCTCTCGACCCGCCATTTGCATATACCTGGCTGTCGCAAGCTGCTGCCCCGCTTTGTTGGTCCCTACAAAATTGCTAAGGTCCTGAATCCTGTGGCCTTGTGCCTTTCAGTTCCACCTACCTGGCGGATTCACCCTGTTTTCCACACCTCCCTCCTCAAACCCTGTCTTGCTCCTACCCGACTTAGTGCCCCTCCTGCTCCTGTTTCTGTGTCCTCTCCTGACGAGTACGAAGTCAGTGCCATTTTGGGTTCTCGTTTCCTCAGTGGTCGTCTTCAGTATCTTGTGGATTGGGTGGGTTATGGCCCTCAAGACCGCTCCTGGGTCCCTTCCCGAGATGTGCACGCCCCGACCCTGGTTGCCCGTTTTCATAGGGACTACCCATCTAGCCCACGGGGTCGTGGGCCTTTGAGGGGGGGCTCTGTCACGCTTTCTCCCGCACACCCTCTCCCTGCTCCCTCCGCACGCCCGGTCTCTGCCAAAAACCATCAGGGGATCCCGTTTATGCACTCTGGCAGTCGGAGACTGCATCATCTTACCCGCCATACCAAGACACTGTTTGGACCAGGGGTTTACCGGCCATCCCAGCGCTGGAAATTACAATGGAGACTCCCACTGGCAGCCCGTAACAATCCACATCGTTTGCGACGATCCTCGCGTCACGTGAGAGGGCCAACACGATCACGCATCACGTGAGGGGGCTAGCACCGCCAGGAGTCACGTGGCGACAACGCTTCCGCATCACGTGACACGCATCACGTGATTTCTCTCAAGGATTCAAAAGCGGCCAGGAACATGGAAGCGTTGCTTCACAGCTGAACTCTTTCAGTACTGTACGGCTCTTGTTCCTTGTTTTGAACCTTGCTCCTACGATCTTTGCACGACCTCGGATTTTGTCTACTGGATTGCTTTTGTCTAACCCTTGGCATTTGTGAACTTTGGCTTGAACTCTGTCACGACCTCGGATTTGTCTACTGGATTGATTTGTCTACACCCCTGGCACCTTTGAACCTTGGCTTTGCGTTTTCTACGACCTCGGACTTGGATTTGGATTGCCTCACGGATTTCGTTGTGTTTTGGTACTTTGGCCACCGGCCTCTGCAAGGCGTTCGCCTGGCTGCATAACCTGGATTGCCTCAAACCTCGGTGTGCGCCCATCCACGGAGTCTCGCACACCAAGCCCCGTCCAGGGCCCCACTATCCATCAGGGTGACACTTCCTATACTCTAGGTAAGCGGTTCTCTTTTTCCTTGCGGGGTATTCATTGTACAACACGCACATTGTTTTGATAATCACTTATTGCCTTGCAGTGCTCCAGGGGTCCTTCTGGCTGTTCCCGGTTCCAGACCTGACGGCTCACAAAACAACCTGTGGCCTCAAATACTGCACAGACACTGAATATCTCGTTGTCTGTGTGGTACTTGGGGACGGAGGCATTACTAATCTACACGACCATCAAGATCAAGTCCATAACAGGTACGTTGGCAGACAGAGAGGTTAGAGGCCCATAAAAGCTGGGGAAGGAGCACGAAGAGAGAATAACAAGGTCTGGGACCTTGAGAGGAAAAGAGACAGTCAAGAGAGAAACAGCTGGTATAATACTCTGAGTCTGGGACCCGTGCTCATATGAAAGCCAAGCAACCATATGAAAGTCCAAGAATAAGGTGAAGCTCACTCAAGAAAGCACAGGGTCTGGGACCCAAGGAGATAAATGGAAGAGATTATCAGTTATTTACTTCGGTATGTTTGGTAGGAGAGTGAACCAGACATGAGCATACTTGCCAACCGTACCGATTTGTTTTTGGCCTGGCTGCCTGAGGGCCGGCACAGCATGATCAGCATCCTCTGGTGGGCGTGTTAATGGCCCATGATTTTGATTGATCATTGCGTGCCTGGCCAGCGTGAAAGAGACACTCTACACTGCCCTGTGCACCCCGTAGTCCAGGCAGTCATTGTCAGCGTGAGATGCCTACCATTGGCATCCCGTGACATTCTCTGGGCAGAGGCTGCTCTCTGCCTCATTGTCGTGTTGTGAGCTCGGATTTGGCGTCATACTTGCCAATTTAGGCAGTAGGATACCGCTTTTTAAGCAGTCCTACCGCCTATCCTGACAGCACTACAGATTTTACAGGCCTGTCTGCCTGAGGCCCAGAGAGCAGAGCACTGCAGCATCCAAGGGGCGTGTTTAATGGCCCATCTCAGATTTTGATTGATGACAGAGGCGTGCACCTGGCCAGGCCTGAGTGAAGTAGACACTTTGGCTCTGCCCTGCGCACCCTTGCTAGTAGTGTCAGAGCCAGCATCAGCATGACGTGATCCTGCGGCGCTGCCTCAGCTAGTTGAGTTCACTGCCAGCCAGGTGTCTGTAGTATGACTCCACTCTCTCAGTAATAAGGTAACTTTTAAACTTGTTGTGTCCATGATGTAGGATCTTATTGTATGACCTGTTGTAATATAATGCTTTTAATTTGTGCAATTCATCCCTGGACCACTGGTGCCACGGAAGTTTGATTCATCACACGGGGACCCTGCACTGTAAAATCCGTACACTCCTCCTGTTCTCCAGTCCACCTGTACAAATATCTACTCAGCACGCACGCAGCACTGTGCGCCCTTTCAATCAATACCTTAACACCAATAAATCCAAGGGCTGTATACATAGCTTTTAATATGTTACCACAGAGCGCGCAGGGCCCATTTCCCCCGATGCCCTGGCAAATGGAGGCGCTGCAGGCAGCACTGCAGCCACAGAGATCCACAGTGACACTTCAAGGCAGCTTAATGCGCAAGACTCAGCGCGGTGATCAGGCTGCTGAGCCCTCCATTACCGCTTCCTTTAAAGGGCAAAAATGACTCATCACTTTAGAAGGGGCGCTAGTGCTCGATTTATTTTCCCCTCGATTTACAGTGTTGAGATGCATACAAGAACCGCAAGCCAACTGGGCTTTCATTACCAGTCACTTCTCCCTCCTGGCCCCAACTTTGCCAGCATTTCTCCCACTTGCACTGTGAGGTATCCCAACTGCCCTCTTATTACACCAGCATGTGATTTCAACTTCATTTTGAATGGGGGTTTTGTCTTCCGTCCTTTTCCATTTGTGTTTTGATTAATAATGCATTCACGTCATAGGGTTGTTATAGTGTGCGTTATTTCAACGTTCGCGTGTGTTTTGTGTGCATGCGAGTTTATATTGCTTTACGGTGTGCATTTGTGCATGTGTGTGTGATTGTATTCCGTGCATTTCGCATATGTTAGACTAGTTTATGTTATATTGATGTGACATCATTTCCTGTGATGTCATCATTATGCTAATTACTATTTTTGAACCTTTAAGATTCCTACAGATTTTGTGTCACAGAATGTTGGTATGTATGCATAAGCGCTCCCTAAACAAAGAAGTGTTCAAGGGAAACCTGGGAACCTTTGTTGTGCATCATTGGGAAAGTTTGAAAAGTCCAGGGAAATGAAGACAAGTCCCCTGGATGAGTTAACATTGTGTTGTAACCTGTGATGGCCTAGAAGTAGTCAGTGTCTGAGAAATACTTCCCCTGTCCTAAAGACGTTTTGTGTTGTGTTATTTTTCAAAGTCAAGGAAACCATCTAAGTAGAAGACGAGCTCCTAACTTGTGAAGTAGAACAAGAAGGTATCCAGGGGAAAGGAACTAATTCCCGGCCATTGGAACATTGCATTGTGGCAAAAGAACATTTGTTTTGTTTATTGACATTGGGAACTTTCTGTTGGCAAAGAACTGTCATCATCACTTTAGTTGAGAACATAGAATACTTGCACATTAGTTTTCAGTTAATAGTGTTAGGGTCGGAAATAGGGTTTTTGGACACAACAGTAACTGGCTGTTTGACATCCTAAAGTTTTCCTTAAATTTCTTTGAAGCAGGGAAACCCCTCTTAGTTTTAGGGACAGAAAGATTGTTTTTCCAACCCTTTAATTGGTTTATAAACATTTATGACCAAAACTATGCCACATTTGTGTCTGAGCCTTACTTCTGCACCCTTACACAGGTAATTAACTTGTTCCTTCTACAGCATTGGATCTTTCAGTGATTCACATACTTATGAATACGATTACACAACAGTACATATACACAACCAATGGGAGGAGGCAGAGCTCTAAAGAAGCAATGGAACTCATCTCTGGAACACTCAACTCATGCAAATAGGTTGCAGAGCACTGCCTAGCCGATACAGGACTCCTCCCTGGAATCCCTGTCAATATAGTAGAATCTCGTGAAGGTGTGGGCAGAACTCCACGTAGCAGCCCTGCAGATGTTGTGCAGGGGAACACCAGACAGAAACGCTGTGTTAGAAGCTACGGCTCTAGCGGAATGCACCCTTGGCCTTCCTGGCAGGGGCCTGTTAGCAAGTTGGTGTCAATGTGAGATATAGCCAGAGAGACAACTGGTAACAGAAGGTTTTGCCAGGGCAGTGCCTTTGGCCACAGGTCTGAACAAAACAATCAGTTGTGCAGTATTTCTGAACTTTTTTGTGTATGTGGTATAAAACTTAAAAGCATGTGCGACAACACGGCCAAACTCTTTAAAATCAGCAAGGAAGTGGCCAATCCTGCAGCAATCTCTACCTCTCCCTCCCAGGCCCTCTGTACAGCCCTGGCCTCTCACTTCACTACTAAAACTTAGGACATCCTGTCCTCCATCTCCTCTTCCTCTTTCTCTCCCTCTCCCCCTTCCTCTCTCGGCCTTTCCTTTGGTCAACTCTCCCTCTCCTCCCCCTTTCTCCTCTTTCTCTCAGACTACACCTGACAAGGTTTCTAGACAAGTCAGATATATGCAAGCGTCATCCAACCAGGTGCTCCCCTTTTCCTCCAGAACCATCAAGGACCATATTGACACACTCGCTCCAGCCTTGGCCGATTTCTGTAATCATTTGTTCGTCATTGGAACCTTCCCCTCTCTCCTCAAGCACTCCCTTGTGCACCCCCTCCTCAAGAAGCTGTCTGCTGATCCTACCTGTGAGGCAAATTATCGCCCAATCTCTATCACCCCCTCTATCACCCCTTTACTGGGCAAATTCCTGGATAAGCTGGCCATCTCCCAGCTTACTCTCCACACTGAATTTGTTGGTTGTCACCATGACCATCAGTCTGGCTTCAGAGCTGCCACAGGCACGGAAACTGCTCTCCAGAGCTGCCAGAGGCACATAAACTGCTCTCCTGAACACCTGTGAAGATTTGCTCTCTAACCTTGATTCCAGCTTTCCTTCTGTTCTCATCCTCTTGTATCTTTCCTCTGCCTTTGACATGGTCAACCACGCCATCCTGATCAATCGACTCTGTGAGAACCTGGATATCACGGATCAGGCCCTGGAATGGTTGACCTCCTTCCTCTTGGACCGCCCCTCCCAGGACCAACTTGGTTTGTTTCTTTCCACCACCTCCCTCTCCACATGTGGCGTTCCCTAAGGCTCCATCCTCTCACCCTGGTTTTTCAACCTCCACTTGGACCCTTTCGCTCAACTGATCTCCACTTTCTCCTCTAACTTTCAGTGTTATGCGGATGACACCCAGCTCTCCTTCAGGCTCCCCTCAGCCTCCTCTCCGCCCTCGCTCATTCCTGGCTGTCTATCTGCGATTCAGGAGTGGTGCACCTCCAACGATCTCTGCCTTAATGCCAGCAAGACAGAGATCCCTCTGATTGTGACTCCTGCTCCCGCTTTCCCTCTCACTCTGGCCGTCCTCCTTGGGCCCACTTCCTTCGCCTTCTTGTGAGGCAAAAACCCTTGGTGTCATCTTCGACTCCACTCTCTTTCTCTCTTCACATCTCATACGTCGCCAAGAAGTCCCACTACCAGGAAGGTACTCTTCCCTTTCTCACTTTCCCCCAGAAGCTCAGTGTCTCCAGAGCCCTGGTTCTCTCTAGGCTGGACTACTGCAACAGCCTCTTTCTCAATCTTCCTTTCGCTACTCTCCGCCCTCTGCAACTAATTCAGAACAGGACTGCAAGACTTATCCTTGGCCTCAAGCCCAGGGACTGTATCTCCCCAGCCCCGAAATCTCTCCACTGGCTCCCGGTGGCTGAAAGGATCAAGTTCAAGAGCCTTTGCATTGTCCACAAGGCTTTCTGGGGCTGGGGGCCAGCACTACATCCAGCACTCTCATCCTAAATACCTGCCTTCTCGAGCCCTTCGCTTAGCCACCTCCAACTCTCTATGGGTCAGAAGCTTCTCCAGGCAGAGAGTGGGGGGTACATCTCTCTCCTCTGCAGGTGCCTCCCTGTGGAATGGCCTCCCTGTCCCTCTCAATCTTGAGCCGCACCACCGGAAGTTCCGGAAGCAGCTCAAAACTTTCCTCTTCTCCTCTGCTTTCCCTCTCTCCCTCCCCTGCTAACCTACCTGTCTGCCGCACCGACTGGTTGCTTGGCTACCCTCAGTGTCTCACTGGGTACCAGGATCTCCCTTGATTGGTCACCCCTGCACTGCCTCCGGGCCTTCCATGCACTTAGGGGCTGTAATCTGTAACTTTTACAGTCCCTTGCCTCCTTTGCACTTAGGCAGCGCCGCACTGCCTGTGCTGCACTTTCTCAGAGCATTGCTCCCCTGTTGTCCCCGTTCCCTCTTCCCGGCAGTTCTCCCCACCCCACCCCCACTTTCCCCTTGCATTTCTCATTCTTGCATGATCTGAATGACACAAGGCCTAGTAAGATTGTTTGTCTTGTCGTCCGTCCTTTGTCTTGTCGCGCCTAGAAACACTTGTGTACAGGCGAGTTATAAATGACTTATCATATTATATCCAGTGAATGTAAGGCCCTCTCTACTGGAGAAGTGGGAGCACCAAAGAAAATTGGTAGAAGCACAGGTTCATTCAGGTGGAAAGCCGAGGGAACTTGCAGGATTAAGGAAGGATTTGTGCGGAGCACCACCTTGGACTGATGAAAAGCCAGGTACAGCAGTTTACAGGAGAGGGCTTGCAGTTCTTCTACATCTGACAAATGTAATGGCTACCAAGAAAGCAGTCTTCCATGAAAGAAACTTCAGCAGAGCCCGCTGAAGAGGTTCAAATGGAGGGCCCATTAACTTGGAAATAACAACATTGAGTTCCCACATTGGAGCTTTCTCAGGAGGAAAAGCCTGGCAAAGTCCCTTAAGGAATTCTTTAAACAGCCTGTGGGCCATAGAGAAGGTTGGCCTGCAGTGCGAGTGTAGTGAGAAATGACTGCTAAATGTATTTTAATGGATCTGTGTGCTATTCCCGCTTTTGCCACGGAAAGCAGATATGGCAATACTTGCGCAGCTTTGATCAGACGAGGGTGTAGCTGTTGCGATTCACACCATTCAGTAACATTTTTCTATTTGTGTTTGTAGGACGATAATGCAGCCACAGCCTTGAGAATAATTTTTCTGTACTATACAGGCAAAGCAAAGTGGCCGATTTCTTGGGCTGCAGTAGCCAAGCCCTCAACATCAGGGATGCCGGACAGTGATGCAGTACTGTTCCTTCCTCTCTGGAGAGGCGGTTCAGCAGAGGGGGCGGCTTGATGCAAGGAGCAGCTGACAGGTGAAGTAGGTTGGAGTACCAAATTTGCCATGTCCATGCCGGGCCGATTGAGATTATCATGCAGTGGCTCTGTTTGAGTGTGTTTAGCACTCACAATAGAAGTGGAGGGAATGTATAGAGGAATCGACCTTCCCATGGGATAGAGAAGGCATCCCCCAGACTCCTTTTTTGAGGATACTGGATGGCAAACTGGAGGCACAGTTTTGTGCCGCAGTGAATACGTCGATTTTGGGGCGCCCCCACCGGGAGACGATGCAAAGAACTTGGCTCTGGTGGAGCTCCCATTTGTGGCATGATCGAAGCTCCGTGCTGAGAGAATGCGCAATGTTGTTGTGGATTCCCGGTAGATGAAAAGGAAGGAGATAAATGTTCTGGCATAACGCCCAGTAACAGATCGCTTGAGCTTCCCTGGACAGCATCAGTGAGCGAATACCGCCTTGTTTTCGGATATAAAACATGGTGGTTGTGTTGCCGGTGAAGATGCAAACCACCTTGTTCTGGAGTTGCGGTTTGAACAATTTCAAGGCACAAAATACTGCTCTGAGCTCCAAGACATGTATGTTAAAGGCTTGTCTTCGGGTTGCAACAGGCATATGGTGTGGTGTTGGCACGTGTGGGCCCCCATCCCTCCAGGGAAGTATTGGTGGTGACTGTGGCCTGAGGAACTGGGAGGTGAAAAGGCACTCTGTGTGAGGTGCTTGCGATGAATCCAACAGTGGGGAGTCTGACGGAATGATGGTGTGAGGGCAAACGTATCGTTCCAGGAACCTTAGACTTGCTGCCATCGAGCATCTAGGAATTCCTGGAGAGGCTGCATGTGAAGCCTGCAGTGTGGAACCAATGGGATGCAAGAGGACATCATCCCTAGCAGAGATTTGATGGAGCTGACTGTTACCTGTAATGTGGACAGTTGTTGAATCTTGTGGAGTATGGCTTTGACCCTCTACTCCAAGGGGATAGCAAGACATGTTAGGGTGTTGAGCCGTGAGTCCAGGAACAGAGCGTTTGAGATGGTGATACGCATGACTTTGGAAAATTGATGGAGAACAGAAGTTAGGCACTGGATGCTCCCCTCGGTGTGTTGCTTGGCCAGCGTCTGGGAGGCGTTGCGTATTAGCTTGTCGTCCAGGTACTGGGAGATATAAATGCCTGCTCGGCAGAGATGGGCCGCCACCGGAGCTTGGCATTTGGTGAAGACTCTTGGAGCTGATTTGAGGCCAAAAAGCAGAGCCTTAAATTGAGGTTTGCCTTGTACTATGAATCGAAGGAAGCATATGTGCTTGCGAAGTATGGGAACGTGCAAATAAGCATCTGCCAAGTCCTGAGAGGAAAGGAAGTCTGTTTGCTCTAGTTGATCGAGAATGTGCTGAAGCATGGCCATGCAGAATGTCTGATTTTAGGAACTTGTTGAGCTGCCTGAAATCCAGGATGGGTCTTCACGCACCGGACTTCTTTTTCACCATGAAGTATCTGGAGTTTACTCCGGAGCCCCGGATGTGCAATGGTACGGCTTCAATAGCTCCAGTTTTTAGGAGGGACTTTACTTCTTTTAGAAGAAGAGGCAGATGTAGTTCTCTTTTGTTCACGAGAGGGATGGATGGTAATTTTCCCAGAAACTCGAGGGTGTAACCCTGTCGAATGATGTTGAGCACCCATCTATCAGTGGAGATGTTTTCCCACTGATCGACAATTGCGACATCCGGCTTCCCACCGGGGTGCTGAAGTGGGGGCGTGGGTCCTGGCGCTGGTCAGGCCTGCTTGGGGATTTGCGGTCTGGAGGAAGCTGCAAGCCATCATTGAGTATCCCTGTACGTCCTTTCCATGTATGCCTCCTACGAGCTGGTGAGAGATGGTTGTGTTACGCTCACCTGGTCTCTGTGGAGGCGTTGGGGCACGGTGGCAGCCCTCCCAAGAGTTAGATCACCCACTTCTGGTTTCTCCCCCTGAGGACAAGCTGCGGGCAGCGACAATTGGTGGCACTGCTCCTGCGTGGATATGAGACGACGTGAGTGTGCTGATTGGTGACTGTTGTACCTCCCAATCCCTTCGACCCAAGGTGTGATTTCTGTGGGCACGTACCGGCCCATAAGGCTCACCTGGTAAGTATGAATGATGAGCTCTCTCCGTCTTGCTACTTCTGGCAGGGGCGCTTGTTGATGGGATCCAGTTCCTTCACCGATCCCTGATGAGTAGTAGTCCAGTCCAGCTGCGACTATGCTCCTCCGGTTTAGTGGTGTCTCTCAATGGCTCTTGCCTTTTCCCCCTTTCTAGTTTCTGTTTTGATATTATTGCTCGCAATGTTGTTTTTTCCTGAATAACGTTCCTCCCTGTTTTCTTCCAAATAGATGGAAATGCGGCCCAACAGCTGCTGTGGAGGCGTGGAACGCGACCGAGCGGAAGATCGATGAAACCGCAATGTCCGACAACAGGTGAGTGATGATTTAAGGGAAAGCACGAGGTTTGATGGTAGCGCGACCTTAAACGTAATGTCTGTTAAATGTCTAACCTTGTCTTTCGCTTTATTTGCAGGTGCTGCGGTTGCGGTTGAAGCGCGTTGTGCCGCGGTGCCAAGATGATGATGTCTGCGCTCTGAGATGTTTGCAGGTGAGCCACGGTGCCTAGTAGATGATGTCTGCGTTCCGAGATGTTTGCAGGTGAGCCGAGGTGCCAAGTAGAAGGTGTCTGCGCTCCGAGATGTTTGCAGGTGAGCCGAGGTGCCAAGAAGAAGCGTACAGGTGAAGCAGGATCCTCCAGGTGGTAAGTATGGAGGCAGATGACAGGACTTCCCAAGGTAAGTTGAATCCCAGGCGGCGGTGAGCATTACGCTGCATGGAAGTGCAGAATAACGCGAAGCATCTGCCTCAGGGATTGGTGCAGCTTATATAGCTGTTTGTTTGTTTGTTTGTTTATTTATTTATAATGCGCCCCAGACCCAGGGGTATTAGGGCGCAGAAGAAGGAGAAGAGGATTGTTCAGCTTAGGTTACATTACTGTGCGTTGTGATACAAAAAGTTAATAAACAGTGCTAGCCTATATCATACAAATGAACAAATAATAGCAGAGAACATCAAGCAACAGTTATATACAATATATACAATTATATGCAGTGGTGGGCAATGATAAGGCAGTATGGTAGAGGGTCAAATGTCATGCTCCTTAATCCATTGGATGAGGTTGTATCTGAAGTGGGTTTAGGGCATGTCTTCTCTTAAAGAGGGTGGGAGTGAGTTCCAATTTTGGCCAGCTTTGACCGGGAAGCTACTACCACCAGTCTTCATGCATTTGAATCTAGGCACTTGAAGTAGGTTAGTATTGGCTGATCTGGAAGGGCGGTTAGTGGATTGTCTCCGGAATTTGGAAGTAAGGTACTGAGGGGCGGCCATATGTAAGCATTTATGAGTTAGGGAGGCTGATTTGAGAGGAATTTTATCTTTGGTGGAGAGCCAGTTGTTGGCTCTTCTAAAGTCAGATATATGGGCTTTCTTGGGAATGTTGAGGGCTGCTCTCAAGGCATTATTTTGTAAGATCTGGATCTTATTGGTAATGTATTTATTGCGGCCTATGTATAGGGCGTTGCAATAATCCAGTTTGGATAAAACCAAGGCTCTTGCTAGAGTAATGCAGTTGTTGGGAGTAAGGAATGGCTTTGCTGCTCTAATTAGCTTGCACGTGTAGGCGGTGGTCGAGGCCATGGAGTTAACTTGAATGTGAGAGTGGAATCTAGGTAGAAGCCAAGAGTTTTCAATTCCTTGGCTACTGTGATGTTATTGTTATCTATGGTGAAATTAGAATAGAGATGGCCTAATTTATTGAGGTTCGCCATGGTGCCCAAAATGAGGAGTTCCGTTTTATCATCATTCAGGCATAGTCCATGAGAGGCCATCCATCCCTGGATGATGAGATATACTCTGTTCACAAAGACCAAATCCTTGTCGTAATCTCCCATCAGCAGGATGAGGATCTGTGTATCATCTGCATAGTTAGTGTCGGTGATATCCAGGCCATCTAGATCATCAAAAAGAGGCTTCGTGAAGATGTTATGCAGAGTGGGCGAAACACATGATCCCTGAGGCACCCCACACGTGATAGGAATAGGGTCTGCAGCTGCTGAAGGTGCGAAGACCCGCATGGTTCTATTATCTAAGGCAGGGGTCTGCAACCTGCGGCTCTCAGGATGCTTTGAACTATGACTCCCATGATCCTTCACCATTGACTATCCTGGCTAGGTCTAATGGGAGTTGTAGTCCAAAACATCTGGAGAGCCAAAGGTTGCAGACCCCTGATCTAAGGATTGAATCCAGCCTATGTCTTCTTGTGAGAAGAGGGTGGCCGAGTCTAAGTGGTGGCAAAGAGTCTTATGATCAACCAGGTCAAACGCCGCTGTAGTGCTGTGTTACCATTGTCTCTCAGGGTGTCTATTTGTGCTTTAAGGTCGATCAGTGCGGTTTCCGTTCCGTGTTGCGGTCTAAAACCTGACTGACGTACTCCTAGGAGGTGGTTGTATTCCAAATATTGTTGAATTTGGAGGTACGCTACCTTGTCCAGAATTTTAAGCAGGAATGGCACTGTCGTGATGGGATGATAATTAGTGGGAATGGACGGGTCGAGAGTTTGTTTTTTTTAGAAGTGGGAGGACCCATGACTGTTTCAAATTGTTGGGAACGGTGCCGGTAGAGAATTAGACATTTATAAGTTTAGTTATGAAAGGGGAAAGGTCCCTTGCGGCATCCTTTATGATTTGTGCAGGGCAAGGATCGCTGTGGCAGTTAGAAGGTTTGAGAGTTAGGATGACTTTTTCAACTTCTAGAGTGGATACTTTCTTGAAGTTGAAAAGGGGGTTTAGGTAGTTCGGTAGGGTGTGAGGTGAGGTGTTCGAGGGCGCACGGGCCGAGAAATTATTAGAGTTGGAGGCAAGGAGGAGGGATTCTTTTTTGTTGTTAATTTTGGCCTGTAAGGTCGTTATTATATTAGCTAGGGCACTCTGAATACTGGTGCAACAGGTTTTGTCCTTAAGGCAGGTGTCAGGGGCTTGGATAGGCGTTTCCAATTCTTTAATGATTGTAAATAGTTATTTTGTGTTGGGAGTTAGCTTGGGTGATACGCAGGTTGTAGGATTCTTGTTTAGCAAGGATTATTTCTTTTTTGTATAGCGAAGCTAGTTTAGTGAGGTTTAATCTCCATATCTGTTAACATTTACGTTTCTCAAGTCTAATGGCTTTTAGATGGGGAGAGAACGATGAGTTGACATGTTTTTTCTGTTTGCATTTTCTGATTTTCAAGGGTGCTATGGTATCCAAGGCAGATAACATTACCTTATTGTACTCTTCGACCAAGGTAAGTGGGTCTACAGAGTCGGGGAGAGAGTTCAAGGTAGGGATGATCAGAGGAATTAGTTTGTCAGCTGTAATGTTCTTTTTATTCCTAGTAGGGATAGCAGGAGCTATATTGATGGTATGATTGGGGGCTGTGACTTCAAGGGAGAAAGAGATCAGGTGGTGGTCAAACCAGGGCAAGGGGGTTATGGCGTTGATGGACGTTACACAATGGTGTTCCGCAATCCAATCAAGGGTTCTGCCCTTAGTGCGAGTGGCGCCTGTTACCTTTTGGGCGAAGCCTAATTCCTCGATAGATTTGTTGATCTGTGTGGCATTGGGATCTGAGGAGTCTTTGTAGCCAAGATTAAAATCTCCTAGAAGAAGACTTGGTGAAGTATTTTTAAGGTTATCCAAGAGGATGTTAGTGAGATCTTCTTCAAAGGATCCTAAAGGGCCTGGAGGTTTGTATATAAGGTGGATAGAAATGGTCTGAGTAGTTGAGGTAGTTAATTTGACGGTCAGGAGTTCGCAAGAGTCTACCTTTAGTGGAGGAGCAAGTCTCAGTGCTAGGCTGGTTTTTGCGATTATGGCTAGGCCACTGCCTCGAGAGGAAGTGCGGTCTATTCTTAAGAGGGTGTAGTCCTCAGGAGTAGCTAGCATAATTGTTGGGCCGGCTGCTGAGTGCAACCAGGATTCCGTAATGGCGAGGAAGTCTATTTTTTCAGTTGTGATAAGGTCAGCTATTTCTGTGGCATGGGCATTTATTAAGGCTCCTCTTATACCTGGCATGCCCACTAGGCTTGGCTTGCCTGCCACACGCTGCCGTTCCTAGTGAGTCAGCACCTGTCAGGCAATCCAATAGCAGCAGCCCCACCCAAGAGTGCACGTGGGGCTGCTGTGAAGGTGAAAGTCCCATTGTTAAACACACGGTGCACCAGAAAATGAGGTGCAATGTCCACAATAAAGGTATTCTTTGACCCAAATTAGTGTTTTGTTTATTGTTTTTTATGAGCCTGGGACCAAAGGCGCCAGGACTGTGTCCATCCGGCCCCCCTGTGTGTGTGACCCTGTAAGGTCTGTGCCCTTGGCCTGATGACCATGACATGTTGGTGATAGGAGGGTCTGTTATCTTTGGAGGTCCTGGAGAAACGTCCATTACCATAACAAAAGGGCTGTCTTTGCTACTGCAGAGGGCCTAGGGAGTGTGCAGTATCAGCATCAGCCTAGGGTTTCGTCCACTTTCTTCCCAAACAGGTCCACCCAATCAAATGGTATAT
This sequence comes from Ambystoma mexicanum, assembly GCF_040938575.1. Lineage (NCBI taxonomy): Eukaryota > Metazoa > Chordata > Amphibia > Caudata > Ambystomatidae > Ambystoma > Ambystoma mexicanum. The sequence goes on along the minus strand of NC_090933.1, from coordinate 411,208,480 downwards.
CCACAACCTCAGATTGCACATCACCAGCTCTAGCGCCTGAGCATGGATCCGTTTCCTGTTTAGTGAAAACCTGTGTCCGTGATGTCTAAAGTGACAGTAATGGTGTGGTGCGAAGCGACTCCCCCTTTGCGCAACAGCGGTAGGGCCTCATCCCTTTTATGATCGGGTAAAAAATCCAAGCTGGGACCCATTTTGTACCACATCTCGCAGCCGTACCAGGAGAGGATTGCCAATGAGTTGGACACTTTGATGGTAGTAGCGGCTGTGGAAATCACAATTTTTCCAATGGCGTCCAGCTGCTTGCCCTGTTTGTTTGTTTGTTTGTAATTTATAATGTGCACCAGCCCCGAAGGTATCAAGGTTCAGGCAAATAAGAAGGCGTTCAGCTTAGAACATAAGTTACATTGGTTGGGGGAGACTAATAATAGCAACATTGACAGATACCGATAGGAGTTAGGTAGTGACTATACAGGAATGAGGAATAAATAGGTCAAAATGTACATGAAAATATGCAGTTATTTACAAGAAAGGTACTTTACACTTTTCAGGTTCACTCTGCCTCATTTTCTAGGAGCCATGAGATCAGAGTTAAGTCTAAATTTATTGAAGGTTTGGTCCATTCCAAGTGTAGTTGGTAGTGAATTCCAGAGTTGGGCTGCTTTGACTGGGAAACTGGTGCCCCCGATGGTGGTTAATTTGAAGCGGGGCACTTGGAGGCAGTTGGAATTCGCTAGTCTTGTGGGTCTAGAAGAGTTTTTCCTGGAGAATCTTTCTATTAGATATCGAGGAGCTTTATTATTTAGACATTTATGGATTAGGGACATGGATTTGAGTTTGATTTTCTCTAAAGTAGATAGCCACTTGTGCAACTTTCTTGTTTGCGAGATGTGTTCCCTTTTAGAGATACTGAGTGCCGCTCTAAGGGCATTATTTTGTAGGATCTATATTTTGTTGAGGATACGTTTGGTTGTTCCAATGTAGAGGGCATTACAATAGTCTAATTTGGAGAGTATGAGGGCTCTGGCTAATATCATGCAACTGTTGGGAGAAAGGAATTGTTTGCCAGCTCTAATTAGCTTACATGTGTAGGCTGTGGAGGAGGTAGAGTGTTTACCTGTTTGGTGAATAATAAGGTGGCATCTAAATAGAATCCTAAGGTTTTAACCTCCTTGGCGACCTTAATAAGGTTCCCATCAATAATGAAGGAGGAATATCCCTTGCCAAGTTTGGTGAGAAGAGCTGTGGTTCCCGAGATGAGCAATTCTGTTTTGTCATCGTTCAGGCAGAGGCCGTGATTGGCCATCCATGCCTGAACGATGCTGTAAATTCTATTCACCAGTGCTAAATCCTTGCTATAGTCCCCTGTGAGTGGTAAGAGGATCTGGGTGTCATCTGAGTAGTTAGTGTAGGTGACACCCAGATGGTCCAAATCATCAAACAGGGGCTTGGTGAATATATAGTACAATGTTGGGGAAACGCACGAGCCCTGGGGCACCCCACAGGTAATAGGGATAGGGTCTGCGGCAGCAGATGGCAAAAAAACCCCTTATGGTTCGGTCGCCAAGGAAAGACTGTATCCATGCTATTGCCTTGCTGGAAAAATGGGCAGCTTTATCTAGGTGGCTGCATAGGACATTGTGATCCACCAAGTCAAACACCGCCGACAGGTCGAGCAATAGGAGTAATGCAGGTTTGCCATCGTCCCTTAGAATATCCATTTGGGCTTTAAAGGTCAATGAGAGTTGTTTCAGTACCATGTAGTGGACGGAAACCAGATTGGCGGGAGCCTAGAAGTTGATTCAGTTCTAGGAAGTTCTGGATTTGAGTATATGCAACTTTATCTAGAATTTTCAGCAGGAATGGTACAGTAGTGATGGGCCTGTAGTTTGTCGGTATAGCAGGGTCTAGAGTTTGCTTTTTAAGGAGTGGGAGTACCCAGGATTCCTTCAAATTGCTAGGTATGGTACCGGATGTGAAGGAGGCGTTAATGAGTTTTGTGATCAACGGTGCTAGTTCCCTAGCAGCGTCCTTAATCAATTGTGCTGGACATTGCTCACCCTTACAATTAGATGGTTTAAGGCCTAGTATGACTTTCTCAACCTCTTTGAGAGAGACTTTAGAGAAGTGAATTGGATGAAGGGTTCAGTTTTGGGTGTAATTGGTGTTACGCTTTTAGGCGATGTGGTAGTAGAGTTTAGTGACACTTTCTTTAAAGCTATTTTGTTTTGGAGGTTCAGAACTTTGTTACATAATGCGTGCTGGATGTCAGCACACCAAGCTGGGGGTACCATGCATGGTAAAGAAGGGTTGACTGATCTCTCCCGAGCAGCCACCGACGCCATTGAGTCTAGGCAGGACTGGGTACAAAGGCACTTAGGAGTACCATCTGGAACATTATACTTCTTTTCTAGGCGATCCTTTTTTGGAGGAGCTGAGAAGGGATATTTCATCACCAAAAGGCCATCTTCCCAGATGTTGTCTAGCATAGGGATTATGACTAATGACTTCCTGGAGGCTTCATACCTTTGAAATAGGAAACCCTCTTTCCATTGTTCCTCAGGAACCAGGCCGAATAGCTTAACAGCTTAAGAGTGCATGGAAAGAGCCGATTTCATCTGGAGGCGAGACACGCGTGGGTAGGTATGGTGTCCGACCATCAACTGGTATCAAGTCATCCTAATCATCTGTTTAAGTGTTTCCTTAGCCATGTCTGTGTCGTCAGGACCAGCATCAGAATTGGCGAGTATAGCAACCGGAACTGAGAACTGAGACGCTGGTTGCCGAGGTGGAACTAAATCCCCTCTTGAAGGTAATGCCAGAGGACTCCTACGAGGGGCCGGAGGAGGAAGTCGATGCTGTAGTGCCATGACCAAGGTTTGCAAGGTTTATAAAATATCGAGAGAAAGGTCCCTGGGCGCACCAGGTATTGCACCGGGTGGAACTGCAGACATTGGAGGAGACTGAACTAGCGGACGGGTATTGACAGTAGGATGGGATCAGGTTGTTGACGGATTTCATGCTGGTCTGAGAGTAAGGCCTCCAGAGGCTCTTCATCGAGACCTCACCTCCTTGGCAAATGTGGCAACCGCTGGAGCTCGAGACTGGGAAGCCAATGGTGCCGTTGACGGTCTAGGAGGCAGAGAAACTCTTGCCAATTTGGTGGAGATTGTAGTCCTGGTTGTTGATGAAGTAATCATCGAAGGGGAAGCCGTCGATGAGGAGGTGGATGGTTTTGATGGTTTGTGCACTGTCGACTGAGACATCAACGAGGTTGTCGTCAGCAAGGTTCTTGATGTTGACGATGACTTATGCCCGTGACTCGTAGACGGTGCAGATGTGGATGTCGACGAACATCGCTTCTCTGACAAATGGGTCAAAGACAAAGGTGTTGCCAGATGAAACAGTGGTGGATGGGGCCATTGACGAAGTGGATGGTGTTATAGGCATTGACAGAGTTGGGTATGGTGGAACAGTCGAAGTGTGTGACTTGTGTTCCTTTTTAAGTTTCTTCCCCAGGGAAGGTTCTTTGTGTGATCTCGATCTCTTAAGACGAGGGAGTATGATCGATGGATCTGCAGACTCTGGTAGAGGCAAGACTGCAGACTCCAGTTGAGTCAGAGGCCCCAGCCCCCTCTTCCAGCCAAGTCACCAATCTGCGGTGACGGTCCTTCTGAGTCTTCGAAGAAAAAGACTGGCAGATGGATCAAAGGTCCATGCTGTGTTCTGAGTAATGACAATATAAGCATTTGTCGTGGTGGTCCTCCGCATAAACATTTTTGAGGAAACACTTCGTACAGGCTTTAAAAAGGCTCTTATTCACGTCCATCATTGCGGCGAATGAGGAAAGCCTCAAACTTGTGAAGAGGACTTCACACAGTCAAGAACATCCATCGATGGTCGGGCCCTTCACTGGCAATGGATCCCCGTAGTAGATAGTCACTAAAGTGACAGATGATGAAGAAAGCGATTGGAAAATCTGTCAAAAATAGGGAAAAAACATTGATATTTCGAGGCGCGAAACAACGAGGACTCCCAACATGTAAACGTGTGTTAGGCAGAAACCTGTGCAGTTCCCTCTGGGACCACTGCAAAAAATTTAGGACTACAGGTGTTTGGCAGTAAACCCACTTGGTAGCAGTCTGTACCACACAGATTCACTTGGTAGCTGTGGCTGAGCAGTCAGACTTCCCTCAAGAAGAGTTAGGCAGTATACAGAGTATTCACAATAGGTCAAGAGAACACAGTAGAACAAGTAAACACTGACCAGGGCTTGGTGTAAAAGAGATATAATTATTTATTTAAAACCACATCTAGGAAAACACACAGGCACTAATAGTAAGCAATTCAAAAACACGGTCACTAAAAGATATACACTCCCATAAAAGAATATTAGACAAGTCTTAAGTAAAGCCCCACTTATTTTCAGACAGCGGTGAGCGCTTAACATAGATGGCACTCTATAATTCAGTTAAAAAAAAGGGGAGAGAAAAGCAGAGGATAAATTGAAACAGATCCCAACACTTTTTCACAAACACACAAGAGGGGAAGGCAAAGTAACACCGTGAATTCAGAGTCAATAGGTTGGATCTGCTTTAAGAGGATCAAAACGAAATGTGTCCAAGGTCACACGGTTGCAGTGCACAAACGTCTCGTAACGGTTAAAAAAAATAAAAGGAGTTGGACTGAGAAAGGGACCAATTAGAGGGTCAAGGCGGCCAGCCCAGTCCAGAAGGTTAAGGAGTTATTATTACCTTGTTGCAATCTTTAGGAAGGGAGGCCTGGCGGACACGGTACCTTAAAGTGGTGAGAACACTCCAGCGGGGGCAGTTGTTCCTGGCAGCGGGTGCAAGTCGGTGAGTCTGTTGCACTGCCAGGGAAGAAACCAGCCGCTGAGTTTCTCAGGTACAAGGAGCGGTCCGGTGATTCGCGGTTCAGTGGTGAGTGGCTATCCGGCTGCCGGGGTGCTTGGCACGGGCAGTTCGACCACAAACCGGGCTGGGGTGCGAAGAAAGAAAGGTAAACTGGTTGTGCCCACCAGTCAGGGGAAGAAGCCTCTCCAGCCGGGAGATCTTCTCTGTCGTCGGGAAGTGGTGAGTCGGTTCCGCAGGGCTCCAACGGTGGTGTCGTCGTGGTAGGTCGGCTCAGCTTCTCCCTCGTCGGATTCTCAGGTCCTGTGGCGACTTCTGAAGTTCCAGTCCCCAAAGCCCTGCTTTTATGCAGAGAACCCCCATTCACTCAGCCTAGCTGTCACTCAAACATGCTAAGTGGTGAGCCGGCCGGCTCACCACTTGGGCCAATCACACAAGAGTGCGACCTGAGTTACCAAGGTAACTCGGTCCAGGATGCCTAAACCCCCTCGCACACCCCCTGTGGTACCCAGACAGAGTGACACCACTTTTCGAGGCTTCTGTGGAGAAGCCCGCCAAAAAGTGGAACAAAGGGCTTGACTTGGGTTGGAGTCACAGAAGAGAAAACAAACGCCATTTTAGAATCGAGTCTTGGCAAAAAATACCAACCGGAGAATTAATATTAATTAAATAAACCGGCGGTATGTTCGAGGCTATGACAATTAAATAATTAAAGTTGGTAGCCTCGAACAATGGGAAAATCCATAGGAAATATTTGCGGTCGAATATAAAAAGCAGTTTCCACTGCCACCAGCCAAAACTCGATTAGCGGGGACGGAGACGTGCCCCTTCGACTAACAGACCCCGGGGCAACCGAATTGCCCCAACCAGTACGTCCATAATATGATGGTTTGTACTGGTTTCTGTTAATAATTTGGGACTAGTAAAGCCAATGGTGACTTTACATGCCCTGGGAGACAGTAGTCAGGGTAGACAGGGTATGGAGTCTACGGTGGGGTGTCACTATGACACCCCTGTGCTAATGCACGGAGGGTGCTGTGTAACACACATAGGAAAAACACATGAGACCCTATGGAGTAAAGGACCCCATAGCCCATAAAACACATTACCAATCAAATGAATACCATTAATCTTGTCCAAGAGTGGGAGAAAAAGAGTCTCACTCTTGGCAGGAGGAAAAAAAACAAACTCCAGAAATCCAGCAAAGCTGCTGGGGGACTCACTAGGTTAGGAAATTCAGCCTAAAGAGAGAATTCTCCCTAACAACGTGCAATAAAAATCTGAAGATGGCCACCAGTGGTCGGGCTAAGGAGGACTAATATCATTTGCTGTGGCAGTATGACCCAAAGTGACAGCAATATACTACATAAGTGACCAGTAGTTTTAAGCTTTAAAGTAAAACTGCTTTAATATTACAGAAAATTCCCAGCCTGACGACTGGGACTATTCATAAGCATGTGAATCCATGAAACATCCAATGCTGGAGAAGGGGGAGCATTTTCAGGACCCGACAGCCACACAACTCGCACTTTGCATACCTGCGGCAGGGCATTTTTTGAGATTAGTTTTAGAAAGCCTCCTGCTCCAGGCTGAGAAGGGTAACCTTCTCGACCCCCCTTTGACAGGGCCAGGGCCCTGACCCTGTCACAATGTACACAGAGAGCTGCTACCATGTCTCCAAAAACAATATACCTGCTAATGATGGAACCTACAATAGAAAAACCTCTTGGGAGAAGAAGTGCGCTCACAAAAAAGAACTTTACAACAGTGTTTTACTATGTTAATCATTTTTTATATTTGATTAGTTCAATTTTGATCAAGTGTTTCATTTGAGAAAAAATGACTGACAAAATAAATTATTAGAACATTTTTATTACAAGATGCTACAAATTACACTTTTTTGATACCAATTCCAAGGAACACACAAACAAAACATAACACTGAAAGCAAAGTGGACCTTTCAATATGGCGGAACTGTTTGATCGAATTTAGATTAGTCCAATCTTTAATTTATTTTATTTTATTGAGTTTTTGTTTATAACAACAACAATAATAAAACAACAAATTGCATAATACATCACATTACATTACCACGAGAATCGTACCCTATGATCTTCCCAGCTCCTCCCCCGCTCTGCTTATGCATGCTTCTGCGTTATTCTTTCTAACCATTGGCCCACAGTTTGCCCCTTGTGCGTCGTCTAGTATAGTGGCTTTGCTTCCATCTATATTGAACAGGGTCACCGTCAGGGTAATCCACTGCTGTATGTCCATGCTCAGATCTTGTTTGTGTTCCCTTAATGCCTTTTCCCACACCCCAGTTTCAGCTGCCGACCATTTCTTTAAGTCATCCCACCATCTGGCCACACTCGGCCCCTTGACATCTTTCCACCTCATGTCTATACATCGTTTGGCTAATATATACATTAAATCTTTAAGTTTGGGCAACGGTTTCTTCTGTGAACTCCTCTTGAATCTACCAAGCATGCATGCCTCAGGAGCCTGTATATCCAAATCTATGCCACCATGGGCCACTTTAAGTGCCAGCTCCCTCCAGAAACCTGTATCACCGGGCATGCCCAAAATATATGCATCATCCCCGGCTTCCTCTACTCTACATTTAGGGCATTCTTGTCTACTTGCTCCCTGGAATTTAGCTATTGCCGCCAGCGTTAGATATGCTCTGTGTGTGATATAGAGTATCAATTGGAGTCTGGCATTTCTGGAGACCTTTTTATGGTACAATAGCGGCCCATTCTTTATCCTCAAATCTCTTATTCAATTCAGTGTCCCATCTCCCCTTACACTTCAGCTCGGCTCTAGAGTTTCTCCCAATCAACACTTCATAGATCCTTGAGATTTCGTGCCCACCCTCAGATACACTAAGCAAGTTCTCCATTTCCTCACTTCCTATCTCCTCATCATTGATGCATGGCAACCTTCCCTCCACCATCCTCAGCACCACATTGTGCAATAAAAATGGTCCCGTATGTAAGCCTGTGTTCTCCTGCAATTTGGCAAACGTCAACAATATTTCCTCATTATGTAGGTTTCTTATCATGGCGATACCACAGGGCTCCCAACTGGTCCGCACCCCCGCCCCACTCCCTGGCCTGTCTGCCATCGCCGCAGCTATAGGGATCTGTGGCGAGATCGGATCTTCTAGTCCCATAACTTTGCAGGTTCTCTTCCAAGTTTGGATTCCCAGTTTCACTAGGTATGGGTGGTCCCTTTGCCCTCCTCTAGGGGCCCAAATCAGATTTCTAAGATACATGTCTTTTACAGCTGGTTGGAGGAGAGTCGTTTGTCGTAATCTCAAAATCCATCCACATGTCGCAACTGACACGCCAAGTAGTACAACTCAAAGTTCGGTACCCTCCTCCCTCCTTGCTCATAGGGCCTCTGTAATACGTCTAGCGCCACCCTGTGCTTCCCCCTTGCCATAGGAATCGTCTGCAAAGCTTCTCTAGGTCCCAGAAGAATTGCCTCTGTATATTATATGGTACATTGCTGATAGTCCAATCTTTATGTCTATGAGGCCTCTTATATGAGTTCAACTCAAAATGGCACTCTGGGAAGACAACCACATGGACGCAACGCAATATTGAAAGAAAATGTGAGCCTGAAAATGTCAGGAAGATGAGAATCAAATAATTGCAATACAGAAATGGCATGCAACACAATAGTTCCAACATGCCACATGTATACTATAGAAAGGGACCCAATTTTTTACCAAAAAATGATACAAACACATTTTTGGCAAATAAGACATGAGAAATTTAGAACAAATACAAATGTAAATGAGATTTCTTACATTGATAAGATATGAAAGAATCATTTATATTTACAATTGTAAATACAATTGTTACACATATATAATAAGGACAATGGTTTCTTCCATAGGTTACCATATTTTTTAAACAAGATGAAATTAACAAACGAAATCAAGATGTTCTAGGAGATATTTCAAACATGCTACAATCAAAGGTAAATTGATGGCAATCTTAAGCAATGTTGTTCTTATTTGTTGTCTGACAGTGCCAAAACCTATCTGAAACACATATATATTTTGTGTCCCCAATTTTTCTTTTTCTAAATAATAATTATGGTTACTGTTCTTTGTAATTAAATATATCATGCACAATATTCATATTTTTGGGGCAAATATACACAGAGACATTGGCTTTAAAAAAGAACACATACGGTATACCCTAATCTGCAAACGTGTGAAACAAGCGTCAGCCAGTCTAAATGAAAACGTAATTTAATTTCAGTGTAATTTAATGAATAAGCATTGTGATCGCAGTGAATGCTTACAGATCGGTTTGAATTATGGACTTATCACAGAGTGATAGTCCCCTGCGGGAGCATAGCTTTTTGTTGTGCCCAAGTAAGACGCTTCCGAGCTACGACCATGCCTGGTTTACAGCTGACGTAACCACGTCCCCATCAAGAACAAATACCCACTGCCATTCATACCTGTCATCTTGGAAGCCATGCGTGGAGCTAGATTCTTCACTAAACTAGACCTCAAGGGCGCATACCATCTTATACAGATTTGGGAGGGCGATGAGTGGAAGACCACCTTTCGAACTCTGTTCGGTCATTATGAGTACTGAGGTATGCCCCTTGGGCTAGCCAATGCACCTGCGGTCTTCCAGAGTTACATGGACCATCTTTTTTGTGACCTTATGTTCCATGGTGTTATTGTTTATCTGAACAATATCCTTATGTTTTCCATGTCAGAACCAGAACATATCAAATGTGTGTAAGACATTTTGCAGAGACTACATGAATAGAATCATGTGACCAAACTGGAAAAATGTGTTTTTGATCAGAAAACAGTGTTGTCTTTAGGTTACACCTGGTCTTCAGCAGGGATCACCATGGATGCAAGGAAGGTCTGCGCCATCACTGATTGGCCTGAACCTCAGACCGTCAAGGATGTCCAAAGATTCCTGGGCTTTTTAAACTTTTATAGAAAATGTATTCGTTGGTGTTCTTGGTTGTCATCACTCATCACGGAAACCCTATAAGGCAAGGACCCATTCTGTGGACAACTCAAGCTCAAAACGCCTTTTAGAGATTGAAACAAGAATTATCTATGGCACTGGTTCTCTGTCATCTAGCCAAAACTACACTGTTTATCGCAGAGTGATGCATCCGAGAACACAGTGGAAGCAGTGACCATGAACATCTTGTGTCATATCTGTCCAGGAAGTTGACATCTTATGAACAGCACTATTGCATACTTGAGCAAGAAATACTAGTCATGAATGAGGCATTCCAAGATTAGTGGCACTTGTTGTTGGGGCCCCATTTAAAGTAGAAGTGTGTACAGACCATCAAAATCTTTGTGTTCTGCAATCAATGGAGTGCCAGAATAGCTGACAAGCAAGGTGGCCATGCTTTTTCCTGCAGCATGATTTATGTATCACTTAAATACCTGGATCTCAGAATACCTTAGCTGAAGCCCTGCCTCCAAATTGAATATTCATCAATTCTTTGACCTGAAAAAGGTTTGACAGGCGATGTTGGAATCTCTGTATGCTCAAAGGTTGGAATCTAAAAGGTCGTAATCTAAAAGGTCTTCCCACAAGGACCAACAACTATCTCTTTCATAATCGTATGTTTATTCCAACCAAGGATCTACAAGGACAAGTGTTACAACTTTGCCATAACATCACAATGGCAGGACACACAGATATTTTCGTGACGAAAAATCTCTGACAGAAATCTTTGGTGTTTGCAAAAATAAGGGTGCCTGTTAAGCCGCAGATCCTTCAGGCAAATCACATGAATCAGAGAAAAGTGGATCTCGGCAAATGAGACTGAAACCTTTCTTCATATAGACACTGTTCATTTTATCAGTATCACAAAATATATTTATTTATATACAATATCCACAATATTGATTAATACACTATCTCACTTCAATAACAAAACATATTTTTACATCTCCAGTATATATTCCACCATTCATATCATTCATTCATTCACATACACCACTACTAAACGTATCTACACAAATGGGTTATAAAAGAACCCCAAAATACTCAAACAATAAACCAATTCCTAACACCTATTTCCATTCTACATTGATGTTCATATACAAATCAAACAGCACTCTGCTTATTTGGCAAAATCGACATATGTTTCGGTCGTCGTAAAAGGCTATACATGAGCCCAAAAACTTAATGCAACCTTCTTCAGGATGCGAGTAGGTTCAAAGAATAAAGCCTGAAAGGGAGCGTATCAATACGCAGCTAAATAATATAGTTTGACTCAATGGAGAGTGTAAATGATTTTTTCATTTTCTGAAGATCATTATAAGAAATGACTGAAGATTCCAGCAGTGTTCGATAATCAATTGACATCAGAAAAGATCCCAGATGGGACAGACAAGCTTAATGTTACTACACAAAAGAAGAAGAAACTAGCTCGGACACAGATACATGGTAGCTTTATGCTACAATACTTGAAAGGTGGGATAATCTCTGAGGGTTTACAAGTGAAAATAATTCCTAGGCTGTTCATTGAAAATCCAAGATTTCAAAAAAAACTTCAGCGGGGTCTGTAACAAGTGTTCAAGGGACCTGATAATCTCAATAATAGAAACTGCTGAAGAAGAGGCTAAGGCACAGAATGAAGAACTAGAAGACATTGAAAATGTTTTCTGTGACAATTTATAAAAGACGCTAAAGTACAAATAGACAATCTAGAAGAAGAAAAAAAAATGTAAACAACTAAATCTAGGGCGAAAAATCGATAAACTCAAGAAAGATCTGAACAACTATAAGGAAGAAGAAACTTACCCTTACCTACGGACAGGCTTCTATACAGAAACCACCACTGGTCCATATAATCAGAGACCCAATTGCTACGTTAATTTCTCAAACACATCTGGCTCATCTAGTGATTCATATCAATCCAGTGCAGCACAGGTAAATGCAAACACAGGGAATATTCGGGGACAACAGTCTGGTTTCTTTCAGAGGGGACAACAACGAGGATGTCCAAGACAAAGACAGCAGTTCGGACCAGGAGTCAGAACATGCCAATGGTATCAGAACCAGTAGGGACAGACAACATTCCGATTTTCAACCTGTCAGCTTCAGAATTGACAAACACTGAATGAGACCTATTATCTAAAGGTCTTTCATACGTTCCGGTATCTAAAGTGGATCCCTTTATGTGCGAAGTTAAACTTCACTGACTCTTTCGGAAGATTAGACTGAAACATTACTTTGAAGTCTTCCTACCAACTACACATACAGGAAATAGTGAAAAACATGACAATTTGGGAGTAAAAAATCTAACAGGGCTTAAAATCAAGTCACACTTCACACCTCCAGCACATGTATGTCCACCAGAAATTATGGCTTTTGAGAATATTGTGAAAAAACAGGTGCAATAAGCCATAAAAAAGAAAAATTATCAACAAGATAATCTAAATGAAATTGAACGGGAAGCCTTAAAGAAACTGTGCGAGAATCCTTGCTTGACCATTAAACCAGCTGATAAGGGGGGTGGCATTGTGCCGATGACGCTGAAAAATATGAGGAGGTGTCACGCTTACCTCTGGTGCCCTGCAGGAGTGCCAGATCCAGACAGCGCTGCAGAATGGTTCCTGTGCTGGTACCCCTTTTCACCTGGTCGTATGTCCAAACCATGCCTTCCCCCCACATGTCTCCTGGAGGAAAGACCTCCAAGGGGGAAGTGAGATTGGTAGGGGTCTGGGAGTGTTTGGGACTTGCGTTCTGGTGTCCGGGGGGGATGTGGTGGAACCTACGGGGCGAAACAAGGGTAAGTGCACTGTGGGAAAGTAACTGTAGTGTTCATCCCTTCTCCCTTCCTCTAATCCCCTTAAGCTGCAAGGCTGGCTGGAGCGCGTGGATGTGGCTCACCTGTGGTTCTGTGTCTGCAATCGCGGCTCCGGAGACGGGTCCCGAAGAGGGGTCGAAGCAGGTAGTAGACTGTTCCAGATGTGCTGTCTTTGTTAATTGTCTTATGTTATTTCTCTCCCTCCAGGTGTGGGAGCGTGGCGTTGATCCGGTGTCGGAACCACGGCAGGAGACTTGCTCGTTCCGGGATACAGGTAAGTTCTAGAGTTCTTAAGTGGTTCTGATGGGCGAAGGACGGAAGGTGAATGCTAACCCTGTTGCTTGCTTTCAAAAAGGGTGTCGGACACCAAGAGCTGGGGACCAGGTCCATGCAGTTTTAAGGAGGACAGAGCCCGGAGCGGCGTTGAACAGGATGCTGAGGGTCGAAGATAACTATGAAAGACTTAAGTCCTGAAGAGCACTTAGGGATGCTGAAGGACCGAAGGATGCTGAATGAGTCCCAAGTGGATGCAGAAGAATGTTCTTGATCGAGAAGCTCAATGCGAGAAGATGCTTGAGCGCAGGAGCGGTAAGTGAAACACTACTCTTGTTAGGAGCAGAAACAACACTAAGCACAGGGTGCGGTTTGGGGCGCGGCTTTATAGTCCTGTGCCACACCCTGTCAGCGCTAGATGCGTAAGGGCGTTAGCTTCTTGCACGTGCCATGTGAATTGCTGCATGTGCCGGGCTTGCACATGCTCCGTGGCTGGTGATGGGCGGTGCCCTTGCCTTACGCTTTTTCCTGCGGGCTGCAACCAGACCGCGCCCACCCACATGCTTACGCCAGCCAGGCACCATCCCTGTCCACCTTTTCCCTATTGTATGAAAGGGGCGATCCCTCCCCCTATTAGCCCCGCCACCCCTGGGCCTGTAACGGGATCGTGACAGCACTCCTCTCCAAGACCCCCCCTCAGTCCTGGTTTGTGGGGATAGTTACGGTGGAAACGGGCAATCAATCAGGGAGCATGAATGTTCTCCTTGGGTTCCCATGCCCTATCTTGAACACTGTACTCCTTCCAGTCTACCCAGTAGTATAAACGTTGCCTACATATTTTGGAGTCCAGAATTTCTTGTACTTCATATTCTTTTTCTACGTCTTGGATTTCTATCAGGGAAGGCTTGTTGAAGGAATCCCTAGTTCCGGGGTGTGCAGGTTTAAGGAGAGATACGTGGAAGACTGGGTGGATCTTTAGATTTGGGGGAAGTTCAAGTTTCACCGCCACTGGATTAATGATGGCGCAGATAGAGTAGGGTCCTATAAATTTAGGGTGGAACCTCTTGGAAACTTTCAATACAATATGTCTGGTGGAGAGCTATACCCTGTCCCCAACCCTATATTCGGGGGCCTCCCTTCTCCTCCTGTCTGCACATATCTTTTGTGTATTTTTGGTTTCCTGAAGTGTTGTACAGGCTCTCAGTAATGTTTCTGTAATGTTGGTATGAAGGGATGTGACTGCGGGCCTCCCTAGGGCAGTGGGTGGATCGAACTCGGTGGTTTTTGGATGTCGCCCATAGAGAAAATAGAAAGGGGTGAACCCAGTGGCACTGTGGATGCTACTATTGTAAGCATATTCGACCACCCACAGGAGGTCGACCCAACTGCCTTCGGATTGAGGAAACATGCATCGTAAATACTGTTCTAGTGTCTGGTTGGTTCTCTGGGTCTGCCCATCTGTTTGTGGGTGATGGCTTGTAGATAGTCAGACGTCGATATAGGCTTGTTCGCAGCAGTGCTTCCAAAACTTGGATACAAACTGACTTCCTCTATCAGATATGATGATTGACGGAAAACCGTGTAACCTTACAATGTTTGTCAAGAAGGCATGTGCCAACCTCTCAGCATTTGGCAACCCTTTAAGAGCACTGAAGTGCGCCATTTTTCTAAGTAGGTCCACCATTACCATAATGGTATGATACCCATTACACAGAAGGAACTCTATTATGAAGTCCATTGAGATGGTGTGCCAAGGGACGGGTAGTATTGGTAATGGGTGAAGTAATCCGGAGGGTTTTGTTTTAGGCGTTTTACTACGCGCACACACATCGCATGCTTTGGCGTATTGTATCACATCTTTTTGCCAAGTGGGCCACCAATAATATTGGCAGATTTTCCCTAGATTTTTTGCGATTCCCGGGTGGCCCGCAAGGAGAGTATTGTGATAGTTATGCATCAGTTCGGTTTGTAGTCAGGGCACAGGAACATAGAGCCGTCCTTGATGCAACGGAAGACCATTTTCTATGGAGCAGTGCTCATCTTGGGTTATCCATTCTTGCCATTGTTCTGGGGTCAGGGCCTGCATTATATCCTGGTGGAACTGGTCTAGTGGCGACACTCTTGGGCTAATTAGCCCCAACAATTTGTTTCCCAGTATAATGGCCACGGGTGCAGGGGGTGCGTAAGCGTCTTTCTTCCTGACTCCACCCGATGTGCAACAAGGCGTCTGCTTTTCCATTCTTGACCGCAGGGCGGAATGTGATTATAAAGTCATATTCAAAAAAGAACTGGGCCCAACGGAGCCGATGAGGTGATTGGGCTTGGGCGGTCCGTAAATACTTCAAGTTTCGGTGATCTGTGTAGACCATAATAGTGTGTCTTAGCCCCAGTAGGTGATGACGCCACTCCTCAAATGCTGCTTTAATGGCCAAAAGTTCTAAGTCGTTTATGGAGTAATTCATTTCGCTAGGTGACATTTTTTTCCGACCAGAAGGCGATTGGGTGAAGATGAGTGGTAACAGGATCCCTCTGTGATAGCACCGCCCCCATCGCAACAATTGGATGCGTCCGTTCCGACTACGAAACGAAGGTCAGGATTTGGATGTTTTAATATAGGGGCCGTGGTGAATTGTGTCTTGAGTTGCCCAAATGCCCGTTCTGCTTCAGATGACCACTTGAAGGTTTTGCGTTTTCGTAGTAAGGAGGTGATGGGATGCGCTATGTCCGAAAACCCTGGTATAAACCGTCAAAGAAGTTTGCAAAACCAAGGAAGCTCTGTACTGATTTTATGGACGTGGGAGTAGGCCAATTCAAGATTGCTTCCACTTTTCTGTTGTCCATCTGGATGCCCTGCGGGGTTCATATGAATCCGAAAAATTCTACTGTCTCAACGTGGAAGTAGCACTTCTCTAATTTGGCATACAAGTGGTGGGACAAAGTTTTCTCAGGACTGTGGTTACGTGTTGCACGTGTTCCTCTTCCGATGCTAAGTAGATAAGAATATCGTCAATGTAAACCATGATGCACACATCGAGTAGTTCCTGCAACACATCCGTCATAAAAAACTGGAAGGCCGCTGGGGCGTTGCCCAACCCGAAGGGCATTACGGTGTATTCAAATAGCCCATATTTCGTGCTGAAGGCCGTTTTCGATTCGTCTCCTTTTATACGGACAAGGTGGTACGCTACGCGTAGATCCAGTTTGGTGTAAATGTTTGCGTCCTTAAGGTGATCCAAGAGTGTGGGAATGAGCGGTAAGAGATATCTACTTTTTACTGTAATCTTGTTGAGTCCCCAGTAATCAATAAAGGTCTGGAGCTCGCCTCCCTTCTTCGGGATGAAAAACAGCGCTGAGGATGCTGGAGATTTGGATGGTCAGATTAACCCATTGGGGAGGTACCGGTCTAAATACTCCCGGAGGTGTTGATTTTCTTTTTCAGTCAGCACGTAGATACGGCTGCATGGGGGTTGCGTTCCGGGCATCAGATTGATCTGGCAATCGTATAGTCTGTGCTGTGGCAGGGTCTCTGCAGCCTCCTTCTGAAAAACATCCTCGAACTCTTGATACTGGTGAGGTAGGAGCCCCGACGCACTACGGGATGACGCAGCTCCCAGTTTGAGCGCTCCGTGGACTGTGGGCAGGTACGGATAGCAGCTACACAGGCAATCAGATGGGAACATGATGGTATGGTTTCTCCAATTGATTACTGGGTTATGACGTTCAAGCCAAGGCAT
Organism: Ambystoma mexicanum; assembly: GCF_040938575.1. NCBI lineage: Eukaryota > Metazoa > Chordata > Amphibia > Caudata > Ambystomatidae > Ambystoma > Ambystoma mexicanum. The sequence continues at coordinate 411,191,781 of NC_090933.1, read as the reverse complement.
ACCTAGGATTAACTGAAATTGCGGAGCGGTAATTAGGTCAAAGGTTATGCTGTCTCGATGGCCATCTTTACACCATATCTCTACCTCCTCGGTGTATAGAGAGACAGGTCCTGACACTAACGGTGAACCATCCAACGAAACGATATGAACGGTCTTTCCCCGCTGCTGTCCTTGAAGGCCTATTTTTTTGCGTTATGCCCATGTCGATATAGTTGCTGACGGTTCCGCAGTCAATGTAGGCCTCTAACGCATGCATCAGATGGGGGTGTCCGGACTTAATCAGAATGACGGGCATAGTAAGATGTGAGACCGTGTTTGCTTTAACCTTCCTCGACAAGCCGATCCCTACTCTTGTCGAGTTCAACAGTTTTCCGACGGCTGTTCAGGCTTCTCTGGATTGTTCACTGTCTCTCCCGTGACGCCCAAGGCGTTTTTCTTTGGTTTGTTTGTGCAATCTTTTAAGTGGCCTGCCTTGCCACAATACAAACATAACTGATGTTGCCGCCGTCTCTCCCTTTCTTCTTTTGAGGGGGGCCCTCAGGCACTACCGAGCTGCATGGGTTCCGGGGCACTCTCTGAGGGACGCCCTGCCCCTTCCCATGAACAAATATAAACAGGCCGAGCTTCCACCTTACTCCGATCAGCCCTTCTTTCTTGTAAGCAATGGTTCAACTGGATTGCTAGGTGTATGTAGTCTGCGCAGCGCGCAGGCGGATTGACCACCTGAGCCAGGACATCTTTTAAATCTCCCCTGAGACTCTGATAGAACAAAGTGGCTATTTTTTTCCTCCGGCCAGTTTGATTCGGCCACTAGCCGGTTAAAGGCAGTAATATACACCAGTAGGTCTTGTGACCCTGCCGTAATGCCAGCAATTTGGCATCCAGAGCTACCCCTTGATTGTTACGGGCAAACAGTTTGTCTAATTCCTGCTGGAAGGCGCCAAAGTCGTGCAGAACGGGATCATCACTATTAACCAGGGGCACTGACCAATTGGCCGCGTGGCCCCCCCAAGTAAGACAGGACAAATGCTACTTTATTTTGGTCAGAGGGAAGGCCCCGGGTCGGCATAAGAAATGCAATCTGCATTGATTCATAAACACAGCATATTGTTGGGGGTCTCCTAGGAATCATTCCGGCGGGGCCAAGGGGACTGAATGTGGGGTGGTGACCTGGCTATGCAGCGCCCTCTCAGCTCCCCGTTCAACGGGTCCCGGAAGGGGAACTTGACCAGCTTGCGAGACTAGTAACCGTTTGGCCAAATCCTCTGTCTTTTCCCGATTGACTACCACTTCCCTTTTTATGGCATTGGTCTCAGAGCGGGCCGCATGCATCTCGGCCCGTAATTCTCCCAGAAAGGTGGACAACTGATCTAGCCCTGGGTCCATGGCACTCGGGCAGGGATTACTACGTGGGCTTAGCGTTTTGTCACGCTAACCCCTGGTGCCCTGCAGGAGTGCCAGGTCTGGACGGCGCTGCAGAATGGTTCCCGTGCTGGTCCCCATTTTCACCCGGTCGTATGTCCAAACCACGCCTTCCCCCACCTGTCTCCTGGAGGAAAGACCTCCAAGGGGGCGGTGAGGTTGGGAGGAGTCTGGGTGTGTTCAGGACTTGCGTTCTGGTGTCTGGGGGGATGTGGTGGAACCTACGGGGCGAAACAAGGGTAAGTGCACTGTGGGAAAGTAACTGTAGTGTTCACCCCCCCCCTTCTCCCTTCCTCTAATCCCCTTAAGCTGCAAGGCTGGCTGGAGCGTGTGGATGTGGCTCACCTGTGGTTCTGTGTCTGCAATCGCGGCTCCGGAGACGGGTCCCGAAGAGGGGTCGAAGCGGGTAGTAGACTGTCCCAGATGTGTTGTCTGTGTTAATTTCTCTCCCTCCAGGTGTGGGAGCGTGGCGTTGAACCGGTGGCGAAGCCCCAGCAGGAGACTTGCTCGTTCCGGGATACAGGTAAGTTCTCGAGTTCTTAAGTGGTTCTGATGGGCGAATGACAGAAGATGAATGCTAACCCTGTTGCTTGCTTTCGAACAGGGCGTCGGACACGAAGAGCCGGGGACCTGGAAGACCAAGGGCGAATAGCAGGTCCATGCAGTTGCAAGGAGGACCGAGCCCGCAGCGGAGCAGCGTTGAACAGGATGCTGAGGGTTGAAGATGACGACGAAAGACCAAAGTCCTGAAGAGCACTGAGAGATGCCAAAGCACCGAAGGATGCTGAGGATCAAAGGATGCTGAAGAACCGAAGGATGCTGAGTATCGAAGGATGCTGAAGGACCGAAGGATGCTGAAGGACCGAAGGATGCTGAAGGACCGAAGGATGCTGAAGGACCGAAGGATGCTGAAGGACCGAAGGATGCTGAAGGACCGAAGGATGCTGAAGGACCGAAGGATGCTGAAGGAGTCCCAACTGGAGGCAGAAGAATGTTCTTGATCGTGGAGCTCAATGCGAGAAGCTGCTTGAGCGGTAAGCGAAACACTACTCTTGTTAGAAGCAGAAACAACGTTAAGCACAAGGTGCGGTTTGTGGTGTGGCTTTATAGTCCTGTGCCACACCCTGCCGGTGCTAGATACGTAAGGGCGTTGGCTTCGTGCACGTGCCAGGTGAATTGCTGCATGTACCAGGCTCGCACGGGCTCTGTGCTTCTTGGCTGGTGATGGGCGGTGCCCTTGCCTTCTGCTGTTTCCTGCAGGCTTCAACCAGACCGCGCCCACCAACACGCTCGCGCCAGCTAGCCGCCATCCCTGTCCACCTTTTCCTATTGTATTTGTATTAAAGGGGGGATCCCTCGCCCTATTATCCTGCCACCCATGGGCCTGGAATGGGATTGTGACAGGGGGAATGCCTAAGATTATTGGGAGATGTAATATCATACAAGAAACTCGACCACGATCCCACCAAGGCCCTACAAGAAGAAATCTGGAGTCTGATGAATCATGCTGCACAGGAAGAATGGATTAGTGAAGAAGAACCTATATTTCTATGCAAAACTCACCCGAGAAAGGGGTCGTTTTATATACTTCCTAAAGTACACAAGAATCCAGAACATCCACCAGGGAGACCTATAGTCTTGGCAATCGATTTATTTCCTCAAACCCTTATCCATACATACAGAGTTTTTCCTTAAAGCCTTTGTGGAACATATGCCGGCATACATCAAGGATACAACACATATGATTCTTATCCTCAATAACATCACGATTGAACCTGGTGACATTTTGGTCAGCATGGACGTAGAGTCTCTCTACACGTCCATACTGCAAATACGGAGCTTTTTAGAACTTTGTTGGACAAACGTGATGATCCGCTAAGGCCATTGACAGGTTTTATACTTGAGTGCGCACGCCTAGCAATGTGTGAAAATGATTTCTTGTTAAAAAAAAAAGCATATATAAACAAGTGCATGGTGTTAGTATGGGTGCCACATTTGCACCAGATGTGGCAAACCTGTATGTGGCCAATTTCGAAAATGACTTCATCCTGGGATCCAACAACACCCTCAAACAACAACATTTTGGTTAAAACCTGGTGGTATGGAAACGCTTCATTGACAATGTGTTTTTCGTCTGGAGAGGCTCAGAAGATCTACAGGCAGCTTTCCACCTATGGATTAATGATTGTGATCCACACATTAGTTTTACCATGGAATGGCATTTGACAAAAGTGAGTTTCCTGGATTTAATGATCCTGAAAAAAAGATGAAATATCTTGAAACCACCCTCTACCAAAAATTTACAGATAAGAATTCATTACTTCATTTCACAAGTTTTCATCCGTCTGGATTAAAACTGAATTTACCCTATGGACAGTTCCTTCGTATTCGAAGGAACTGTACTGAGAAAACAGAGTTTGTAAACTACTCAGCCAAACTCCAAGACAGACTTATTGAGAGGGGATACCCTAAAAAGTTGGTGAAGCAACATTGCAAACGGGCACTAAATACCCATCGAGACATTTGCCTCGAGAGTAAAGTTAAAGGTAATGTCATGAACTACAGAACACGTCCTTTTTCGACTTCCTGGTCCTTGTCACAATGGGGCTTGCACTCCATAATACTCCCAACATGGTCCCCTTTCTCGCTCGACACGCGCTGGATGTAACGTATTCTATTAATAGACCACGCCTTCTGCAGCTCCGCGCGTCTCAATGCTATTGCAAAGTAGCGATCCGACGTGTGTCCCGTAGCTCGCGGTATTGTTTCCTTGTACCTGTCTATCTACCCGTTCCTTGCCCCTTCCTTTCCTCCTATTTCTTGGACTCGTGTGCTAGTTGCACCTTTCCTAGTTCCCCGGATTCCTGGACCCACGTCCCGGAAACTGAACGCACTCTGGAGTCGGAAGAGACTCGGGCAGCCTTGTTCAAAACCAGGTCTGTCCGCAAGAAGGCAGCGACCAAGGACTGCAGCAAAGAACGGACCCAGGTGAGAAGAGGGGAACTCCTTGACAGTTTGAGACGCCACCCGACCAAACTCGATAGCGACATGGAAGCCGCTGTTCAGGACCTGATGCGTGGCATGCAAGAACTATCAACCGAGGTCCAAAATCTAAAGGCGGAAAACGCTGCACTCAAACAATTGGTCCTATCCAGGGATTCGGCCACAAAAGAAAGCATCTTGTTGGGCGGCATTGTTGACAAATACGATGGGTCGGCAAAAACCCTTTGTGGATTCCTGCATTCATGTTTGGTCCACTTTACATTTAAGCCTTATTACTTTTCGACTCCCAGGGCTAAGGTGGGGTTCATAATTTCCCACCTTTCCGGGAATGCCTTAACCTGGGCTACACCCCTCGTTAACTCCGGCGATGCCCTCCTAGATGACTATGATGATCGCCTTGAGCAGGTTTTTAGTGCCCAGGAACGTCTGTTAGACTTTCTGCAGGGTTCCCAGGATATGCTCACTTATGTGACCCGATTCAAACAATTGGCCAAGGAAGCTGATTGGTCCTCTGAGGCGAGTTTCACCCTGTTCAGGAGAGGACTGAATGATGAGATTAAGGATGAGTTGGCCAGAGTGGCTTGACCAAACTCATTCCAGGCACTAATGGACCTTGCCATGCAAATAAACTTCCGTATCCAGGAAAGAAAGGCTGAACAGAAGAAATCCAGGGGAAATCCTTCCAAGATGTCCTTTGAGAGCATCATCAGAACGGAGACAAACCCAGGGTCAGTCACAGAACCAGAACCCATGCAGATAGGAGCCTTCCATGTTCCCATATCCCCGCAAGAAAGGATGATAAGGATTCATACGGGGTTGTGTATGTATTGTGCTTCGGACAAACATTTGGTTAGGGAATGTCCTCTAGCCCCCCCCCCTCGGCGTTCGGGAAACACCAGCTCCCGATCGTAGATGGAGCAGAGCTTCGGGAGAGAGATGTTTGCTCCACATCAATTCCATCCTTGAACTCTCCTGGACAAAACAAATTGGTCATACTACAGGAATTTCTATCACCCTCCAAGAGCAAGACCTATCCCATTTTGGCCTTGGTAGACTGCGGAGCTATGGGGATCTTCATTGATCATGATTGGGTTGCTAGTCACCCGATTCCGTACGAGACAAAGTACCTTGCAGCCTGAGGAAGCCATCGACGGAGGACCCCTCACTTCAGGGCCCATAAGCCTGCAGACCAAGGAGATCCAGCACTCAATAAATCACCATCAAGAGCTGATTAGGTTCGACATCATTAAATCAGCCCACTACCCCATGATATTGGGTATGCCCTGGTTACAAAAACATAATCCGTATATCATCTGGACAGCAGGATCACTATTCCTAGGCTCAGAGTTTTGAATGTCTCACTGCCTATTCCTGAAACCTTCATTAACACCCCCTAAGGAACCACATAAAGACCAAGAAACCCCACTGGTGGTTTCCAATATCATACAAGTCCCTGAGGCCTACCAATGTTATGCTGATGTGTTTTCGACTGCCATAGTCCAGGCCTTACCCCCACACAGGCCTGAAGACTGCGCAATAGAAACGGAACCCTCAGCAGTGATTCCCTTCGGCAGGATGTTCATCCTTTCTGAACCCGAGAAAAAGGCCCTCAAAGAATACCTGGATGCCAACCTTGAAAATGGCACCATAAGACCTTCAAAATCTACAGCAGGTGCTTCGTTATTCTTTGTTCCCAAAAAGAATACCCAGGAACTCAGACCCTGCCTCGATTATCGTGGCCTAAATCAATGCACCCTCAAAGACCGATACCCACTAGCCTTGATTTCAGATATCCTGGAAGCCGTAAGAGGCGTGGTAATATTCACCAAGTTGGATCTCCGGGGTGCCTATCATTTGATCCATATGCAGGAAGGAGACAAGTGGAAAACCGCCTTTAGAACACCCTTTGGCCATTACGAATACCTGGTCATTCCCTTTGGACTAGCTAATGCCCCGGCAGTCTTCCAACGTTTTATGAATAGGGTGTTCTCTGACATGTTGTTCCTCTTCGTCATTGTATATCTGGATGACATATTGATCTTTTCCAAAGACCCTCAAAAGCATGAAGAACACGTAAGGGCAGTACTACAAAGACTCCATGAACACCAACTCTTGGCCAAACCCGAAAAATGCTGGTTTCACGTTACCTCTGTTCACTACGTAGGATTTATCCTTAGCCCAGAGGGAATTGGTATGGTCCCTTCAAAGGTAAAGGCCATTCTGGCATGGCCTGCTCCCAGGTCTGTGAAACAAGTTCAATCCTTCATGGCGCTTGCCAATTTCTACCGAAAGTTCATATCCACCTTTTCTGAGATTGTTCAACTGATCGTTGCTCTCTTAAAGAAGGACACCCCTTTTATCTGGTCCACACAGCAAGACACAGCGTTCCAGCGTTTGAAGACCGAGTTTACACAAGCTCCTATCTTAGCCCAACCCGACATAAGCCGACCATTTCTAGTGGAAACGGATGCCTCTAATTACGCCATAGGAGCAGTGTTGAAACAGAAATTCGAAGATAAGCTGGAACACCCCATTGCTTATCTTTCACAAACCCTGACTCCGAGTGAAACACACTACTCTGTTCTGGAAAAGGAATTGTTAGCCATCCACCAAGCCTTCACTGAATGGCGGCATCTACTTCTGGGAGCTAGACATCCAGTCCAGGTCCGTACGGACCATCGGAATCTTCAGATTCTACAGTCATTGGAATGTAGAAATAGTCGTCAGGCGCGTTGGGCCTACTTTTTTGCCCAGTACCAGTTCCACATCACTCATGTCCCCGGATCACATAACCTGATTGCTGACGCCTTGTCTCGACGTCCTGTCTACGTAACCACTGAAGATAAGGCATATCCTAAGATGTTTTCGCTCACGATCTCCGTAGCTCAAGCAGTCAACTTCCTGGAAGAAATCCAAGCGCAAACCCAAACCTCTGACTTATGGAAGGATATGTCAAGGAAAAATCAATGGAATCTAAGAGCCAAGGAAGGATATTTATTCAAGGACAATGCACTGCTCATTCCTACACAGAAATTACAACAGAAAATAATAAACCTCTGTCATGACACACTTCACTCCGGGCATCGTGGCATCACCAATACCCTCCATCTTATACAGAGACAGTTCTGGTGGCCTAAGATGAAGACTGACGTACAGCACTACGTCCAAGCTTGCGTTGTCTGTGCTCAAAATAAGCATGATAATAAGAGACCGGCGGGTCTTCTACTGCAACCAACACTGCCAACTAGGCCATGGGAATTCATCGCTACAGATTTCATTGTGGAACTACCACCATCTCGAGGATACACTACTATCATGGTTTTCATAGACCTGTTCACTCATATGGCTCATTTTACTCCCCTCAGTAAACTACCATCCTCCTCCGAACTAGCTGGAATCTTTCTTGAACACATATTCCGCCTGCACGGACTTCCTTCCAAGATCATATCTGATAGAGGACCTCAATACGTCTCACAATTCTGGAAACATCAATGTCGAATTCGGGGAATTCTACGTGCCCTCTCTTCAGGGTATCACCCCCAAACCAACGGAGCCACAGAACGTGCAAATCAGACCCTGGAACAGTATCTTCGATGTTTCGCCACCAAGGTCCAGGATGACTGGTCACTCCTGATACCCGTTGCTGAATTCGCCTACAACAACTCCGAACATTCAGCGCTCAAAACCAGTCCTTTTTATTGTAGTCAAGGGTTCCATCCATCGATTTTACCCTCTGTTCTTCCTCATTCTACACTGGTACCTACTGTTGACTCCTGGATCGAAACCCTCGTCAACATACACCAGGAGGCCAAGGAATACTTAGAGAAGGCCAGAACGCAGACCAAGAGATATGCGGATTGCAAAAGAAGACCAGGTCCCTCTTATGCAGCCGATGGCCAAGTATGGTTGTCATCAAAATTACTACCCCGACATCTAAGACCAAACAAATTGGCCCCCCGGTACTATGGTCCATTTCCCATCAAGGAAATGATTAACCCCATCTCATACTGGATCAAACTACCAGACTCCTGGAAGAAAATGCATCCAGTTTTTCATACCTCTTTATTGAAACCCTACATTCCATCCTCCTGGAAATCCTGTAGACCTCCTCCTCTGCTGGTCGACAACCAACTAGAATATGAGGTATCCTGGATTTGCGATTTCAGGTATAAACGGGGCCAGCTTCAATACCTGGTTGAATGGAAAGGATACCCTCCTAGTGAAAGAACCTGGGAACCTATTTCTAATATCAAGGACCCTCGGTTGCTCAGAAGATTTTACCTCGTACACCCGGGCAAACCTGGAGGAAAGGGTCTTCGGAGGAGGCATGCTGTCATGAACTACAGAACACGTCCCTTTTGGACTTCCTGGTCCTTGTCACAATGGGGCTTGCACTCCATAATACTCCCAACATGGTCGTCCAGCGTGAAACCCCTTTCTCGCTCCACGCGCTGGACGTAACGTATTCTATTAATAGACCACGCCTTCCGCGGCTCTGCGCGTCTCAATGCTATTGCAAAATAGCGATCCGACGTATGTCCCGTAGCTCGCGGTATTGTTTCCTTGTACCGGTCTATCTACCCGTTCCTTGCCCCTTCCTTTCCTCCTATTTCCTGGAATCGTGTGCTAGTTGCACCTTTCCTAGTTCCCCGGATTCCTGGACCCGCGTCCCAGAAACTGAACGCACTGTGGAGTTGGAAGAGACTCGAGCAGCCTTGTTCAAAACCAGGTCCGTCCGCAAGAAGGCAGCGACCATGGGCTCCAGCAAAGAACGGACCCAGGTGAGAAGGGGGGGGAACTCCTTGACAGGTAAGGATGCCAGCAACGATAGATTAATCTGTGTAGCAACATGCTTAAAAAAAGTGTGAATAAAAATTGGCACTTAGTCAAAAAAACAGGGAGCCTGGAAAGAAAACCCATGTTTGCTTTCAAGCGCAGTATGAATCTGTGACAAAAGCTAGTCCACACTTATACTAAGACTGAATGAAATCAGTCGGTGAGGAATCAATAGGGTCTAACACCCATTATAGGACATCATAAATGTGGTTACTGTGCGGCATGCCCCTTTACGGCAACGAGAAAAACATTTGAGTATGGAAATAATAAAATATGGACACTGAAAAGCCATACAAACTGCTGGAGTAAAAACGCCATATATGTTATCATGTGCCCCTGTAACCTAATATATGTTGGGAAACAATAAAAGAAGTGCGTCAAAGAATTTCTGAACATTGTTCATGCATAAGGAATAAGGTACGAGATAAAGCCTTAGTGGAACATTTTGTCAAATTGGGACACACTGACAAAGACATCAAGTGGTTCATTCTTCAAACCATTAGTACTCTGACCCGAGGAGGAGATATGTCTACCATACTGCATCGATTAGAACAGAGATGGATCAATTTTTTGGACTCTGTCAGGATGGGCCTCAATATTTCCATTGAATGGAGTAAGCTAGTGACCGGATAATTTTACCTCCTGTGTTATAAAGAACAAGTTACTCTCTTACCTGGTAACGTTCTTTCGATGAGATGGTCTGACGACGTATTCCATATCTATGTCAGTAATCACCACAGCTGTGCTGCTTCGGAAAATTTCCGGCATCTGCGTCCTGCGTCGATGATGTCGATATCCTGTCCTCGAGGACCTCCTCCGACGGCCGACGTCACTGGATGTTATAAGTAGGACGCACAACGCCCGTAGCCTCAGTTGTAGTTTTTTCCCCCAGAACGTGCGGCACCAGTCTTCTGCCAGTCTGACACACAAACTCTTGCGGAAACGTAAGCTGCAATCGCATAAGAAATTCTGTAGCGGGGAAGGTAGGGAGGGAGCGATATGGAATACGTCGTCGGACCATCCCATCGAAAGAACGTTACCAGGTAAGAGAGTAACTTGTTCTTCGAGGGAATTGGGTCCTCCGACGTATTCCATATCTATGACAGACTCCCAAAGCAGTACCAATGCAAGGAGGTGGGAAAAGAATTTAGAAAACAGAAATTTAGAATGCCCAATCAAATTGCGGAGTAAAGGACCGCCTTGCCAAAGGCCAAATCCTGCCCCCGGATGGAATCGAGGGAGTAGTGACGTACAAAAGTATGTACCGAAGCCCAGGTGGCTGCATCAGAGATGTTACGAATAGGAACTCCCCTCTGTAGGGCAGTAGAGGCAGCCATACCCCTGGTAGAATGGGCCCGTAAAACGACCGGTGGGTCCTTACCCGCCAAGCGGTAACACTCAGAGATAGCCAAAATAATCCAGATAGACAAAGTCTGTTTCATCACAGGTTGTCCCAAACGCTTTCCAGCGTAACCAATAAAGAGTTGATCGTCCACTCTGACCCGGGACATGCGAGAAATATAAAAGCTTAACGCTCTCCTAGGATCAAGACTATGGAGCCTCTCCTCTTCCTTACTAGGATGTGGAGGAGGATAAAACGCCGGAAGAACAACCTTCTGGCTTAAATGAAATTCCGACACCACCTTCAGAAGAAAGGAAGAATGAACACTAAGGACAACCCTGTCCTTATGAAACACAGTGAAGGGTGGCTTAACTGAAAGTGCCTGTAACTCACTCTGCGAGCGGAAGTGACCGAACCAAAAATACAGTTTTAAGAGTTAACAGTCTCAAAGGGAATGAATGCAAAGGCTCAAACGGAGCACCCATCAAAAACTTGAGAACAAGGTTCAAATCCCAACCGGGCACCAGGAAAGGTGACGGAGGGAACACATTAGTAAGCCCTTTCAGAAACTGAGAAATTAAAGGAATCTTAAAATAGGAACACTCTTCAGACGAGCGCTTAAATAAGGACAGCGCCGCCAGGTAACCTTTAACGGTACCCACTTGCAGGCCCCTGTGGGCCAAAGACAGCAAAAAAGACAGAACCATAGGAATGTCACATGCAAAAGGATCCACATTCTTAACCCTGTACCAGTCGCAGAACCTACGCCAACGGCAACGGTACAGGGACTTTGTTGCTGGCCGTCTGGCCGAGAGCAACAACTATATCACGTCTTCAGGGAGGTCCCAATCCATATACCTCAACATTTCAGAAACCAAGGTTGAGGGATCTGACCTCTGGATGGAGAACCTGACCCCCCTCCCGTGAGAGCAGATCGTCTTGGTAGGGAAGACGACGTGGAGGGCAGATGGACAAGTCGAGAAGGTCCGGGTACCACGTCCTCCGGGCCCAAGGTGGAGCAATGAGGATCATCCAGGAACCGAACCTCCGTAACCTCCGCAGTACTTGCGGGATGACGGGGACTGGAGGAAACGCGTACAGCAGTGGGAATGACCACTCAACCACGAACGCGTCTCCTAAGGCTCCTTTTGGAGGAAATTCCCGCGAGCAGAACCTCTCGCACTTCCGGTTGACACTGGAGGCGAAGACATCCACTTGAGGGGTCCCCCACATGGCGAAGATCTCCAGGAGAATCTCCTGAGCCAACTCCCACTCGTGAGAGATCGCGCTCTGACGGCTCAGAGCGTCCGCCATCTCGTTTTCGTCTCCGGCCAGATGAACTGCCGAGATCGAAACTTCCTGCTGGATTGCCCAGAACCAGAGCTGCATCGCCTCCCTGCACAGAGGAAGTGACCCTGCTCCCCCCCTTTTTGTTGAGGTAGAACATGGCCACCGTGTTGTCCGTCAGGATCCGGACATTCTTCCCTCGCACAGTCAGCAGAAAAGCCTTCAGGGCTAGCTTGACAGCCCTCAGCTCCAACAGATTGATATCGAGTCTGGACTCCGACAGAGACCAACGACCGCTGATTGTCAACTCGCTGGCATGAGCTCCCCATCCCATGAGGGATGCGTCCATCACGATCGTCACCTCCGGCCAGGGTAGCCAAAATGGAGTCCCCTTCATCAGATAGTCTTCGACGGCCCACCACAGAAGGTCCTGGGCGACCGAGGACGGCACCTGAACAGGGTCCGACATCCTGCCGGAGGACTGAGATCACTGGAGCTTGAGTGCCCATTGCAAAGATCTCACCCGCAACCTGGCCTCTGGCACCAGAAGAATGCAGGATGCCATGAGGCCGAGCAATCTCAAGAACTCGAACGCTGGGAGACTCTGGGCAAGCTGAAACTTGTGCACCATCTGCTGAATGTGATGCGCCCTCACCTGGGGAGGAAAACACTGCCCCTGGGACGTGTCGAGCACTTCTCCGATGTACCAGAGCCTCTGAGTTGGTGTCAGATGGGACGTCTTTAAGTTGAGGGAGAAGCCCAGCTTGTGGAGGGAGTGGCAGGAGACTGACAGATGATCCAGGACTTGCCCGGGAAAACGTGCCCTGATCAACCAATTGTCCAGGTAGGGGTAGACATGAATCCCCCCCTTTCCTGAGGTGCGCTGCCACCACTACCATGAGCTTGGTGAAGACCCTCGGGGCGGAGGTCAATCCGAACAGCAGGACCCGAAACTGAAAGTGCGAGTCGCCAACCGCGAACCTCAGGTACTTCTTTGGATGTATCGGCACATGAAAATAAGCGTCCTTGAGGTCGAGAGACACCAACCAGTCCTGAAGTTGAAGGGCCTGGAGGACTTGAGAGAGAGTAACCATCTTGAACTTGTCCTTCCTGAGGAGTTTGTTCAAACCGCGCAAGTTCATGATTGGTCTCAATCCCCCGTCTTTCTTGGAAATCAAAAAATAAGGGGAATACCATCCCTTGTTCCTCTCCACTACAGGCACCAGTTCACCAGCGCCTTTGTCCAGCAGGGATTGAATTTCCTGCGCAAGGAGCGGATCTGGACTCTTCAAAGACAGATTCCCCGGTGGATTGCCTTGAGGCCTCTGCCGGAAAGGAAGACAGTAGCCGTGGGTTACGATCTCCAGAACCCACACATCTGAAGTAATGGTGCGCCACTCTGCAAGATGCTGCGCCAGCCTTCCCCCAACCGGCGAACATTGGGACATGGCCTCATGACTGAGCTGAAGCGGCTGCAGCGTTGCCTGAGGGCAAAGAGGCAACAGCCCGAGCGGCCTTGGCACCTCGAGTACCTTGTTTACTACCTCTGGCACTCCTACGGTGGCCCCTTTGACTGGCAGCTCCTCTCGCTTTACCAAAGGACGAGTAATAACGAAAGGAACCTCCCCTCCATTGCTGTCCCCTAGGACGAAAAGGCGGAGGTTGGCGAACTGCAGCGCCCAACGACTTTGCTGCAGCTTTGGAGGTCTGAAGCCTTGCTGCCAAAAAGATGTTCCCCGTCAAAGGGCATGTTGAGGAGCCGGGCCTGCACATCAGGAGCAAACCCCGACTTCGCAACCATGCAAACCTGCGTATCACGGTGCTCGCCGCCATGGACCGTCTGACGCAATCTGCCATGTCCAAACCCGACTGAACGCCCTCACACATGGCGTCCTTACCATCCTGAACCATGGCAAGGAAACCATCCCGTTCATCCCCTTCGGGAATATGTTCAGCCGCTAAGGAAACACAGTTCCACAGAGTGTGCGTGAAACGTGACAAGGCACATACAGAGTTGGCCGCCTGAAGCGCCATACCCCCTGAAGAAAACACTTTCTTCGCCCAGCCGTCAAAACCCTTGTCGTCCCTATCAGGAGGGATGGTAGGATACAACGCCTGCTTTGCCGGGGCTGTAGCCGCCTGCACCACCAAACTCTCCGGAGTGGGGTGCTTGGTCAAGTAGCAGGGGTCGCTACTGGCTGGGCGGTATTTTCACGGCAAAGACATATGGAACGGCAGTACCGGGTCAGTTGGTGGACCTTGGTCGAGGATATCCGTAAGGTCATCCTGAAGAAAATCCCCTGGGGGAGCAGACCATCCCAAGTACTCGGTGACCCTGGACATAAGGCGCCGGTACGAGGAATCGGCATGAGTGCCAGGCTCAGGCCTAAAAAACTCCACCTCCGGAGAGGTGTCCAATCCACTGGCATCGTGCAGGGATTGCTGCAGGTCTTCAGAAAATCTCGTCCGGTACCATATCCGGAACCATGCCATCATCAGAGCCCTCATCCACCTCCGAAATAAACTCAAGCTGGCGGAAAGAAGGCACAGAATGCGGAACAAAGCCATGCTTGGCCTTTGCCAGAGCCTTTCTAGGCAGTTCCACCGAGCCCCGGGGAACCCCCGTCGAAACAGCCTCAAAAGGCGTCGAGTGAAACAGCGTCAACGCCGAACGCGGCGCCGACAGCATCGATGGCGCTGACAGTCCTTGAGGCCGGGCCCTGAGCGTGTCGACAGCCAGGGCGCTGATGGCGTCGATGATTTCTTTGAAGGCGGGGCCTCGAAAGAGTCCGTCGACACCTCGGCGCCACCGGCGTCGACGTCTTCCTTGAAGACACCACAGGTTCACACTGTCTCGAACGCGTTGAGGACCGGGACCTGGAATGGGCATGCCGAGAACGATTCCCCTTGTCCGAGCGGGACGTCTCCCGCGAATCGTGACGACCACCCGAGCCCGAAGGCGTGCGAGCGGTGTCTCTCGACCGATCACGACCGACCCCACTCGGGGGCGCGGACGGACCAGTGCCCTGCGATTCGAGAATCGCCAACATTTTCTTCCCGAAGGAAGCCCATTCCTCCGGCGTTGCATGCTTGGTGGGGTAAGCGACCCGCCGACGGGCGGTGTCCTCGGACGAGGACGGGGAAGGCGACCGATGATGGTGCTTCCGGGATTGCCTTGAAGAGGCAGAGGAGTGGCGGGACCGACTCTGGGACCGAGACCCGCTGGACTTTCCGACGACGACGAGGAGAGTCGCATCTCGAATCGTCCGTCGAAAGCCCTGCAGACCTCGACTTCCGTGGCTTAGACACCTTACCTACCGATAACTTCTTGCGCTCCCGCAAGGCTTTTGACGTGAGCGACTGGCAGTCGCCACAGTCATCCGTGTCATGGGCCTCCCTGAGGCACCAGAGGCAGGCATCATGCGAGTCCGTAACCGACATCTTGGACCCACAGTCCCCGCACTTCTTAAAGCCCGGACGCGGCGTGGAAGACGAGGTAGACATCTTCACGAAGAAAGACTTCACAATACGAAACAAGTTCGAAGAACCGAGAAAGAACAGGAGATCCAAAAAGTCGAGGCGCGCCGAGATCTCCGAAGCGAACACGTTCGCGGAAAAAACGGAACTGAGGCTACGGGCATCGTGCGTCCTACTTATAACATCCAGTGACGTCGGCCGCCGGAGGAGGTCCTCGAGGGCGGCGTATCAACGTCATCGACGCAGGACGCCGAAGATTTTCCAAAGCAGCACAGCTGTGGTGATTACTGTCATAGATATGGAATACGTCGGAGGACCCAATCCCCTCGAAATATGCTTATAGGTGGGTCACTTATGTGATTTACCGCCTACTAGATCTATGGACCTTATCCGCTCAGGGAGCATGAAGTATTCCTAAAAAGGATTCATTTCAGCCTCCAAATAGGAGCAGATATCGCTGCTTCAGTAATGAGGCGTTTTTTTCTGCCTCCCACCTTCAATGGTTGTAAGTCATTTTATTAATCTGGGATCAGATGTTATGCCCACGTTCATTGTGTTTCCCACGTTGATATATTTTCATGATATATTTTCATCACACATCAAGCAGGTACTACTGAGAACTCCCAGTTCCAACATGCAATTCTCAGAAGTAGTTCTTTGTTCATGTTTTTTCAGCTCTTGATTATATGAGCTGTAATCACGCCCATTTTTATCACGAGTGTATGTTGTTTCACCCAGAATTTGTGTGGACGTATGACCAAACCCCAGGGAGACATCATTCTGTTAACATGGTAAGCTATAAAAAACTATAAAAAAAACTTTTCACTGGAGAACCACCTGCCGGCTAAGTACCAGTATGCTTGCTGCTTCGGTAGTGAAGGGTTTTTACACTGTTGTAAGTTAGCTTATTCATTTGGGATCAGATGTTATGCCCAATTTGATTGTATTTCTCACATTGATATATATTTTTTGTGTATATTTTGTGTATATACATCATTACACACTAAACAGCTAACACTGAGAACTCCCAGTCCCAACATGCAACTCTCAGAGGTAGTCCTATGTTCATGTTGCTTCAGCTCTTTATCACATGAGCTGTAACCACACCCATTCTTCTCACAGGCGTTTGTTGTGCTACCCAGAATCTGTGTGGACGTGTGACTAAGCCCCAAGGAGACACTATTCTGTCAATATGGTAACCTATTAACTTTTTACTAGAGAACCAGCCGGCGGCCGAGTACAAGTGGCGCGATTTATAGCCGCAGCGCTGCAGAAGCAGACCTCGCATGGTGACCTGTAATTCACAACACAGTCACCATTGCAGGTGTCCTTTTAATTTAAGAGCGGCCAGTCACCTGTCGACCAGAGCGGAGCGCAACATTTACACTCATAGCAGACTCTGCGTTGTGATTTATAAGTGTTGGTTTGATACATAAGTCGATGCATTTAGACACAAGCCGAGTACAAGTGTGTGCGATTTATAGCCATTTATATATGAGCCGCGGCGCTGCAGCAGCAGGCCTCACATGGTGACCTGTAATTCACAACACAGTCACTATTGCAAGTGTCTCTTTTTAATATAAGAGCGGCCAGTCACTTGTCGACCAGAGCTGGACGCAACATTTATATTCACAGCAGACTCTGCGTTATGAATTGTAAGTGTTGGTTTGATACATAAATCGATGCATTTAGATGGCCAGTAACACTTGAGGCTAACCCATTTTGATGATGAATATATGATGGGGGGTTTTCCACGCATTACTTCATTTTCTCTTGATTTATTTTCAGAAATACCATGCTGCATAATTGGAATGCTTGTCAAAATTTGTGAAGTTTTCCCAGTTACTTAAGAACTTCACCAATCCATACGAAAGGAGGTGAGCATTCCTCTCTATAATTGTTTTATTCTGCTTCAACTCGGTCTGTTTTACAGTACTAAACAGGGAATGATTGGTGCCAATATGCACTCCACCTTTGTTTGTAGATGAATGCAGGTGTCTTTTCACTTTCATACCCCGGGATCAGTGGCATGGATTAATGGATTGTGCGCTGAGTTTCCATATAACGGGAAACACTGCTGATAAACTTTTTTCAGGTAAACCCATTCTCTCCAACATGAAAAATCATGTGATTAAGAGATCTAAAGAGTTATCCAATGACAATGGAAAGGGAGGCTCATTCTCTCTCTCTTCTCTCTGGCCCCTGTCACTTGTACCACAGAAATTTGAGGATTCAATCCTGTGCTGACATCACCTCCAACATAGGTAATTTGGCGGTGAGTGACAGCAAGTATACACATCGATGAAAGTATACACACAAGTTATTCTGTGTCATTGAAATAAGAGACTGAAACCATTTAAAGTTGTATTATCTGTTTATTTGTAGATTTAGGCCAGATGACATCTTCCACCCTATACTTCGGGCAGCCATTATTCTTTGAACCTACCCGCATCCTGAAGAAGGTTGCATTAAGTTTTCGGGCTCATTTGTAGCCTTTTACGACGATCGAAACATATGTCGATTTTGCCAAATAACCAGAGTGCTATTTGATTTGTATATGAATATCAATGTAGAATGGAAGGAACAAGTTACTTACCTGTAACTGTTGTTCTCCAGCATGGGTCTGGCATGGATTCACATGCTCATGAATATTCCCAGTCATCAGGCTGGGAATCCTTGGTAAAGAAAAAATCAGTTTCGTTTCTGATCTGTCTTTCTTAATAGTATCCAATCACTGGTCTCTGGGTCATACTGCCCCCAGCCAATGACTGCCCTCCCGCTAAGCCCATCCCCCGGCAGCCATCCTCAGATTTGGTAGCACGTAAAGTGGCAGTATGACCAAGTGAAGAGCCGCAGAGGGGAAGGAGGGAGGGTTCGCATGTGAATCCATGCCAGCCCCATGCTGGAGAACAACAGTTACAGGTAAGTAACTTGTTCCTTCTCCAGCATGGGGTCTGGCATGGATTCACATGCTCATGAATATAAGAATACATAGCAGTACACACATCCACAACCACGGGAGGTGGCAAAAGGCTCAACATTAAGCACCACATGAACTCATCATTAAGCAACTCTTCCCTCCTCGCCAGGCCCACCTTCAGGCGAACAGGTTGCGCAGCACTGCTTGGCCGACTCTGGACTCCTCCCTGGAATCCCAGCCGACGCAGTAGAATCTCGTGAAGGTGTGCGTCGACCTCCACGTAGCAGCCCTGCAGATGTCCAGCAGGGGCACACCAGACAAGAACGCCATAGTAGCAGCGATCGCTCTGGTCGAATGGGCTCTCGGACGGCCGGGCAACGGTCGGTTGGCCAACCGATGACAGTGCATGATGCAGCCCGAGAGCCATCTGGAAATGGAAGCCTTCGAGAGAGCCTTCCCTTGATTCAGAGGTCCAAAGTTCACAAACAGCTGTGATGTCTTCCGAAAACTCTTCGTTCGGTCCACGTAGAACTTAAGCGCTCTAGCTACATCCAGCGAGTGCAAAGTCCTCTCGGCCGGCGACGAAGGCGACGGAAAGAAAACTGGCAACACCAAGGGCTTGTTAAGATGGAAGTCTGATGGCACTTTGGGCATGAAACAGGGGTGCGTCCTCAGCACTACCCTCGTATCGTGAAAAGTCAAGT
This sequence comes from Ambystoma mexicanum, assembly GCF_040938575.1. NCBI lineage: Eukaryota > Metazoa > Chordata > Amphibia > Caudata > Ambystomatidae > Ambystoma > Ambystoma mexicanum. The sequence goes on along the minus strand of NC_090933.1, from coordinate 411,172,790 downwards.
ATGGAGGCTTGCAGGATAGGGCCCGAATCTCTCCCATGCGTCGTGCATAGGTGATGGCCACAAGGAACGCTGTCTTCCACGACAGGAACTTCAACGGAGCCGAATGCAAAGGCTCGAATGGTGGCCCCATGAGCCTGGTCAGCACCACGTTGAGCTCCCACGCTGGGGCTGGAACCTTCACCGGCGGGAACGATCCGAACAGTCCCTTCATAATTCCTTCACCAGTCGATGAGACCACAAGGACGGCCGTCCTGCAGTTCTGGTGTATCGGGAGATCGCTGCCAGATGTATCTTGATGGAAGCGTGAGCTAGTCCAGCTTTGGCCAGCGACAATAGGTATGGTAGCACTTGAGGTGCCGTAATCCGTAGAGGGTTGATCTTCTGTGCACGGCACCAGACAGAGAACCTCTTCCACTTATGTCCGTAGCACTTGAGAGTTGAGGACGCCCTGGCCTTTGCAAGAACCTCTCTGCAGTCAACCGGGATAACATACCCTCCAAACTCTAGTGCTGCAGGAGCCAGGCCTGCAAGTTCAGCGACTCCGGGTCGTGATGAAGAATGGCGCCTCCCTCTCTGGAGAGAAGATCTGCGTCCGTCGACAGCTTGACTGGTGGGGACGCTGAGAGGTCCAGAAGGTCCGGGAACCAAATCTGTCTCGGCCACGCCGGTGCGACGAGGATCATCCTGCACTGGGACCTCTTGAGCTGGCTGATGAGTCGAAGCAGCAGCGGCAATGGAGGAAACGCATACAGGAACAGGCCGTCCCAGGGGAACGAGAAAGCATCGCCCATGCTCCTCGGCTGGGGAAACCTGCTGGCGAACCTCTGGCACTTGGAGTTCGTTGCCATCGCGAACAGGTCGATCTGCGGTTTGCCCCATCGTTGGAAGAGCCGATCCACTTGATCCTGGCGTAGTTCCCACTCGTGGCACGAGCGCAGCTCCCTGATCAGTGAGTCGGCAATGGTGTTTTTTATTCCTGCCAGATGGAAGGGAACCAGAAACATCCCCTGGGCGACGGCCCAGTGCCACAGATCCTGGGCCTCCTTGGATAGGGCTGGGGATCTGGTGCCTCCCTGCTTCTGGATGTAGAACATCGTGGTGGTGTTGTCGGTGAAGATCCTCACGACCTTGCCCTTGAGGGACGGGAGGAACGACTTGAGCGCCCAGAACACGGCCCGGAGCTCCAAGATGTTGATGTGGAGAGACCTCTCCTCCGGGAGCCAAATGCCTCTTGCATGGAGATCTCCAGTGTGCGCACCCCATCCCTCCAGGAAGGCGTCCGTCATCACCGTCTCCTGATGTGCTGGGGTCTGGAAGTCTGTGCCCGCCGTGAGGTGTGCACGGGGGCCCCACCACTGAATCGCCTGACAGAAAACCTCATTGAGCTGGATCTTGTCTTCGAAGCTGCCCGCCGCTTGCCTCCAGCGGGTGTCGAACTCCTGTAGAGGACGCATCCGTAGCCTGCACAGGCGCACTAGATAGATGCATGAGGACATAATTCTGAGGAGGGACTTGATGGATCTCACCCTGGCCACGTCCGTGGCTAGCAGGCGCTGCACCTTGCCTAAGATGGCCTTCATCCTTTCATCCGACGGAGACACCAACCATTCCACTGTATCGAGCTTCGCTCCCAGAAACAGTGCCGCCTGCGACGGAACCAAATGGGATTTCGGGTAGTTGATGGAAAAACCCAGCTCCGTGAGTAAGCTGACGGTCTTCGCCGTGTGCTAGACAGCGAGTTCTCTTGTCCTTGCACGGATGAGCCAGTCGTCCAGGTAGGGGTAAACATGGATCCCCTGCAGGCGCAGCCGCGCCGCCACTGGTGCTAGGCACTTGGTGAACACCCTGGGTGCCGACTTCAATCCGAATGGCAGAGCTCTGAATTGGTAGTGGCGTCCTTGGACTACGAATCTGAGGAACGTTCGGTGTCCTTTTAGGATGGGGAAGTAAGCATCCTCCAAGTCCAACGACGATAGGAAGTCGCCCTCCTCCAGCTGTCCCAGTACGTGCTGGAGAGTGACCATCCTGAACTTCTGTGCCTTGATGTATTTGTTCAACCGACATAGGTCCAGGATGGGGGCCAACCGCCTGTCTTCTTTCTGACGAGGAAGTATCTTGAGTATACTCCGGAGCCCCGGAGCCTCTTGGGCACGAGTTTGATGGCACCTTTCTTGAGCATCGCCTTTACCTCCAACAGCAGTTGAGGGACATGATTTTCCTTCCCGGCCATGGGAGGAATGCAGGGACACTTCTTTTGAAATTCGAGAGTGTGCCCGTGGGCCAGGGCATCCAGCACCCAACGGTCGGTGGAGATTGACTCCCACACGCTGACGAACTTTGCCAGCCGGCCTCCCACCGGGGTGCTTCGGTGGGGGCCCGACGCTACGGCCGGTTCAATCTTGCTTGGAGGCGGCCATGCCGCCTTGGCCTCCTTGGCGACGACGCCGAGATCCTCCGTGCTTGCCGCGACCTCTGTAAGCCTCCTGGGACAAGGAGCGGGCCGCCTGGCGGTACATAGAGAAGCCACCACCTGATCCCTTGGAGGCCCCCTGTCTGCCTCCGGCGCTCCGAAAGTGCCGTCGTTGCTGAAGGACTCCCAGGGCTCGGGCCGTCTCTGTGTCGGCCTTGATGGCCTGCAGCGACTCATCCACTGTTTTCCCAAACAGGATGTTGCCGTTGAACGGCATGTCCAACACCCTGGTCTGCACGTCCTGACTCAAGTCTGTCACCTTGAGCCAGCCTTGTCGTCGAAGGCAAACACTGTTGCCTAACTGGCAAAACCCTGTGTTGGCAATGTCCGTTGCCACCGTTATAGCGTGGTCCGACGCCACCTCACCTTCCTGCAGAATCTCCAGGGCCTCCGCCCTCTTGTCCTCTGGTAGGAAGTCCAGCAGGGGAGCTATCTTGTACCATATCTCCCTGTCGTAACGGCCCACAATCGCTAAGGCGTTGGCTGCCTTAATTGTCGTCGCCGCCGACGAGCTGACCCTTCGCCCCATGTCGTCCAATTTCTTACCCTCGCCGTCAGGTGGGGAAGTAGAGGTTGAGGCTGTCGCCCCCGCCGCCTTCTTCTTGGCCGCCACTGAGACGACCGAATCTGGCGTAGTTTGAGCCCTGAGGCATACCTGTCCCTCTTGGCACGCGTCGTGGACGGGTTCTTCAGGATCGCAAGTCCCTCGTCCCAGATATCGCCGAGTAACGGTACCGTGAGGACCGTCTTTCTCTTGGCCGCTCGCCGTTGATAGAAGAAACCCTCCTTCTATAGTAGGCCTCAGGTCTTCTGGAATCCTCCAAGCAGCGTAACTCGACGAAAACTTCACCCTTGCGGGGCGTAGAACATTTCGAAACGGGGCCCTGTTGATCGGAAGTACAACGGTGGAGCTTGAGGCTCGATTTAACCGAAAAATGAGAAAATCTCTTTGAAAAAAGCGCAAAAACGCAGTAAAAGCTAGAGAGCTATAGCACGAGGACTCCCAACACTTGAACGTGCAGTAAAAATATGAGGATGGCTGCCGGGGAGGGGCTTAGGGAGAGGGCAGTCATTGGCTGGGGGCAGTATGACCCAGAGACCAGTGATTGGTTACTACTAAGAAAGACAGATCAGAAACGAAACTGATACTGATACTGATTTTTTCTTTACCGAGGATTCCCAGCCTGACGACGGAGAATATTCATGAGCATGTGAATCCATGCCAGACCCCATGCTGGAGAAATAGGTGTTAGGAATTGGTTTATTGTTTGAGTATTTTGGGGTTCTTGTATAACTTATTTGTGTAGATACGTTTAGTAGTGGTGTATGTGAATAAATGATGATATGAATGGTGGAATATATACTGTAGATGTCAAAATATATGTTTTGTTATTGAAGTGAGATAGTCTATAAATCAATATTGTGGATATTGTATATCAATAAATATATTTTGTGATACTCATAAAATGAACAGTGTCTATATGAAGAAAGGTTTCAGTTTCATTTGCCAAGATCCACTTTTTCTCTGATTCAAGAAATCTTTGGTGGCCAACGTTCAAGACACCTTGGGCCTCATTCCGACCCAGGCGGTAGAGAGTTAACCGCGCCGGTAGAGCTGCCGGCCCTGTTAACCCTCTACCGCCTCATTACGAGGTCTGCTCACGGGTCCCGCTAAGGACGCCTGGTAAAGCCAGGCGTTCTTAGCAGGACCCGCTAGCAGACCAGGATGCTAACAATGGGCCCGTCATTAACGGGCCTGTTGTTAGCATCCTCCCCATTCCCATTGAGCCCTATGGGGGCTCGAATGGGAATGGGGATGTACCGGGTCTGGGTTCCTGGAATGGGGAAATACCGGGCCCTCCAAGGTCTGAATGGGCTGATATTTCCCCATTCCAGGAACCCGGATCCGGTACCCCTTATGGGGGTAGCCATGTCGCTATAAGCGGCATGGTTACCTCCATACTCGGAATGGGGCCCCTTGTCACAAACCCTACTGAAAATGACATCCTCTACTGATTCCCAAGGGCCCATAGAAGGTTCTGTTCCACAGATTATATTGTGCACATTCCCCAGTCAGATGGATGCAGCATTATCATGTTAACCATTGATTACCACACAAAGAAAGCCCATTTCTCTCCATTCTCCAATGTAGGCCCTTTTCTCTCCATTCTCCAAAGTACCTACATAGTGAGATCACCAGGGTATTCCTGTGGGATGTTTTTCAACTCCTTGGTCTCCTGGAGAAGATCGACTCTGACTTTGGCTGCCTGTACGCCTCTCAGTTTTGGAATGCCATGCGTCAGTTCATGCAGATTGAGAGGGTGCTTTCTTCTGGCTAACATCTCCATACCAATGGCCAGACTGAACTCCTGAATCAATCCTTTCATCTGCTGGCCATGTTACCCTAGCAGAATATGGTTATAACATAATTAAGATGAGGACATTTAACTACAATTACAGACTTTATCTGAAACCTTTCCTGTGCATGACCCAAGGGAGGAGCATGTCCCTTCTCGGGAGCAACATCTTCAAATGCTTCATGACACTCAACGGTTGGTGGTTCAGAACAGGGAGATTCTGGAAACATCGCCTTGAGACACAACCCTTCCAGGGTGGGACAAGATGTGGTTGTGAGGCAAGTACCTACCTTCACATTTGGTTCCTTCAAAATTCAGCCCCAACTATTCTATTTTGGGTCATATTTGGTAGAACTTTGCTTTAATCCAGTGGCTTTTTGTCTGTGCTTACCGGAGGCCTGCAATCGCATCCATCCTGTGTTTGATTTGTCTCTTTTGTAGCCCCACGTGATCCCGAAGGGGGAGAAAGTCACGATACTGCCTTTGCCTATAGTGACCCATGGTGTACATGACTCTTGTTTCTGCAGAGGACACCTCCAGTTCTTGATTGATTGGAAGGGATACACACCTGCGATACGACTGGGGAGTCTGCCACACATGTTCATTCATCCCCTTTGGTACATGAATTCTACCAGCGACACCCTGGAAAGCCCAGTGCACCACAGCTTGAACGGGGGTACACTGTTATGAAGCGCATCTCCTTTCAGAGACGATGGAGTCTGCGACGCCGGTGACTCCCATTCCAAGATGGCAGTTGCGAGCCTCAATGTAGGCATTTCCAGTTCATTGAAGTTAGTGGCAATCTTGCTATATAGGTGTGGGAGTTGGAGCTGGCAGTGCACCTTATTGCATACCGCTTTTCCTTGTTTTTCTTCATTCCTCTTGAATCCTGTGTTTTGTGGCTACCGTTTCCTTGACTCCCCCCTCCTGTTGCTCTGAAACTGCCTGCTCCTCTTTTCCTTCTGTTGCTGCATTCTCTGTGTCCATCATAGTGATACCTTGCTGCAGCTGCCTGGTCCTACCCTCCTGGGGCACAGTCTTGTTTGTCAACTGGAACCTCTGCTACTCAAACTGGGACTTCTATTGGGGTTCCTCTGCTTTTGGTTTCTCCTCCCTCGCCACCCCCATCAACGTGGGTCTCCATCTCTGGGACTCACCTGCCTAGCTGTCCTTGGCAGCTACAGAGTGGCTTCCACAGAAGGTTGACTATTCTATGCCAAAACTAAGCGCCTGAGATTACTGGTAAAACCCACTCTTGCCATGATCTCAGCCAATCCCTCTCCCACATTAATTTAGCCACACAGGTCAGGTTCAGAATCTCACACAGAGCCTGGTAGCGGGGAGGAGTTGTTTGGTTTTATGTGGCCAAGCTCTCATTCAAAGGTTGTGTGTGTGTAGTAGGTTTCTGCAGGCGGTTGGAGTGTGCTGGAGATGAGGATGGAAACCAGGGGAGGATGTGAAAGAAGATCAGAAGAGTGTGATGAAGGACGTCAAAGAGGTGGTTAGTGAATATTAGGAGGAGGTGGTGATCTGGTTTGTGAATATCTGGAGGAGGTGAAGGAAAACTAAGTGGAGTGGGTAAAAGCAGAAGGATATCTAGATATCCAGAGCAGGAAGACTTGGAGGCAAGTTGCTCTATAGGCAAGGGTAGGGGAGCAACCCTGATCTGAAGGCATTGCACCCACTGTGGCAGAAGGAACAGGAATTTAGCAGAGGGATGAGGAGGGTTAGGACCATAGGATAGAGAAATGGCCAGACCCTACCAAGACTGTCTGGGCAGTGGAAGATAAGCTGACCCTTTGACATCGTCTGAGACTTGCAGAGACGTTTGCTCTGTATCAATGATTAATGCAAATAAATCAGACTCATTTACAGAAGCAGTATGAAGCAGAAATCGACTGAGTGCCAAGGCACAGAAAACCCTTAAACCCAACATCCAGAGGAGAACTCAGTGACTGGAGTATGCAGGGTATGGGAAACCCTTGAGTTCAATTTCGATAGGAGAGATTTGCTGGACACCAAGAGGAAGTGTGCGGGAATCCCTTAAGAGCCCCGGATGAAATGGACTCTATAAACCGGAAGTGAGACTGGCGACACTTGTTTAAACCCTCTCATTTTAAGAAACAGTCTTGCATGCAACCTGATCTGTGGCCCCCATTTTGCAGCCCCGCTGTAATATGACAATGCTCACTAACCAGGTATGCGTAGAGCTAACTATATTATAATAATTCTATTATAATTATTATTTTATAACACACTTAACACCAGCAAGTGGTTTCCAAGCGCGGGATCGGGATTCAAGCCTGTGTTGCTCTGCATTGCCTTGCGTCCAAGACAAACGCATTGACCCTGAGCTATCCTTCCTCCCCAGTGAATAATGGTGTTTTGTGGACAACCCAGCACTGAGAGACCAAGAGTCTGCGAGGATAACATTCCAGAGTTGGGGCCCGTTCAAGACTGTAATTTGCGCTCCACAGTGGTGCCAAGTATTTACCCTATCCTGAGCAAATTTTGCAGGGTCCATTGTCAGGTGCTACATTTCTGAAACAAGCAGTAATTGCTCAAAACCTGGATGAGCGCATTTAAGTCTGTCTGTTTAGCCCTTAACTTTTTGTACAAGGGTTGTAGATTCTGGTACCTCTACCAATCCACCCAAGAGACCCTTCTGTGACGAATCAGCGGAGATCCTCCCTGTTCCCCTTAGGGGGAGCCCATTCTCATGTGTCCAGGGCGATGCAGCCACAGTCCAAGATACCCCCTAGGGGTGGTGGAATGGGGGAGAATCACGTGGGAAGATATGATATGATAGTTTATTTATATAGCACCTATACACATTGTGTTTCAAAGCGCTTCAAGGCACGGGAGAAAACAAGGGAAAATACAAAGGGCCTCATTACGAGGTGGGCGATAAGTAACGCCCTTACTGGCATAGAGCAAATACCATGTCCATGTTGCTTCAAGGCCGCAATTAGAGGGCCATTACGAGTACGCGGACACAAGCTTTGCGCCATGCCGGTAACGACCTTACCGCCCTTCCGTTAAAAGGCGAAAAAAAATCGCCTTTACCGGCATTGCGCGAAGCGCAGATTGCTCCACCGCCATCTATGCCACCGGCATTAGCAGTGACCGCTATTAGCGGTCACCACTAATAAGCGGAACCGGAAGTAGCATCATCGCACAGGAACGGGAAAGAGCATGGCGGCCATCTTTAAAAACACAATCCATTGCCATCCTCTGCAACCAGGACCCATATCACCACCATACCTGTCCGAACATATACCTGCAGCATTTCACAATGCCCAAGGCCCTTAAAAAAAGTGCTGAGCGCTTGCGCAAGGAGCGCTTCTCACAGGAGGAGCTCAACATGCTGGCAGAGACGCTGGCAGAAAATGTGGATGTCGTGTTCTCCACTAACATGCAGCGACCTGCAGTGCAGCACAAAAAAGAGATATGGGCGGAGGTGGCGCAGAAAGGGAGTGCCGTTGGCACCACCCCGCACACAACTAAATATGTCCGGAAGCGCTGGGACGACCTGCGCTTACGCGGCGGGACATCATCTCTGCCAACCGTAACCTGGGGATGGCAACAGGTGGTGGTGCAGCCTCCCCCATAAAGATGTAACCCTGGGAGGAGATCTGTGCAAGCACCATTGGGATGGAGGCAATCGAAGGAGTGGGGGATATGGAGCGTGGAGCCCCGTCATCGGCTGATGCAGGTAGGTGTCCCAAATGAATGTTAGGCAGAAACCTGTGCAGTTCCCTTAGGGACCACTGCAAAAGATTTAGGACTACAGGTGGTTGGCAGTAAACCCAATTGGTAGCAGTCTGTACCACCCAGATTTACCTGGTAGTTGTGGCTGAGCAGCCAGACTTATCTCAAGATGAGTTAGGCAGTATGCAGAGTATACACAATAGGTACAGAGGCACAGTAGTACAAGCAAACACTGACCAGAGCTTTGGTGTACAAGTATATATTTATTTAAAGACACTTGTAATTTACACTAGCACAAAAAGAGGTAAGTAAATTCAACACACTGTCACTATTACTAGATGTACATCCCTTATTCCTTATCAGACAAGTCTTAGTTAACACCACTTATTTCCAGACAGAGGTGAGCGCTTAACTAAAGATGGCACTCCAATAAGTTAAGAACAAGGGAGGGAAAAAGGCAGAAATTAGGAAAAGCACACAACACAATACTTTAGAAGCACCCAGCAAGGCAGGAAAGTCAAGTCTACTTGTGAGCAAAAAGTTCAGAGGCCAGACTCCCTCTTTGTGAGAGAACAGAGCACCAATGCGCCCAAGATCACACAGTTTAAAAGTCTTGAAAAGTCTTGCAGGGAGTTCAGAAAAGAATTAAGTCAGCTCAGAAAAGTTCAGTTAGCCAGCATAGGACCAACCCAAGTGGTAAGTGGAAGCTTTTAAGAGTCATCCCACAAAGACTGTTGCGAGGGAGGCCAGGCGGACACAGGACTTTCAAAGTGGAGAGGATCCTCCAGCGGGGGCAGTTGTTCCTGGCAGCAGGTGCAAGTCACGGCGTCGTCCAGAGGAAGAGATGGTCTCGACGTGGAGGAAAGCTGAAGGTTGTTGCACTGCCAGGGAAGAAACCAGCCGCGGAGTTCTCCGGTTAAAAGGTAAGACCCTTTTATTTGCGGTGGTGGAAAAACGTGGTATCCCGGTTGCCGGGGTGCTTGGCACAGGCAAGGCGGCCACGAGATGATCCGGGAAGGCGAAAAGACGGGCAAACTGGTTATCCCCACCAGTCAAAGGAAGAAGACTCTCCGGACTGGAGATCTCCTCTGTCGTCGGGAAAAGTGGTGAGACGGTTCAGCAGGGCTCCACCGGTGGTGTCGTCGTTGCAGGTCTTCTCAGCTTCTCCCTCTTCGGATTCTTTAGGTCCTGTGGCGACTTCTGAAGTTCCAGTCCCCAAAGCCCTGCTTTTATGCAGCAAACCCCCATTCATTCAGCCTAGCTGTCAATCAAACATGCTAAGTGGTGAGCCGGGCGGCTCACCACTTGGGCCAATCACACAAGAGTGCGACTTGAATTGCCAAGGCAACTCAGTCCAGGGTGCCTAAACCCCCTCCTACACCCCTGTGGTACCCAGACAGAGTGGCACCACTTTTGGAGGCTTCTGTGGAGAAGGCCGCCAAAAAGTGGAACAAAGGGCCCGACTTGGGTTGGAGTCACAGAAGTGAACACAAACGCCATTTTGCAACCGAGTTTCGGCAAAAATTACCAACCGGTGATTTAATATTTATTTAATAAACCGGCGTTATGTTCGAGGCGATATTAAAAAGGTGTAGCCTCGAACAATAGGAAAATCCCATAGGAAAATATTTGCGGTCGAATATAAAAAGTAGTATCCACTGCCATCAGCCAAAACTCGATCACGGGGGACGGAGATGTGCCCCCTCGAACAACAAACCCCGGGGCAATCGAATTGCCCCGACTAGTACATCCACAATATGATAGTTTGTACTGGTTTCTGTTCATAATTTGGGACTAGTAAAACCAATGGTGACTTTACATGCCCTGGGAGACAGTAGTCAGTCCCAGGGTACGGAGTCTATGTTTGGGGGTTGCTACGACACCCTGGGTTACGGCACGGAGGGTGCTGTGTAACCCACATACCAAAAACACATGAAGCCCTATGGGGTAAAGGACCCCATAGCCCATAAAACACATTCAAAGTCAAAGAAACACCTCAAATCATGTCTAGGAGTGGGAGAAAAAGAGTCTCACTCTTAGCAGGAGAAAAAAATAAACCCCACAAAATCCAGCAAAGCTGCTGGGGGACTCACTAGGTTTGGGAAATTAGCCTTTACAGAGAATTCTCCCTAACAATGAAACACTGTAAAGAACTACACGATGATGTCCCCCTGAAGTGACAGTGCAATGATGGGAAGCAGGGTCCACCAGACACATTTTTGCAAGACTGCCTACAGGCAGTGCACAGCACCATCTTGTCCCCATGCATGATGCCCCCCATATAGGTTTCATCCCAGACGCATCCATGCATAACCCACCCAAAAGGCAAGCAACCCATATGTCACTAACCCAATGCCAATCACCTGCCATGCCATAGAAATGCAGCTACCACAATGCATGCCTGATGCACATAGACCCATCACTAATGGACTCCCTCTGTTGGCCCCCCACAGGCACACATTTTGAGAGTGAAGATCAGGTCCCCAGGGAGGACGCTGAGACACCAGCCAAGAGGTCTAGGGGCATGGCGCCAGCAAACCGTCCCTCAACATCCAGGGGAAGAGGGCAACCTGGACTACTGGGCAAGCCCAACACAACTCTCCATCACTGACACCACCACAGCACCCCCACCAGCCACATCCACACAGGAGCCAGTGGCTGAAGGCACAGTTTCTACTGCAAGCAGTACCGTTGGTGAGACAGCTGCCACGGCAGTTGTGTCTGATGATGAACTATACACACCGACGGCCGGAACACCTACTGGTACAGGCCTCCAGCAGTCACCCAAACACTCCCCACCCAGCAATCAGGATGCCAGCAGCCATGAGCTGTCCGCAGTGGAGTCCTGGCCTGGGAGCTTCAGCCCCATGGGGAGCATGCATGAGGGCCCAACCATTCCGCATGCACCAACAACATCGGCCAGTGTCCGGGACAGGCAGGAGGGCATCAGGGCAATACAACAGCACCAGGAGGAGCTGACAGGGCTGCTGACCCAGTGCATAACCGAATGTGGCCAGGCAAGGGAGGAAATGAGGGAATGCACAGAATCCCTCAAATCTGCCATTGAGTCCACTGGCAAAGACATATGTAGTAAAATGGCGGATGTGAGGCAGGTCCTCACCCAAATGGTGTCAGCATTGGAGGCCCTGCGTCCCACAAAGGTGGTTCAACAACCAGAGACCTCCTCAAATAGCAGACAGACCAGCCCCCTGTGTAGGTCTGTCCGGAATGTGCGCAAGTCAGACAGGCGTCCTCCCGATGCTGCCAGTGGAAAAGGGGTGTAGGTGCAGTCTGGCAATCCGAACTCCTGAAGAACAATGGTGCATGCAAGTGCACACAATGTGTGGGGAAGTTGAGGGGGGAGTGGGAGGGGGTAGAGGGTGTGTGGGGTGGAGGGCTTCTGCACTAAATATGTTACATTTCTTCAATACACCTGTTGTGAAATCAAAATTCAAATGAACGGACATTGTTTATTGTGTACGTGTGCTTTATTGGTGAACAGTCTACAGTGTCCATGTCCCTGACACACCCAGTGCCCCGAGTCCCACCTCCATGTCACACTCCCCATCCATGTGTGCTAGAAACATTAATTTATCAAAGTCTGACGCATGGCACGTCCCTCCTGTGCATCGCTGCCTCCCTGATCTGCAGCCCCATCTCCACCCTCCTCATCCTCATCGTCAGGTGGTTGCAGTTCAGCGTTAGGGGGCAGAGGCACATTCCGTCTGATGCACATATTGTGTAGCATGACACATGCCATGACGATCTTGCCCACCTTCTCATGCCCATACAGGAGTGCCCCACCAGACCTGCTGAGGCAGCGAAACCGTGCCTTCAAAAGGCCAAATGTCTGCTCAATCACCACACGGGTACGTGTATGCGCACGATTGTAGTCCTCTTCGTGCCTGTTCTGCGGGTTCCGGACTGGGGTAAGAAGCCACCTCTTCAAGGGCTAGCCTGCATCTGCATGTGTGCAAGAAGGGTTATGTGTAAGTGATCACATCATATGGAACTTGTATCAATGACACCATAGCATGCATTTATTTTCTGTTGGCACCCACATATCCATGCATGAATAAAGCCTCATGACGTTACTGCAATGTGTGTATTCATCAGATCGACAGATGTGCATGGCATCGTCTCGTGGGTGCAGGGGTGTCCTATTTCTTGTGAGTGCACATGCACTGTGGTAGTCCACGCCGGTTGTTGCCATGATCTGGGTGCCGTGTGGTCAAATTGTATGCTTTCATCCTGTCACCGTTGATGGCAGACTCATGATGATCTCACTCTGCACAACAGATGTGGACATGCTGCTTTGGTGGGCCTCTGTGTTGGTGTAGGAGTGTGTTCATGTATTTTGCCCTCATGTGACTCCTTTGTATGCAGTAATGGAGAACTGTCCTTCTTGATGATGGTATTTGGTGTTGTGCATTAGCCATACTAACTGCTTGTCGCTTCATTATTGTGTTGTGGGGGGCTGCGGTCTGATTATGTGCAGTGTACATGTTGATGGCTATGGAATGGTTGTAACACTGCATCATTTTCATGGTAGGGCAGCTTACGTCTTGCATTTTGGGGTCAGGTGAAGTCTGGCCTGCTTTGGGGTATGAGCATGGTCCATCCTCTCAGGTACTCTCAGCCAGGTGAAGTATGCATCTCCCCCCCCATCTCAGCCAGGTGAAGTATGCATCTCTCCCCCTGCCCCCATCTCAGCCAGGTGAAGTATGCATCTCCCCCACCCCCCCATCCCAGCCAGGTGAAGTATGCATCTCACCCCCCAATCACCTACCCACATCGCGATGCCATGAGCCTGACATGCAACTCACCGAGAAGCCAGGATCTCTGCCCTGCATGTCGCCCCATGTAGCGTGGTATCGTGGAGTTCCGCAAGACCATTGAATCATGGTTTGATCCAGGAAATCGGGCACAACAATGTGTGATGATCTTGTTTGAGTCACATACCATTTGCACGTTGATGGAGTGGTATAAGTTACGGTTACGGTACACTGCCTCCATGGCATGTAGGACCACCAATTCAACATGGGTGCAGTCGATGGCGCCAATGCAACCAGGGATGCCGGCCAGTGAATGGAAACCAACTTTGGTGTTGGAGATCTCCTGGGCTGTCCGTGGCAGGAAAATGTGGTTGCCTGTGTGCTTCAGGAGGGCATCGAGCACTTGGTTCAGCGAACGTGAGAATAATGGCTGTGATATGCCATGCATGTGCCCCACTGTGTGCTGGTAGGTGCCTGTGGCCAGGAAGTGGAGCACAGACATTACCTTCAGTAGAGGTGGGATGGCGATGCGTATTTCAATGAGGCTGACAATGTCATCACGCATCATGTCCACAACGGTGGTGATGGTGTCCCGGTCAAGACGGCACAGGTTGTGGATCTACTCAGGGTTTAGGCTGAATGGACGGGCTCTGATGTGAGGGATTGGGGGCTGCCTGCGTGGTACCACTGTCTGCACTGGTGGGGCATGCTGGGCCTGCCTCACCCTCCTCCTCCTCCTCCTCCTCCTCCTGCGTCTCCTCTGTGCTGCCTGTTGGAGTTCCACTGCAATCATGTCCTCCAGCCCCAGCATTGCTAGTCGTATTGGAATAATTTTGGTGTGGGAAGGGGTGGGGTGTGCTCCTTTTGTGCTGGCCCAGTCTATATTGCCTCCACCTGTGCTGATTGTGTGCACCTGTGGCAGTTGGGAACACTGCACATGACCGTTTACGGGTGGTCCGCGATGCCGGTATTTACTCGATGCCGGTAAGGCTTCAGTAGGCCGTTATTTGCATGTCCGCCTGACTTGTGATGTCCTGTTTACGCCCTGCCGGTATTGCCGGCATGAAGGATCGCATGCCCGCGCCCATGCCGCTATTAGAGGCACCGTTATTTACGGTGCCGCTAATAGCGGGTTGGCGGGTCGTAATAGCCCGGAGCGGTAAGCGATGCGGTAATCCTTTACCAGCATTGTTTTTCCCTTACCTCCAACCTAGTAATGAGCTCCAATGACATTCTTATAGGCCATGAACAGTAAGGATGAAATGTAACTATCGTACTCAGCCCGACGACATTTCAGATAGTGCAAGAGCTAAGACATAGATAAGGAAGGGAGGGGGAGAGTGGGAAGGAAACTGAAACAGACAGGCGACTACTGTACTAGGCCTGACGACATTTCTGGTAGAACCATAAAAAACAAAACATGAGGGAGAGGGGTGCAGAAAGGGAGGGGAGGATCAAAACAAGCGACTATTATACTAGGCCTGACAATGTTTCAGATAGTGCTGGAGGGAGGCAGGGGTGGGGTGGGAGGACATTAAGGGGATGGGGGAGCGACAGATGAGGTTGCTATCATACTAGGGCCAGGGACAATTCTGATAGAGTAAGTGCATAGAAGAAAGTAAGGGGAGGAGGGTACGGATATGCAAAAACATGTGGCTCTGGCCTCATCAGCAGCTTATTCCACCAAGCTCATCCGAACATATCAGCAGAACATTTCTCTCCTCCACCAACTGCCTCATGCTTGTCAGGGATATATTAGCAGCAATCTGGATTGTTACGCCATCCACGCCGGAACCTCGAATAATAATGTAACCAAAACGTCATCTGATCTGATTTGGGCAGTCTGAGGAATGAAACCAACGGATAACATCTCCAAGTGAGGCACGCAACTCACTGGCTGCCTATCAAAGACCCTATTGTGTTCTAAAACCTATAAATTACGTACCGATGCATCCACAACCCTGCACCCACCTACCTCAACCAGCATATCTCAAAAGTGCCATAACATGTTGCTAATGCTCCTCTACCACCCCTTGAGGAGAACCATCTCTGGTTCCGGAAGCACCTCAAAACCTTCCTCTTTGCCTCCGCTTTCTCTCCCCCTCTACCCTGCTAAATGTACTGAAACTGCACTGAATCTGCTACTGGGCCACCCACCGAACTCGGTCCTTGGCCCAGCCACTCTCCCCCGCACTGCCTCCCTGGAAACCCCTGCACTGTGGGACTGTTTCTGTATCCCTACAGCCCCCCTTCCCTGCACTTGTCTGCACTTACCTTGCACTTGCCACCAGCTGGCCCTTATTATTTATTTTCTGCTATTCTACTAACCATTTACTGCACTTCCCCGCTCCCTTTCCCCCTTGCACTTTTCCCCTCCCCTTTACCCTTGCACTATCTGAATGACACCCGGCCTAGTAGGATTGTTGTCTGTCTCCCCTTGCCCCCCCCCCTGCCTCGTCGCGCCTTGAAACACTTGTGTATAGGCTCGTTATAAATGCCATATCATATCATAACCCTAGCAACACCAAGTTTCACCAGAAAGCCGGCTACTCTCAGGAACGCCCTGCCAACATCTATCCAAGAAGAGGCCTCGAAATGTGAGAAACCAGAAGTATTTCACCCACTAGTCCCGGGGATGTCATCCGTGTGGCCAGGACACGGACATCGCTTTTGGATCCAGATCCTGGGGTGGACAAATGGGGGAGGATCAATTGGATGAGAAGCCCTCTGGGATCTCCCCATGGAATTGGGGACGACTGTCAGGAGAGAATGCGCTATCTTCCCTACCCTCATAACCCTAACTCCCACACTACTGTTCCCCAATCCTCTATTTTATGTTATGAAGTAGAAAGGGAGCACATTCTGCTAACTACTGAGACGTGGAAGAATCCTGTTCCATCTTGGGTGAATATTAGTACTGTGACGAGGAAGAGGACTGAGTAATGAAGAGCACGGGCAAGAACCAAAGTGTTCAGTCTAGTCTTATTCCTCACCAGATTGGCCGACACCGTTCAAAATGAACGTGGGAAAACAGAAGGGGAGACTTGCTCTTGGTGCTGACTGGGAGTGCGGCAGCTGGCATGTGGACCGACTCGGGAAGAGCAGGAGAAAAGGAGACAGGATCCCGGGGAGAGGCGTGCCCAGGAGAGCTTCGGAGAGGCTATGCCGAGACGGGAAGCAGCAGAGTAAGCTGAATGAGACCCAGATAAGGGAGCCATTCTCTTGGGATCAGTATTTTAAGTTGGAACTTTGCTTTCTTTTGAACCATGAGAACTTATCTATTTTGGAACTTTGTGTTTCGTACACTTTGGAACATTGTTTTTTACCCAATTTGGATCTTTGTTTTGGAAAAGATGCTGAGGCCTGGGGGAAGCAAGTTATTCTCTCAGGCAGAGTTCCCACTAGCAAATGGAACTATAATCCATTCTTCCGGATCAAGAAGACCTGCATCCTTTTCTAGTTTAGTTGAGAGCGTGAGGTCCGGAAATAGGTTTTGGACACAACAGTGGACTCTTACTTTAGGCAGACATCTTGACTCACTCCTTAGTTTTGGTTGAGGCAGGGAAATCTGTCAGTTACGGAGAGGCAGGGTTTCCTTTTCACTTTCTTCTATAATAAAAGTCTTTAACCACCATAATGCCACCACTGTGTCCGAGTCCTACTTCAGCATTCTTACAGGGCCCTACCATCGCCCCTCTCATCTCATACACCCTTCTCCCTAGCTCAGGCGCTTTTATCCCCAGGTTAGCGTTAGTGATTGTTACACTCTCAGTATGCTAAAAGCTAATAATGAGCTGCAGTGATGACCTAAAGACCTGTGGTTTTATCTGTCTACGACTCCTTCCAGGACTTCTTAACTTTCCCTACGCTAGCCCGGCTTAGTATTCTAATGGATTTGGGAAAGCTCCTTAAAGTTATTCCGATGGGTTTGCCTATATATCTTAAGTTCACTATCACCTTACTGTGTTGAATCTGGCAGTGTCATCACTGCTTGCAAGGGTGGAACCTCCCTTTCTGTGTCCAGGGTGAGGCAGACGCTCTCTGATCCGAACCCTGGGAGTGGCTATTTGATGGAGGATCACAGAGGGGGAGGCAGCCCTCATGGAAGTGGGGTGACTTCCCAGAGGAGACATGGTATTCCCCTTACCAATCCCAGGTTAATAACCAAGACACAACTCCCCAAGCAACCATGGTCTATTGTAGGGAGGGAAAAACCACCCACATACTACCTGTAGTAGAGATCTATTCCCTTCCTCATCAAACCCCTATAATTCAGCGTCCCCTGGAAAAAATAATAAAAACAACCCAGAACCAACATCCCTCCCCTCTAGACTCTGTGGTAATATGAGGACATAGTTTTTTGTGAAGATCATAACTCCCAAATAATTCCCCAGTCCTATGTGACACACTGTAAAGTTAAACAGGAACTTTCATACATAAACAGCAATGAAATCCGTTTGTCTCCCTGTTTAGAGTTGACTAAAAGTGCTGGGACGAGGAGGAGAATAATATAGATTTCCAAACCAAAGAACCAAGCTACGCGCTCTTGTTTTTGGACTGACTCAATTGGAACCGGGAAGTTTAAAACTGCCGAGAGCCAGAGAGAAAAGAGACTTTCTCCTGGTTTGAGCTGGGAACGCGGAGAGTGGCATTCAGAGCGAGGCAGCGATAGCAAGAAAGAGGGGTGCTGCTGCCAGGAGAGTGCTAGGCCTCTGTGTGCGAATCGAGAGACTGAGGCTACAGAGCCAAGAAGAAGGAAGCTACCACGGGAGGAGGACACGCTGCAGGAACGCCAGGAGCAGCCGCTAGGCTCCTGGGCATTTGCAGGTGTCAGAAAGCAGCATCTAACTCACCGGAGCCTGGAACGAAGCAGAAGACCCCAGCAGAAGCCGCAAGCTACGTGAAAAACAAGAGAATCGGTTGTTGGAAATAAAGTTCTTAAAGACCGTCACCGGCTGACTGCAGGAGAAACCAGGAACGCCAACAAGAACCAGTGAGTCCATCCCATGACAACAGAGACACCGGAGCGTAACGGCGGCCATGCCAAATGGAAGTAACTGTGAATAAGGAAGCTGAGAGAGAAAGAGCGAGAGAACTTACTGTCAAAAGGGGAAATCAACTGCGAGTGAAAACCTTTGCAAGTTTGTCAATGTATACAGTGCAAGTATATGGGAAACCCAGACAGGATAATATGTCAAGCAGATAAATTATCAAACAAAGTAAATGTGCACGTCTGGAAGAGGACACAGAGCCGAATGAACAGATGTCCCGGCAGGAGAGTATACCAGGCAGTTACAAATGTGTGATTACAAGAAGCCCTGGTAGGAGAGTAGACCAGGCAGTTACAAGAAAGTACAAAAGTTAGAGGTCCTGAGAAGAAATATCAAGACTAGAAAAAAGATTGTGTTAACCTGGAGAGAAGAAGCAACACCTTGGCAGGACAGTATACCACGTTTTCTGAAAGAGACAAAAGTAGAAAACCGGGCAGTTTTGTATACCAGTGCTGTTGCTGGACAAGAACGGCACAACGAACTGCTACTTGTGAAAATATCAGAAAGTGAGAAGGAATCCAGGAGAAGGGTGCTAACCTCTGGAGCAAGGATCCGTAAACTTGAACAACATTTGTGTTTTGTTATTTATTTTTCCTTTTTGAACACTTTTCTAAACGACGCAAGGCCAAAGACACTACCATTTTCACCTTTTCATTAGAGTGTGAGGGACAGAATAGAACTTTGAACATGGAACAGTTATGTTTTGGACATTCTGACACAGACAGATCCTTAGTTTTTGGTTCAGGTAGGAAAACGCCTCTTAGAGCAGGGTCAGAGACCCCAACCACTTTTATTTTCAATAAACGTCTTTAACCAAAAACAGGACTCACTTGTGTCCAAGTTTCATTCCTGACTCCTCACACATGGTGTCAGCGTGGGATCGGGTTCAGGCTCAGTTGACACAAACTGGAGGACCCTCAGGTTTGAAAAACATAGCAACAGAGCTTCCAATCCAATAGTTGTTACAACCGCAAAAGAAGGGACAAATGTCCTATAATCCACCAGTAGATTTACCCGAGGGATAGTCACTAAGTAACCCCACTTCGGTAATTTGGTATCACAAAGTCAAGATGGGTTAAGAAATTGTGAGCGCCTTACTCATTCACATTCTAGTATGGCTGGTTTTCAAACACAAACCCAGCAAGCTTTTCTGGCAGTAAGGAAGACCATAGAGGGAAACATATACCACATTTTTCTCCCCAAGATTATTTGGTGCATTGGAGAGATAAGACAATAGTATCTTTGGATTTATAGATACCTTTCCCTAGCAGCTTTGCCATCTATGTTATATCCCGCAGGGAGAGAGAGAGTTGATGATACTATCCCTCCTCTCCTGTGGGGATGAACTGAAGTTTGCTCTCTTAAATCTCTCCTCGACCCAATTAAGATCAGAAGTGGCAAGTTAATGGGAGGCCTGGTATATGACATTCTATGGGAGCCTCTCTCCAACGAGACCCATGAGGAAAGCTCTTGATGATCACACTTGGTCTCTATTGCACACTAGGATCAGGGGCACATCTGTTTCAGCCAATATTACACAACATATGTTCTTCTTTATTCATAGAGCATTTATTACCCCCTTGAAATTGTCCAAATCAACAAAAGAAAAGCAGATGATAAATGTTGGTCATGCTGTAGTGCCCCTGCCTCCTACAAATACATGTTTTTTGAATGTTCATGTGTACTTAAGTTCTGGCGTGAAGTTTGGAAATTCCTTAAACTCATTTTTACAGTTGACGTTCCACAATCTTTTCTGAATATTTCTTTGGGTAGCCTGGCAGTCAGGAACATCAAATTACATGCCCCTGCCAAGCTATATTATCTGTTAATTGCCCTTGCCCTGAAGCTCATCAATACCAACTGGAAATATTTGCATAATTTATCCACCAGGGGTTGGTGGAACAATATCTGTCATGTGCAAAGAATTGAACTATGTAAGGCCACCAGCCTAGATACTATACTAAAATATAATGCCAAATGGGCTTTATTCATACGTTATCTAGACTGTTTCAATGCATCATCGCATGGCACCTGAGCTTTTGGTTTTTGAGCGTTCTCTCCTTTCTTTTTGGGCATTGCCCTACTCCTTTTGTTTGTTCATCAGGTTTTATCCAATGCTATGATTCAAATTAGCCACATATTCTACTGCTACCTGTACACCCACCCCTATTTCCCTCTGTCCTCGTGTCTGTATTGTGTATGTCACCTCGTTTGTTCCCCCTGTAAGTCTTTTTGGTTAAGAACATTAACTCGTTTGCAGATTTCAAGGTTTTAGAAATTTCCTCATCAACTATTCTTATGGTGCTACTCACTTTGATACTAGTTTTCTGAATATGTTATCGTATTCCGCTTGATTATAATGTGATTAATATTGTTCTTCATAAATATCTGTAATATTATCAATATGTATTGTGCTTAACCCTTCATAATTTCAATAAAAATCATTAAACACAAAAATAATGTGAAGACTGGAGGGGGTATCTGTATTTCTGCCCCCTTACCAAGGCTCTCAATTGGTAAAGTTGGACGAGCAGCCAGGCTGAGACTCTCAGGAGGTGATGCAGGGTGGTACTTAAGTACAGTGAATTCCCAAGCCCCCACAAAGGAATGTCCACACATTATGTTATATGCTAACACAGTCCTTTTTATTACCATCAAGGTTTACATAAATAAGGTTCAAGTAAATATATACATCAATTAATAACACTTTGTTCTCATGCAACACTATTGTAATATTGATAAATATGTACGCATCTATGTGGTACCACAATTTACTTTAGATTCAATTCAGAATGCACACACTGCTGGCAGTTATTAAAAAGCATAAGAATCATAAAGTATTGGATAATGGCCTATATATTACTGCACAAAGGCAGGGTAAGAACATCGGCAGAAAGCTTTCTTTGAGGTAGATAGGCAATACTGTGCGAGTATGCCCCCACCTGGGCAACCTGTAAGGGAAAGGTTAAGGTGTACTTTCTCTTGTCTATTACAACCCAGTCCAAAAATGTTCAATAATGCTCTGCTTCTTTTTCTACGGAAACAACTACCCCAAAGTACATGGGAAGCCACCAGGGAACAGGATCAACGACGAAGCTGGGACCCCTGGATGATTCCGGAGGATGTAAAATGCTCTTCCTCGTCACAGTACCTTGGGTGCTTTGGCAGGAAAAGTGGTGGAGTTTCTTGCCTTTACTCATCGAGACCCCTTGAGGATGGACCCTCTATGGAAGAAAGAGTCGCCGGGATGTTGATGGACAGAATAAAGACGGATCTAAGCAGTGTCGAAAAGGCAGATTTCGGTCTTCGCGGTGGTCTCCGTTGGCGGGTTGTTTCTCCGGCTGTGGATGTCCCACAAAGGTGAAACTTGCTGTGGGCCCCGACAAGGCCTGGCTGAAGAAAATAAGACCGTTGGTGGCCTCGGATGACTTTTGGTGGCGACGGGTGCAGCGGCAGAAGTAGGCATTGAGTTTTGGGATTTTGCGGTTTACCACCTTTCGGTTCTTTGGTGCTGCAGCCGCAGCATGGACCTCAGGGTGGCTTTTGGCAACCTGCACACGACCACTGTACTGGACTCTCACTAAGTCTGGACACTCAGGATGTCTTGTTTGGAATTTGGCGGCAGGAAACCCACCGGCGGACACTTCACTGCAGGCAGCAACCCTGGACCTTCTCTGGCATGGACAAGTGGACAGATGTCGTGGCAGGGATGCCTCTTGAAGGATTCTTCAGAGTTTTGGACCTTTGGCAGCTCTGGGTGTCAAGCAGCACTATGCCAGGGTACACCCTCTTCGGGCAAAACTCAGCAACCTGGCTTCCAGCACTCACAAACACTCCTCCAGACCATAGGTGCCACAGATGAACTTCATGGATTTAAAGAGGTTCAGGCACCCCCCTTCTGGACCCATGAAGATCCCTTCTCCAGACGGCAGGCACACAGTACCGGTTTACAGGACACTTCGGGTAAAGAGCAGCAGTTGCACGAGCTCGGGAAGGGGTCGCCTATCCAGGTCCTCTATGGTTCAGTCCTGGAGTCAGCACAGCAGCTTTTGGATTGCTTGAAGATTTGCAGTCGCAGACTTCTTTCTCGAGCTGGACTCCAGGATGCAGGCTTAAAATAGCTTCAGCTTCTGTTAACAGCTTCTGACAAGGTGAGCGTGAGACACTTTTATACTAAACACTCTACATTCGCTCACGCTGAGCCAAGCTAAGCCAGCCAATCACACACAAGTGCATTCATGCAGGCAGCACTCAAACAGGCTCACAGCATTCAGGCTATTCACCAGAAACCAGACACCCGCAACACAGAATGTGGATTGGGGGCTACTCCCCAGCCTTTCAGTGCTCCACACTGCATTTATTCCAGTTTCAGTCAGGGTTGGCTCGGGCATTGTGTCACACAACCAAGCCCAACTATAATCACAAAAGGGGGAAGTACCCAGGGTGAACCATTCACATTTTCTTTAATTTGCCATAATGGTCCGCAACTTATTTAGGCACGGATCTTAATCAAAATTTAGATTGAATCTACCAGTTAGCACACACATGGGCGTTAAGTAAAAATGATTTTTTATTTCATTCAATTTAGAGTGAGAGTTCAAAAGTCCTGTCACTACACAATACACAAAGATTTTTCTTTTGGGAAATATATTTTTTATATATGTGAGGACACCAAACATTAAACGCGGGATTAACCAACCAAGTTTGTGGATACTGAAATTTGAGTCTATATGGATTGGTTCCAAAAAGTGAATAATCTCAATCCTATTCTGTTCCTATCTTGGTTGCATACTACACAGGGCATCTTAATCAACACCCTATGGTTCCCGCCATACGATCTGAACACAACCAAGCCCAGAAACTCACAACACAGAATGCATATTTACTATTCACTCCATTCAGGTAGGCTCTACTCAATGGTGTACCCAAAACAAGCAGCCACTGGGAAGGATCCGGATAGTCTGGCAGGAGACCACCCCAGAGCCATATATGGTCCTTCGACCCAACAATCATTCAGGGGAAGGAAACAAAGCTAAGGCCTCTCAGGACTTTGGGCAACAAGGGGGTAAGGCAAAGGAAACCAAGAGACCACCAGTGGCCTTCTGGCCTTCGTACAGGAATCAATTGATTCCTATGGCAGGGCCTGGGTATCTAAAACATTGAGGATACCTAGAGCCACTGTCACATCAGCATGTAGCTGCCACCAGCCCATATGCTGCTCTGTGGACAGCACATATGTGCCCAAAAACATACACTAGGGGTACAGGGTTGAATCCCTACCTATGGGTGCCCCAAGGGTATCCCTTGGGCACTGTTCACCAAGAACAAAATAAAAAGCTGCACTGCCTGGGGTCCAAACTGGACTCCTGTGCAGAAGATAACCAGAACACACAGTTTAAGGCGGTAGAGGACAAGGTCAAGGAGGCCCTGTCCCTCCAATACATTTCAAGCATCACAAACAACCAAAACCAAACTCACTAAGCATCCATAGTCTATTGGTGGGGGAAAAGACACAATAGAGGTCTATAACCTTCCTGATCAAATCCCTACAATCCAGCTTCCCCCAGAAGGAATAATAAAAACAACCCAGAACCAACATGCCTCCCCTATAGATTCTGTGGTAATATGAGGACAGAGTTTATTTTGTTGAAGATCATAACTCGCCAATAATTCCGCAGTGCTATGTGACACATTGTTAAGTTAAATAGGAACTTTCATACATCGACAGCAATGAAATCCCTTTGTTTCCCTGTTTAGAGTCGACTAAAAGTACTGGGACGAGGAGGAGGAGAATAATACAGATTTCCAAACCAAAGAATCAAGATAAGCGCTCTAGTTTTTGGAATGACTCAATTGAAACCAGGAAGTTTAAAAACGCTGAGCACCAGAGAGAAAAGAGACTTCCTCCTGGTTTGAGCTGGGAACACGGAGAGTGACGTGCAGAGCAAGGCAGCGACAACAAGAGAGGTGTGCTGCAGGCGTAAGGAACAAGTTACCTACCTGTAACTGCTGTTCTCCAGCATGGGTCTGGCATGGATTCACATGCAAACCCTCGCTCCAACCCCCTCTGCGGCTCTTCTCTTGGTCCTACTGCCACTTTACATGCTACCAAATCTGAAGATGGCTGCCAGAGGAGGGCCTTGGGTAGAGGGCAGTCATTGGCTGGGGGCAGTATGACCCAGAGAGTAGTGATTGGTTATTAGTAGAAAGACAGTTCAGAAACAAAACAAACTGATTTTTTCTTTACCGAGGATTCCCAGCCTGACGACGGGGAATATTCATGAGAATGTGGTAAGTAACTTGTTCCTTCTCCACCATGGGGTCTGGCATGGATTCACATGCTCATGAATACAAGAATACATAGCAGTACACACATGCACAACCACGGGAGGTGGCAAGGCTCAACATTAAGCATTTCAACAACTCAACATTAAGCATCTCTTACCTCCTCACCAGGCTCACCTTCAAGCGAACAGGTTGCACAGCACTGCCTGGCCAACTCTGGACTCCTCCCTGGAATCCCGGTTGACGCAGTAGAATCTCGTGAAGGTATGTGTCGACCTCCACGTAGCAGCCCTGCAGATGTCCAGTAGGGGCACACCAGACAGGAACGCCGTAGTAGCAGCAATCGCTCTGGTTGAATGGGCTCTCGGACGGCCGGGCAACGGTTGGTTTGCCAACCGGTGACAGTGCATGATAGAGCCGGAGAGCCATCTGGAAATGGAAGCCTTCGAGAGGTCCTTCTCTTGGTTCACAGGGCCAAAGTTCACAAACAGCTGTGATGTCTTCCGAAAACTCTTCGGGCGGTCCACGTAGAACTTCAGCGCTCTATCCACATCTAGCGAGTGCAAAGTCCTCTCAGCCGGCGACGAAGGCGATGGGAAGAAAACAGGTAACACCAAGGGCTCGTAGAGATGGAAGTTTGACGGCACCTTGGGCATGAAGGAGGGGTGCGTCCTTAACACTACCCTCGTCTCGTGAATGTCAGGTATGGAGGTTTACAAGAGGGGGCCTGGATCTCTCCCACTTGTCGTGCGGAGGTGATGGCCACAAGAAACGCTGTCTTCCACGATAGGAACTTCAGGGGGTGCCGAATGCAAGGGCTCGAATGGGGGACCCATGAGCTTGGCAGCACCACGTTGAGCTCCCACGCCTGGGCCGGAGCCTTCACCGGCGGGAACGAGCTGACCAGTCCTTTCATGAACTCCTTCACCAGGCGGTGAGACCACAGCGACGACCGCCGCGGAGTTCTGGTGTAGCGGGAGATAGCCGCCAGATGGATCTTGATGGAGGCATGTGCCAGACCCGCCTTGGCCAGCGACAGCAAGTACGGCAGCACTTGAAGGGCCGTAATCCGTAGAGGGTTGATCTTCTTAGCACGGCACCAGACAGAGAACCTCTTCCACTTATGTCCATAGCACTTAAGAGTTGAGGACGCCCTGGCCTTTGCAAGTACCTCCTTACAGTCCGCCGGGATATCGTAGCCTCCGAACTCTAGTGCTGCAGGAGCCAAGCATGTAGGTTCAGTGATCCCGGGTCGTGATGTGGGATGGCACCTCCTTCCCTGGCGAGAAGATCCGCGTCCGTCGGCAAGTCCAGAAGGCCCGGGAACCATATCTGCCTCGGCCACGCTGGTGCAACGAGGATCATCCTGCACCTGGACCGTCTGAGTTGACTGATGAGTCGCAGCAGCAACGGTGGGAACAAATACAGGAACAGGCCGTCCCAGGGGAAGGAGAATGCATCGCCCATGCTCCCCGGCTGCGGAAACCTGCTGGCAAACCTCCGGCACTTGATGTTCGCTGCCATCGTGAACAGGTCGATCTGGGGACTGCCCCATTGTCGGAATAGGAGATCCACTTGACCCTGCCGAAGCTCCCACTTGTGGCAAGAGCGCAGCTCCCTGCTGAGTGAGTCGGCGACAGTGTTTTTCACTCCTGCCAGGTGAAAAGGTACCAGGAACATCCCTTGGGCGACGGCCCAGTGCCACAGATCCTGCGCTTCCTTTGAGAGGGCTGGGGATCTGGTACCCCCCTGCTTCCGGATGTAGAACATCGTGGTGGTGTTGTCGGTGAAGATCCGTACCACCTTGCCCTTGAGGGACAGAAGGAAAGACCCAAGGGCCCAGAACACGGCCCGGAGCTCCAGGATGTTGATGTGCAGGGACCTCTCCTCCAGGAGCCGGAGGCCTCTTGCGTGGAGATCTCTGGTGTGAGCTCCCCATCCCGCGAGGGAGGCGTCCGTCGTCACCATTTCCTGGTGCTTTGGGGTCTGGAAGTACACGTCTGCCGAGAGATGCGCGCGGGTGCCCCACCACCGGATCGCTTGACGGAAAGTCTCGTTGAGGGAGATCTTGTCTTCGAAGCTTCCTGCCACTTGCATCCAACGGGCTTCGAGGAACTCCTGCAGTGGTCGCATCCGCAGTCTGCACAGGCGCACGAGGTAGATGCAAGATGACATCATGCCGAGCTGGGACTTGATGGACCTCACCCTGGCCACTTCCATGGTCAACAGCAGTTGTACCTTGCCCTGGATGTCCTTCGTCCTCTCTTCCGACGGTGAAGCCAACCGCGCCACTGTGTCGAGTCTGGCTCCCAGCAAAGTTGATCGAGAATCCCAGCTCTGTAAGCAGGCGGACTGTCTTCGTTGTGTGGTCGACGGCGAGTTCTCTTGACTTTGCTCGGATGAGCCAATCGTCCAGGTAGGGATAAACGTTGATCCCCTGCAGCCGCGCCGCCACCAGTGCCAGGCACTTGGTAAAAACCCTCGGGCCTACTTCAATCCGAAGGGCATGAAACGTAGGAAATTTCGATGTCCTTTGTGTATGGGGATGTGAAAGTAAGCATCCTCCAAGTCCAGCGACGACAGGAAGTCGCCTTCCTCCAGCTGTCCCAGCACATGCTGAAGGGTAACCACCTGGAACTTCTGGGCTTTGATGTATTTGTTGAGGCGCCGAAGGTCCAGGATGGGTCGCCAGCCGCCGGTCTTCTTTCGGACGAGCAAGTACCACGAGTATACTCCGGAACCCCCGAAGCGTCTTTGGGACGAGTTCTATCGCGCCCTTTCTCAGCATGGCTCATACCTCCAGAAGCAGCTGTGGAACGTGATTTTCTGTCTTGGCCACAGGAGGGAAATAGGGGAACTTTTTTTGAAACTCCAGAGTGTGCCCGTGGGCCAGGGCAACCAGCACCCAACTGTCGGTGGAGATGGACTCCCACACGCTGACGAAGTTCGCCAGTCGGCCTCCCACCGGGGTGCTTAGGTGGGGGCCCGACGTCACGGCCGGTTCAATCCTGTTTCGCCGAGGCCTTGACGACGATGGTATCCACCGGTCTTGCTGCGGCCTCTGTAAACTTCCTGTGACGAGGAATGGGCAGCATGGTGGTACGATGATGAACTGCCGCCGAGTCCTTTGGAGGCACCTTGAGATTTGCCTCCGGAGGTCCGAAAGGATGGCCATCGTTGATGAAGACTGCCTAGGGCACGGGCCGTCTCAGTGTCCGCCTTAATGGCCTGTAGCGACTCGTCGACCGCTTTCCCGAACAGATTGTTACCGTCGAAGGGCATGTCCAGTACATTTGCCTGCGCGTCCTGACAGAAATCGGTGGCCTTGAGCCAACCGTGCCAGCGCAGGCAAACGCTGTTACCCATCAGGCGAAAGCCTGCGTCGCCGATGTCCGTGGCCACCGTGATGGCGTGGTCCGAAGCCACCTCGCCTTCCTGTCGGATTTCAAGGGCCTCCGCCCTCTTGTCGTCTGGTAGGAAGTCCAGGAGGGGAGCGATCTTGAACCACAGCTCCCTGTCGTAGCGTGCCACGATCGCGAGGGCGTTGGCCGCCTTGATGGTCGTCGCTGCCGACGAGATGACCCGTCGTCCCATGGCGTCCAGCTTCTTCCCTTCGCCGTCTGGTGGGGAAGTGGAATTTGAGGCTTTCGAATCCGGGGACGGCTGTGCTCTGAGGCACATAGGAGCAGAGTCTGGGACACAGTACTTCTTCTCGTACCGGTCCCTCTTCGCAGGTGCTGTGGACGGGTTCTTCAGCAGGGACAGTCCTTTGTCCCAGATGTCGTCCAGTAACGGGACTGAGAGGACGGTCTTCCTCTTGGCCTCCCGACGTTGGTAGAGGAAACCTTCCTTCTTCTGCTATTCGGGGCACAGCTGGAAAAGCTCTGATGCCCTGGCAATCATGGCGTGAAAAGAGCCAATTTCGTCAGGGGAGTGGAGGGGGGGGCAGTCCCGAGCAGGGGGGGAGATCCATCCCGTTGTCACCACCGTCGTCGTCATTCCTGTCTCATCCCTCGGTGGAGGGGATGGAGGTGAAGGCTGGAAGGGAGGGGGAAGCTGGATCCGCCTTCGCTTGTTCGGTGGGCTCCCCGACGGTCCAGGCAACCTTGTCCTTATCTCCGTACACAAGGTTTGCAAAGCCATCAAGATTGCTCCCCAATTGTCCTGAGGTGTAGGCATCGGTTGTGAAGGGAGCGACGGCTGGTGGCGCGGGGTCCTCCGTTTCCTCCACAGCCAGCGGCTCCTCATTGGCTCCACCGTTGCTCTCCACGTCCGCCGCGTCGGGATCCCTCCCGTAGGCCTCAAACTTCTTGTCCAGGATAGCTTTGACGCCAGCCAGCTCATCCTCGGAGGTGGTATCCGTGTCAGTTATGGCTACCGTGCACCCCCCCTCTCTCTCTTCCCGGGGTTTCACGGGGGTCTTCTCGATCGGCTGGAAAGATGATTCCCTGCAGGGTGGCAGGGACTCTAGGCCCGGAAGTCGCCTCCACTGGGGTAGCCTCAATAGGCTTCGCCGGGGCCGCCACGACTCCTTCAATCGAGGCCTTCGCCGGGTGAATCAGGGCCTTCACAACCTTGGGAGCGACTGAGGCCTTCACCTTAGGGGGAGGGTCACTGCCTCGGCTCCCCCTTGGCTTTCTCCGTTGGGATCGACCGGGCTTCTCCCGAAGCTTACCCGGGTTCTCTGACTTCCTTTTCCCAGAGCCAGAGCTTTGACTCGAGGAGAATGGCGTCAGTGACATTGCGCCTTGCCTGGCAGCCGAGGAGCCCGAACCAAGGGCGCTCCCGGTGCCCGCGGACTCACGGTGCTTTGCCTTTTGTTGGGCCCCCGTCGCTGGAGCGCACTCAAAGGTCTTAGAAGACCACTCAGACTTCTTCTCACCTGCTGCTGGGCTCTTCCCCTCCAGCCAGTTGGTGAGCAGAATACGACGGTCCTTCATTGTCCGGACGGACATGTTCTTACAGAATGCACAGTCCTGCTCCACGTGCGACTTATCAGCGTGAAGGCAGTAGAGGCACCGAGAGTGCTCTTCTTCTTTGAAGACATTCTGTAATCCACATCCTGGGCAGTTCCTGAACAGTTTGGATCCAGTAGGTGTCAAATCTCCTTTGTCCTGGGCCATGGCCGAATCGGGGTAGGCCTCAAAGGTCTTTCAGAAACCTCCAAGAAGTGTAATTCGACGGAAATACGCCTTTGAGGGTCGTAGAAAAATTCCGAAACGGATCCCTGTTGATCTGAAGAAGAATCGGTGGAGCTTGAGGCTCGAATTGACCAAAAAAATAAGAGTAAACGCTTTGAAAAAACACAATGCACAGTAAAAGCTTGAGAGCTACAGCACGAGGACTCCCAACACTTGAACGTGTGGTAAAAATCTGAAGATGTCTGCCAGAGGAGGGGCTTAGGTAGAGGGCAGTCATTGGCTGGGGGCAGTATGACCCAGAGCCCAGCGGTTGGTTATTAGTAGAAAGAGTTCAGAAACTAAACTGAAACTGATTTTTTTTTACCGAGGATTCCCAGCCGGACGACGGGGAATATTCATGAGCATGTGAATCCATGGCAGACCCCATGCTGGAGAAGTGAGCTGCGCCTCTCTGTGCGAATTGAGAAAGTGAAAGGCTGGGACCAGTGTGGTGGAGCAGACAGGCTCCAGAACCAAGAAGAAGGACACTGCCACGGGAAGAGGACATGCTGTGGGAACGTCAGGAGCCACCGCTAGACTCCTGGGCATTTGCAGGTGTTAGAAAGCAGCATCTAACTCACCAGAGCCTAGAACGAAGCAGACAAGCCCAGTAGAAGCCGCGAGAGATGGGAAAGCCGAGAGAAAGTGGTTGCGAGAAAGAAAGTACCGAAAGACCGTCACCGGCTGACTGTGGGAGAGACCAGTACTGACAATAAAAACTGGTGAGTCCACCCAGAGGCAGCGGGGACACTAGGGCGTATTGGCAGCCACGCAGAATGCAAGTCATTGTGAATAAGGAAGCCAAAAGAGCTTATTGTCAAAAGGGGAAATGAACAGTTTATTAATGTATACAGTGCAAGCATATGGGAAACCCGGATAGGATAATATATCAAGCTGATACATTATCTAACCAAGCAAATGTGCAAGTCTGGAAGAGGGCACAGAGCCGTATGAACAGAAGTCATGATGGGAGAGTATATCAGGCAGTTACTAGTGTGTGATTACAAAAAGCCCTGGCAGGAAAGTATACCAGGCAGTTACAACTGTGTGATTACAAGACGCCTTGGCAGGAGAGTATACAAGGCAGTTACAAGAAAGTATGAAAGTTAAAGAGGTCCTGAGAAGAAATATCAGTACTAGAAAAAGGATTGTGTTAACTACGAGAGAAGGAACAAAACCCTACCAGGAGAGTATACCAAGTATCATGGAAGAGACAAAAGAAGAAAATCAAGCAGTTTTGTGTATCAGTGTTGTTGCTGGACAAGAAAGGCACAAGGAACTGCTACTTGTGAAAATATCAGAAAGTGAGAAGAAATCCAGGGGAAGAGAGCTACCCTCTGGAGCAAGGATCCTTTATCCTTGAATAACTTTTGTGTTGGAATTATTTATTCTTCCTTTTTTTTTATCAAACGGCTGGATCATGGAAAATTACAGCAAATGAAATAAACACAGATGACTTACACCGCATATATAATGTCAAATGCATAAACCAGGATGGAAAACCCTCCCCCCCTTCACATCCTGCATCAAATACCCTCTCATGAATAACCAGTCCCATTAGGAGATCCCAGTCTGCAAATAAAGTCTAGCCAGTCTGGGCTTAAAAGTTAAGGCTGGATAACTCTGGTCGTAGTCCAACAAGGGAGCACATATGTTCAGGAATTGGTGAAATGTGCCTTCCTTTTGCAGCACGTAACACACCACAAAGAGAGAACTGGACCTTCCAGGGATTTACAATGGCGAGCAATCGTAATACGCCCCGCCAGCAATAATTGAGTGATTTGTTTTGCCAGCTCCCTAGCTTTAGGATATACCCCTTCACTTGGGGGCCCCAAAAGTATTGTTTCAGGACACATCGGAAGCTTGATGCCAGTGATGGATTCGATAACATTGACGATGGCCTCCCAGAAGGCATGAATAACTGGACAGTCACACCACATGTGAAAGTATGAGCCTTGAGCCCCGCATTTTCGCCAACATGTGGGAGCAACTGCAGACTGAAAATGATGGAGTTGAACAGGGGAGTAATACCAACGGAATAAGCACATCCATTGTTGGTCACACATCTGAACGAAGAGTGGTTCCTAGTCCAAATGTCTAAACATGCTTGATCCTCCAATGGGTGGCCTAAGTCTGTTTCCCAACAGCATATGTAAGATGGGCGCACAGTTAGCATCTCGTCATTCAAGAGTTTAGAGTATGGAACCCCACCCACCCCCCCGAACCCCAGTCCCTCCAACACTGTTAGGCAGAAACCTGTGCAGTTCCCTTAGGGACCACTGCAAAAGGTTTAAGACTACAGGTGTTGGCAGTAAACACCATTGGTAGCAGTCTGTACCACCCAGATTTACCTGGTAGCTGTGGCTGAGCAGCCAGACTTATCTCAAGAAGAGTTAGACAGTATGTACAGTATACAAGATAGGTACCAAAATACAGTAGCACAAGCAAACACTGACCAGAGCTTTGGTATCAAGTATATAATTATTTATTTAAAGACACACTTAGAAACACTCTAGCACTATTATTATAAGCAAGTTCAAAAACACAGTCACTATTAATATATATACATCCCTTATTCCTTATTAGACAAGTCTTAGTTAACAACACTTATGTCCAGACAGAGGTGAGCGCTTAACCAAAGATGGCACTCCAATACGTTTAAGAAAAAGGGAGGGAAAAGGCAGAAATTAGGAACAACACACAACACAATACTTTCAGAAGCACTCAGCAAAGCAGGAAAGTCAAAGTCTACTTGTGAGCAAAAAGTTCAGAGGCCAGGCTCTCTCTTGGAGAGAGTAGAACACCAATGCGCCCAAGATCACACAGTTTAAAAGGCTTGGAAAGTCTTGCAGAGAGTTTAAAAAGGAATCAGTTCAGCTCAGAAAAGTTCAGTTAGCCAGCCTAAGGCCAACCCAAGTGGTAAATTGAGGATTTACGAGACACCCCACACAGACCGTTGCGAGGGAGGCCAGGCGGACACAGTACCTTGAAAGTGGAGAGAATCCTCCAGCGGGGGCAGTTGTTCCTGGCAGTGGATGCAAGTCGTGGCGTCGTCCAGAGGAAGAGATGATCTCGACGTGGAGGAAAGCTGAAGGTCGTTGCACTGCCAGGGAAGAAACCAGCCGCGGAGTTCTCTGGTAAAAAGGTACTACCCTTTTTATTCGCGGTAGTGGAAAAACGTGGTATCCCGGTTGCCGGGGTGCTTGGCACAAGCAAGGAGGCCACAAGATGATCCGGGAAGGTGAAAAGGCGGGCAAACTGGTTATCCCCACCAGTCAAAGGAAGAAAACTCTCCGGGATGAAGATCTCCCCTGTCGTTTGAAGAAGTGGTGAGTCGGTTCAGCAGGGCTCCACCGGTGGTGTCGTCGTTGCAGGTCGGCTCAGCTTCTCCCTCTTCAGATTCTTTGGTCCTGTGGCGACGTCTGAAGTCCCAGTCCCCAAAGCCCTGCTTTTATGCAGAAAACCCCCATTCATCAGTCCTAGCTGTCACTCAAACATGCTAAGTGGTCAGCCGGGCGGCTCACCACTGGGCCAATCACAGAAGAGTGCGACTTGAGTTGCCGAGGCAACTCAGTCCAGGGTGCCTAAACCCCCTCCCACACCCCCTGTGGTACCCAGACAGAGTGGCACCACTTTTGGAGGCTTCTGTGGAGAAGCCCGCCAAAAAGTGGAACAAAGGGCGCGACTTGGGTTGGAGTCACAGAAGCGAACACAAACGCCATTTTGGAACCGAGTTCTGGCAAAAAATACCAACCAGTGAATTAATATTAAATAAATAAACCGGCGGTATGTTTGAGGCTATGTTAAAAAGTATTAGCCTCGAATGATGGGAAAATCCCATAGGAATATATTTGCGGTTGAATATAAAAAGTAGTATCCACTGCCACCAGCCAAAACTCGCTCAGGGGGGACTGGACATTGCCCCCTCGAACAACAGACCCAGGGGCAATCGAATTGCCCCTACCAGTACGGCCACAATATGATGGTTTGTACTGGTTCTGTTCACAATTTGGGACTAGTAAAGCCAATGGTGACTTTACATGCCCTGGGAGACAGTAGTCAGTCCTAGGGTACGGAGTCTATGTTTGGGGGTAACTACGATACCCCAGTGTTACGGCACGGAGGGTGCTGTGTAACACACATACCAAAAACACATGAAGCCCTATAGAGTAAAAGACTCCATAGCCCATAAAACACATTCCAAAGTCAAAGGATATCTCAAATCATGTCTAAGAGTGGGAGAAAAAAAGTCTCACTCTTAGCAGGAGAAAAAAATAAACCCCAAAAATCCAGCAAACCTGCTGGGGGACTCACTAGGTTTGGGAAATTAGCTTTAACAGAGAATTCTCCCTAACAAACACAATTAGCTCTATTGGGCTCAAGGCTTGTGTTGATTTCAGTCTCGTCTCTGGATGTGTGATCCAGTGTCGAAGCTGAGAATATGAAAACCTATCCGACTCCAAGAGTTGGAATGTCACTTTACAGTCTTCAAATGAGCGTAGTCGACCCCCCTCGAACAGCTGAGACAAAGTTAAAAGACCACCCCGACTCCAATTTCTAAATGCTTCTGTATGTAAACCTGGGTAGAAGGCAGAGTTATGAAAAAAACGTGGAGAGAGTGCCCAGGCCTCTGGGAATCTTTTCCTGTTTCAGAGCCCCATCGCATAACTTCAAGGTGACTTTCACCGAGGAGAGCAAATTCTGCCAACATTTTCATAGCGCTTGGGAGACACAAGGCAGGAAATGGAGGGAAAGCAGTAGTTTAGACTGTTCCATTTCGGCCCATTTTATAAGAGGGAAAGGGGACATCCACATAAGGAGGTGTGAAATTTGAGCAGCTTCCACATGATTATATAGATTTGGAACCCCCAACCAAATCAATTGGGCGCCTCTCATCATCACCCTCCCAGGGATCCTAGACCTTTTGCCTCACCAAATAAATTACAAAATCTTACGCTGGAGACAGTCTAATGAGTTTTTCAGGATTTCCACCAGCAGAGATGAGCACATATAAAGAAAGCGGGGAGTAAATTCATTTTAACTGCCGTAATATAGCCCATCAATGAAATCTCCTGATTCCCCCACTTTTCCAAATCCATTTCCAGTGTTTTAAAGAGGTGGAGGCTAGGGGGTTAGGGAATAAGCTGCAAATAACTCTTTAGGTGAGGCTGTGATCCAAACCCCCAGATATTCAATGGACGTGGTATCCCACCGGATTGGACAAAGAAATTGAAAACAGCTAATGTCCTGTTGAGATAGGCCCACCCCCAAAGCCACCGATTTCCCATAATTTATTTATAAAACTGCTGCTTGGCCAAAGGACCGAAGTTCTTGAAGCTGCCTGAAGAGAGGTTCGAATGTTAGTTACCGAGAGTAACACATCTGCGTATAGAGAGAACTTGTGTGGAGAGCCCCGAATCAGTATCCCTTGAATCGCTAAATTACTGCGAATGCACCGAGCCAAAGGCTCCATAATCAGAGCAAACAAGAGGGGGAGAGCGGGAATCCCTGCTGCATCCCACACGTGAGAGGAATTGGGGGCGTTTGATCCCGGTTTACTCTGAGTAGTGTATTCGGGGAGATGTAGTTAGCTGACACAATTGCTCGGAAATAGGGCTCAAAATGAAAACGCTTCCAGGGTTGAATGGATAAAGGTCCAATTCACATTTTCAAATGTCTTAGTGGCATCTAATGCTAGGAGGGCCAATTTGTCTTGGTTCATAGTAGTTGTCTCTATCAAATTCAGCGCTCGCCTAATGTTATCCTGTTTTCCTCCCCAGAACGAACCCTGTTTGATCTGAGTCGATCAAAGCTGGAAGAAGCGGAGCCAGATGATTAGCCAGTACTCTTGAATATATATTTGCATCCATATTTAGCAACAAAATCAGCCTATATGAGGCACAGTCCTTAGGGTCTTTCCCAGGCTTCAGAAACAAAATAGTGGTCGAGGGGATTATGGTACCCGTTTCTCTAAAAGAGTTAAAGAGGGCCATTAGAGGAGGCAACAACTGGCCTCTAAAAAGTTTATCAAATTTAATTGAAAAGCCATCAGGGCCTGGAGCTCTCGCCTTCAAGAATTTAATGACCGCATGCACCTCTTCCAGCCGGATCGGGGATTCCAAGCCTACTATAACTTGGGAAGGTGTGGCAAAGCGGCTCCCTCAAGATATTGTTTTTGGACCGGAGACGACCGGGCCGCTGCTGTCATCGTTTCCAACAAATGCGCCCTAGCTAGCTGAAGTTTCGCATGTTCCCTATTTTGTACCACACACTGCTGATCCCCAAGGCCTATAATAGTGTTGTGTTTTTTAGCTTGGGCTAATTTCCTCATTTTTGGCATAATAGGCTTGTTTCATCATTAGCTGGGACTGGGTGTCAGGTACTGTCAGGTTGGAGTGACATATTCTTTACATACAGTATCATATACTCACTTACATTGGGTCAGGGGAGACACATATTTAGTATAGAAAGGTTTTAGGAAGTTATTATGGGTTATATTTTTTATACAGCCAATTTTGCCCTTAACCTTCATTGCAGTCTATGGAGATTGCCCCAAGCCAAGATGGAGGTTCTCAGTCTAAATTCTGATTGGCTGGAGATTGTTTATAGGAAGGACAATGAACATTCTAAACTGCCTTTCATCGTCCTTGCCCAGCTGAGAGGTCGTGTGCCTTGTTGCTCCTGCTTAACTTTGTCAAAGGTGACAAGTTTCTAGCGGTTGAGCGGAAGATCTGAAAGTATAACAGGAGTCATGTTTGGAGTTTGGTGGAGACACAGGACAGGAGTCAGAAACTTCCATTTATTCTGAGAAAAGAAGTTTTCAATTCTTATTCAAGATAAGTGACTTTCCAGATTTGTTGAACTTGTAAAAAGGTTATATTTATCTAAGGGATTGAAATCAAATCTGTATCTAAAAAGATTGAAGCGCTTACGTTTGTTT